>NC_090928.1:504054987-504689103 GCF_040938575.1 Ambystoma mexicanum | reverse complement strand
CAGAAAGGACCTTTATATTCCAACAACTATTTTGCAGTATCAAGTTATTTCCTTATGCCATGACATTCCTGTTTCAGGCCTCCAGGGTGTTTTGACTGCTTTAGATCTGATTCCACTGTACTTCTGTTGGCCCTCGCTAAGAAAAGGCACCAGCGATTATGTGATATCTTTCCCTTTATGTGCTCACTGCAAGATTCCTAGATACCTTCCCACTGAGAAGTTATTTCTCCTTGAAATCCAAAGGAGCCAAGGCGTAAACATTTTACAGAGTTAATTGTGGAATTACCTCCATCACATTACCTCCATCACAACACCGCACACCAGCATTAAAGAAAATAAAGAAACCTTCTTCAATGAGGAAATGGCTTAGGTCTTTGTGGAGGACATGATTACCTTCCATGGCCTTCCAGGCAGTCTTATCTCTGACGGGGTCTCAATATACATCCCACTGCTGGGGTTAGTATGTAGGTCTATTAGTATCAAACATTAGTTTTCTTTGGGCTATCATTCCCAGACCAATGGGTCAAAAGAATGGCTAAATCAAACATTGGCACAGCATCTCCCCTGTTTCATCTCAGTAACTTAAGAGAACAAGTACAGCCTTATTCCAATGGCAGAATTTGCCTATAACAACAGTGTATTCATCTACACATAAAAGTCCTTTTTTATACCTATATCATTCACCCTCAGGTGTTCCCAGACATGGGGTTAACAAAACAAAGTTTTCCTCCCTGGAACCACATGTGCAGAATATCCAAGACAGTCATAAAAGGCCTGATCATCTCCTGATGAAGTAGGTCAACTGAGGAAGAAATATGTCGACCATCTTCTTTTGCAGAAACCACAGGATGAGGTACGTGATAGGGGATGGTTGGCCTCTAAGAATCTGGTTATCTCTCTCACTCAAGACTGGCTTTGACCTGTGGTATCCTCGGATGACTTGAAAATGAAACACAGGACATTTGCTTTATTATCTTGTATCTCCAGACAGGCTGGAGACTATACTCCAAAGCTTTATAAAACTTAAAAGGTCATTAATAATTTGGATAGTTTTTAAAACAATGCCTGCCTAGTAGTATTTACTGGATAATTTGATATTAAAGATAATGGGCCTCATTAGGACCCAGGCGGATTTCGCGGTGCTAAATGCACCGCGAAGCATGGCGGAAAGCTGCCGATAGCGCCATGGGGGTTGGCGGATTTACCGCCCCATTCCGACCTCGGCGGAGCGGTAAATCCCCAATCCCCATTCTGCCCTTCCCCATTCCCATTTTTGCCCCATAGGGTATAATGGGAGTGGGGAAGGAGTTAATTACGCCACCGTAAAATACGGTGGCGTAATTAACAACGAGGTCCCGTAGCGCCATGGTTTTCTCCGCCTGGTAAAACCAGGCGGAAAAGGCCGCCATGGCGCTACGGGAACTCGTAGTATGGCGGAGAGGTACGCCATGCACTACGCTGGCGTAAAACCCTCTCCGCCAGGGTCCTAATGAGGCCCAATGTCAAAATACTTCGGATTCTAAACTCTGTTTATTTTTTCACCAGTGAGATGACACTAAAAAGGGGACAGCATGTGCCTATCTCCAAAGCATAATACTTTGGTCTTCCTGGTATTGATCTCAAACTCATTCTCTAGCACAACATTTTGAAGACAAAGCTATTGTCTTTGTAAACCAATTGGTGCCACATCTAAAAGGATAATGTTGCCCATGTATGACTTCCATTATACTCCATTACACTAGGGGAAAAGGCACAGACCTGCTTTTAATATTCAGGTAGGTTGGCAAGGTATACATTAAAGACCACTGGAGACAACATGCAGCCCTGCTTGAAAGTACAAATGATTGCAACAGGACCATTACAGTAAGTTTGGTTCACAAGCGAACCCACAAAGTAGAAGGGGTATCAACATAGATAGTAGACCAAGATCCAATCGACATTTGTTCAGTTTATTCGAAAGCCTTGTTCAAGTAATCCAAATGAACACAGATGTGATGGAGATATGTTCACATTTCCTCTTGGAATGTCGTAAATGCTCATCACTACGGAGCAGGTGGATTCTTCTGACCCTTTTAAAATATCAAGCCTGCTCGCTTTGTGGTGCATTAGTCATTTGTGAATCGAAACCCTATAAGGATGTGGCCTTTGCTGAATCCACTTATGTAGCTAAAGCTTGATGGGTGAGATCAAAAGAGTAAGTGAATCTTCTACTGCAATTGCTTCTGTTAAATTTGGCCATTGCATTATTTATGGTTTTATAAATGCCAATTATTAGTTTTGATAACACCACTTTCATCTATCTTGTGTTTTAATACGTGTTTTTACTATATGTCTTTTATGGATAATAGTTTGATGAACTGTACTGCAATGTTTCATGTTTATGATTAGTAGGTTATTTCTAGTACCACATTTTTGGACTTGATCCCTAAATAAAGTATAACACTGATTGACCTGACATTTTCTCAATTTGATGGGTGTAGGGGTGTGATCTAGCATCTCTCACAGTAAGTATTCCGTGGTTATTATCTCCAATAGGATTACCACAGTAATGAAGTCACCTGTTTGTCTACAAGTGACTCCTGAGTAATGAAGTCACCTGTTTGTCTAGTGTTACAAGAGTGTGGAACACTGTAGGTCAGGGGTGAGGGGGCTACTGCTCTTTGATGTTACCTTGAAAGAAGGTATAAGTGGGCTCCATCAGAGCACCCCAGCCCTTCTTTCAATGCTCCAGGAGTACAACTAATGCCAAGATTTGTAAGAATACACCATGTTTGTTGAGTGGAAAATGTGCTCCATGAGTGATCAGAGTAAGGCTACATTCCTAGGTCTTTACACAAGTTCTATGGTGGGCTGAAGTGAAGAGGATGACTAGAAAAGCAGTGAACATTGGGTGCACAGGCTCCATCATCCAGCCCAATGCCATGAGGTGATTCAGTCATGCAGTGTTCACTATGCAACTGGTACCATCCATGACCTAGATCCAAGCGGAATATTTAATTCAGGAAAAAAAATCACATGTAGTGAACACTTCCACTCATTTCCATGCTGGTGGCAGTGGGGAAAGGAACTCACAGGGTTTGCGGGCCACCATGATATCATCACCTGTTCACAACATGATTGACAGGGTTCTTGTGACTTTCAGTTGTGGAGCTGAGTCATCTGCTGATTCATATCAGTAAAACATGCACAATACCTGCCGGAATAATCAATGAATAGCCACATAAATGGGGAGAGGCTGGAACCAATAGGCCAGGCCCAATCACAAAGTAAACTACTACATGGAAACAGAACAACCTATCTGATCCCTCATTGATCAAAATACCCTATTAGAGCCTGTATAAAAAGAGGTACTCACCTTCAGATTTGTGAGGGTGGAATTCCAGAGGGAAAGTGATGTCATAGTGAGTAGAAAGGAAGAAGCTTAATCAAAGGAGTGGAATTGATGTGCCAAACCAAGAAGGGCAAGATATTACTATGTGAACATAGAAGAAGTTGGCCGGGATAGTTAAGGTTGCACTTACAGGACATGATGCATTGCAAAGCCTTCTAATAAGCTAGTCCCAATGAGTGGTCAATCCATGAGGAGAAGCATTTGGAGAAATGTTATTTGGGGACTGTAGCCCACACCATATTGGCAGTTGTGAGGCAACTACCCAAATAAAGAAGTCTTACTATCGTTTGAGGACTCAGATAGGGAGGAAACCTCCTAGGAGTACCCAGATGTGAGGGAGGGGATACCACCCTTATCAGTAGACAAGAAATGCCTATGACAAGAGGGGTCCAATGCAGGAGTTTCCCTGGTTGAACTGCAATCCATCAGTTCAGACATAGACACACATCAAGGCAAAAACAAATGCCAAAGCCAACACAAAAGTAAAAACACAGACCAAGGGAAAGGCAAAGTGTCTGCAAAGGAAGAGTCCTGCGAAACTTTAAAATCTCTAAGACTGCATGTGACTTTGAAAACGCTGTTCTGTGCTGCCCGGGAGATGAACACTAGAACATGGAAAGGACTCTGGATCACCACCATCCCTTAACATTTGAGCGTTACAGTGAAGTTTTGTTATTGCTCCTTCCTTCAACTGTTTTCCTTTTTATGTTTCCTTTTTGTTCTGCAGGCATTCATTCTAACCCTAATGTTGCCATGATTCTCAGGAGGAGGGAGCTCAATTCGGGCAACATATTGGCATGTAGGGGAAACAACAGGGATCATGGACTATCCGAAACATTTCTTAATGGCTGGTGCAGCCCAAAGTCTCAGACCCAGCCACATGTTTGAGTATATTGGTATTTAGAACTGAATTTTCTATGCAAAACCACAGAATAAAACTAATCAGACCGCCCATACTCTTCCCAGATTGGTCTGTTCCTCCCTCCTTTTAAAAAATGGCATTAGAATTTGGACAGGACAAGACTTGTAGCATAACGCCTGAACCACACTGGTGTCTCATCTTCTGAGAAAGTGGCATCTGGAAGTATAGACTAGAGTTGTATGTCGCTTTCCCGAGATTCTCCCACTAAATAAGGCTAGCCTGGAGGTTAATTTCTGCCACCTTTGCCTATAATAATCATATAAGGAGCACACTTGCCTGTTGATACTGATTTCTCTACCAGTGGCCTATCATATAACTTTCCCTTCCTACATCTAATCAGCTGACACTTGCAAATCTCCCACTCCACCTTCCTTTGAGTCTTTTTGCGTAGGAAGAACACACATGCTCTGAGGAATGCAGTTCAACAAAAACTGAAAAAATCTCTACTTCCTGGGTAAGAAGAATATAAATAGTGCACAGTTAGGGCCCTTTCTCAGATAATGGTGATAAAGATCACTGGATAAAAACTCACAAACTAAACTTAGTAAACAGAGCTAGGATATATACCCTTAGATTATCCAGCAAACTATCAGGGAAGTTATTATTTTATGTTCATGCATGTAGAACGATTTCTAGAGAGTATGCACTTGACTTGCCCAAGAGCCCACATCGAAGTTGACATTATGGATCTTATTTAATTGGTACATCTGCTGAAGAAACTGATGGACCACCATGTTCATGCTGAAAGGCACCACCATGTTATTACAGACATTAATATCTGTAGTCACTAACATGACCCCCTGCCCCCTATGTTCTAAGGTTTGCTGCAGAGGCATTTAGCTAGAGAGGACCCATAAGCCTTGTATATGAGTTTTGAGAGTGTTCACAAACAGTTGGCTGGGCAAAAGATAGATGGGGGAAGAATGCTGCCTTTCTGCTACCTAGAAAATGGAATACTGTCTACCAAATCCTTAACCTTGATGGTACAAAAACACTTAAGAAGGACCACCTGAGCATGTTGGTGATAATCTGAAATTCTATTAACAGAAGTTACTGTTGTTCAGTTATTATCTGCAGGACCCCCCCAACATGTGTCTTACTGGATCAAGTTTGCCATAAATAAGTGGCTACGGAATACGCCTTTGAAAGAGATAAAACATCTCAGTATTAGAGCAATTCTACAGCTGCCTATCACCATATCTGAATATGGCACTGAAGCAGCTCCATAATCCCTCCCATAAGGAAGTCATCCAAACAGCTAGTTAATGCTAAAGAGCCCCTCTAACCAAACCCACTTTCTTGCCACTGGAAATGTCCCCTTTAATTTATTTGCTGCATAGGGCTAAGGGAGTCCATATTATATCCAGCTAGTGTAAAATGCCCCAGGATTATTTGAAGTTTAGTATATCACTCTCTCCTCAAACAGAAAAAAAAGTCTAAATAAGATTTTCAGACTGCCATCCCTGTTCAGACTAACCCTCACCTGCTACTCCTCCTGGCGAAATATGCCCTGATGTCTGTAAAAAGCATATTTACCCTACGAGGAGCTCATGCATACTACCTACAGGCTGCTCAGTAAGGCAGATACTTAGTAAGGCAGATACTTACTGCCAATGGTGTCTGGATGTGGTGCCAAAAGTGATGAGCCATTCATAAAAATGTTAGCGCACAGAGCAGAGTGAGAGGAATACAAATTCCCCTTACAGGAAGCAGATAAAAGCATATATTACTCACCAGAATTGGCCAGCAAGTGTATGGGTGTCCAGGCTGATTTGGTATTGCCTCATCAGAACCTTCTGGATTAAACATGTCCAAAAACCTTGAGAACCTAAGTGCATGGGAGCCAGAATGCATATCCCAAAGCACCTCTAACTCGAGAAGTAGAGTGAGTAGCCATGCAGATTCAGGCTGCTTTAATGCTGGGACTGCCACAGACAATTGTCCTCAGAACAGACATCAAACGTTTCCCAGAGTCATAATATAGGCCCATAATCTTGGAATATACCTTCCTGTTGAAGACCCAACCATAGGGCCACTGGGTCATTCTCTCCCTTGCCAAAAAATAGTGCCTGAAGGAAAATCAGGGACCCTCTTATAGTGACATATTTACCTTTATCCAAAAACCTCTAAAACCCCCAATAAGACAGAGCTATCAACTACTGTCATATGGTTTTGCATGTCAAGATGGATGGCCAGAAAAGAGAGACCAAAGAAACAAAGCAAGGGGAAATGCAAGGAGTGCCAGACTGAAGGAGTGCTGTTGTGTGACAGGTCAGCTGTTTGATAACAGTGGAAGAAGGTTGGGGCACTTTGAAGGCCAAAGGCAGCAACCTGCACTGTTATGTGACTCACCCAGTCCATCCTTAGCTGATATTGGATAACATCTCTCAGGACTCTGGACCTTTGGCTATTTAAGTTCCACCCTTACACTTGCACAATTTGCCCTTCCTGCTCTTGTTTTGCTTAGACCCATACCTTTTGTGCCTAATCTTTGCTATGCCTTTCTTGAAGCACAGGACGATATAGCTCGAGGAATGGGGACATATTTGCCAGAAGGGGGCATTGGACTGTGGACTATAGAATCCTTTCCATAGTCACAGGTCATACCAATACATTCCCAGAGGCTAAGAGAAAACAATTCTGTTGAGGGCATGGTTATAAAGTACAATTGCTTCTTTTGGTTATTAATATAGTTCTGAATCGATCACCTTGTTTGCGCTAATACTGTGAATATCCTTTTCTCTGAATCATGGAATTAAAGTAAGTAAGGTTGTCTGACTTCTGTTCCTCCCAACACATGATACCACAAATTCTCTAAAGTTATTCATTGACAAGACTATGCTCAAAACAGGTCTCTTGTGTGCTATGGTTTGCACCAGTTTCCTTGGTCACCTGTTCATAAAAGTACTTGGCATGAAAAAGCTTTCAGTTCTAGACCAAGCAATATAAAGACATACAAGAAGTGTCAATGACACACATTTATAACAGCACAGAATGCAAATGAAGGAATCGGCTAAAACAGAAAGGCTGTTAGTAAAGACAGAGAGACAGCAATATCAAGAAGATTTAAGTCTTCATTTCTCAGGTCTGCAGACTTATTAATTTATACATTTCCCACTTCTTTTACATCTACAACAACGTATCTAAAAAACTTGCTAAGAAAATAGAAAACAGCATCAGCGGTGTATCAGCAGTGGTGACTTGTTCTAGTTGTACAGTCTCACTTAACACACATGTAACATCAGAAGGAATGGATTTGCTGGCATACCAGTGTGTGATTTGAAAAGCTTGTTTTTTCTCATCAAATACTACCTCTAGCACATGTAATTGTCTTTTCGGTTGATCAATTTTCTGCACCTGGGGCAGACTTTCTAAAAGGTTCTGAAACCTGTGCAAAATCTCTTATCTGGACAAATCATATTATGTATTTTAATAAGGGTCTTGAGCAAAATGTTGATGTTTGCTGATGGGGTTCCTGTAATTCAAATTAAGCCACTGCTAGCTCTAAACAAATTTACAGCTTGCAGAGTGGTATCCCTGCCAATCCCTCGCAACATATCCTATTTCCTAGCAAAATCAACTTTTCAATAACTAAACTACTAAGACATTGGATCTATGGAGGTTGTAGATGCCATAAAAACCTATCCAGACAAATGTGGCTATTTCTGGAGCACCTGTCAGATAATGTACTTGTGATTCTGGTGCTTTAATTTTACAAAAGGCATGGTTTGTTAACCAGTTCTAACTGCAGCTAGCCGACGGAGCAGGTAAGATCACACAGGTCAGAGTCCAAACACCACTAACAGTTCCTATGGTTTGAAAGATTCACAGCACTAATCAGCACCTTAAGCTGCTGTATTCCCACATCTTCTTCCAGGGACATTAGACATCACAGATTCCAGAACTGCTGCTGAGCTCACGTGGCAAAGACTGATGCTTCACATCTTCATGGACGCTTATGAGCTGATCATTCCGGAAGTTGTGAGCTTCTGCAAAGGCAAATATTCATTCCAGGGTAGCTACTGTGGTTGTGGTGTTCCAGATGATGCAGATGATTTTTGTTAAGTTTTCCTTTGCTTCTAAATTGAGAACAGAGGTAATCTTCTGTTCCTCAATATTGGCATTTGTGTTTGTCAATTAGGATCTGGTGATAAATCCAGTGGCACATTCAAGCACACTCAGATAGTGATGTAGGGACGGACGATTGTAAACACTCCATGATACAATAGATGTATTTCCTCCCACCGATACCTTGTCCCCTGCATCCCTTCTACATCTCTGAGATTGTAATAATTTACACAGTTGAACCAGAAGGATGGACATACGTTTTTTCCAATTGGGAAATTTTGAGGTTACCTGGAAAGCAACGGCAATGCAAAAGTGATTGTTCCTAAAGATGCATCAACAAGAATATACCTGTACCCAGACCTATCATCTGCCTAACCATTTCACACCACAGGCATAGCGACTGTGGGGCTATTTTCATTGTACATCTTAACTATATCATATTCATAGCATGAGAAAGAGAAGTCTTCACTACACAGTAAGAGTAGCCTACACTACAGACCAAGGGTAGTCTCCTGGGTTTGCCTAGTGATACAATTACAACAATGGCTTAGTAATACACATCCTTTTATTGGCTATTGTCTAGTTTTACAAGGTCAGGTGGATCAACAGATAACAATAGTTGTTTTTGTACTGATTAACCTTTCCACAGTCTCCCTCTATGCATTTCAGGAGCTGAGAACTTCTACCATGTCCAATCCGTCAGGGAATTACTTCTCCTCAATTTTCTTGTGGCAACAAGTTGAGGCGCAAAATCCAATACCAATATCTAAACAGTGCCCTTTCAGTACCACCTAATATTCTCCTCTTCTTACTCGCCCAATCTACACAAAGGTTTGGTATATGCAAATATATTGGAGGCATGTTACTGTAAGTGATTTATTGAGTTATAAATTGTTGGCTGAATAACCGGCATAATACTCTTCATGCGTTCCTCTGTGCAGTCACCAGTTTGCAAGGGTTATATTTCCTTTTTCATTAGTCTGTTGTGCAAACTACAGCCTAGACAATATATCATAAAAAAAGGGCACTATAATTCACCAATTTCCAATATGTCCGCAGAACCGTCTTTATCCTCCTCAGAGAATTACCTCAATCAGCTTTTGGGGTCAGTCTCTTCCCTAGCTGGTGATGGTGGAACTGGTTCAGTTACCAGCAATTCAGAATGGGATGAATTAGTACGCATGAATAAAGACACATAAGGGCTGAACTACACTGCACCATAATGTGGAATGTCTCAGGAGTACTGCACTCCCAGAGGATCTTATTGTTCTTAATGAACCTCATATGTTTCTAGACAACATAATGTTTGAACTATGGGGAGCTATGTAGTAAATAAATGCAGGAGAGAAAGGTTGGTGTAGTGCAGAACTTTTCAAAAAAGAGGAAGATATAAAAAAGTTAGTACCATTGGATGATTTAAAAAAAACAGCTAGAAGAGATAAAAAAAGACGTTGCTGATTTTAAAGAATACACCACCTCAGAAAGAATTAAACAAATTTGAATAGATCTAAATACATTCAAACATTGAATTGCTTTTCCATATTCTGTGCAAGGCCATATAGCAGACGCACAGAACAGGATCTCAAATACTGAATACTGAATCATCCAATAATTGTTGTGTTTGGTTTAGAGGTATGTCGTACAGTACACGTAGTGACAAAATAACAGAAGGATCATCAGAATATAACCCAAGCACTTTAGCAGATTACAATGAGGTTTGGTAGATGAATGGCCAGAGAGGAAGGATTTAAGAGGACAGGGACAATCAAGGGTTTTTTTAGGCAGAGGTTGGAGAAGAGGTCTACAATGGCAAAACACAATGCCAAGAGTCACCACAAGTGGTCAACATCGATAGTCAACCTGTCTAATAACACACTAACAGAAATGAAACACGAGTTCTAGACAAGGGGTTAGGTTTTGTCATCACTAATAAACATGATTTATTCACCTTTCGTACAGAATTTCAACAATTCATTTGCAAGATTAGATTAAAAGAGCCTTTCTCTAATAGCCATCCCGATGAATGTGACAATTTGACAAGACTACGAACACCTTCCCCGTTTATGCCTCCTTATACTAATATGTCATCTGAACTAAAAATTTCTGAGAAATGAGTGGGGGGTGATTTAATATCATACATAAACAACATAATGGTCTGTCCACTAAGCATAGCCCATCAACTTCCCTACTAGATATAATACTCTCTAATCTTCACCCCTGTTGGTTGTTGTTCACAATATTTAGTTGAGAAGTATCAATATGTATAAAAATTAAAAACTGCTTATGTCATGTACCAGAGGTCTTCCACATCAGGGGGATTAAAAAAAATATATAAGAAACAAACAAAAAATATACATGAGGAGATTGGGCAACCAATCATCGAATTCAACTTAGATCATATTGCATCATTATCCTCAAACCGCAACCGCCATACATTCATCCTAATGTGCATTATACATATCTTTCTTTTGTCCTCTAATCTCAATTGAATTTATAATATGATATGATAGGTTATTTATAATGTGCTTAATACCCAGAGGATTCTATGTGCGGACCTGGGGATCGAACCTGTGGTGTTCTGTGTCATCTTGCTTCCAAGGCGAGCAAGTTGCCAATGAGCTATCCTCCCAAGTTATAAACTCCAACCTATTCTCCCACAGTGCATCAGTGTGTCTTAAATACCAATAATGTTGTAAATTGCTTCACAAAACACCTAATATGCAGTCTACCTACCACCGATTCCACTATGTATTAGTGAGTTATACAATTATCTGTAGATTTTTAAAATCCTCTTACCTCTCTTCTTCACACTAGATGCTGCCTCCAAATCTATTCTAATATTGAGTATGGATGAGCATGTTCGCTCATTCAGTAATCTACAATACAATATACATATCAAACTCTTTCCAATCACATACTCGAAGCTGTTGATTATCATTATGAATTATCCCTTACCTCTCCAATGCCGTCACTTTAAATCCAACTTCTGTAGATATCTATCTCATGTTTCTTTATACTTTCCAAATGGTAGTTTCTAATTTACCTGTAAATAATTAATGTATCATTACTTCAAAAATACTGCGCTCCATACCAATTTCGCTATTTGCTTTCTATCTGGGATAACTGGCCAAATCAAGTTCAAGTTCTCCCTCCTTATGCCTCTAATTCCCAACTCCTGTTCCCTACTGACCTGTCCATGATAGAACAATCCATATATCAGATATCTTACCAATAACCCGCTGTTGTTAGCTCTCTCTAGCTTCTCCTTCTCCCTATTCTCTGCTTAGTGCAACCAAACCAGCACCTCTGATCTGTTAATATAGTTGCTTAGTAACCTAAGCTAGAGCGCAATGACATCAGATGTCACCAGCGCCTCACGATTCCCTCCCGCGCATGCGTGACTGGGAGACATTAATCCCTTGAACATGCCATTTTCAAGGTACCATTTAAATGAACTGTTCACTGCCGTTTTCACAGCATGTGTGTGTCTTGAAGAGACTATCCTTTGCGCATACGTTGCTTAGTCATTAAGTTCAGTGCCTTCTCATCTCCACCTAGCGCATGCGCAGGTTTGACATTTCTTCACTATTATTGCAATTAATGCAATTAATGCTTTAGCTACTAGTCCTTACATACTTATTCACCAGTTAGTGGTTATAACAATGCTCCAAGTCTCTGATGAATTTCTCAAGCTCAATATAGTGGACCATATACAAACTTGCTAATTCTATTCTTGAGATTAGCACTCCCAATTGTTACAATATTGGTTTACTTTATAGTGGACACACCGATGGACACTATTCATTATTGTTATCCATCTACAGTGAAACACAATTATACACTCATTCTAAATCATTTGACATGTTGTTATCATTTTAGCAGCCAGACACTTTATAAAGACTTTTTTTCCCCTTTTGAACAATCGTGCATTCAGAGGAAAACCCCCATTTCATGATCAGAATTCAAGTCACTTATGACTGTTCTATATTTACAGATCATTTTTGCTTCCAATTTATGTAATTCTTTCTGTTGCACACTGGCACTTTAGATACCAACCCCGATCACATGTATTGCATCAATTTGAACATTTTAGCGACTGTTGCACATGTTCATGTGCTGTTTATGTATACGTTTATCTTTGTAAATTGGGTATTGTTGTGAATTCGTTTTTGATTATATTTTTGACTTAGAGAATTTTGTAAGAATAATAAAGAGTGGCTTTGAATCATTTTCATATGATATAGGGTCTGTGTGTTCAAGTTGACCAATTTAGACTCCATGGACCTCATTACGAGGTTGGCAGAATGGGTTTACCGGCATGGGTAATGGTGTAGGTGGCGGTAAACCCATTCCGCCCTATTACGAGGTTCCTTTGCGGGACCCGCACAGAACGTCTGGTCAGACCAGACGTCCTTTGTGGGTCCCACAAGGGGACCAAGGAGCTAATAACGGGCCTGTTATTATCGGGCCCGTTATTAGCTCCATCCCCATTCCCATTGAGTCCTATGTGGGCTCAAATGGGAATGGGGAATGGTTTTGTGAATGAGGAATTAACGGGTCCTCCAAGGTTGGAATGACCCAGTAATTCCTCATTCACAGACCCCGGACCCGGACACAATTTTGGAGGCAGCCATTGCGCTAAGCGCCATGGCTACCTCCAAACTCGTAATGAGGCCCCATGTCTGTTAGATGTGACTCAAGAGGGAGGGGTAGCCTGCTACCTGTTTGTGGTATATTGTGTGGAAGCCCACAAATGTGCAATTTACAATCCTATGGAAGTATTGCTTGGAAAAAAAGTCAAGTGATCATTTGGTATGTGTGTCTATGTACTCACATTTATCTTTCAAAATCAAAAACGTTATTAAGAAACATTGGCATTTACTATAAATAAAACCTTAGCTCTCCAAATGCCCCAGTTTGCGTTAAAATTAAAAACATAAGAAACGTTTTGGTAAACATGGATAGCTCTGCAACCATGGGACCACAGATCTACTACCAGCTGTAACTCCACTATGGTTATCTACCTAATCAAGCATCTGTGTAGCAAAACATGCACAGATGCACAGACATGACCATGTGCAAATTCCAGATGAGAATTTTAGAGCACCGCAGCTGTATTAAAACTACCAATGAAAATGCTATGTTGGTGTTTCATCTCATCAACATCAAGAAAACCATTTGACTTGGCCTGCACAAACACAATGCAAGGTCTGAATCCCCAGCAGAGATTGTTTAGTTGGAAGCAAAGATTCATTTTTTTTAAGCCATAACATAAGCTTGAGTGGGCAAATTAATTTGTTTCTTTGTAATCAAATGAAGAAATTAATTGCGCTAAAGATGATGTATGGTTATTTGCTACACATGAGTGGAGGCAATGAAGCAGATCACATGTAGGTTTTAGTTGAGATACTAGTGCCATAACCAGATCAGAATTATATGGAATGAAGTCAAAGTAAAATTCTAGCCATGGGTACATTTCCCTCATAGTATCAGTCTGTAGCGGCAATTGTCCAATCTTTTCCTGAATTTGTTTGATTTTATTTATGAAGAATTAATTGAATTTATTTGTTCTAAGTACCGAAGGAGTAATGCTATGAGAGGTACTAGGGGGTGGGGGGTGGGGGAGGGGGCTTGAAAACATTAGCAATAGTAGAGAAAAGTTCTCGATGTTTATTTAAAGATATTGATATTTTCTTGGCTTTTTTATATAGTTTGATGACATGTTGTGCTTTTCCTTTGCTGTCAGGAAATGTTGTTTTCCTCCATATTCTTTCATATTTACAATATCACTGTTTCAAGTTCAGAAGCGAGGAAGAGTACCATGGCTTAGGCCATTTTTGTGGAGTTCTAGGTTTGCACAGGGCTAGAGAATCACTAATTGAGTTCAGGGATTTAGTTTAATTGTCGAAAACGTCCTCACAACCCTGTTTTATCTCCATATCTGCCAAGGCAGTTTTATGAACCGAACCTGACATATTGAGAAGAACTTTCCTACTACAATTTTTATCACTCCCTGATGTTGGTCAGAGGAGCACAGCTTCCCTTTATAATTGAAAGAAAAAAATCTAATGTAATTAACTGACCAGGACGTGACCTCGGTATGGAAGGTAGGATCATCTAGCGAAATCTTTTCATCACCTATAAGCAATAGTTTGGTGTATCGGAGAGCATTAATTGCCAAGAATTGCTCTATATTAGCTAACTAAGTCTTGGCGAAACCTGGAGGTCTGTAACATAGGATAATTTTGAAAGACAATATGTGTGATAATGTACATTGGAAACAGCGAATTTGTGACTCCTCATCCCAATTTAACATAGTAAAATGTGATATATTCCACTGGTTTCATATATCACTGCAATACCACCTCCTCTGTGGGATGAGCGGTTAAGATGTTTAGTAGAATAATTAAGGGGGACCATATTATGAAATAGTGCCGGCGAGGCATTGTTAAACCAAGTATCTGTAACAAATAAAAGATCCACATTATGTAGATCCACCAGGTCGAACAGCTAATGAGCTGTCAACCTTTCATTTGCCCATGGTTTAGTCGCCTCTGAACTGAAAGAGTTTCTACACATGTGTTGTCCCGATTTCAATCTTTTTTACCTAATCAGTATTAATGTGTACAAGTGTCAGGGTATACCCCAAACACAATTTAGACGGAATGTGGGGTCCCTCAGGGATCGTCACTGTAACCCTTCTTGTTCAATATATATTTGCTACCACTGATGGCCATTTTCAGAAGGTTTGAATTGGGCTATCACTCTTATGCAGATTTGCATGATAATACACAATACTTTGGAATCCCTGCTAAAAATTGTGCACTGTATCGAGGAAGTGGGTCAGTGGACGACCTCCAATAAACTCCAACTGAACTCAAACAAAATTGAGCTGATTCTTATGGGGCCAAAGCATCTGTTGGCAGATCAACCTTGCTGCCCCCGCCACCACATATGTTCTAACTACCCATGTCCTTGTTGCTAAGATATACAATCTGGCATGCTTGTGACAGTCGAACCTCGGCTGTGACCAACAGGCATGTGCAAAGACAAAATCTGTTTTTTTTCACCCTTTGTCTGTTATGCCACACCCTTCTGTTTATACACCAGAAATACCATACAGTAGTGGTGGGAGCATTAGTAAATTCCAAACTGGATTACGGGAACGGTCATGTTATGGGTATTCCAGACAAACAAATTAACCAATTTCAAAGAGCACAAAATGCAGCTGTTCGGCTGCCAGTTAAATAAAGAATTGAGTTTAAAAAACTTTGTTTGGTCTTCAAGTGGCTCAATAATTTACCCCCTTGCTATTTATCTAGAAAGTTGGTTACCTATAAGCCTATACGACAATTATGATCTTGGGATAAATATCTATTGGTTATTCCACCCTCCAGATTTGTCTATAGGGTGACCAGCGTTTTTCTATATACGGACCTAAACTGTGGAACCTGTTACCAGTTCATATTCAAAGCATCACCTCCCTTACTCTATTTCGAAAAGCTCTAAAGATGTATTTGTTCAACTAATCACTGATCTTTGGTCTTTTAGCAATGAACACTAATAATGGTTGGCTGGCGACAAATCTCTCTAACATTTGCGCTTAGATGCAGTTAATTCTGCCGAAAACGCATTACAAATGTATCAAAATCAAAATTTCGGGTACATGAATTCTCAGTCACACAACTTTGGAATTGAACGCTAAGCCATAGGTCCTTGCCATCATTCATCCTGTCAATGAGTAAAGCCCCCGAAGAAGGTTCAAAATAGGAAAGAAATAAAATATGTTGGGGTCCTGATGATCCAGTGAAGAAATTGGTATAGGAATCAGATAAAAAAAAAAATTGAAAACAAAATGACACAAGCAGTGTGGTGATGGTTTATTGTCCCGTCGCTGCTCATTTATGTGTGCAATACATTTGGATTTTAAAGATCTCTTGCAAACATTATATGGCATGATACTAATATGAAATGATTGCCTGGCACTTCAGCTGGTGCATTGTGGTATTGCTCTAAACTGATGACTTGTAAGAATATAAAAATAAATTATGTTTTAGATACACAGTTTTGTATATGTGTGAACCTTTGCATAAATCCAAGAGGCAGACAAAGAGAAGCAAGGTGAAGTAAAATTAGAACACAGGGGTGAATAGTCCATTAGATTACTCTCAATAAGACAAATCAAATAATGGGACTTTCATCTCGCCATGACATATCATGGATGAGTTACAGATTTGTACAAATTACATTACGACACTTTTATATGAAAATAATATTTCCACATTCACCTAATTTACATATTGAATAATATCACACAGATATCATGTTGCATTGGAGCTGATTGAGGTTTCACCCTCTGAACATTGTAAAAAAGAGATCCACAAAGGCGTTTTATAACAGCAAAACCCCTTTGGAAAACGCTCCACGACCTTTCATGCAGGAGTTACATGGCAAAATAAGATTCCATATGTCATTTAAACCATGCATTTTATTATTTCTATTGTGCACAATATTACATGGCATCTCCAGTTCCTCTGCATGATAACACAACATCTTGTTTCAGTTCCTTTTGAAAATGAGGGATGGGGCATTTGTGACCCACAGAGAGGCCCACAGAGAGGCCTGGTTGCCTTTGCACAGTCTCTTTGAATTACAGAGCTGGCAGAGCCATTTACAACTTCATTCCCATCCCCTTGAATGACGGCCCCTTTGCTGACATCCAGTCTTCAAAGGTGGGCGTTGCATCTTCATATGAAGACCCAGCTGATCGTGAACTGTGTTTATTTGGAGAGCAGATCGCTGCTCAGAATGAATTCAATGTATTTAAAAGGCATTTTGCCAGGCCCTCTGGCATTTGCAAGCAGTAAAGGGGAAGCCTTTGTTTTCATTACCCAAAATGTATCCTGAGAACCAACTCCAGGCAGAGTATTCAACTTTTAAGGTCTGCTCCAAAGCCAATGTTCCCACTTTTCTCCTGTTTCTCTGTTGATGTGAATTGGCGGAAGGAACAGTATTTGGCCAAAGGTTCTTAACTCACCAATGCAGCCTTTATAGTAATCTATTTTCCATTCTGTTTCTATATTTTAAACAGAACAGCATTATAACATGTTCTTGGCAATCAAACTCCTTTTAGAAATTATTTTTGATATTTCACTATGTTTAATGATATAACGCTGATTTTCAGTCCTGTAAAGGAAAATATATACAATGGAAGGTCCAAATTCATAGTTATTTTGCCTCTCCTGTGACATGCTGTGCTTTTCATCTTAGATTGGGCAGTTGTACAATTACATAAAAGTTTGCAGCATTCTTCCAAGTAACGCAAACAATTCCTTGTGTCAGGGCTACTAATTTTGCAATGTGTGCAGAAGTGAAATTAGGCAATGTTCCACTCTCTATAATGTCTAGTAGGGACCAGACTGTGTAGCCTGCTACTAATTGACTATTTGTATCTCTTCATCAAGATCTGTTGATGAAATATAATACTTCTGCATTTTGGATAGGCGTGTCAAACAGGTCTTTTCTTGGTTTCAAGAGTTCTTCAGTGATAGCTATGCAGTCATGTGGATTTTCATCCAATAGATTAGGTGGCAGGACATTTGGATCAATTACTGAACATTGGGGTGAGGTAATATTTTAATGAGTTCAACAACATTATAGATTGTGACAGAGACATGTGTTGTGTTTTTGTTTTCAAAAGAGGGCAAGTATTGCATCCAGGACCCCTAAGGGTGACTAATACAATATTTGCACATTGCTGGGCTGTGTGGCAGCTGCCACCACTGCCCTAAGAGATGGGACAGCTCTGCTGGGTTCACAGCTGTTCTGAAACTTGTGATTGGTTGTTGATAATTCACCTGCCCCTGAATGAGGACTGCCGATCCAAACTAGTTTCTCTTGCGATAGGAGACTGGACATTATTTCTTGCAGAGTTGTAAGCATAATATTGCAGCACTACATTGCTCTCTTATTTGTACTAAATGCCTATCCTGTCTGCGGTGTCCATTGGAGGGGTTCTGGTGTGCTCACCTTACTGTACTGATGCAATTGTGTCACTATCTCTGCATACCATAATATTAATTGCCTGCAATAACCTACTTTTCTCAAAAATGCCCTTCATTGTGTTATGGTCTGCGTTTTGGGTACCTGCAATACCTTCAGTATAGCTTTGGTGTAGAGACTGTCAATACATCTATAGATTCTATAAGTCCTAGCTCAATAAGTAGATAACCTATCTAATGATGTGTCCTAAATAATGCACTAATGCACTCTTTCAATGAATAGCTGTAATTTCTGTTCCAATGCTTTGTGTAATGTATGTATTAGCTAATGAGGTTTGCAATACATGTTTGCCTTGTTTTCAGGTTTTGAATGAGGGTGTGGCAAGTAGGAAGTCATCTCTGTCTTGAACTAGGACTTTATTTACAGGGAACGCAATATCATCTATGTCCTTCTTAAGCTGCTGTGAGAAGAATGTAGTGGATTCTGTGTAACCCTTTGAGGGCCTAACTGCTTGGTTGTATTGGAATTGAGAGGAATGCTGAGCACAAATGTACAATCATAGAGTGGCAGTCAGAGGAATATAGTGTATTATAGTTGTTTGGTTTAAAAATACTCAAAAGGCAGGTATACCTACTGCATTAACAGCTAGTAGCTCCTCTACAAAACTGTATGTATCTCTTCCTGGCTTTAACTGGAAGTATTGAGGTATTCCAGGGACTTCTTGTTTTAACAGGGATTCTATAACAAGTGCTATTCCCTCTGCAGTGTCCAGGCATAATGGGTATTGTGGCAGTGTGGTAATCTCTTAGACTGGTCTACTTTAATTGTACCTGCTTGTGCATTTCTGATATACCCTTCTTTCTTGCCATGATTGGATTAGAGTGTATGAGATACTGAGTTTAGCAAATCATCTAGATCTGGGGACTCTACTGATGTCACGACTTTCAATAACTAATCATTCTCTGTCAAGAGAATATTCCAGAAACTTTGGAGAAATGCAAGAACTGATAATAATTTTGCACAGTTGGATGACTGTTGCCATTTCATTTGTAAATCGTCATCACTATGATTGATTTGAACTCCAAGTTTTGTTTTCAGAGAGTAAAACAAAACAAAGTGGAAACATTGTTGGGGAATACAAAAATATTTCACAAATGTATGAAATGTAAGGTTTGTCAGCATGCCAAGAACTGAGACACACACCTGGTAGCAGATGAAGTGGTAACAATTAAAGATTTAATTCAGAATAACACTGCTTTTATGTTTATTTCTTTTCTTGTCCCTGAAACACATAGTATGTAGGAAGTTCTGTTTGTAAACTGAAAGTATGAATTTCAAAACATGTTAGAGAAATTAAGAACTAGGATCAAACATATTCCATGGGGAAACCTTTACGTGAAAACCAAGATAATAATGTGAAACAACTCAGTTCCTTTGCCTTTAATCATGTTAAGGCACAACCAAAGGTGCTGATAGCAAATTAATGTGGAGAAGCGTGGATACCAACGTGATATTGGGCTTGAATATGAAAATGTAAGAGGTACACAATCTTGATGCAGAACATTTATTGAGACGATATGTCCTGAGGTGGCATAATTGGACCAGAGTGTATATATAGAATGTGATCTCAGGCATTTAATGTGATTGAAAGCAATATTATATAATAGAATTATAGAACATAATTCAGAAATGACTGCCATGTGAAGCTGTTTATATGAGAGATGTCAGCTAAATTTCCCATATTTGAAAATACAACTGATGAATTCACAGGCATCAGACTGTTGTAGTTTCATCAGCATCACTATCAAACTAAATTTGCCTAAGTATCTTATGATTTTTTCCTATTTTGCATTTGTAATTATTTGAAGAACAGGTATGCCTATTTTGGATACCAGAAATGACCTACATAAGTACATTTATAGATGTTGCAGCCATTACACAGGAAGGGTCCATGTAAAAAAGCACAAAGATGAGAAAAAGTCATGAACCACTTTATGAGGGTGTGGACCAAAGGAGAAATAGACATGGGACGGAGCCAAACAAACAAAAGCAATATAAGAAATGGGTGGCTTACAAAGGTAACATTAACGATCCCCACAGATAACCCCACCCCTCCACCTCCACTGCTACCACTTGTCTAGTCTAATCGCTCTATCCTATCCTAAACACATTTTGTAACTTCTGTTTCAACTCCCACTTTTTCAACCCTTGAACGTTGTAAGGCAATCTGAGACGCTCACAAATTATAGTAAATAAATAAAAAAATAAACCTATAGGGGCAAGTGCTTCAAACTAAAGAGGAGTACTTTACAAATAAGTTTCTAAAATAATTGTATGCATTTAAATGTTGTTTTAATGAAACAGTGTATTAATAAAAGTGCCCCATGTGCTGTTGCCCATAACAAAGATATCAGCCAAATTGCCCAGAACTAATACAAAGTAAGGGCTTGTGAAAAAGGTCTTGTGGAGTGAAATGTGTTGTATTCCCTCATGTGAAGTTTAGTGAAATTTGATGAAGGATAAAACAAAAATATAAGCAAGTTAAAAATCTTTTTTGTGTCCTCTATATTGCAACATTTCCTAGGGCATATTTCTCGAAATTGACTGAAGCCATTGTCCTGTTTCCTCTCTTCTCTAGTCTGATTCCCTGTCTGCACCTCCTCAATACTCTGCTACATTCTCATTCATAACAATTCCTTGGGTCACCATTGTCAGGCATTGGGTTTTTCATTTGCACATTCACCACCTTAGTCTGCTTAAGGTCTTGAATGCCCTCTCCTCTAAACTCGTTCACTGAACTTTCGTCCCAGCTTGTGACCTTTAGCCACTTCTCCCAGTATACAAACATCTTCCATTTTAATATCGCATGTAATCACCTCTATCTGACTATCCTACACTTCTACTTTAATCTTGCACCAAACTACTTTTTTCTGTCTCTCATAATAACCTCCTTTTTGATCAATTTCAAACACTTTCTAAATACACCTCTCTGCCCCTTCTCTCCAAATATCTCCACCAGCCTATCCTTCACACCAATTACCTCCCTCTTCTCTTCACCTAATGTTCCTCCTCTCTGTCAAACCACTGCTTTCACCCTATTCCTCTCCTTTACTGATCTCCTTCCCTACCACCTCACTCATTTTCACCACTTTCAGTATCTTCACCTTTCCCTCTCGCCATCTCTCTCCAGCATCGTTCCCTCTGCTCCAACATCTTCTGGTCTTGCCATCAGCTGCCTCCAAGATTCCTTCTCTGCCTCCAAACTCCCACTCTGCACCTCTGAAGCTCAACATCTTTTAGTGCTGGGAGCTGGCTGTTTTATAGGGCTGGAGATTAATGGCAATGCCCTGATTGGTGGGAGAGGGCAGGTGATGGTTCTGCGTATGCACAATGGTAGATAATATAGGAAGTGATGGACCATGAGAGGATGTTTCAAATATGGCAACCATTATCTTAGGCCCCTTTCCTGAATTGTCTGTGTGATGGTTGGGCTTTAGCTGTTGCACTCTCTCTTTACCTGCTGCTGGATGGTTTCCCACCTTTGAAGCTCTATTTCATTTGCTCCTGTAGATCACAGGTGATTGTATGTGCTTTGCAATCCCCTTTAGAGGTGGGGAGGCTGAAGAACCATGTGTCTTACATCTGAGGTTGTTACCTTCCATGAATTCCAGTAAAGGTAGTCGCTTCAGGTGTCTCTTACTCCATCCTGCCTCCATGTGTCATGGAGACTTCAGCTATGCCCCTTTTAGGCCCCACCTCCATGTGGGGAAGAAGGGACGTTCTCTCTAAATGCCTTGTTTCTCCATGGGTGTGGGCTGTGCTTCCTCCTGCCCCACTGGGGTGTGAACATCTTAGATGCACATGATGCCCAACAATGTCCTCTTTGGGGGTGGTAAATATTCCTGTGTAGCAGGTAGGCTTACTTTCTGGCCCATAATCAGTAAATGTGGGCTTCCAATCCAGTATGGGTTTTCTTGTGTTAAGAAAGAGGGATAATGGGCGATGTAGTCCTTATCTTTTGGCAGAGGAGTCTGGGTAGCCTGTTTCCTGGAGACCTTTGGGGCTTCATTGACCTGGAAAGGGCTTTGATATGGCCTTCCTCCACTTGGATCCACATTTAATTTGCCTGTGTACAGTCCAGGTTTTTCCTTTGACCAAGCAAGGAATTCTGGGAGTAGTGCCAGGCTGTTGGTACTTCCGCAATGAGATGATTGATTGTCCTGCAGACAATGCCACTGTAACTGCCCTGTGGATGTCATGTGAAAGCCCATGCGTTGAGGACTATGAGCTCACTTCATCACAGGCACCAGCCTGGTGAAACACACAGCCAGCATCCGTGTAGGTTTGGGGAGCCTATCAGGCATTTGTGTAATCCATATTTGCATGAAACTAAAGTACGCAATAGGGTGGCAAGGTCTTCAATTTTACTGATGCCCAGCTCGTATAAAAACCGGAAGTAATCATTCATAATGCAGTGACCTGCACATCTTCTATACTTTTGTTAGATTGCAGATACTTTGTGAATAAGGCCTTTTAAAAGATAAAATGTAATGTAAGTTGCAAATCTTCATAGAACTTTTAAACCGGTTTGGACAAATTATGTTTTATAAACTCCCAACAGTAAGGCAATAAACAAATTGAGAAAAGTGCGGAATGCCATGTGCCTCTGGATTTCAAATAGAGAATTGCCAGCAATTCCAGGTTGCATCTCTGTGAAGACAAAGGAACTAAACACACACTGGTGACAGAAAGGGAAGCTACATCGTAACCACAAATTCCCATTTCTCCACGGAATAACTCATTTCTTTTCAGACGCATATTCCAAGCTCACATTTCCTCTTGCAATATCATTGCACAAAACAATTATCTGAAGCAAAACGGTATAATACTTATTTATCAACTGAATTCAGTGGGGGTCATCCTTCTCTCGTCTCCATGTGAATACGGTAAAGTGAAGATATCTTGTTGCACCATTCCAACATTTGGAAATGTCATCACAGAAATTTCAGCTAGCAGGGCCTACTGCCAACAGCGTCTTGGTTGACCGCAGTCACACCACAAGCACCATGGGAACCATTTAATGTTGCATCCTCGGTCGGTAGACGTGGCTATTCTAAAACATAAATAATCAAAAAGATAGAACAATTGGAAGTGTGTTTTCATTTGCATTGTGCTCCACGTTGCAGGCATTGATGCTTAGCTGGACCTCAAAGGTCCTTCCTATTAAAGTTCTTCCAGTATGTTTGTAGCAAAGTATTTATATGCACTCTTTTAAATACCGCTTTCAGTTTGTTTATTCATGAAATCAAGCATATTTTCAAAGTAAATGTACAAATAATATTGGTGAAAAAAGCAACATGAAGGACGGATTACAGCACATAGCTTTCAAAAGGTGATACTTAAATGAAGAAATTGAATGAACTGATAGCTGGGCCAAAAGAAGAGAATTACCAGAAGAAGCAGAAAACATGAAAATCAGAAGAAGAAAGACCGAGCTTATCCCTCACTTAACCAGCAATCCCACATACCAAACGTACAACACAATGTGATATGATGTAAGATGTTTGGGCCTACGTCTGCTTTCTTGTATTGCTTCTTTTTGAGCTAAGCTCTTTCACAATCTAAGTATTGAATTCGCTGATTCCTGGCATGACTTATTTCACGTTCGTGGGTGTTTGCCATGCAATGATATGGTTTGATAAACTCCTATCAGTAGCAGAAACACAATTGGAAACTCCACACCCAACAAACAAACACCCAATTCTAGAATTGCACCCATCTGAGGGTAAAGACGCTGGATTGGTGATTTTGTAATTTTGGTATGTTGCCTTATTAGCTATGTATCTTTTCTCTGATGGGTCCTTAGCTGAACCCCCTATATACATTCACATGTGATTGATGTGCCCACTATCAGACCTCAAGCATCTCAGGAATAGGGTTTACCAAGTCCCCTTAAGTTTGTCTTGTTGAAGTACCATCATACATTTGACTGCTGGTGCCCTCTTGGGTGGTGGCAGATATTACTCAATTCTCTTAGGGTAACAGGCTGTACTCTAGAGGTGGCTCTACCAAGCACCATCCTAAATTATAGAATAGTGTACTATAGTCTAATTTGTTTGCCCACATGTGGACGAGTGAGAAACATTGACACTTTGCATCTACTGGGACTACACTTTTAGGAGCTCATGGAGCTGACCTAAGAATGCAACTATTGACCTATATAGAGGATAATTAACGTAAAAGAGATCTGCAGAGTGTATATTAAAGTAGATAAAGTGCATATAGAACAGTACCCTTCTGTGGATATTTCTTTATTTGAGCCCATTTTTGAAATTCATGTAATTGTGTGTGGCTGTAACAGTAGCTAGCAATGTTGCATGGCAGATACATGAAGGGATTTCATTCCAGCGACCCATTCCTTCTTTATGTTCAAAACCCCCAGCCTGGCTTTCCAGATCTCTCACATCATTCTGGCTGTATTACTACAAAGTAATGGTCCTTGGGAGCGATGTGCGCGTCTGCAGTGACCTAGAGTATGTATTTGTCTTTAAATCTGCATTTTTAATGGGACTGGAAAATAGTAATTGAAAGGGTAGCCAATAAACCTCTACCCGGATACATGTGTATCCTTTCTCTCCCAGGTAGCAGCTTAGGTGGGTTCAAAAGGTCTGGTTGAAAGTCGCTCATATAGTTGTCATATAAGTAACTGAACTCCTCTTAACAAACTAGGTAGAGAAACATTTTCAGGATCCTTAAATTACAGGCAAAAGCATGAGCGTGCACTCCGGCTCTGTGCTTTGGGCTCATAACTCCGAGTTCATATATATTTGCAGCTAACATATAGCATCTTGTTAATCATAGGTGTGTCAAGAAAACACATTCCAATACATCCAGTTTCGGCATGTCCCTCATACATATTTTACACCCCTAGAGGACTAAAAGAGATCATTTATTTATAGATAAGAGCAATGTTCCTGGAATTCAGTTAAATGATCAGCAATCTTACTTTTCCCGCAATTCCTTCCCCTAAAAAAGCAATTTTTCATTGTTTATAATGAAGGATTTAAGCGAATTGGAATTGTAAGCCACACCCTGTGCTGTCCACTATAACTGTATCACCCACATATAGTAGCGAGGTTGTAGTATTCACTAACACATTTGGTGGGGATTGTCTGCAATTTAATGAGTAGAACAGTAGATCACTTATGTGCATTTAAAAGACGATTGGCACCAAACCACAGACCTGTCTAAGGCAATTTTCGTATCAACCTTCCCAGAGCAATGATGAGGCAAAAAGACAATCGTTTGCAACAAAGTGTTGTGTCAATCCATTGTTCCAAAGCAAATGTGAAGTTGATAAAAACATCAATTTACTGACTGCAGCCATCTCAGCACCCACAGGGAAATGTAAGCCAACATATAGCAAGGTTGAACTATTGACATGGTGGCTGTTAAATCCCAATTGTTGGATCGGGACGATATGATGGGCCCAGATTTATAAATTACGAAGTAACGGTTTGACAAACATTGTCCATGAAGTGTCCAACATTGAGGTCAGATGACAATATATTTGTTTTTATTTTGGGCCCTTGGTGTTGATGAGAATCAATGTGGCTCCAAAGTCATGTATTTGGGACATTCTCAATTTCGAATGTTTCCAAAAATAGCGGTTTCAAGAACTTTCCTCTCCATTTTGTGTTTCATTTAATTACATTAATTGGGATTCCTTAATTGCTAGCTAAAATGCATGTCTTAGATTCAGATATGGGGGCTGATTCATGGAATTATTTGCGCCGAAGAACGTGGATTTGTGCGCATTTCTGCCTGAAAATCCCCATTTGTTAAACAGGCTCAACCTGTTTAACAAATGGGGATTGGCTCAACCAAAACATTATGGGCCTCATTACGTGGTTGCAGGTAGCCATGGAGCTATTAGCTCCATGGCTGCCTCCAAAACCCTTCCGACTCCGCCCTGGTGAATGGAGCAATTACTGGTCCGTTCCGAGGTTGGAGGGACCGGTAATTCCCCATTCACCAGGGCCATTCCCCATTCCCATTTGAGCCCCCATAGGGTTCAATGGGAATGGGGAAGGTGCTGGTAACGGTACTGCAAATTGTGGTACCGTTATTAGCTCTAGAGTCCCTTTGCGGGTCCCGTCCTTAACTCCTGCAAAAACCAGGCATTAAGGAAGGACCCGCAAAGGGAACTCGTAGTAGGGAGGTAAGGGTTTACCAGCACTGGTGCCGGTAATCCCTTACCTCCCAACTCGTAATGAGGCTCAATGTGTCTGATTTTCTTGATAGAGGGCAGATAACTGGTTGATCCATTTGGGGTACTCAAGGGTATGTTCCAAATAATTACCTTTTTTCTACCCAGGTTAGATTTCTATTGCAAAACATCTTTACAGACCTTAGTTCTTAATGCCATGAGAATTATGTTCCCTGATTGCTTTAAAAAGAGCATTTGTTGGTACATGCACTGGAGTAACTGGGGCCCCCACAGCCCACGCGATTCAGGGGGCCCCATGGACCGCACACGCCTCACACTGTCACTGCCAACAAAAAATGAAAGGCGCAAGCTTGCAAATGTCCTTCAGGTGCCTTTTTCACTTTTTGCTACCTACCGCAGAGTACAAGACTTTCTTTCCCTTGTTGGAACCCTCTCTCTATAGGTGGTTGCTAAGCAACTAAGAGCCTGGCAATCCCAAGAAGCAGAGAACTTCTTGCTATCGTAGCCCCACCCAGTGCCCAGGTCCTGACTGGAGTCAGGCCAGAAGCAGCAGTGCTGAATGAAGTTCAGCTAGAGACTGCATCAACGGTAAAATTAATAAGTGTTTGTATGTGTTTGACAGATAGGATTTGGCACTTAATTAAGGCACTAAGAAGCCAGTGCTCTTCCCCGCAGCAAGAGAGTTAGGAAGTGGTGGAAAAGAAAAAATGTAAAGGGAAATCCCACAAGGGCCAGGATGGGAGCACAGTTAGGAGGACAGGGCGGAGTTGGCATTCAAGCTCCACTCAAAGTAAATGTTCGAGATAGTAGTTTAAAAATGGGGCAATTTATTCCTGCTGCTTCTTTCCAAACTCCACACTGTACATCAATTTCAATTTTAAATCACTTCCATGGAAGTGGTGAACCCCGAATTTCTGGTGATGCAGTGAATTTCAGTACATTAGGGATCTATAGACACGCCTTACAGTAGACAGTTGCCAGGGTAGCTCAGCAAGTTGAGAGACCGTTGCTAAAACCTGTTTGTTAATCCTATGACTTTTTGCAATTTCGTATAAAACAACAAATATCATAAAATGTGCTTGGCCTGGGCTTGGGTTGGGCTTGTTGCTTGCTTATATTTAGGATGGAAGTGGGGGGTATTTGTGCCCCTGTAGGCACCCATTAGCACACAGTTTAATTTCCTAATTACTGCTGTCAGCACAACAGACACATTTATTTGTGATTAAGCAGTTTGACAAGCATATTCCATCTTTATAAATATAACCTGTAATGAAACAAAAAGGCAGGGGCACACAATTTACAGGGAATTGGTGTGGTAGTCCGACAAAAAACGAAACACATTTCAAAGAAAACTAGTGAATGCAAGTTTAAGGAGCATTTTTGAGTTTGAACATTATTTTTCTTTTTCATTTAAAAGTGTAAGATGCACATTTGGGAAACAATAGTGTGCCCACCACGTAGAAAGCCTGATTTTAACAGTGACGGCCCCACCCCAGTGATTGTGATGGCCCATTGAGAAATGAGTGCCAGCAAATTTGTGAGTGACGGTGGGGGCAAGGATGACAGTGCAGATTAGAACACCCTCTGTGAAGCTGAGGACTCCGTTAAGCCTTCTCAGGGTTGAGGCAGGCCAGGTCTGAGATACGGCCAGACATCTGATGCCGATTCTCAGACTCAGCCTTGGAGTTAGGGTGTGACTGACACTTCCAGGGAGGCATGTAACGCAAAACCCTTCATGGGTTCACACTGAACAAATACAGTGCAAGTTTTGAAAAGGCATCAACAAGAGGACATTGTGTTTGGCTGTTTGGTCGCCTCTCCTTCCAGCCTTTGCTCTGAAAACAAGTGAAATCCTGTACATTGATTGCAGTATATTCATGTGTGCCCTTCCTCTCCCTGTGTTAAGTGAAGCCATGTTCACCTTAAATTGGGCAAGAAGCCAAACGATAGTGCTTATTTCATGCATTTAAGCTGCTGGCATCCCACAATGATTCCTCAGCTTTCTGGTGGCAGAGGTCTTTTCAACATCCTGGGGTCTGGTGTTTGGGTAGCAGCGGGCTCCATTCCATGGCTTATGCCCAGCATTCTGATCCACCATGGCTCCTACTGAGTCACCTGCCTCCAAATCCTGTCAGGAATTATTAGCACCAATTGCTACTGACATTGTCCTTGTACATATTGTATATAAAAAAAAAAGATGCTACCACCACCAACACTGATCATTGGGCTGGATTTTCCCAGATTTGAGATCTGGCAAAATATGTTTCCCTGGATCACCATTTCCACGCAGCCCCCCCCCCCCCCCACCAAGAGATCTATTGTTTTTAATTTGCTTATGTTGCCGAAGCCGGGATTCGAAGAGAAACTTACCCACTAGATCACTTGTACTTCTGGTTAGAATACAAATTAATATGTTTGTTATGATTGCACTCTACAGAAAATATTTACACAAGCTATGTAGGTTTTAAAGATGTGCATCTTTTATACTTGCTTGCACCGTCATAGGAAACACTCCTCCTCTCTTGGTTACTTCCAGGTGTTAATAATTAATCTCCTGAAATGGAAATGTTTATTTATCGTGGGGCTTAGAACAATATCCCGTGAACTCCGGCGACAACCCCGCAGCCTGCCCGCTGGTGGGATTTCCAGAATTAATCATTTCCATTTCCATCAGTGGCCAGCGCCATAATCTACAAATACCTGCATACATTGCAGTCACACTGAGCAAGTGAAATCATGTAAGACAATAGGCCTCTTTAGGACTCCGGAGCTAAACCATTGTGCTATTAGCACCATGGTCCATGCCGGAGTCCGCCATGGCGGAATGGGGTATTACCACCCCATTCCGAGGTTGGTGGGGCGGTAATTCCCCATGCCGCCATGGCACTTCTGCATTCCCATTTTTGCCCCATAACGCTCAATGGGAATGGGGAAGGCGCTAATTACGGTACCGTAAATTGCGGTACCGTAATTAGCACCAAGGTCCCTTTGCGGGTCCCTACTTTAACGGCTGGTAAAACCAGCCGTTAAGGTCGGGTCCCGCAAAGGGACCTCGTAATTAGGCGCTAGGTGTTTTACAGCGCCGCAGCCTTTTACGGCGCCGTTAAACACTTAGCGCCTGGGTCATAATGAGGCCCAACGTCTGAAATAACATTGGACCTTCATATACTACTTCCACTAATACTTGCAGAGTACTTGTCTTGCACTCCTGATGACTTTGGTTCAACCCTGCTCCATGCCTGGTGTATGTCAGTCCTTTAGGCATGGGTACTTTTCTACAGGGGTAACCCCACACACTGGTGATATACCCTCCTACTAAGTGTGGATATGTAATATGTATTTCAACAAAAGGAAGGAACACTCAACAAACTATATCAAATAGTAAATAAACCCTTAGACAGCAGTTTCTCATAACAGCCACTTAACAAATGTGGGCTGCATTATATGTTCTAAAAGATCATAAAAAACAGTGTTAGCAAAAAAATATAATTTTTAATATATTAGTCTCTTTTCAGCACAAGTAATACAATTGTTAAAAAAACATACACACATCACCTAGTCATATACATGTTAAAATCATTCCACCTCACAGTATCAGAAAAAATGCCAAATATTTGATCGGCACCAATACAACAATGGCAACTCAATTATTCTCATTTCCCATTGTGTGAACATGCCCAACTTATATAAGTTTCTGTCCTCCTTGTTACAAGTAACCGGACATTCATCAGGGGCAGAAGTAGTCCTGTGCTTCAGGTAGATTCTTCCTATTCATACACCAGATTGGTATATCTCAGGGTAAAAAAGACAAGAACGTATCACTAATACGGGCATTATAGGTATAATTAATCACCATAGCCAATCCCTAATCACCAATAGGGTATCAAGTATACAATATATCAAATACCTGATTCAACGGTCACAAGACATGTATGTCTTTGACCTCAAAAGCCAAACTAATTCTAGCTCTTCACTACTTAAGCATGTAGGATTCAAATTAGAGTACTTGGAGTCCTTTAGGCACTGCATAATTACCTGCCTTGTATATCCTGGCCCACTTGCACTGTCATGCATCTACTTGTATTCTTCCAACAGATCCTCTGTGTGTTCTACAGCAAGAGGCTATGCAGATTCTGGCATTATTAATTTGCATTTCTATTTGTTTGTATTTATTTATTGCACATACCGTTTCTTATGACCAAAAATAGTTACAAAAAGAAACAGTTGACCACTGGCATAACGGGGAGCCCCGCAGCCTTAGTGGGATGGAGGACCCCACAACCTGAGGTCGAGGTGGCGCACATCCAGCCCCCACCCTGACTTTCAGACTTTCAGTCAGAGGGCTGAGCTAGTGCCGACTGCAGCTCACGTGAAGGAGTTGCACCACCTCTGTCTCACTTGCTGCGCACGTCAGACAGGAAGCAGAGTCCCTGTTTCCTGTCTGTGTGCCCCGCCGGAGGCCCGGAAGGAAGAAGGAGCATGGCTCACACAGTATGTGTATTTGAGTGCCTGTTGTGATTGTGTATTTAATGTTATGGATGTATATATGTATGTTTATGTGTGCATGCATGTCAATGGTGCATATATGTATGGGCAGTGAGTGTGCCTGTTGTGTGATTGAGAATTAAGTGTATGTGGATGAATGTACAGGGTGCTCGTGTGGAGAATGCAGTGTAACTGAATGTCTATCTGAGAGATGTATGGGTGAATGACTTGGGTGAATGGGTATGAATGTGATTGTGTGCGTGAATGTTCTTGATGGGTGCTCGGGTGAAGATTGCAGTATGAGTGAAAGTGAGAGAAAATATGTGGGTGAGTGTGTGTGTGTGAAAGTTCTGGGTGGGTGCCTGGGTAGAATGCTGTGAGAGTGAATGTGAAAGGTGTATTGATGAGTGATAGGTGAGTGAACGGGTATGAATGTGACTGAATGCTCTGGGTGGGTAGGTGCCCAAGCCTATGTGGAGAATGCATTGCCAGTAACTTTGAGAGAAGGTGTATGGGTGAGTAGATGAGCATGAATGTAACTGTGAATGTTCTGGGCCAGTGGGTGCATGTGTGGAGAATGCAGTGTGAGTGGATGTGAGAGAAGGTGTATGGGTGGGTGTGTGTGTGTGTGTGTGTGTGTGTGTGTGTGTGTGTGTGTGTGTGTGTGTATGTGTGAATGTTCCAGGTGGGTGCCTTTGTGTAGAATGAAGTGTAAGTTAATTTGAAAGGAATTTGGATGAGTGATAGGTGAGTGAATGGGTGTGAATGTTACTGGATGTTCTGATGGGTGGGTATTGTGTGGAGAATACAGTGTGAGTAACTATTAGAGAAGATGTATGGGTAAGTGACTGGACTGGCGGGTTAATGGGTATGAATATGATTGTGGGGCATGTTTGGAGAATGGAGCATGAATGCTCTGGGTGCATGTGAGTGAATGTGAGATAAAGTGTGTGGGTGAGTGTCTGGTGGGTGAATGGGTATGCATATCATTATGGGTGTGTGCGAGTCACTGGGGGGCCCGATGAGCATGGGAGCAATGTTGACATTTTATTACGTTACAAAGCTTATTTTAGTGGCATTTGTAGGGCGTACCCAACTTAATGTGTGTTATTATATGGCTAGGCTGGCATTTTGGTACAGCCAGTCCTGGCTTGACATTTTGTACCTGGAATCTATGATGAAGCAAGCAAGCATGATATGTGTTATTACATGGCAAGACTTGCATTTTGGTGCTGCCAGCCTAGCTATTTCTTACTGTGGCATTACATTTGTGTACTGAGCATCTATGAAAAAGCAAGCATGAGCATACTTGTATGTCCAGACTGCCCTACATTGGAGCCAGTTTGGACATGTATTGTTATTGAGGTATGGCATTATTAATGGTAATGCAAAAAAGGAGTATGTTCTTAGGAGGAGGTACTGGCACCTATTGGCATAGCTAGCATGGAAATTTAGGAGCACAGAGAGCAGGAACATATTTTTCATACTGGCATATATCAGTGGTCGAATTGTGTGCATTAATAAGTAGTGGAACTATGTTTGTTGCTGGCCTGCCCCCACTCCCAACACAGCCCTTTGTTATTCCCCCTCCCACACTCAATACAAACCCTCAAATGAACGCACCTGATGTTTAAAGGAACGTTCAGTGCAGTGCACTGCAGTGCAAGTTTCAACGTCTTCCTAAACTTTTACTTAAAAACATAACCATTTTGATAGGGTTTTAAAATAAAAGTACAGGAACAGTAAAACTTAATAAAAAAAGTAAAGGAGCACTGCTCCCAACCGCTCCCGCCCAATTTCACCGCTGGCATACATTGTGGGTAACGGCATGAAAATGCATTGGGAAATGTTCCTGTACACTGTTTATGTCTTGCATCTATTGGACTTTTTCACGAATTACCCAACAAAGACAATTGCAAAATGCCTGGCTTTTTACCCCATTTTTAACAAAAAGTGTTCTGTATAATGCATCATGTTAACCCATTATTCAAAACTTTTTCTCAGGGGCAGTGCCTCCCTGAACCTCGTTTCATTGATTTGGGCTCACTCAATATGTGTGCTCGCTCTTGCATACGTGTGACAGATATTTACGCCCCTCCAATAAAAACACTGGAAGCTAGTACTTGTGGATACCAGAAGCCAATCACTGCCCCATTGTTTTTGCACTAGGTGAAAGATTGATCAAAAAACATTGTTCACCTAGTGCAGTGTGCACCTGCCCTTGCAGCAGCATGATCATCAGGGACAGTGCACACGAATAGTGGTCCAGGCCAGACCGGTGTGTGGCGCTTCCCAGGATTTGTTGAGGAACCTGCATGTCTCGCACAGGGGACCCCTAAATGTTTTGTTAAACCACTGGGTACATGATATTTTTTGGCATACTGACCAACCTTTTTATTCAGCAAATCCAGCTTTAAAAAAACTCGTCTCCAATTCTTTAATGCCATCTTGCACATGTTGGATAGGATTCACCATCCCTAATGCAGGTTATACTAAAGCACAGTGCTTAAGTTTGATCTAATGTTGGTTGCCTTGCAGGAAAAGACATTGGCCCTCATTACGACCCTGGCGGAAATCGCGGTGCAAAATGCACCATGGAGCACGGCGGAAAGCTGCCGATAGCGCCATGGGGGTTGGCGGATTTTCCGCCCCATTCCGACCTTGGCGGGGCGGTAAATCCCCATTCCCCATTTTACCCTTCCCCATTCCCATTTTTGCCCCATAGGGTATAATGGGAGTGGGGAAGGCGTTAATTACGCCACCGTAAAATACGGTGGCGTAATTAACAACAAGGTCCCGTAGCGCCATGGATTTCTCCGCCCGGAAAAACCAGGCGGAAAACGCTCCATGGCGCTACGGGAACTCGTAGTAGGGCGGACGGGTCCGCCGCGAATAACGCTGGCGTAAACCCACTCCGCCAGGGTCGTAATGAGGCCCATTGATAGATACCTGCACTAATCAGCATGCTATAAATCATCACAGTGTAGCTGCTTGTCAGGTCAAGGCAAAATGGTAGACTGCATGCGCTTGTGCAATCATTTAGCTCGAAAGATGTCTTTATTAAATCCGCCAACTCTTTAATACTGCAAGACAGCAAGACACCCAGGGAAATACAACAGGATCCCTTACTGAACCTGGACTTCCAAAACGTATGGTGAACTTCTGGTCAGCATATAGAAAGTGAGTAACAGAAGCAAAGATATGAAAAGGTGAGCGTTTTTGTGTTTTGTATATGTTTAATGATAATTCTAAATGGTCACTACAAAGCACACACTACTTTAGAGTTCTTAACGCAGTTTTTTAACACTTCATAGGCTGAACCTGGATCAAGAAGGTCAGAGTTATGTCAAACTTTAATGAAAAAGTTTTTTATTTTTTTTTTAAATATGATAATGCAGACAAGAGGCAATCCTTCTCTCTTTTTGAAGTTATTGGAATAATTGCATACATTTAACCAAAAAGATGTAGATATTAGCTAATGAGACCTACATTCCATCTCTCTTTTAACATTGATTATACAAGACATCGAATACACATTGGAAACATTTGGAAGCCAAGTGCATTTGTAAAGATTAAGAAGTTGGTTTATGCCACCCTTGAAATTGTTGCAAATTGTGATTCCTTGAAGAATGTCAGCATGTCTAGCACAATGACAGAAACAAGTTGGATGCAATGAATCTAGACTATTTTATATTGTTTACATGTCAACAACTGTATTAAGAACAATAGGACGTTTGTATACTTCTCTGATGTATTAGGATTGCACCATTTTCGCTGTTATATTCACATTGGGAATTATGGTAAAGGTTTCTATTTTCTTACCTGTGCTTGCGTGTTTTTAATTTTTTTTTATAATACAATGTAGTACATGGAAATAATGTTTATGTATGAAGAGGTGGCAATGTGTGTATATATACACACTTAAGAGCTCTTGGTTTAACATATTTACACTAAGTTGTGAATGCAATAAAAAGGTGTTCTCTCTACAAGAAAGGAGTTAATCAGCCAAACCATTTGACTATTTGATATTAAACAAAGTTGCATATTGCTTCAAAATTTGTATCAAATTCATTACATTGAATTTCAAGAGACATCATACTTATGCTCTAAGTCTGGAAATCACTTCATACAAAATGTAACATGCTAAATTCTAATGTGTTCGTTTTTTTAAATGAATAATTTGATGGTGGAGAACCATTAAGTTTACATTGTAACGTAAGCCGCTCTCTCCTGCTAAATATTTGTCATTTGCACCTTGGAGTGCAAATGTAAAGGACAAATATAAGTGTAAATGTGTGTATGACGCCTTTTGCCCTTCACACTTGCACTCCACAGTGCAAATCGAGTAAACGCTGAATGGATGCTGGCATGTCAGGCAGTGTTTACTTTTGTTTGTGAGCGCCGCTTGCCATGGTGGCATGGCAAACAGTGCTCACAAACTAAATTAAGCCCTCACTGGCATGGAGGGTTTCATTTCAATTGTAAACGCTCCCTGCCATACAAGCATGGTATGGGTAGTGTACAATGGGTCCCTATGAAATCCGCCTGCTTCATGCTGGTCCATGAAAAAGGCAGACCCCATGGGGATCTCAAGCATTTGTTGGGGCAATTGCTGGAGCATTGGTATGGTGGAGAGGAAGAGGTGGCGGAAATGCAAGTTGCATTCCTCCTTTCCTCTCCATCATACAAATGATGGAAAATTAGGCATGAAGTGAATGTAAGTCGTTAAATTCTTACTTTTACCAAAGGCTTTTATGCCTTTCATTTATGTTACGCCCCCCACGAATATGAGCCCCTAAAAGTTTAGATCAAATTCAGCAACAGAGATGAATGTGAACTCAATATGAAATGGGAAGGCATCTTAAAAAAACAGTTCCGATTGTGTTAGTCCTCTTTGAAAATCATGTTTGGTATTCTCCTTTCTTGACCAGTGTGGGCTACATTAAGGTCAAATTGCACAGCCATGTAAAAAGGAGCGTTAACATATCCAGATAAAATTATATTTTGACTGATCCCTGTCCCGAATTTTGATCTGAGATTTGGAATCTGGAGGCTTCATCCCTTGTTCCCTATGGGCAGCCACACCCCTTGAGGCTAGGGAGGTGAGCCTACTCAGAAAAATCCTTCTTAGGTAATGACTCCCTTCAGAGGAGAAGGACTCCCTTTCCCATGGGGAACTTCCTATACCTAAAGTACTATCTGCCTACAAGGGAGTAAGAAAGACTGACTTCACATCTATATGTTGGACTCAAGGTAACACTAAAATTACCTCTATGTGTTTGGCTCAAGGATATGCTGACCTTTACGCAGTCTTGACAGTTGGGCGTGAGCAATCTGGCCCTTTACAATCTTGAAGCGAGAATAAAGAGCCAACAACCCAGGAATGGAGGGGGAGAAACCCAAGGCTGAGGTGAGCCTCCGACATAAGAATGTCAGTGAGCGGAAGAGCCGCGCACAGAGCATCAGAGCCAGCTGGAGGACTCCCGAAGATGGAGACATCATCCGCCCCACAAAGAAGCAAGCAGGGCCTGGGAGGCAGAGGCTGTGCAAACCAAACCATACCTGGATGCGTGATCACATACCAGACATGGTGGACTCAGAGTCCACAAACAGATGCTGTGTCTGGGAATGAAGGGAGGACTAGTTCCTCTGCTCTCAAACCGAGAGCCAATGAGCGAGAGAATGCAGAGATGAGCAGAAGGCAAAAACCGCTAGTATCCAGTACGGGAGAGCGGAAAGTCAAAGAAAACATTACCGCAGCTGATGAGACTGACCCTCATTTGAACCAACCCCACAATACAGTAGGCACCTGGGTTGTCCAGGTCGGAGGGAGGAGAGGAAAGAACAAACAGGGGTAAGGGATGGACAACCCTAAGCCTGTTCATAGGTTACAGGGACCCGAGAAGAGAGAGAACGCAAGATAAGAAAAAGGATTATGGGAATTCCGAAAACCTGAGCAGTAAAAACCTCCAGAAGAGTCACAGTGACCCACAAGAGCTAAGGTAGATAGAAGGAAAGAGTGGTCACTGATACCCTACAGAGTTAAGTGAGACATTGCAACAGAGTAACCCACAGAACCACAAGGGGCTAATAAGCAAAGTGAATGACAGTTACGAAGGGGGCACAGAGGCTGCCACCAGTTGGTCAAAGTGGGGAAAGATCACCCAAGGTGATGGAGAGGGATCAGGGACATATCCCCCCACTTAAAGATATTTGGGCCTTTTTTTATGGGACTTGGGACTTTTTGTTAAAACTTTGGGAAACCTTTGTGGAAACTGTATAGACTACCAAGAACTGTGTCTTTGAAAATAATCATTATTGACTGATAATTAGTAAGTCCAATACCAGGAGGGGTTTCCTGGGACACGCAAGAGCGATCGTGGTGTAAAGCCTAGAGTGCAGGGCACTCCACCTCTTTGTCTTTTATATTTTTCTAGGTGATAGTGCCAGTTTAGTGAATAGGACTACTTTATTTTGGACTATCGACAAGCATCGTAGCTTAGTTTTGGTTAGGAAGCAGTAGGGTCAGTATGGCATTTTCTTTTCATTTAAATAAAATAATGTATAAACTATGTGATATGGTCCTAATCCTTCTTCTGACTTGCCACATATGGTGTCAGAGTGGGATTGGTACCACCTGATACAGGGATAGGACCCATGTTAGTTTGAAGACTACGCTCAAACGCTGAAATTCCTACTCAGTTCACCCCACAATACATAGGGTTTGACCTGTTCAGTACAGATGAGGTACATGTAAGCCCTAGAGAGAGATGATTAGCATTTATTTAATTATTTATTTTTGCACTTATAACAGCTTGCCAAACCCTCAGGCATCAGGGAACTAGTTACAGTAATTGTGAAGTGACAGGCTTCAAAGTGCAGGACCACACATACAGGTTACAACATCGTAGTAGCTTTTAGTAGCATAATCTGGCAAGCCACGCACATGGTACAAGTGGCTACAGCCGTTATACAAATATATGAGAGACAGAATAAGGGTAAATGGATAGACTGGAAAAGTCACACCTCATGGTGCGAGGGGCTACATCAGGTATGCAAGTAAGTTTGAATAAGACAAAGATAACATACATCATTAGGTAGGGTGCAGGTAACCTCGATATCAAAATGCGACATGAATGCCAAATTATGATTGTAAAGAGCAAAATCTGGCATGTAAAACAGATATGGTAGGTTCCAAGTAAACTCCAAGTGCAGTAATGAGCTGCAAAAGTCAGAGTAGGTGACTTGCAAGTGAGATGTGTGCACCATGTGGAGGAGCCTCCCCTCGTAGAGCAGGGGACTACTTCCTATGTTCAGACAAGCTAGATAGGTAGAGCCATGAGTAAAACATGAATTTGCACTCTCTGTTGGCAGGGAGGGAATATAAAACCATTCAACAAATTCCTAAACACTTACTCATCTTTCTCTCCCAGGTGGGGTTCCCTAAAGAGATTCTTAAGGACCAAGGCACCAGCTTCATGTCCACGATCATGCAGGAGGTAATGGAGATTCTACAGATTAAGACCTACGAAACTCGGTATACCAGCCTCAGACCGATGGGCTTGTGGAGCGATTTAATCACACTCTCAAGAGGATCCCTGATATGTTGGTATAGACCGATGGCCATAATTGGGATGTAATGATTCCCTGGAATCCTTTTGCCATTAGGAAAACACCCAAGGCCTCCATAGGATACTCAATTTGAACTATTATATGGGAGGGAAGAGTGATATGTCTTACAAATGCTCAAGGAAACTTGGGAAGAAAGGGAAGAGGCTACTTTACCCATTTCCCAGACCACCGAGAAGATTAAGAGCACATGACCACAGTCAGAGAAAATTGTGAAACATCTTTCTAACTAGAGCACAAGAACACCAAAAAGCTCTACGTGATAAACAGGCTGTAGTCCGGTCCTTTTCCATGGGAAACTCCAAATGTTGTGGCCCTTATAAGGATCAAAAAGGATATGTTATTGTGTGTTAAACAAAGAGTCATAAATAGGGCTGATAGCTGATACGCGTTTAAACTTCTGGGGCTAGAAATGTTGCACTGGTATGAGTGCAGTTTGCACGGTGTTAGCACAGCATCAAAAACTGCCATAGTACAAATACCTATTCCTTCACTGCATTTTTTCACCGGGCAAACTGATTTGAAAGCATATGTGTTATGTCACTAAAGCAATTCTCATTCCATTGCTTAGATTGTGCAACATTGCACTACCACCGGTGCATGTTTCTGTAATACAGACCCTGATTTCTTTGTGTGCCTGTATCATTGAAAAATTGAAGTGCTCCATGAAAGAATGCTGGTTTCAAATAGCTTCTCTTATTTGTTCATGTTTCATTCTGACATTTGTGATCCAAGGCTACCAGGGTCCTGTTAGAGATCATATTTTGCTATTTTATTTACTTTGCTGATGGAAGGAAACAGCATAAATGGTGTGTAGCACTGGCAGATCACTATTTGTAGCAAAAGGAAAAATAGCAACAAAGCATCAGCAAGTACATTATTGTGATGCTCATTATCAATTTTTCCTCACCCACAGTTGTCTTTGAATTCTATATGGCACCCACAGCCATTCTACAAAATGTGAGTGAGTTTAATTTGATACCTGCTGCCTGCTTATGTGGTGCTAATAGGTTGAGTGCACATAGTACCAAATGAACACTGGGTTTCTAAAAGAAGATACAATAAACTCTGGATCCGTCTCAAGAAATGTGGTCATGTTGCAGTTGCTGTTCTTTGAAGTGGCAGACACTTTTGCAGTGATGCGACCATGAATTTCAAAAGCAACACAGTGTGAGCCCTGCTGGTGGGCTGCAGAAGGTCTCAGTGCAGCTTCTCAGTGTATCTCTTAGGTACTATAACCAGGCCTGCTAGATGGAGGTCACTGAAGAGTGCCACACCGCTCGCACTTCATGGTGGGACAACGGCTCCACATGACTGTGAAAATAGAAATGTATCATGGCATAAATGGACATGGGACCCCATGCAAACTGCAGACACACCCATATGGGTAGGCAAGGACCAGTGCCAACAGAAGCTCCTTGTGCATACATTCATCACTGAAATGCTCAAAATAAGAAACACCGACACCAAATGACTGGTCCAACTCATGTAAATTTCAGGTGATTAAGCCACCTGCCAATCAGAGCCTGCATACAAAGCGGGCAAAGTCTGCATGTTATCTCACGCCATTCTCCAACATTGCAGGTACAGTGTGAGGTACACAATAAACTACTCTGCCCATATCCCATGTTGACCCCACTGAGCAATCGACAAATGAAACATCACACCTAACTTCATGTAACACGGAAGTCAGCCCTCAAATCCTGCAAGATGTGCATGCCTCAGAGGCCCTAGAGTTCCCACTGGAAAGGACAGTTATTTATCTGAATTGATTTCTTATTTGTAATCAACATTAGTACCCGGCACATGCAGCTGAACAGGAATACTTTGTGGTGATTGGCTCATTTGCGAGCCACACCACACGGTATTCCCGTCCACGCCGTGCGTGCCGGCTACTCTGTTCCCGGCGAGGGGTGTGGCAGCCCATCAGCCAATGAGGAGGCTCGAAACGGGGCAATCCCCGCTCCGAGCCTCCCCATGGCTGGAGGCTTCCTTCGTCCCCCGCCAGGGACGGAGGTAAGATTTTTTTTTTTTCCCCAGCCTTTCCTCCCTCCTCCCTCCCCACCCCACTTACCTTCTATCCCGCGGTCTCTGGCAGGGGACGATGGAAACCTCCAGACTCGGAGCCTCCAGGCGGCTGGAGGCTTCCATCATCCCCCACCGCAGACCGCGGTGCGTTTTTTTTTTCTTCCTCCCTATCCCCTCCCTCCCTTCCGCCCTCCCGACCCCACTTACCTTCTTTTTTCTTCAGGTCCCAGAAGCGGATGCGCTGGGAACACTTCTGTTCCCAGCGCGTCTGCTCCCAATGGCCGCCATGGAAAGGGAAAACGGACTCCGTTTTCCCTTTCCATGGCGGCGGCCATTTTTTTGCCTTTTTTTTTTCTGTTCCGTGTTTCGGAACAGAAAAAAAAGCAAAGCCACTCGGTGGTGGGCCAATACCGCCCCGAGGTAATGCCCCCGTATAACTCGCCCCGGGGGCATTACTTGGGGCGGTATTGGCCTGCCACCTTGTGGCTTATTGCCACAATATGAGTCAAATTATTCAAGAGGCAACTCAACGTGTGCGCCTTGGTTAGTAATCAAGGAACTTGATATATTATTTGTAAAAGGATTGAGAAGTAAATCGTGTTTATTCCATTAGAAAAAAGAAAATTAAACAATGATTTCAACATAGTTTGAACATTAAAATGGCTACAAAATAAAGAACTCACAAATTCATTAACTATGCAGGTAGAAGGAAAGCCCAGAGTGGAAGCGAATACAGGTACATAGAGACAAGTTGGTAGAAGCTACTGTGAAAGAGAAACAACTGTACTAAATTCAGAAGTACCCTTAAAAGGGTCACTCGTGCATTAACAGTGAATGATGTACAATTTAAACATCCATTAACATTTTGTTCATGTTTCATGCATCTGATCTAGACATAGGGTGGCCTCGTACGGCGGCATCGTATATCTTCAGTTGAAACAACTTTTGACAGTGAACAGTGTGCATTTGAAACACCCATGAACATTGTGTTCATGTTTTATGCATCTAATATATACCTACTGTGGCCTCGTATTTCTTCAGTTCAAGCTACTTTTTTTCAAAAACATCAAATTACTTGAAAGGTTTAAATATGTATCAACCCGTCAACAGAGTTTAATAGATGGTGTTTCATCCAGTAGTCAACATATTTTTAGGACTCCTGGTGATTCTACAGGTCAATAGACACTCAACATAGTCTTCTTGCAAGCAAATAGAAAATGGGTGTGTAATCCAGAGGCCTTATCCTGCTATAGTTGGGTACAGATGTTCCTGCACATTAACCCACTGCAACCCCATTAACTTTCATAAAAGTGCAGAAGTGACTTGCAATGCCATATACCAGTCTGCATGACGACTGGCTGCATATCATTCATCCACCAACAGGTACACAGTAAACCCAGGGAGAGGAATCAGCATTCAGGTCATCTGAGGGCACTACCCCCTGGCACTCTGAAGCCATAGCACACCCAGGATGAGCCAACAAAAAAAACATCTGGCATAAGCAGCAGTAGCATGTCAGCTGCGCAAGCCAGACATATTGCCACTATAGCAACGAGTGTCAACTGACCCCCAACAACAATGATGCTAATGCCAGTATTGGCCCCACCACCTGCCACCACTACTGTGGTCACAGCTGTCGATACTGCACCCTCACCTGCTGCCAAGACCACTGATCTGCATGCCCCTGTGGAGGTCGGTGACAACCCCCATGCCACCATTGCCAGCCATGAGGTGACTTCGTCAACCACTATCCTGGCCCCAGACTCCCCCTCCTAAACTGTCTCATCGGTCCAATGCCACCAGAATCCGGATTCTGACACAGGGATCTATGATGATGGTATTGTACCAGTGGATGTAGGTGATCGGGAGAAAGGTACCCTAGTGAGAGCCCCAGAACTTTACGCACCCCTGAGAGTGCGCAATTCCTAGGTATGGCAGAGGTCCAACACGATTGTTGAGCCAGCAGCATGTCAAGAACTTTGCTGCGCTACAACTGCGGCATATGCAGGCTGTCAGGGATGGCATGCAGGGTTCATCCCACAGAATTGCAATGGCCATGGTTCAGCAGTGCTGCCACCCATTAGGGTAATATAACACACAAAGTAAGGTGGTTGTCTACTCTGGGATGGCTATGATTGAGTTATTAATCAAGTCCTTTTAACATCAGATCACTTAACACAGTGGAAGCACATATAGCCCAGGAAATGGCCAAACTTTTACTATTTCCATTTCTAAATACATGTATAGAAATCTTAATCCATGATATCTAAAGATATATAAAGATAAGATACATTTATTTTCAATTGTTTTTTCACATACCCTATAAATACTATACATGCACTATATACATTTTTAATTTGTCAAACATAGTCTTTGTTGTTGTACAATTATGTGATATTACTTGTGTCAAATATCATTTTATGTACACTGTATTTCACACTTACTTGAATTATTATACATGCCTTTTTGCTTCTATATATCATTTCTCTGTTATGCAATATGTTTTTGATGCACTGCATGCATTGTTTGATATAAACAACACAACTGAATCATGAATTACAACTTCTATATATATTCACTAAGCAAATAGTACCAGTTGGCCATTTTTTGGGCTATATTTGTTTCCACTGTATCAAATGATCTGATGTTAAAAAGTATTGTTTAATAACTCAATCACAGCCACCCCACAGTAGAAACCCCTTTACTGTGTGTTATATTAGAATGGCCCCAGCCTCCTCTGTGGTTTCGGCAACCACCCCTTGTTTTTGTCTCCCACCCATTAGCAACCAATGCATCAAATACAGTAGTGGGCCAGACATTCAGGGAGCAAACAGAGGCTATGTCTGTGGATGCAAAGACCATGCAGAGTACCCTGCTCCTCACATTGCAACTCATCGGGGAATAGGAGCTTGAGCCTTCCACTTCTGTCACTCCCACAGAGGGCTCAGACGTTGGAAGCCCTCATCGGCAGTCACAAGGAAATTCGGCATGCGCACAGTGGGGATTGAGAGAGTTGGAATTACATGTTGTGTGGAATGAGGAAGGTGGGAGGGCATGGGTCCTTATTTGTATACTAATAAAATCACTGTAACACTTGAACAGATGCGAGGACACTCATTTTTAAGTGGATGTGACAAATTTACTATGTGACTATTTACAATTATGTGCAGTACATGTTATTAAATGTGTTCAGTAGAAATTCTCAATCAGTTCTTGGAACACAAGACATCCGTCCCTGCCTTCTTCATGGTCACTGAGTGGTGGCAAGTGTTTCCTGGCATGCGTGTCGTCATCCTTTCGGGGATACATGTCAACATCGGGGAAAATGGGACATTTCTCCTAATGCACATGATGTGCAGCGTGGCACACACCACAGCAATGTTTCCTGCCTTGTCTGGCTTGTACATAGGACACCTCCTGTCAGATAAGATCCCAGGACCATCCCTTAAGTAGGCTAAAGGTGTACTCTATGCAGAAGCTGGTCCTCACTATGTGCCTCATTGTAGGCCTCCTCCCGTACTGTGCATGGAGTTCGGACAGGTGCATCAGCCAAGGGAGCTCAGGCTAGTCAGGGTCACCTGCAAAGGCAGTAAGTATAGGTGGTGGTTACAGAAATATGAACAAGTATCACAATTGGTCTCATGGCATATTGGTCAAAATGTCTCTCACTGCACTTATAGCACTTTGGGATCAGCATGGTTTTCTATACTTCCATTATGTGATGCCTCATCTACTACAGTGGAAAATGGATAGTGCCACCTAGGGAATCCCCCATTTCATACATCACTGAACTACCAGATGTAACAGAGATACACTGTAACTGGATTTCCAATAAATGTGTTGTCTGTGTAAGTCGTGTCCTGGGCTCTTGTGCATGTGCTCTTATAAACATACTGGTAATCTTGTCGACATTGTTTTAGCATTTCTGATCTTGGGAAATTATATTCATGGATCACAGTGTACATGCCATCACTGCGTGTCAGTGTTGCACTATAATTGAGCACTGTGAAACTGTGATGTTGCCTTTGTAGGTACAGTTTCCCTATGCATTGTGACACCCTTAGTTCACTCTTAGTAGGTTTCTTAGTGCATCAGGGATCATGCATTTCTGTCATGCTAGGGTATTGGCCTGCAGGGCCTTCTCTGGTGAGGTGGTGGTTACAATGTGTTGTATCAGAGGGCATGCCCTTAATTCACAGGGCTGTGACAGGGCATGCATTGGATTGACATCGAAGGTGTTTCCCGCCCCCGTGCCCCTCGTCAGAGATGTTTTCACTTGTGAAGCATGTGTGATGGTGATTATAGTTACCCAGGATACAGTGTTGTTGTCCTCTGTGGGTTTCCATAAATGCAGGACTAAGGGACGATGGATGGAATCTGGGAAGCAGAATTGTGCCACAGTGTGGTCTGTGTAACATGTACATCAAGGGGATGTTGTGGTTTCCTGTTCAACTCTTATGATGCCTGTGGGGCCACCAATGTCACACAGAGGATTTAGCAGTGCTGGTATTGATGCTCTGATGTTGATCCTGCTTTGTAGATCATCCTGTCTCAGGGTGAGTATCTCTGCTATGGTCTCCATGTTGAGGTGGTATATTCCTATTAGCTTTCCATCATTTAGTGCCCACATGATGGCCTGGCCCAGGGACTCATGTCTTTTCTGCCTTTCTGCTGCTTGCACTCTGTGGTGCTGCTGTGCAGGCCTCTGCAGATCAATTCAGAGCTGGAGGTGCTGGAACTGCTAGTTGCATTATGGCATTGGGAAGTGTGTCTGGGGAAGGTGATGTCCTTACATACATTTTCTCAGTCCATTGGGTGCACCTGTTCCTTAATTTCCATTACCTGTTTGCATGGTCCAGTGGCGTATTTGGGCTTTCTGCTGTCCTAGGCCCATAGGCCCAAATAAGTGCACCCCCCCAAAGATTACAACACCTCTACCAGACTCTGCACCTTTTGCCAGATTCCATCCCTTCAACAAAAATCTCTCTGCATTGTCCAACCTATGCCACTTCACCCCCATCGTGTCCCCCGTTTTGGCTCCATAACATTATAAGGATGTTTTTAAAGTTGCAGGGATTAGAACATTATTGCTTCCTCTCATTATTTCAAGCCTGTGATCTTCTATGTTATGTTAGTTGAAAGAGTGTTTTCAGATGTCTGCTGCCCAAGATTTGGAGAAGGCAATGTGTTCTACAGTTGAATGCACTAGAGATATTTGTTATGGCTAATGATCTACTTTTGGTTAAGTCTGAAAACAGTCTTTTAGAGGAAGTGATAAGATCATAAACTGTCTGTCAACTGGACACAAGTGAGAGAAGGTTGGAATGAGGAATTTTAGTTTTAATGCTAATATCTGGTTTCTCTCACAAATTGTCTTCTGTCACTCTATGAGAAGCACCTAGACTGGTCTGTAATATTAATCCACATAACTACATTTCTTCATCCGAGCTTGTCAAACGGTAAAGTTTCATATGAAATATATGAAAGCGGTACAGGCACATCCTATAAAAATATTGAATAAAAAGAACTTAAACCGCTTCTCATGGTTAAAGCTCTGGTGTTAACAGGGGGAAAAATTAAATTAAGGCTAGTTACTTGCTGAAGACGATGTACCTCTAATTCCTTGGGCTGGAATGCAATTAAAATATGCCAAAATCACAAGTTCCATTTGTAAACTCTGGCTGGGCATAAACACCTCAGTAGAGTAAAGACAGTTGGAGAAGGTTCTTGGAATTTTTGGCTGTGCATTCTCATGGTGGAGGAATGGATAAGGGTGACCCTGAACATTCATGTATGGGAAGCAACAGCATTCCTCATAGCTGCACAGTGAATAACAAATGAAGTGGTACATACTGTTTACATCATTGCTGTTTGTACAATTGTTCAAAATACCCAACACTCCAAGAGTAAAATTGAGCAATGGATTGGGCGTTTGAGCACAATATTTTCTCTATGGGTGTGGTTTAGGCTATAGGTCTTATCAACTTGTGTTTAAGGTAATTTAAAAGATTTCTTAACTCAGTAGAGTTGGTTGGACTGTAACATTTTGAGATGTGTTGCTATAGATATAGATGTCCTGCTGTCGTTTGAAGTACTGCTTCACAGTAAAAGTCCTACCACAAATTTAAAATATGAATTAATGTAAACATGATTTATAAGTATCACAGTTCTGCATTGTGTGACATACTTTAGAGTTGGTTCTCCTGGTAGTACTAAGCGTACAGCAGGTCATCAAAGACACATGATAAACCCAGAAGGCTAGCCATCATGGTTTAGCACTGAACAGCTTCTGTAAAGATGGCTAAATGGATATCTTTATGGGACACCTTTACAGCTGTGAAACAGTATGTACCTTTGGCACACAGAGTTTGTTCTCACCTTTCTATGGCTTTGGGTATCCTTTCACAGGTTTCTTGATGCACTTGCACATTCAGATTTCTTCTTCAACATTTTAGTTTCTTTATGATCTATTTCATGTTTGCACCTTTTGGGCGGCCACAGACCTCTGAAATGTGGGGCCAAGGAGGAAAATTGGTGCTTGCTTCTCAACATTATTTTAGTGACACCTGTGGGAGCTCGTGCTTGGCTTAAGCATTGGCATGTGTTTAATATTGTAAAATTATGCAACATTTTTCACCTTTACTTTTCTGAAGGGAAACCCTTTCATTTTTGCAGTGGTCTAAAAAATGTGTGCGTGTATTTGAATATATAAGTGTGTATTGATTAGAAAGAATTCCAAAGATAATGTGATGTGGCACAAATAAAACCAATGAGGTGTTGGCTGTTTTGCCTATTAAAGAGCATTTTTGGAAGATAAGAAAGACCAAAGAGCTTTATATCTGTCATATATGTCTGAGAGAGTTGTATGACTAAATCACTAAATACCTAAAGCATGCTGGTTTTGGTAGTGTTTCCTTTTTTTAAAATATATATTGAGGGCCTGCGGTAGCGGCCCTATAGTTAATGTTAAGTTGCTCAACTCATAGAAAGACCACTTTTTGGGTGGCTAATAAATGTGTCCCCCCTGGATGAATCTTCACCAAACTTTGCAAAAGAAAGATATGGCCCCGCCAAAATGATTCATCAAGGTTTGGTGCAGTTTTGTCCAGCAGGGACAGTTATAGAGGGCTCCCAAAATGTGTAGAAATCCTCATAGATGCAATGGAAACACATTTTTGCTCACGCCTGCAGCCCAAACCGTTGGACAGATTTTCAGCAACTTTACGCGAGGAGCAACGGCTTGGTTGTCATGCACCTCCTGTCCTGGCACTCATGGAATGCTTGTCGGCTCTACCATAGTTAGGGCATATCATCACGTTTCATCCTTTTTCCTGGTATTCTGCTCTAGTCTTGCTCCTGTCTGTATTCCTGTTCCCTATATAGCTACGCCTCTTCCTAACCTCTGTGCGTTGCAACCCTTCAGGGTTTTTGAGATGCTCGTGTTGTGCTTTTCCTTGTGCCTGTGCCACTGCCTGCTTTGCCCTGACTTTTCTTCCTTTTTTACCATTATTTTCCATAGCTGCCTGCACGGGTCTCGTTCCTGATCCGGCTTCCACTGTGGTACTCTACTGCTCCGTACCGGGCCCCGCCCCGGTTCTTTAAGCAGCCGCAGTTCTCAGCAGCTTCACTTCAGGTCTCTGTCCGTTCTGCTCTTCTTCTCCTTGTTTGCCTCCACTGACCGCTCTGGTGTCTTTCCTACTCTCTTTCCCTTTTGCCTTGCTTCTTTCCCTTCTGTTTACTTTCCTTACCCTTTTACAGTGGTTGTTTTCACTGCGGTCTGTCATCTTCCTTGGTCTGGGATTACATAGCTTGTCTTTTTCCCGCTTCTGCTTCGTCCCGCAGCGGGTTGCTCCAGCTCCTCTATGGACCAATTGTTTGCTTGCCTAGCCCCCTCCTGTTTGGTGTGGATACCCGTGAGAGTCCATTACGTCCTCTTCTTCAGAACTACCTACTGCAGGATTATCTTCTTTCCGCTCATCAACTCGTGGATTCCTGGCTACAAACAACTTAACAGAAGAATAATTAAGGAGCTATTCCTTCTCCTTGCTGTCACCCTCCTGCGAGGCTTAGGACTTCCACACAAGAGGTTTTTTCTGCCATAGTTTTTTTCATCTCTCTGGCGCGCTCGGGAGGGGGTCCTTTGCCACCCTTTAACATAAAGGCGGCAGAGTGGCTTCTACCCGAGGGAGGACGTACCTCTTCAGAGAAAAGCAAAGGGACTGGAAAAAGAAAGGCCAACTGCACTACTCGTCATCTGAAGACACAGGTGAGGAGGTGGAGGACATCGAACTCAGTGATGCTCGGGAAGCTATAGACAAACTTGACATTGGTCCTGAAAGCATGCTTTTGTAAATTTTTGTGTAAATCTGTCCAGTATTTATTTTAAAAACAGGCAAAAAGTCAGTAAAATAAAATGTGTGATATCTGGGACGGTCCGCAGACTCACTTCCCAATTCTGAGTCCACGGACACATCTGGACCAATCAGGGCCCTGCGTGATGTGCGCGGACATCAGATACGCCCGCTGATTGGATGGTGAAAAGCGCGAGGTGTGTCACATTTTTTTTAATGGATGCCATGTTGGATCCACAGACAGCCGCCGGTGTATGCGGATAGCGCAGTGGGGATAAAGTCTGGAAAACACATTTGGGGTTATTTGGTGGCCAAAAGACGGGCTGGAAAGGATGGGGGTAGAATAAAGGTGATATGCAGCTGTTTTTATAGGTGAAAAATGCGGGTGCTGGTGCGCCCTGTCCGTGGATACAGCGGTAGTCCACAGACAGTGCTATGAATGAATAGTTTGGAAAACACAAAGGGAGTTTTTTGATAGCTGAAAGAGGGCAAGGAAAGGGTAGGGGAGCGGAATAAAGATTATATGGATTTGTTTTTATAGGTGTGCAGATGCCGCCGAGTCTGCAGTCCCCTCTTACTGTCCGTGGACATCATATGGATGGCAGGGGTTTCTGGGTGAGTTTTGTTTTGCGAAGGTGTTTTGTACGTATGGTTTAATTATATTGTGGTGGATGTGGTTGGTGGCCATTTTCATGGGGGCATGGCCACAGGTCATCCCCCCAAGAATCTGGCCACTGGACATACACACTATAATAATATGTGTATAGTATATTGAGTATAGCTAATGTAGGGGGATTATATAGTATTTGTAATATGGTGGAATGATATCATTGAAGTTTATAATGTATTAATGATTGTAGTACCATTAAGGATAGTGCTTATGGAATATATATTTGTTTATACTTGGTATGGTTACATAGTTGCATACGCCAAAAAGATGGAATCTCTGGTTCTTTTTCCTTAAAAAAAACAGTACAGTTTGTTAAGCAGGATAGTATGAAAGCTTTAATTGCATACAATTTTATATACACATTTACTTTTTTGACTCTCATAAACAGTACATTCTATGTATTATGTTTGGTACAACATTAGTGTGTTCTACACTGCTGTTTATTGATATGAAATAATCATTGGGTCAATGGGAGAAAAGAAATCCATAGAGGATTAAAATAAACTATTATAATTATGTGAGTGTAAGTGTGGTAGTATGTTTGTTTGAAGTGTGTGTAATTAAGGCAATGTTTAAAGTAGTTAGATACCTGTTGGTGTATTCTAACAACATTACACTTTACCAGAAGTTGTGTAGTAACAAGAACTGTGATAGGGTATTTTAGGTGTATTACAATGAAGGGTGTTTTTGAAGGTGTCAGATATCTGTTGGCATCTTCTAACTATTTTGTCTTTTAAAAGTACTATTGTAGTATTATGGATATAGTTAGATACCTATTGGCGTGTTTTAACTGTTTATTGTTCTACAGTTTAGTGAGTTCATTTGGGTTGAAGGAATATTGAGTAGACATTTGTTAGATTTGCTGGTAATCTATGATTTGGAGTAGCATAGGTGTCGTTACATTCGAACCAACCGCTTCCTTTTTTGACATATGCATTATAGTGCACTGAAGTGCTTGTGGCAACAGTGTGGTACATTATGCCTACTGTTGTGAAGGTTTTCTTGCCAAGAGATACTTGGTTGTGTGTAAATATTGAGTTTACAGTTATTTGTGGTACCATCTGCATTGTATCTTAGAAGCATTAGTAGGACATATTGGCTATGTGAGTTTATTTATATGCTGGAACAATTGTGTGAATTGCAAAAAGGGCATGATAGGCCATGATTTTCATTCTGCAGAAGCTGGCGAAATGTAATATATTCAAAATTTGGTATGGATACATTTATAAATCATTCATTAGGGATGTGGTCTTGTGAAACATGCCTACAGAGAGTGAATGTATGTTTCCAGGTGTATGAAATTTGGAAGACTTCATATATAGGGATGTTTTTGGTTTTCAGTACTGGTAGTAAGCACATTAAGAATTCTTGTTGATCTTCCTGTGTGTTTATGGTACATTTTAACATCCCTGCACATCAGTCCAATACTTGCCTTATACCTGAGACACTGTAACTGCATTTCTATGAAGGATGAGCATTTGTATACACAATTGGCCCAAGTCGTTTAAGTAAATGTTGCGAAAAATTGGGGGCAATTGGAAGAGAAGATTGATTGCTGCATTCGCATAGCAATTTACTCCAGTTGTGTTGCTGAATTTAAATAGACCAGAGAGTTGTGTCTTTGCATTGTTTGATGGGCCAGTAGATTTTATTTAAAAGAGATATTTCTATTTTTGTATTGTGATGGACATGCAGTTGAGTTTGTGCTAGACAGTTTTGTGGCTGTATTATTAGATGGAGAAGAAGTTGGTCTCTGTTTCTTTAGCTGTATTGTTGGGAGATCTTTTATAGTCTCTGGTTGTATTAATTTTCTTTTGAAAGGTTTTCTTTTTTTAGGTACAGGGTATATATCTAGGTGAGGGTGTAAAGTGCATGTATCCTGTTGTATTCTAGTATGCAAGGAATGTCATGGCTGGCTTTGTTTGTATCAAAGTTAACAAAGAAAATACTGTGTACGGAGAAGTGAATGTGCTAAGTTAAAGACCGTGCTGCTAATGTCAATCACTGTGTAATCTACGGTTAGACCTTGCTATTTGTGAATAGTGACAGCATATGCAAGAGGTAGAGAGATTTGTTCTTTGCATAAGTACGTACGTACATACGTACGCACGTATGTACATACACACTAGTCTTTGAAAAGAAGGAAATGTGCTATTGAGCGGCCAATTTATTTAACTTTTGCAAGTTTGTCAAAGTGGATATTGACAAACTGAATGTTGTTGTCGTGTGGATATGTTTGGAAGCCAACAACTGTACCAGTTGCTCCTAACCTTGTTCTAGGTCAAGGTTATGTTTTGGAATTACTCTGCAGTTTAGACACAAAGTTAATATGTTCTCCAATCCAGCTGTGTGGGAGGTACATTTTTCTAAGCTATTTAGTTATGCTAATGCTTGTTGGAAAATAGAGAGTTTGATGCTGTGCACTTCTAGTTTGTCTGTGAAACCTATATGCAGCATGGGTTGCATTTATTTTTTACCATTGTCTCATTGAATTGACTACAGTTTGCAAGGGTTGGCATTAAGGAAAAGCATTTTATATTTTGTTGTGTTAATTGTTCCATGACATCAGGAGCAGATGTGTTTCGCCCATATGGCTCTTGGATTAGTCTACTGTGTAAGATGGATTTTGCGTCTTTAGTAAGCAGACCAGTTCTAATGCTTTTTAAAATGTTAGCGTAGGAGGTCTGCAGACTGATGCATGTTTTGAGTTAGTTCTCTGTAGTGAACATGTTGCCAGAGATTAACATTTCCAATGCTGCCATGTGTGTTAGGGCATTGTTTCTGTCCTAATGTTTTAAAAATAGGTTGACATTTTACTGGTGTTAACTGTAAGAGGTTTCAGAAAACAATAACAGGTTTTCGTCCAAATTGTTCTTCGTAGTTGGTTTTTAGGACTTCTTGCATTCTAGGGTGAATTAAAACCAACTTGAGGTTGAAAACCATGCTTATGTCAACTATCAGGCGCACTTTCATTTGTTTCAGAATTCTGCATACTTCAGTAGCAGCTACTACTGATAATTTGTAGTGTTCTAATTATTTTTTGTGTTTTACTGGGAGGATGGGAGGAGCAGTAGTCGGTGTAAAGTTACACCTCCCATGTTGTACGCAGCTAAACCTGTGGGGGCTGTTACAACAGCTGAAAGGTTGTTGTTTGTTAAGTTTTGTAGAAATGTGCTGATTATTTTAAATAACAACATTTTACCAGAACCAGCTTCACCACTTACATACAGGAGCAGAGCTTTATAATGTTTACAGCTATAAATTTTAGTTTCATGTTTAAAACCATATACATTTCTTCAGTGACTTCCAGATAAATGGTGAATTGCTCATCATTTGGCTGTAATTTCAGCATTGACAAGTCTTCTTCAGATTGTTTAGATTGATAAATAGTATTTCTACCTCAGTTATGGCTATCTCTGCTTCAATGTGTGGTTCTTAGCTTCCTTTAAGGGAAGGTTGACTGCCCCCGGGAATTTCTTCATTTAGTTGAGCTTCAGTTTATTCCTCTTGTTAGCGTTCAATGTTCAACATTTATTTGTATTGTTTGAAATTTACATTTGTGATACTGCTTTGATTTGCTTTGAATGCAGCATCAAATGAGTCATTGGTCCTCATTACAACTGTGGCTGTCTGGAAATAAGGGTGCCGGTCGCACCGTACTGGAACCCTTTCCGGAACATCACAGTACAACTCTGGTCTGACCTGCCATGCACAACACCCCCACAATTACAGTTGTTACGGAAGTACCGGCACCATTACGAACTGTGCTGGACTTCAGAGTCCCCATTCCCATGGAGTCCAATGTGACTCCACTGGAATGGGGACTAACATTTTCCGGCGCCCGACTTCCCGGTCCACCAGACTTGTAACGTCCCGATGGCACCGGGAAGTGAGGCGTCAGAAAAGTGTTACGAGTCTGGTGGCAACCCGCCAGAAGCACCGACTGTCAGGCTTTATCTTCAATCAGGATGTTGTCCGCCGAAGTTGCTGAACCCCCGCAGCCCCCTTTGGATTCTAACCTCTTAACTGGTAACAAACAGTTCAGCTGAGAGCATCCCCAAGGTAAAGGGGGAAAATGGGACAAAATAATAAACTTCAGGTTTGGCTCAGCTTCTTAATATCTCTTAACCTGTAGATAAAATAACAACAAATAAACTTTAGTCACTAACCTTTCTTTTCCTAGGCTCTGACTTCTCTTTATCGAATTAAATAAATAAACACCCCACCATACCTGAATATCGTCTATTGATAACTTAGAGGAAGTGTTTGTTTTCTTACTGAAGAAAAAGTAGTGTCTCTGATGCTATTACTATCTCCTTCATTTCAGAATTGGAAAACTGCTGTCTTAAACTCACACTCTCAGTTCCATGAATTAGTTTTCTAGCAGTTCAAATTCCAAAACACACACGCCATCTGAAAATGCTAGGTCGGTTTTTGTGTGAGTCTCTAGCTTTAACACAAATTCCAAATATGCCACTCTTGCTTCTTTCTTTTTGAATTGTTTGCGCATGTGGAAAGAAAGCAGTGTTCACTAATTGGATCTTTTGCTTGCGTATAAATCTCGCTCTTCAAGGAAGCGTTCACTTGACTGGAGTTATGCGAATGCGTGAAGATAGTCCTTTTAATTCTGAAATGGTGTGCGCATAGGAACAGAGAATAGAGTTCAAAAATGGCATATGCGCATGCGTAGTAGTTCAGTATTTCTCCCTCCTTAATTTAATTTGTTCAAGTAGGAAAGAGGAAATTACTGAGCTCCGGACACTGGTCGTTGAAGAGGCAGCTTAATGAGGTACACGCGCCAGGTTAGAATGTTAGTAAATAAAACATAACGTTTCAGGTTCGCGTATCTATAACACTGTCACTTGCGCAGACAGTGTAAGATTTCTAGCGCTAACCTGACGTTAAAAGAAAGCACTGTTACCGTAAGAAGGAACAGTGCTCAATGCTTTTTATACGGCCGAAAAAACACACAATGCTGAAAACATGAACCCACACCAATTTTCACGCGCTAAATATGTTGCGCAGTTCATTAAATAAAAGTACTGTTCAAGAAATCCAAAAAATAATGGGCCTCATTACACGGATGGCGGTGAACCATGGCGCTTTTAGCGCCATGGTTCATGCCGGTAAAATACCGGCACCGCCTTGGTGGAAAGGGGAATTACCGCCCTATTCCAAGGTTGGCGGGGCGGTCATTCCCCCTTCCACCATTGCCCTTCCCCATTCCCATTTTTGCCCCATAGGGCTCTATGGGAATGGGGAAGGCACTAATTAGGGTACCGCAAATTGCGGTACCCTAATTAGCTCCCTGGTCCCTTTGCGGGTTGGTTTTTACCACCTGCAAAAAGCAGGTGTTAAATTCCCCAACCCGCAAAGGGACCTCGTAGTAAGGCAGTAAGGGTTTACCGGTACCGGTAAAATACCGGTACCGGTAAACCCTTACCGCTTACCGTGTAATGAGACCCAATGTCTTTACAGAACATACTAACTAACTCTTTAAACAAAAAATAAGAAAACAGGAACTGGTTCATAAATTGTATAGAAATATAACTCCTTCCTGAATTTAACAAAGTTCAGTTAAAAATTATAAAGTCACCGGAACTTTTCTGACTTTCTTCTTGAATTCTCCGACACTTTCCTGATCCAAATAACAAATCCTAGGCATAAGGGCCCAGCTAAAGTTTCTAAATCTTAAGAGCTTCAAACATAAGACCTTCCTGCTGGGCTGCTGACAATGAAAGGCAGTTTAGAATGTTCTAGCAATGCCTTTCTTTTACTTCTGAACAATCACTGATCCTTTTTGAAGTCTCCATTTTGGCTTGGGAAGCTCTCCACAATCTGCACTAAAAGTTAAGGCTCAAACCATAATTTGTGTTAATCATACACTCATTCCACCACATACAACCAAGCCCCATGAAACCTGACACCGGCAGGGTTACCACAGGAATTGTAAAGAGGCCAATAGTTCTCTATGTTGCAAAGATTTAAATGATAACTTTATATGATTAAATAGGCTGGGCTTGGTAAGTTTCACTAGGCTTCCTTCACAAGTTGAGTCTGAATATTTGCCAGTTGTCTCATCTGGTGTGACATTGGTTTTGTTGAAATAGTTTTGGACTATGTCATAAAGGGACGTTTTTTCCAAAGCAGTACTTGTGTTAGGGTAGTATGTGTTAAAAGAAATTGTTTTTTAAAATGTCCTAGCTGTTTGGATCATTTGTGGCTGCTGCTTATAAATCTTGGTAGGATTGTATTACTCTTTCTCGGGATGAAGCTGAACCAAGGTTTAGACAGACATTGTGTTCAGATTTGGCTTATAAGGCTGTACCTATTAAACCGTCTGCAACTTCATAGCACCCGCATTCTTTATGGGAGAGCATTTTGATACCAAAGCTGTACAATTTTTGTGACAGTGTTTTGTCAGAGATGATATGTCATCCCAGAGGTCTTTTAGGTATGTGTTCTCAGCTATAGTGAGATAGGCTGTGACATTTATTTGATTTATGTATTTATTATTTATATATTTATATATTTGTGTAGCGCCAAAGCCTGCAGAGCAGCAGAGGAGAAGTGACAGGTGGATACTGGCTATTCAAATAGTGATGTTTTTAGCCTTTTCGGAAAAGGATGATAGGGCCTCATTACGAGTTTGGAGGCAGCCATGCCCTTAGCAAGGGCATGGCTGCCTCCAATCTCGGGTCCGGGTTCCCTGAATGGGGAACTACCAGGCCATTCCGAATTTGGAGGGCCCAGTATTTCCTCCTTCAGGGAACCCGGACCCAGACCTTCCCCATTCCCATTCGAGCCCCTATAGGGCTCAATGGGAATGGGGAGGGAGCTAACAATGGGCCAGTTAATAACGAGCCTTTTGTTAGCTCCCTGGTCCCCTCGCAGAACCCGCAATGGACGTCTGGTCTGACCAGACGTCCAGAGCGGGTCCCGCAAGGGAACCTCGTAAAAAGGCGGAATGGGATTAACGGCACCAGCACCATTACCGGCGCCATTAAACCATTTTGCCCGCCTCGTAATGAGGCCCATAGTGTTCTTCCAGTTACAAATTCAGTCAGGAGAGTATTCCATGCTTGGACTGTGAGGACTGGAAATGAACATCCATAACCTTGTGTTCTTTTGTATTTAGGCACCTGCTGGAGTCCACATGTGCTTGAATGGAGTGGCCTGAATGGCGAGTATAGTTTTGTGTGCTATTTAAGATAGGAAGGTATCTTACTATATATACATTTATGAGCCACAGAGAGGGCTTTGAATTTTACTCTGGCTGGTACAGCTAAACAGTGAAGCTTCATTCTTGAGGCTGATACATGTTCAGTTTTAGGGAGGTCACAGATGATGCGAACAGCATCCTTTTATAATACTTGGAGTCTGTCCAGACAGCCTTTGTTTGCTCAAATCAGTAGCACATTACAATAGTCTTAGCACAGTATTATAATACCCCTAACCAGTGTTTCACGATTTATTGGTGACAGAAACGTTTTGATGTGTTGGAGACCTCTTAGGTGGTAGTATGAGTTGGCAAATACCCCATCAATTTGTGCGTTTGAGCTCAGTGGTGCCTCCAGATATATTCCTAAGGTCTTGACCTTGTCCACGATACCTATAGAGCACACTTCGATCCTCATGCCCTTGTATTCTGCACTTAGTTTAGCTCTTCCTTGTTGTGGCCCGAAAATCATCAGCTCAGTCTTGTTGCTGTTCAAGCATATCCAGTTGTTGGACATCCGTTTTTTTATGGTATCGTAGATGTGCTTGAGTCTGGCAGAATCAGTCTTATAACAACCACTCAGTTCCATCAGGAGGTGAGTGTCGTCTGCGTAATTTGTAAAATGAACTCCCATTGATGTTACAATTTCACACAACGGTCTAATATAAAGGTTGAACAACTTTGGGGATAAGCATTTTATATATTTCAAATAACTTTTAGGTTTGGTTTCCTGCCATTTTGACCAGGCTGTTAAAAAACTCCCTTTTAGTTTCTAAAATTTGGTTTGCGTAGAGTTTTTGCAGGGATTTCCATGCTGCCTTATTCTCTGGTTTTGTGTTGATTTCAGGTACGTTCTGCCTTTTTTTTTGTTTTAGACTGGTGAGCGATGAGCTAAACCAGGGTTTGCATATTTTATCTTTCACAGTCTTCAGTCTCAAGGGAGCTATGTTGTCTAAGAGATATTTTTACTGGACATTGTAAACTTCCACCAAAGTGTCAGGAGTGTCTTGAACTTAGGTTTTATTCATGATGCAGTCTAGACATTGTTGCATGTTGTCAGGTTTAATCTTACACAAGTTCCTACTGATTATCTTTTTTAGGCTGGCTGTGCCTTTTCTGTGGTTTTTTTTGGATAGGTAATGCAATAGTCCATGAAGGAGTGATCAGACCATATACAGGACTTGGTGGCCATGATCCTCAAGAGACTATTCCCTCAAACCATCCAATCCAGGATTTTACCTCCTGCATGGGTGGGTTCAGTGTTGTTGATGGTGAAACCTGATGAGCTAAGGACCTGTTCCACATTTTAAGCTTCCTTATCTTCTTTTGGGTTTCTGAACCATCAGTCATAATCTCCCAACACCATGGCAGAACTGTTGGGCTTGTTTAGTGGCCCAGAAGGAGGGCTCAGTTCTCATTGAAGTCTGGCATTCATTCAGGAGGGGGGTAAATTAGTATAGAGTTAGTGCAGCTGTTATCATTAGGGGTGATCTTTAAGTGAATTATTTCGCATCCAGCACATTCAATGGTCGATTCAAACAGAGGCAGATTTTATCTAGCAATAATAGCCATGCCACCTCCATAACCTTGTTCGTGGTTTTTGCTAAAAAAACATATGTAGCCCGGTGGATCTGCCATACTTATTTTGGGACCACTTGACTCATTGAGCCAGGTTTCTGTGATGCACATCATATCAAGGGGTTCTTCCGCAATATAGTTGTTAATGCCAATGGCATGTTTGCTAAGTGACCCCGTGTTCAGCAAAGCCATTTTGAGTGATTAGGAGTTGTGGCTCGGGGACATCTTAGTCCTGTATGGTGTTCCTGGTATCATGTTGGTAAAGTTATCTGTGTTCATTTGTATCTCCAGTGCCCCTTTGTGTTATGTCGGTAAGAGATCAATGTGTAGAATTCTGGATCTATGCTTTAGGGATGTGTGCCTGTCAGGGAACTAACCAGAGATGGGACAAGAGGAGCTGATTATATGATTTCATAGTCTGTCATTAAATGAGGGGTAGTAGTTTTATTAGGGCTATCTCCCAGGTGTAAAATTGTAATGTAGTTCTTTACAATGTTCTCGCGACTCAATTCTTGGGCTGCAAGCAAAAAGAGGATTTCTTGAGGATTCTCTTTCAACTGCAATGGAATTGTCTGCAATGTATTGTATGTCTAAGTTTGCATTCCACAAGATCGCAATGTATGCATTCTAATCATTCATGTACTTCGATGCTTAGTCCTTTTAATGTTCTATGTGTTTTGAGGGGATTTGCCTTTTACACTGTGTCTAACAGAAGACACCAAGCTATTTGCTTGTCCTTTTTTGCAAAATATTCTAGGGAAGCCAATGTGACATTTGGTACAGTATTTACCTTTTTTTTATATCTAACTCAGAAGTATTTGTCACACTTATGTTTCTCAGCTTTGGTGTGATAGGCTGTGACATATCTTGCAACTGCAGTTAAATTGAAATGTCTTTTATATCTATGTTTGCATTCCTAAAGAGGGCAATTATTGCATTGTAATCATTGATGTAGTTGAATGCTTTGTCCCTTTTATATTGTATGTGTTTTTAGGGGATTGCCTTTTGCACTCTGTCTAATAGAAGACATCAAGCTATTTACTTGTCCTTTTTTTGCAAACTGGTCAAGGGACTCCAACACAACATTTGGTAAAGTATTTACCTTTGTTTTCATATCTAGATCAGCAGTATTTGACACACTTATGTTTTTGGAAGCGTAAGATCTGTGAACGTAGGTCACTATCTGTGGTTTCTGAAGGGATTTTGCAGGTAATGTATTTTTCAATAAACTGTAAAACAGTGGCATCGCTTTCATGGCCAGATTTGAAAGTATATTTTATCCCCAAAAGCATGTGGATTTGTGGTGCTCCTCTGGATTGATGTTCTTTTCTCCAAATGAAGTGTTGCACTTCGCTGAGTGGCGTGGTGGATTTATTGCAGATGAAGTGGAGCACAGCAATAAAGCGATGGTGAAAGTATCTTGATACATTGAGAGGATCAAGAGAACACACTTCTCCTGGTGTTTTTATATCTATTCCGTCTTTATTTTGGTTTGCATTCTGTAAGAAGTCGTGCAAGTCATCCCATGCGTACTCTGCACAACTTAAAGTAATAAACCATGTGGGTGGGTCTAGGTTCTTTAGCATACAACATACATGAGCTTGATGTCGGCGCCAGTATTCTTTTGTACCACGCATACTTGCCAAGACATTTGTGGTACTTGACTGCAAAACTTCATCTTTGTCTTTTTGTTTAAGCAGTTGGGTAGTGGACATGTTTAAAACACATAGAGCCTGTATGTAATGTGTGTTCAACTCCATAACATTGCGTTGCTAGAGCACTTTCAAACAGGAGGTGGAAAGTGTATTGTATATTTTCTTTGAATCTGGGGTCTTCAGAATACACTCATAAAGATTGATTTTCTGATTCACTAATTTGTGTGGACCTTTCATCATATCTTCCTCCTTTGCCTCTAGGAAAGAGTTGAGGAAAGGAATGTGCTTCTACACTTTTTTCCAATATGCTCATTGGGGATCCACTGGCGACACTCATTTTATATGTTTGGAATTCATCTTCAATGGTGTCTTTGGAGTGCATTGGGTTGAATTGTATGCTGGCCTAAAATGTTGGCTGCCGTAACAGGATCTACATGTTCAAATTGGCCAGTTACTGGGGAAATCATGAATTATTTGGGTGGTTTCTTTTATGTTTTCCTCTGTGTATATCTTTGTAGCGTTGTTTTCTTTCAGATATTCTATGGCATGTCTAACTTTGTTTAAGTCGACTAGTTGTTGCCAATTCTTTTGTCTTTTATTGGTACACCAATAACTAGTACAATCAAAGATTGATCAATTGCCGTTGTACTAGAGTTTCTACATTTTCTTTAAGATCTAATGGCAAATATACTACTTTGCCACGGATGCCCTTTAACAACTCAGATAGAGGCAAGTTGGCTGTTTTCGGTTGAAGGCGTATTATAGCTTGAATTGGGTGTACTGTTTGGATTATAATGCTCACATAAAAGTTGAGTTGCTGGAGAGCCTTTGGAAGTGGGAGTATTTCTTAGTTATTAGTGATAGCACATGATGGCATATGGTTATTATCAAGCTTTGTGTTGCAGTATGTGCAAACTGTTGAGGGGTCAGTTATTTTGTATTTATTTTCTGCTGTTCAATATAAACCTAATTGGAACCATTAGGATTCCTCATTGTCCTCAATTTTATAGGCCATATCTACTATTTTTGTGTTCTTTTCATGAAAGGTTCTGTGAAAACAGACACATACTTGGGGCCTCATCACGACTTGGGCGGTAACGGTAATGCTATTAGCGCGGGCGGTATTAGTCCTACCGCCGAACTCCCCGGCGCTAATAGCACCGGATCACGAGTTTGGCGGTAATGTAAGTCCCCATACCCCACTAAGCCATTCGGGAATGCCCCATTCCCCATTGGGCTCAATGGGGAATCTTTGCGCTAATACCGCCGGCGGATTTCCCGCCGGCGGTAATAGCGCGAATTTTCGGCAGATTTCCCCCAGCTCAGAGCTGGGGCGAAATCCGCCGAAGCCCTGATTCGGCGGACCCTTAAATCCGGCGGTAATAGCGCTACCGCCGGATTTAAGGGTTACCGCCGAAGTCGTGATGAGGCCCTTGGTCTGGTATTTCAGCAGGTGTGTTGTAAAACTTAACTATTTCTTTTTTCAATGTGTTTGTTAGGAGCTTGGTGTTTGTGAGGTTTATAGCTAATGATTTCTGAAGTTACAAAATGTTAATAGGCAACTTCAGTTCCAAAGTATTTACTTTGGATGTGCTCTATTTCTAGAAGGAGTTGTTTGGATGTTCCATGTAGGAGAAAGTATTTACATTTTGCAGTTCTACAGCAGGACATTTTGCACAGCATAGTTTATACAAAAGATTCCATATAGCGGCAGGGTGTATTGCTAACATTTTGATGTGGTGCAAGATGGTTTTGTAAGCAGTTCCTGAAATGCAGTCTATTGAATGTCCTTGCAGTCTAGTGTGGCTGCACACTGTACAGGAGTCCATGGGTTATAAAGTTTTCCTTCTACTTTTGTCTTTTAGTTTTACATAATGAATGAGGGATTGCCATAAAGATTTAAAGGATTGTTGGTGTACGTTACACATTGAGTGCATGTCCATTCTTACACTGGACTGTTTGTTTGGGTGAAAGGAACATGTGGTCCAAAGTTTGCTGGGTATGTTTTTTCGATAAGGGTTTCTTTTGCCGTATTGGTGTCTCCTACCATTTCATACCCTCAGCCATTAAAGACTATGGCAATTGTTTTTTTTGTTGTTCTTGTTTATAAGCCACTTCGTTGAAATATGGTTCTATGCTGGTTGTGTGAATCCATTCACCTACACAGAAGTTTGAAAAGGTATCTATATTGATATTGCGAACATTTAAAAGTATGTTTTTTAATGTATTGATTAATTCATTTAGTGGTTTCATTCTGTTTAAAATCAATATAAGCAATGTTCTCTTTAGTAGAAATTTGCTGTCAATTAGAGCTTCGAAGATTAGTTTCCTCTAGTAGTTTTTAGGGGTAGATTGTGACTTTTCAGCTGTTTTCATACGATTTTGAAGAACTCTACTGTGGAGAGCCTTTTGTAAAATGTGCTTTTGGGATTGCTTTACAATGACTACATTAACATTGGTAGATATAGTGTTAAGTTCATTAGTAGGTCGGCTTTTGTTTGTACATTTCTTTACTTTTAGTTTTTGCAAGAGAAGCCTCACTTTTTTAGTGCTGGCTGGTTTGATTTTGTTGAGTAAGTTTACTCGCTCCTTTGTTTTAATATTTTCTATGCATTGTTTTAGAGGTGGATGACTATATAGCTTGCTTTTATTATAATCTTCTCTATTTTGACTTTCTTTTTACAGAGTTGCTTTTTAGTAGGGACTTTGTTGTGTCTGTTGGGGAAAAAGAAACGTTTAGGTTTGAACGTTGTGGAATGTGAATGCATGTATTGTGTATGGGTGTGTGGGTGTGATTGTAGAGATGAATAGAGTGTTGTTTGATTGTAAAGTGGCAGAATAGGTGTGGTTTGGATGTTCTTAAAAGTAAGCATCTCTAGAGGTGTAATGGCCTTGGGTTAGTGAGATAGGGAGTGAAGGTGTGATTGAATAGGCAGAAACATTATGATGTTTTGAGTAAACAGTGGGTGTTATAATGGTGGTGTTTAGATCAGAATAAAAAGTGGGTGAATGGGACAATATAATGAGTAAGAATGAAACAAATGTTGATTTGAAAAGAATACTCTAGGCTAATATATATTGGAAGCATATTGTTACAATTAGAGAGATATACATTGTACATTAATCTACTTACTTTGTAGGATGTGAAGGGTATTCTTATTCCGGTAACTGTTTTTGGCAATCTTTTTCTTTCCTGTCTATAATTGTAAAAGAATGTTAGGGGGTATATATGGTAATGGTGAAGTACATTTAGTATGCAAGGTTGTTATTTATGAAAGTAGGAGAAGCTAGGAAAAAGTTAATGAAGTTGTGAAATGGGTGGTGTACTAAAGTGTGTTAACTATGTTGTTAGAAGAATTGGAGTTTAAATAGTTTCACACCTTAGAAGGAACAGGGCAAACATGGGTGTGAAGAAAAGGTGCATATTTAGGTTATTTTTGGGCTGCTAATTGTGATAAAAGAAGTGTTCTCTTTGTGGGATAATGTATTTGTATTGTATTGCAGTGTTTCTAAAGAATAGGAAAACTCTGACATAGTGGTAATGCAATGGCAGATTGTTGTTGCAGCAGTGTTTGGTGTTTTATAGTAGATGTTGGGAAAGAAGAATACTTTATATGTAAAGTGAAGTGTTGTATATAGATACTTTGGCGATATACAGATATGTGTGAGTAGATGGAGAATGGTGGCAGCGTAAGGCATGTAATGTGTGAGTTTGGAAAATGTGACATTTATATTGAATGAAAAATGAAAAATGTTGACCGTTCAAAAATGTTTCTTTTTAGGAGCATTTTTATGAAAGTTAAGAAATGCATATGTGCATTTGTAGGAGCCCTGTGTTATTTTTTTGTAAAAGAAATTAAAAGCAGATGGAAAAGATTTGTCGACCATGTTTAAGTGGCACTTGTTGTGTGTAAGTTTAATAAGTTGGCAGTACATGCATACTTGCCATCATGATGCATTCCAATCTGTAGGTGTTTATGTAGTCCTAGTTTTTTTGTTTGCATCCTTGGATTTGTAGTTCCACTTTTCCCATTATAAAACCAATGCACCAATCACAAACCATAACTGTACACCTCATATAATCTCCTCACTACAACTCTGCATACAGATTGAGAAACACCCACTGCTTATTGGACAACACATTCGCACTAAATAGTAAGTGCATTGTATTTATTTCTCTTTTATTAGCTTTTGTTATATAAACATGTTCTCACAGAAATGGCAAGCACACTTGAGTGGTTAGAGGAGAACTTTCCAAAAGAAGAAATGAGAGACAATAGATATTTCAATGTATACAGATAATGTATTTTGTACACACCTTACTAAAGTAATGATTTCTATGTTTCTTACAGTACATAGTTTTCATGAAGAAACTACGCCTCAGTTTAATGATACCCAATCCCCAGAATCACAAACAGAAGTCCTATCTGCAACTGTAAATAATCAATTGATGAACTTGTCTAACAAATTAGATGAACTTAGTAATGATTTCAAAGAACTTTTACAGTTTGTGAAAAATCATATGATTAAAAATGTTCCCTATTACTGTCCTTCTTGTATCTGTCACCCTTGTCCCCAGCAATCTCCCCCTGCACATTCTGAACATTTTAATGAAAAAAAAGCTTTGATGAAACCTCACTCCCTTCCTCCCCTCATAATTATTGTACAAACGTTTCTGATTCTCCTATTCCAATACCCCAACACTTTTTTGACTAAATATATTTTTTGTACTATAAATATTTTGTTTATTGTAGTGTTATATTTCCTATTTTTTTAAAAACTCCCATTATGAGTCCACGGACACCTCGACTGTTTGGGGTGTCTCAACTTAAAATGGAGGTGCCCCGGCCAGGCGTGGGGCCCGGAAATGTCCTTTTTCATGCGATGCACTTTTAATATGTTTGCGGACAGCGCGCCTGTACTATGGACACCCAGCACATGTGCCCTGGGACACCTGCCCAAAGGATGTCCGCGGATGGCCATCAGGACCGCAGATGAGATGTCATCATGTGACTTCACCTGTGCGGTGTGACGGCAGTGTCCTCGAACAGTATCTGTGGCAACGGACAGTTTAAACGTGAATTTCCCGCCAATCAAGGTTGTTTCAAGTGGTATCATTATACTTAAACAGCCCCCAGACCCATCCTTGAGTGATCTACAAACTTTTAACAACTTTTTAAAGACATTTTGCGACTCGGTTGTCTGGGGACAGTACGACTGTTCATGGACGGTTCCTCAGAAGGGACCCAGCCATACCTTTTCCTCATTCTCAATCTGGCTATCCAAGGGAGAACATCTTCCAGCACCTGCTTTGCAGAACTTTGCAGAACCTTCTTTCTGGACAGCATCATGGCATCTGCTATGGCCACTCCAGATCCTCAAATACCCCCACCACCATCACCATCTGGAGGGCCTGGACAGGGGAACCGGTGCAATGATGTTGAGGTAGATCAAGAGGAAGAGACAGATTAGGTAGTGGAATTGGTGCCCGTACCTCCTTTCCATCCCTTCCTTTCCCCACCTTAACTTCTCTCTCCTGCAAAAAAATGAAAAAAGCCCCAAAAGAATACAAAACCAAAAAAACAAAGAAAACGGTTCCTTTAGCAGCCACCTTTCACAGTTCAAAAATAGAAGTGAGGAAAAAAACTCACAGACCCCTGAGCAGACTGCATAGTCCGCGGACAGATTGATAGTCTGTAGACTTTTAAAAAATTCCAGGCGCGGGCAGGACAATTAGAATAATTTTAATTGTTTTGCGTTCAAAAAGGGAAGCTCTTTAAAGATTTTTTTTTTGCTTTTGGCTTTTATATATTTTCTTATTTGTGGTTTTACAAACTGAACTAAGAGAACATTTCACTGAATTTAATTATTTCTTCTCACTTTCACAAAAACTGCTTCAAAGCATTTTGAATGTTTTCCACAACAATCTGATTAGCCCTATCAAATTTAATGTTCTCATTATGAAATGATATCATGCAAACATCTCAAACAAAAGCACACACAGCTTTATTTGATGTTGCACCTCGCTTTTTCAATTTGCAGACCAAATGAACTGGAATGCATCCACATCTGTCTCTGGGCAAAGCATGACATTTTTCTTTAAGAATTAGGGAACATTTCCTTCAAATTTCCCAATGTCTCCTTCATTGCAAACTACAATGAAATTCCAGTCACATTCCCCAAAGTGCTCCCTGCACAATGAACAATAATAATGGCTGGATATTTCAATTCAACAATATTTGCACAAAAGTGGAGAAAGTCCACCCACTTCATGCTTCACACTGAATAACAGAACACTTCCAGTTCAGGGAATCCAAGATTGTTGGCTATACCACAATGCTCAGCATACACCTTCAACCAGTGAACCCAAGAGTCCCACAAAATCCAAACACTCTGCCTGCTGAAACACATTGTCATGGCCATTTTCAATCCTCTCACAACTCCTACTAACAAAACTCCTGCTACCCTCTCTTCCTGTACACCGCACCGAGGAAACATGATTGGCTGATCCCCCAATGTCTGCAGACATCTGCAACTGTCTGCGGTATCTGAAGTCCCCCTTCCATGCCAGGCATCCTCAAAAAACCCAGATGTAGCACATGCTGTCCGCAGACTACAGCAGCTTCTGCAGATGTGGCAGCCACTCAAAGGGGTGGGTGGGAAAATTAAACACAATTTAAGTTATTTAATCTTTATTGGTGGCTCTGAAAAGAACCTTTTTTTCGGTATGTTAACAAACACCTCCTAACATTGTAAAGGAAAATTGCATTTCCGACATCTGTGTAGTGAACTTCACCCTGACAAAAAGAATTCACACCATCATAATTTATACTGTCATTCTCAACAGATGACATTCCCGCAGCATATACAAAAGCAGATACAACTTTATTGACAAGCTGCCTTGGTTCTTCAATTTGTAAACTGAAAAGGTTTGCTGGGCATCTCCATGTTTGCTTCTATTTTATTTCAGAAAAAATAACCTTAGCAGCAGGAAACAGTTGCTTAAGTTGTTAAAGAAATCTTTCAGGGCAAAATAAAAAGACATTGGAGTCACAAGCTCCAAACTGTCCCCTCCACAATGCACAATCACAATATCTGGACATTTAAAGTGAGCCATACTCTCACATTATGAAAACAAACTTGCCCAGTTTAAACCACAAACTGCATGCCACAAAACATCCACTTCTCTCAATCCAGTATTTCTAAGTATGCCATGATTTTCAGCATATATCTTCAATTACTAAATTGAAGAGTCCTTCAGAATCCATAGTCTGCCTTCTCAAACACATAGCCATAGCCATTGCTAGTGCCCTCACAGTCCCCTTTCCATGCCAGAAATTCACAGAAGACATGGATGTTGCACGTGCCGTCCACGGACTACCCCGGTGTCCACGGACCCCGTAACACAGGGGCAGCCCTCTTATTTTTTCCACTTTCATGTTCTCAACACTCCCTCATTGGCTGCTTTCACAGAGTCACAAATCCATCCACCAATCACATCCAAAACCTCAAAACCTAACCCTGTCATCTCACTTCAACACTTCAGATGTACACTTGAACTCTCAGAGAATGTATCTCCTGCTAATGAAGGCATATGCATCAAAAACCACTGTGCAACTGTCCAAGATTTCTATTTCCAAATTCAACAAGATCTGCATCTAACAAAACATAGTATGGGTATGCTTATGTATTTTTTTAATCTTCAACTCTTTCACAAATATATATTTCATGTATTATATTGTCTATTACACAGTGTTTTTTGGACTCTTTTAGACAAAGTGTACTCATATTGCATCTGCCTCGTATTTTGAAATCATTTGTTTAGGGTACAATGGATAAAATAGGTACACTGCATTTTCATGAATAAACGGGCCTATATAATATGTGTGCACTTTTTAGGTGATTTTTAAGGAATATTAGGAAAGCTATGTGCTCCTTAAATTGGAGCATTTTTTTAGTCTATGCACTTTGCACTTTACCGTGGATCTATATATGTTTTTATCATTCTTTAGCTGTCCATGGCTGCACGTCCTTCTGCCATCCTCCTTGTTTTACATGGGAGGGTAGGCTGGTTTTTAAATACTGTGACTACACGAACCGTGCACCCATGGACTTAGAGCACTATGCTCATCATGTTTGCTATATGGAATGAAATTTTGATCCCCATGCATTTCCCCTTATTTCCTTCCTTCCTCCCTTCCCTGTACCCTGTGTACCTTTACCTTCCAGATTATTGCAGCTATGTACTTCGCACTTTGCACTTTATCTTCAGCACTTTGCACTTCGCAATATTGTGCATGCACTAAGCACTTTATCCTTGGTTTAATATTGCTATACATCAGCAGCAATATTTAAATGTGTAAATCACCATTCATAGTGCAGCATTTTATCTATTGGTTTTATTTCAGACTATTAAGGTGAGTATGAGGCAACACTTGGTCACTACAATATGGCCGATTGTTTTTTCTCTATATTTGATCTATGTGGTGCATGAGACACTCTATACATTGTAACCAGAGAGTTTGTATTGTGTTTATATGAGTCCATTTTCTGTGTTACCCTACTATCGTGAACAAGCGGTCAGTTGATCGCGAAACGCGTCGATGTAACCTTTTTCTCCCTTGCTATGCACCTTTCATGAATAAAGAACATTTGGTGCTACCTGACTCTTGCCGTGCAGCCCCTCATTGCCAAGTACTGGATTCACTGTACCTGGCTGCTCTTGGGAGTGCATTCCGCAGATTTGGCCCTCTTTTGGGCTTAATTTTCGTTTGAAAAAAAAAAAATATATACATATATATATATATATATATATATATATATATATATATATATGTACATATATAGGGTTCCTGCTACTTATCCTGTCATAAGCTTTTCAATAAGCATATTATCCTTTTCTTTTGTTTAACCACTCTAGCAAATGCCATGCATTGAAGCATTCATCTTCTCTCTTTTATAAAATATTACAGAGCTTCTACTCTACAAATGCACATACGTATTTCTTAACTTACATAAAAATGCTCCTAAAAGCAACAATTTCTAACCGTCCACCAATTTTATTAACGGTTTCTCCCCACCACTCCTCCTTCCTTCTTAAATATAAACCTTGCTTACTAAAATTACTTCACCATTACCACATATCTCCACTAACTTTCTTTTACAATTACAGGAAAGAAGCACATTACCAAAGATAACACCAGAAAAATGAATACCCTTTGCATCCAACAAAGTAAGTACATTAATGTACCATGCATATGTATGTAATTACAGCAGCACAGTTCCACTATATACTACTCCACACTACTCTTTTCAAAGCAATTTTTCATTCACTCTAGCCCATTATATTCCACCATTCACACTTTTACTGTTACCATCTACACACTGCACTGTTGCTCAAAAAATCACAATCACCCTCCAGCACACCTCCACTCCCTTACTCACTAATCCGACACCATCACACCTCTGCAGACCTTCACTCTCACAACCTTCCTGTCACCTAATCTACCACCTCACAATCAAGCAGCACTCTATTCATCTCTAGAATCACACCCACAAACCCATGCACCATATATGAATATAAATTGTACAACGTTCTAACGCAAACTTTCTCTTTTTCCAACAGGCACAACACAATGCCTACTAATAAGCAACTCCATAGAAAAGAAAGAAAAAATAGACCAGATAAGAATAGAACTACACCATATAGTCGTCCACCTCTAACACGATTTATAGAAAACATTAAAACAAAAGAGCTACTAACCTCACTCAACAAAACAAAACCAGCCACAACTAAAAAAGGTAAGGTCCCTCTTGCAAAAACTAAAAGTAAACAATTATGTACAAAGAAAAGCAGACCTACTAATGAGCCTAACCCTCGATCTACCACTGTTAGCTTAGTCATGGTAAGGCAATCCATAAAACGTATGTTACAGAAACTTTTCCACAGTAGAGCTCTTCACAATCTTATAAAAACAGCTGAAAAGTCACAATCTACCCTTAAAAACTACTGCAGGAGACTAATCTTGCAAGCTATAATTGACAACACTTTTCTACTAAAGAGAACATTGGTTGAATTGACTTTAAACAGAATTAAACCAATAACTAAACTAATCAATGTAACTACTTGTAAAAATGCACAGTGTCAATATAGAAACCTTTTCAAACTTATGTAATGGAGAATGGATTCACACAAGCAGCACAGATCCATATTCCAATGAAGAAGCTTATAAACAAGAACAACACAAAACAATTGCCATAGACAATAATCTAGGGTATGGAATGGTGGAACACACCATTATGGAAAAAGAAAAATAGTCCCCAACAAACCTTCACCCAAACAAAGTGTCCAGTGTACATATGGACATGCAGCTCAGTGTGTAATGTACGCCAACAATCCGTTAAATCTTTACAACATTTTCTCAATCTCTAGTTGAAAATAAAGACAAAAGTAAAATGACAACTTTACAAACCATAGACTCCTGTCCAGAGCACAGCCACACTGGTCTGCAAGGACATTCATTAACCCGCATTTTAGGAACTGCTTGCAAAAGCACTTTCCACCACATCAAAATGTTAGCGACACATCATTCTACCATACAGAATCTTGTGCATCAACTATACTATGCAAAAAGCCTTGCACTAGAACTACAAAATTTAAATAACATTCTCCTACATGAAACAGCCAAAAAAACTGCTTCAAGAAATAGAGCACATCCAACGTAAACACTTTGGAACTGCAGGGCACTTAGAAATGTCTGTACCTTGAGAAAACATGACCTAAAACCTCATAAACACCAATGTCCTAATAAAGACATACAAATAGGAAATAGCTAAGTCTCAAAACACATCTACTGAAATAGCAGACCAAATATGTGTCTGTTGTCAAAGAATGTTTTATTAAAATAACACAAAAATAGTGGATCTAATCTACAAAATAGAAGACAATGAAGAATACCCAAGGTTCCAATTAGCTGTATATCTAACAGCAGAAACAAAATACAAACAACTGACCCCTCAACAGTTTGCACTTACTGCAAGACAAAGCTTGACAATAACCCATTGCACATGCTGTCACTAATAAGCTCTCCAACAGCTTAACTTGTACGAGAGCATTATAATACAGACAGGCACCCATGACAAGCTATAATACGCCTTCAACCGAAATCAGCAAAATTACCTCCATCGAGTTACCAAAGGGCATCCATGGCAAAGTAGTGCATTTGCCATTAGATCTAAATGAAAATGGAAAAACAGTACAATGACCAATAGATCAATCTTTGATTTTACTAGTTAATGGTGTGCCAACAAATGACAACAAAATTTGGCAACAGTCAACTTAAACACATTTAGACAAGCCCTAAAACATTCGAAAGAAAACAATGAATAGGACAAAGATAGAAACTTAGATGAAAATTTAAGAGAAACCACCTAAATTATTCAAGACTCACCAGCAACTGGCCAATTTGAACCTGTAGATCCTGTTACTGCAGCCAACATTTTAGACCAGTATACACTTCATCCACTACACTCCAAAGACACCATTTATGATGCATTAGAAACATATCAAATGCATCAAACCAAAGGATCCCCAATGAGCATATGGGAAAAAAGTTTAGAAGCATATTCGCTTCCTCTACTCTTTCCTACAGGAAAAGCAGGAAGATATGATGAAAGGTCCGTGCAAATAAGTGCATCAGAATATCACTCTTTACTAATGTATTCTGAAGACCGCATATTCAGGCAAAATCTCAAATACATTTTCACCTCCTCTTCAAAAGTGAACTAAAACTCTATGTAATGGAGTTGCACACACATTAAAAACAGGCTTTAACCTTTTAAACATATCCGCTAACAAACTGCTTCAAAAAATAAAAGACAAAGATGAAGTTTTGCAGTCAAGTATCACAAATCTCTTGACAAAAATGCGTGCTACAAAAGAATAATGGTTTCAACATCACACTATTGTACTTTGCATGCTAAGAAACCTAGGCCCACCCACATGGTTTGTTACTTTAAGTTGTGCAGAGTATACATAGGATGACTTGCACAACTTCTCATGCACTGCAAACCAAAATAAATAGGGAATAGATAAAATAAAACACAAGGAGAAGTCTGTTCTCTTGACCCTTTCAATGTATCAAGGTACTTTTACCATTGCTTCATTGCCATGCTGCATTTTATCTGCAATAAAGCTACACCTCCGCTCAGAGAGTGCAACACTTCTTTGGAGAAAAGAATATCAGTCCAGAGGAGCACCACATTTCCATAGGCTTTTGTCGATAAAAGATGCTCCTACATTTGGGCATGATAGTGACGCCACTGTTTTACAATTTATTGAAAAATAAATTACCTGCAACATCCCTTCAGAAACCACAGATAGTGACCTAGATACACACGTTTTACGCTTCCAAAAACATAACTGTGGCAAATATTGCCGACGTAGATATAAAAAGAAAGGCAAATACTATACCAAATGTCGCTTTGGCTTCCCTAGACCAGTTTGCAAAAAAGGACAAGTTAATAGCTTGATGTCTTCTGTTAGACACAGCGTAAAAGGCAAATCCCCTAGAAATACAAACAACATTAAAAAGGACAAAGCATCCAAGTACATCAATGTTTACAATGCAATCATTGCCCTTTGTGGAATGCAAATATAGACATACAATACATTGCAGACAATTCCACTGCAGTTGCAAGATAAGTCACATCCTATCTAACCAAAGCTGAGAAGACAGAGCTAAAAGATCGCTGGGATGACATATCATCTGAAAAAACACAATCACAAAAGTTGTACAACTTTGGTATAAAACGACTCTCCCATGGAGAATGCGGGTGCTATGACGCTGCAGACAGTTTAACAGGTACAGCCTTATATAGCAAATCTGAACACATTGGGCCTCATTACGAGTTTGGAAGTAGCCATGCCGTTTTAGCGGCATGGCTACCCCCAAACCGGGTACCGGGTCTAGGTTCCGAAAATAGGGAATTACCAGGCCATGCCTACTTTGGTAGGCCCGGCAAATCCCATTCTCGGGACCAGGACACGGTACATACCCATTCCCATTTGAGCCCGCATAGGGATCAATGGGAATGGGGAGGATGTTAACAACTGGCCCGTAAGTACGGGCCAGTTGTTAGCATCCTGGTCTGCTAGCGGGTCCCGCTAAGGACGTCTGGTCTGGCCAGGCGTCCAGAGCGGGACCCACTGCAGACCTCGTAATGAGGCGGCCCGGAATGAACAGTGCCGGTGCCTTACCGGCAACGTTCATTCCGTGGCCGCCTTCCTTGTAATGAGGCCCATTATCTGGCTGAACCCTGGACCAGCTTCATTCCGTAAAAAGTGCTAAAATCCTACCAAGAGATATAAAACATAGCCACAAATGATCCTAACAGCCAGGACATTTAAAAAAATAATAATAATTGACATGTACTGCCCAAACAGAAGTACTTCTTTGGAAAACATGTGTCTGTGTGACATTGCCAAAAACTACACCTACAAAAACAATGTCACAACACATAACACAACTGGCAAATTTTCAGTCTCAATTTGGGAAGGAAGACTAGTCAAACTCACCAAACCCAGTCTAATTAATCATCTGAAGTTATCATTTAAATCTCCACACCATTGAGAATGGTATTACATGATCCTTCTCCAACTTTTTAAACCATGGAGAAAAGAAAATTAATTATTAGGTTCTACGACTCATTTGAAGCTGCATTCAAAGTAAATGAAAGCAGTATAACAAATGACTATTTCAAACAATTCAAACAAATGTTGGGCAATAAATGCCAACAAGAGGAAGAAATTGAAGCTCAACTTGACAAAGGCACTCCTGAGGGCGGTCAACCATCCCTTACAGAAAGCCAAGAACCACTTGGAGAACCATGCTTTGTACATAAAGCAGAAATAGACATGAGTCAGGTAGAAAATACCATTTAACAATATAAAAAATCGGAGGAAGACATGTGAGTGTTGGAATCACAGCTAAATAATGAACATCTTACCATTTATCTAGAGGTCACTCAAGAAATTGAAGATGGGTTTAAACATGAAACTAAAACCTGTTGCTGTAAAAATGATAAACCTCTGCTCCTGTATGTAAGTGGTGAAGCTGGTTCTGGTAAAACATTTGGCTGTAGTAACAGCCCCCACAGGTTTAGCTGCCTACAACATAAGGGTGTAACTTTACACCGACTATTGCTCCTCCCCGTAGAACACCAAAACAAATTAGAATACTAGAAAATATCAGCAGAAGCTGCTACTGAATTATGCAGAATTCTAAAACAAATGAAAGTGCTCCCAATGGATGAGGTAAGCATTGTTTCCAACCTCATGTTGACAACAGCACACCTTATTCTTTTCAAAAACATGTATATACGCAGAGAGCATTTTTCTCTATCTCTTGCATATGCTGTCACTATTCATAAATCACAAGGTCTAACCCCAGATCAAGCATTGATTGACATTGGCAACACAGTCTTTAAAGAAGGTGTGAGTTACATAGCACTTTCACGTTAACTCAATGGTCTATTCCTAGTTAATTTGGATGCAAACAAAGTCAACGTTGACATTCCATGCATCCTGGAATACAACAGGCTTCGGGCACTATACACCACCAAATAGATATGTACACTGTACCTCAAAAAACAAACCTTTAAAAAGACAAGTAAAGAAACAGAAACTATAGCAGATCTCCCAAGAATACTGCTAAAAAAACAACAACTCTTTCTGCATCAAACAATACAACCACAAAACTGTCCAGTACAAAGTCAACTGCACGTCCATCAGGAAAGAAAGACACAAATGTCTCTCCTCCAGAAAGGGCTGCAGGCCCATAAAATGATCCACAAACAGAACTCTCTGGTCCATTTAAATTCAGTAACACAACTGGAGTAAATTGTTATGCTAATGTGACAACGAATCTTCTCTTTCAATTGCCACCAATTGTTCACAACATTTACTTAAACGGCTCAGACCAGTTGTGTTTGCAAGCACTCATTCTTCACAGAAATGCAACAAATAATCCTGACAACACTTACAGTGTCTCAGGTATAAGGGAAGAATTGGACTCCTGTGCAGGAATGGTACAATTTACCATAAACACACAGGAAGATCCACAAGAATTCCTAATGTACTTATTACAAGTACTGGAAACCGAAAACATCCCTATTAATGAAATATTCCAGATTTCATGCACGTGGAAACATACATGCACTCTCTGCAACCATATTTCACAAGACCACATCCCTAATGAACGATTTGTATATGTATCCATACCGTATTCTGAATCCATTCCATTTCACCAGCTTCTGCAGAATGCAAATCATGGCATATTATGCCCTTTTTGCAATAGAGACATTCATTCCACCATACAAATAACCTCACATAACCAATATGTCATACTAATCTTCTAATGTGCAATGCAGATGGTACCAAAAATAACTGTAAGCTTACAGGCTACACTCAAGGGCAAGTATCGCTTGGAAAGAAAACCTTCACAACAGTAGGTATAGTATACCACATTGGTGCCAGAACCTCTTCGGGGCACGACACTGCATATGTCTAAAGAAAGTGGTTGGTTTGAATGTAACAATACCTATGTTACTCCAAAACATAGGTTGCCAGCAAATTTAACAAATACCTACTTAATATTCCTTCAACCCAATTGTAGTCACTAACCTTTAGCACAATTAAAAGTTAGAATACGGCAGCAGGTATGTAACTACATCCATAATACTACAATAGTACTTTTGAAAATCAATCTTGTTAGGATACGCCAAAAGGTATCAAACTACTTGAAAAATACCCTTCATTCCAAAACACTTCAAACATCTCAATTTTTATACCTCAAAACATCTTATAATCTCTAATGTAGGCAGAATACGTCAACAGGTATCTACCTACTACAAGCATTCCATTAATCACAACATACTTCAAACAATCACCCTTAGACTCACGTAACTGTAATTGTTTGTTTTTTAATCCAGTATGTTTTTTTCCAATGATTATTTAATTTAAAAATAACAGCAGTTTGTCATATACTAATATTGTACCAAACATAGTACTTACAATGTACTGTTCATAAGGGTCTAAAAAAATGTATATGTACAATTGTACACAGCTACTGCTTTTAAACTGTCCTGCTTAACAAATGGTACTGTTTTTCTTCCACAGAAAATAAACCAGATATTCCAGCTTCATAATACAGTTCAATTACATCATTCCTCCATAATACAAACATGTTGTACTCCCACTACATTAACTATAATTAGGATACACATATTACTACTGTGGTGGTTCTGGCCAGTGGACACATTTTTGAGGCCATGGCCTGCACCCATGCCCACAGAATCTGGCCAATGGCCTCAACAACCAACATACAATTAACTATGTAAGAACCATCAAGTAATAAAACTCACCCTGACACCCCCTGCAATCAAAATGCTGTTCGTGGACACCGAAATTGACCACGGACTCTGCAGCATTTCCAAATCTTTTTTTTTACCTATTGAAACAACTCCCCATTCCCTTGATTACACGTCCCTACCATTTCTAAACCCTCTTTCAGCCATCAAATAATGCCAAATGTATTTTCCAAGCCGCCCGTTCACGGCACTGTCAGCGAACTACTGCAGTGTCCACAGACAGCTACAACACCTGCCCGACCTTTTTGCACCTACAAAAATAGGCCATCTAAACTTTTTTCCACTCCCCCACCCTTCCCAGTCCCTCTTTCCACCAACAAATAACCCAAACTGTTTTCCAGACTATTTCCCAGCGTACTGTCCATGGACACCGGTAGCTTTCTGCGGATCCATCATGGTGGGCGTTTCAGAAAACTGACGCACCTCACACTTTTTGCCATCCAATCAGCAGGCAAATACAATGTCTACAGATGTCACGTCGCCCTCTGGACCAATCAGAGGCCTGTCCGCAGACAGAACAAGGAACCGGGGACCAAACCCAGATATCACCATTTTTTTTATCCTACTATTTGGTCGTTTTAAAAAAAATACTGGGTGGATTTACACCAAATTTACAAAAGCAGTTAGGGCTGTAGGCATGAGAACATTTTGTTTTTGCTTTGCGTCTATGGAAAAAACTACACATTATGTGACCTACCTATAACTTTGCCCCTCCTGCTCGAAACCTCACCAAACTTCGCAGGATCAATATTACAGGGCCATATAATGTTAATGCAAAGTTTCATGAGGATTCGTCCAGAGGGGCCTAGTTAGAAGCCGCCCAAAAAGTGCTCTTCCTATGGGCTGAGCAACTTTACCATAACTACAGGGCTGCTACCGCAGGCCCTGTAATATGAACAAAAGACGCCTGGACAATAAAGCTGTTGCAAATATCAAGCATATATATATATAAGTTTAGCCATCAAAGACTTTAGCTGTCAGAGTGGAATGACTACGAACAGTTCAAAATTAATCCAAGTGTTGTGGTCAGCGAGACTTGGAGAAACATAATTGACTTTATATTTATAATATGACAACTGTAAATTGAAAATAAACTGCAATAAAATGCTGCTCCTTTGGCAATCTGCCGCCAGTTGTAAATGCATCTACGAAGGTAACTGTACTGTGTTTTTTTGGCAGAATTACCACCTATTTGGTGGTAATTCGCCAGTATTCCTACTGGTAATACCGTGTAATTGGCATTTTAGTGTATGTGCTAATCCCGCCTGCGGAATTACTGCTGGGGCTAATTCCACTGGGTTCTGGTGCTACATTTGCCTGCAGTAATTCCGACAGGGCTCATTCTGCTGATGGAATTAGTATGAATTTTCAGGTTCCCTTGATTGGGCAGAGTAAAAAGTGGGGGTTATTCCGTAAGTGCCACATTTCCCGCTTACCGCCCAAGTTGTAATGAGGCCCAACATGTTCAAAATGATTATTCAATGCAAATGGATATTATAACAATATTAATGGGAACTGTTCACTGGTCGAAATTATTATGCTCTTACTAAGTAACTATATACCCACAAGTTCCCATCTAGATTGTCATAATGCATGGAGGTAGCACATGTTGCATAGTTCGTACAAATGGGCAAGGCTATCCACCATTCTGTGCCTGACTTTGTTAGTGCAATGAGCCCTGGGGTTCTCAGCCGACTGACCACATGTCATTTGTGAGAACATGAATGAATGGCGAGGGGAATTGATCCCTTTGTTAAATTTCACGCACCACTGTGTTGTCTTTGTTATGTGTCCACCTACACTTTTGGGATGTTTTCATCTTGTCATGATGGGTTGAATTGTGATTTTTGTCTTATCTGTTGCCTCCGTTTCTGGATGATTCATACATGGATGTTGTTTAATACAAAAACAGCCTATGCACTCGAGTTCTTAAAGCAGAAGTCTGCAACTACACCAACAAACGAAAGTATTAAATGCTACTGAGAACATCACATCAAAGAAACAGCACATTGTGGTAGACAGGCCAACCTTATAGGTTAACCCATCACAATAAAAAGAACAATTACACAATATTTGGGCAACGGTTGAAACATTGTGGAGAATTAAAAAACCTGGGTTCCGCTGTATCGGCCTAATATCCGACCATAAATACTTGTCATTACTATTAATGCGCACAAACAATAAATATAGCCATATTGAATTGTTTAAGAGAGGACAATATTTCAATGTGGCTAACATTTCAACATGCAGCAATTACGACGATTTATAGGAACGCTTGGCCCTAAACATTTAATAATGTCTGCACAAAGTGAAACCAGCTAATGCAACACTGAAAGGAGCAATTCTGAAAACAAACATAAAAGTCCAGAACAAGACTACGTTTAATAAAAGGAAATAGCGTGTGCTGCAAAAAAAAGGATATTTAAAGTAAAGCTATTAGGTTTATTATAATTCTCGAAATGAAACTAAAGTGGGCGCAGAAGCAACCGTTTTGCAGCCAGTGTGTGATCTCCCTCGCTAATCAAAGGGAGCGAACTAATTCAGCTGCACTCTGGAAACAGCGGCGCAGTTTCTGTTCTTCGGGCTGCACTGGGGGACTGTAGATTAACATGTGAGAGCAACTACTGCCTAGGCTGACCTCTGCCGAGCACATGATTTCAGCAGCAACATCAGCGCTTGGCATTTAGAGGGACGGTGTTTCCAGATCAATGCAAGCGATCTGTCAAAGGGGCGAGTTCCATAGGAAGAAGGCATTTTGAAATGTTTATAACTTTGGCGATATGCATCTGCTCGAAATTTAAGAAACTGAATAGACACGCACCACTAAATGTTCCTAAAGTTCAGTCCTGGGGGAGCGGCACATTTAGAAGTGGGGTGTCCCAAATGTTGATTTTTTTTCTCGTGGTAGGGAATGTTTGCTTTCATCCACACGAAAAAAAAGCACGATTGATTTTCACCGAAACTTTATGAGGAGCAGCCAGTGGTAAGCCTGCTGTCTCAATTCTGGTCTGAATGCGTTCGTTGTTTTTTTTTTTTTTAATCCAAAAATATAGAAATATTTATCTTACGCAGACATAGGTCGTGACATTAGCGGATCCGTGCTTTAAAATTAATAAACTGTGAATTGATTTAATTGATGAAATAAAATTCAATTTGTTTGGTTGAGTGAGCATCCGTGGATATAAAAAAAATATTCACGGATCCCCTTGTCACAAAATGTGGCCCTTTCGAATAGCTCAAGTTCCCATTACATTTTATGAAAAAAGGCCATCTTGGTCCCTGGATCCTATGCATGACCCGAGTATCTGGTGTGGTAAAATGCAGAGGGTAAAGGCAAGAAAACGGTATAACACAGACCTCTGAGGCATGTCATGACCCCAGGATGGGTAAGCATATGCACCACAGGGGTGGAAGGAACATGGGCTTGATACACAAAAAAGGATTACACATTTACGGTGCTGGATCTGCATATCCGGCAACTGATCTGTGGACCATTAGTATAGGCCTTACACCTAAAATGGCCGAGCAGGGGCTCCATGAGTTCGGATGCCCTTTCCTAGTTTGAACTAGTTCTCCAAAAAATGGGAGCTTTCTCATCTTTTCAAGATGCAGAGAACTGGGACACACCAGGCAAGGCATCCAACCTCATGGAGCACTTTCAGCTGCATGGGAAAATGCAGCGACATTAAACAGACGCACAGCCTAAAGTGCTAGATTTGTTTTGCATTACATTTATTTCAGGAGCAGCACAAGGAATGCCAATGATCCTTAGACCGTTGGTGGAAATCTCAGCTGGCCACAGCAAATATGAGGTCCCACCATAAAACAGAAATTCGGACTTTCATATTTTTTTTAATTTTTGTAGTACCAGGACGAACCATCAGATGTGCCCAACCGCGTGGAGGCATGACCCATCCAACGCAATCTTGAGGCACCGCTCATTTCCGTATATGTGTCTAGTTCAGGGTTCTATGAAGGCAGATACCTCTCATGGTAGGTCTCGGTCTTCTATAACTTGCAAAAATAACTATGCTTAGTTTAAATTTGTGCAGCGGTTTTAAAGTAATAAGGCATTGACACAGGTAGTATACCTCAGTGGCAACCCACAGACGATGCAGAGCAACACTGGTTCAAATCCCAGGTCTGCGCTTAGAAACATTTTAATTATTAAGAGCGTTATAAATACAATTGAAAATTTGCTGTTTTTTACTTTTTGCATTGGTTTTCCCATGGGAAAAATGTTCATTTATTGAACCTTTTGGGAAGGAGAGAGGGGCTTCTCACCCCCTTACCCAATACCGAACAAGAACTAGATGCTAAGATTGCACATCCCGGGAGCAGGAGGGAGGCGGGTGCACACAAAGGGGGGCATGCGATCACCTTGTGTATGCATTACAAGCTATATGGTAGATGCGGGTATAAACGCCATCTTGGCAATCGGCAGCCATCTTAGAAGTTGGGACAAGCGCGACAAACAGTTTTTGGTGTATATTAGGCCCTTGCATGAGCGTGAACATCACCCCCACCCTGGACAGGTCTCAGAGATTCACAACCTACCCCATTGTTCAGATAGTAACAGGCCCTCGTGCTCTGGGAAGACTGCACCCTGCAAGGCCATGAGAAGGGAGCAGAGCGCCTATTGGCAGTACCATGCCACAAAGCAGATAGCAAGTCCCTCCTGCCCCCGACAATCCCCACATGACAAATACAGCTTTGCCATGTTTTCATCCCATGACCACTGCCTGCCACAGCACAATCCATACCGAGACCCCCGACCATAAAACGGTTACACCCCTCGATCAATCACTAAGATCAGAAGGCAAGGTTATCGCACCTTCAGGAATGGGTCACATGAATTGAGCAGCAAGGTGCAGGGTGACATCAGAATTATAGTGCAAAACTAAGGTGGAGGACCTTGGGAGTTGCTGATCTGTCTGCGAACGAGTGAAGTGTGTGTGAGTTAGGGTGACCTTGGTTCTCCCCCAAGCCCATCCCTCTTTCTGCCAGGTGCATTGTTGCAATCTTAAGAATAACATTGTGTGATAGAGTAGCTAATTAATTGTTAGGTCAGCTCACCGCGGATGACGAGCCCATCAGCACCCGCGTGAACAAAGATGGACAGATGAAGATTGACCAATGGCTTGGCATCCCATATCGAGCAGGCCTTACATCTATAGGCCTCTTCCAATCCGTATTGTAGAATTGTACTATATACAATGACATCAGTAGTGATGCTGTTTTTGCTTATAATGTGCTGTATATGCCAATGCACCTCAGAACGTTCAGTGGCAGCAGAGTTCTTTGCTGATGCATTCCTATTTTTGTAGACATAAATACTTATTCTTGCAAGAGTCTCTTGGGCCTTTTTCCCTAGCGGGCAGTATTTTTCTGGCGTGAGCACGCAGGGGCATGCCTTCATTTGCTGACCCTGATGTGATCCCAGAGAACCCTGCACTGACAGAGGTTTCCAGGCTACTTCTCCCAAGGGGCCGCACCCACCTGCAGCGACCAGTCTAAAAACGTGTAAAATCCCAGAGGTTTGCAAGAGCTGTCTTTGCAGAATTCCTGTCTGCTCTTTGAAGCGGGCATGACTCCAGAGAGAGTGCAGACCAGTGTTGGAACCCTGTGACTGAGAAGTTCAGGTCAACACGCTTATGTGAGTATACCCTTGCAAGGGATAACAACTAAAGGGAACGGTATATGGGAAAGAGTGTGGGTCATGAGCAGGTGGAGATAGAGGTTGGTTGTGTAGTGTGGGTGTGATTCTTTGCTTTTTATTATTTAATTTCTAAGGACTATATTACAGAAAAGTAAACAGGAGTGTCTGGAAACTCCCTGAGTGAGGAGAGATGGTGGTACCACTTTAGTGTTTCCCGGAGAAAAAATAAATAAATCGGAGCCCCACATAATTAGTAGGCTCAGGAATAGTGGTGGTTGTCATTTTAGCTTGATATTTTAGCTTATTGTTTTCATGTTTTTTGTGTAGGGTGGAATCCCAAGGAGGGACATTGTGTATATAGCAGTGTGTTTTGGATGGGTGGAGTGTGAGGTTGGGTGTGTATGAGGGGGAGGCAAGGAAAGTGGGATGATGGGGAGGCAGGAACAATACATTGACTTTTTGATTGTGATTTCTGCAGCGTGTGCAGCACGCGATTAGAAGCGTTGGGACGCCTTCCCACTCATTCACTCCTGCAATGGGTGGGGAGACACCTTTAGAATACATTACAAGGCCTTTCCCTTGTACCGAGATAAAATTGAGAAGTATCACAAACAGTGGGTGACAGAAACTGTTACGCTCACCTGACTCCCACGGAGGCGCTGGCCTGGTTCGCGCTGCTGTGACCTCTTCTAAGGATGCGCAGGGTTCGGAAGACGGACTGGACCGGGCCCCCAAATCTGGCTTGCCTGGCTCGCTGAAGTATCCTTCTGTAGGCGAAAATAGGGGATTAACTGTCTGCGGGGTAATGCAATCGGCCTCCCACTTTCCCCTCTCAGCCTCCTCGAAACCCTTCTGTGATTTCTCGTAGCGTCTCACCTTAGGGTCTGGAAGGACGAGCTCTCCATCCTGCTTCTGATACAGGGGCGCCTTGATATCCAGTTACTTCACTGGATTTTCGGATTGGTGAGAACCAAACTTGCTTGGCTTCCAGGTAAGTTTTTTGATAAGAGGTTCCCCTTGTGTCCATGCATTAATGTACTAATGCTAGTGTCTTTTTCCCCATAGGGGCCGGGGTACAGAATGCCGGGGAACAGGCACCGACCCGAGATGAGAGGTGAAATCCTTGTAGAAATCAGGTAAGTCTTTAATGAGCGTTTTTTGGTAATGTCTTTTCATTCGCTCATTAACGCTGATGTCTCTTTTTCCCCTTAGGGGCCGGGGTCCGGAAATGCCAGGATGCGGCGCGGACCCGAAATGAAGAGGGAATGAATCAACAGGTAAGTCTTAACATGGAGATTTAGCTTTCCTTATTCCCTTCTCTCTCTCACCTTTTGTTCTGGTCTTTTTCTCCCTAGGCGCTGGGGCGTGACTGCGAATCCGGATGATCGCTGCTGAACATGGAGGCGCCCTGTAAAGGTGAGTGGAATGCGGCGCTGCAGCGATCGACGCGATGAGCTTTTAAATTAAAATCTTCCTTTTCAGGATTGTCGGCGAGATGTCTCCGGGATGCGGATTTAGCAGGTAAGGACCTTTCCTTCTTCTGTTCTCTTCTTCTCTTCCTTTGCAGGTGATCCAGGATGCTGGCAGGCGTGGCAGAAGTCAGGATGCAGGAGCAGACACGGTGAGCGTCCAGCTGCTAGATGCAGAACAACGCAAAGCACGTGTGGCTGTTCGGGTGGGGTTTAAATAGCCTTGGAAGAAGTTCCAGGTATGTATCCTTCCTCCAATCAGGTATGTATCCTTCCCCGACCACGCCCGGATGGTAAATTAGTCCCACAGGTAAAGTAGTTCCTTTCAGGCCTCAAGGAGGCCGGGATCCTGCAGCATGGTCTGCATCAGGTAAGTCCACCCAAGCACTCCCATAATGAGCCTGGCGCCTATGGCGCCAGGACTGATGTCTTTTATGAGCCTGGCGCCATAGGCGCCAGGACACTGTCCAAAGGGCCCCTATATGGGGTTGCTGGGTCCTTCCTTGGGGACTGGATGTCCGCTTTCGGGGACGCAGGGCTTGAACCGGCTCCCCGGGAGCGGGCATCATGACAGAAACACGAGGGGGGATGACAGGAAGGTCACCGAACACCCATAAATGGGGCAAGCAAGCAGAAGTGGGTTGGACACAGACAGAACACAAAGGGGAATACGCATTGGTAGCATGCCCAGCAACGAGGTAGAGTAACCCAACCTATGTGTTCACTCAAGGAACAGTCTTGCCACTCCCATATATACCTACCGCAAGAGTGGGCAGGACAGAGGGAGTTAGAAAAGGCTTTAGAGTTAGCGCGAGCAGAGCTAGAACGACTGCAGACACAGAGCGAGGCAAATGGGAGTGGCCTAGATGAGTGGAGAGCGGTGGACATTTTGTTCAGGTTAGACAGCACACAGTATGGAACTGTAAGGTCCTACACATGCTTAGGTGAAGATCAGGGAGAAATTGGGTGGAGTACAGTTGATGATTTTGAGGACGACGGTGAGGAGGAAGTGTAACAGGTGCCACAAATAACACCTCGAGTGGAGAGTTTATGGGATAAGAGACAACAGAGGTTTCATCGAATGGCAGTAGCAAGGAGAAAGGGAAGTGCCGGAAGAAAGAAGGGAACAAAGTAGGATTTCAGATGCCTTTGATACACAAGGGTGTGGGAAGAGCACAGTATGTACCATGGGCAGAGATGGACAAGAACAATTTGATTAAAGTGTTCCCGCAGTTAACAACAGGGGTGGGGAAATGAACATACTCATTTGAAAAACAGACTGTGGGTGTACCCCTTTCTGTAGGTGACAGGAAAAGTTTATTAGTGGCGATAGTGGGGAGCAGGCTGGGGACATGTGGATTAAGGCTGGATACCCCGGAGTAAGGCTGGATGACGATGCTCAGGATGGTTCTCTGTTCAACAACATAAAGGCACAGGTGTGGGGCGTGCTTCAGTACATATACATTGACACCCCAGACGTACAGTTAATTATGCAAACCACTATGGGCGATGAGAAAGACCCCACGCAGTACATTATTAAGGTTCAGGGGATGTGGAGAGCAGAGACGGGGGATCAATGGGACCGATCAGGGATTATCAAAAGGGGCTTACCAAAAAAGGTGAAGAAGGTACTAGAAAAATTGTGGGCATTGAAGAGAAAGGATGGGCAGCAATTCAGAATATAATGATACAGCACTGCACATGAATAAGGGAATGAGAAAGGGAAATTACACACCAGTTGCAGGCAAATGAGGCAACATTGGTACAGATGAAGCTAGTAAAGATAGCTTTAGAAGGGACGGTATTCACACCCACACAGACAGGAGGAACAAGGAGCACTCAGAGGTCCGCTGATGTGCGAATAGTGCTTTTTGGCCAGAAGGAGGACATGGGCAGTGCAGAGGCGGAAAGCAGTACCCCAACCAGGAGTGGCAGCAAGGAGGCCATCAGAATGGGATCAGTGGATTTTGAGGGTGAAATTGGGGTTTTGGAGGTATGCAACCAAGTGGGGCGGACATGGGCCCCTCAAACTGTTGGAACTGCAGCAAATGCAGACATTTCTTCGAGAGAATATAAAAGCAGGACAGGGGTGGGATACAACATGTACAATAATTATCACTCTCCACCACAGAATGCAGAACAGATGCTGACACCCAGGATGACCTCCATACCTTCTGAAATGTACCAAGCATACACAAAGCTCCCAACACTGCCCTTCGTCGAGTGCACCCTCAGCAACAGAAACCACAATAAAAGTACACACAGCAGCAGCACCCACATCAACAGTATCCACTACAAGTGATTCTCCAGCACAGAAATGGAAACCTGTGCACACACACAACAAAGTGCCCAATTGCACCATAGGGCCATACCAAGGAGTGAGCGTGATAGGAAACAACCCCTTCACATTCCTGTGGTTAAACAACTACCGAGATTAGGACAGCCCACAGAGAGCACTTGCCCCCCCCGAGTCCTATCTATGCAGTTCACCCAGATGAGGAACCTTTGTTGTGCGCAGAGATAGGAAGCACACATTGGGCCTCATTATGACCCTGGCGCTAAGTGTTTAACGGCGCCATAAAAGGCAGCGGCGCCGTTAAACACTTAGCGCCTTACTACGAGGTCCCTTTGCGGGACCCGACCTTAACGGCTGGTCTACACTAGCCGTTAAAGTAGGGACCCGCAAAGGGACCTTGATGCTAAGTACGGTACCGCAATTTGCAGTACCGTACTTAGCGCCTTCCCCATTCCCATAGAGCCCTATGGGGCGAAAATGGGAATGGGGAAGGGCCATGGTTCAATGGGGAATTACCACCCCGCCAACCTTGTAATGGGGTGGTAATTCCCCATTGAACCATGGCGGACCCATTACAACACCGGCACCAACCATGGTGCTAACAGCGCCATGGTTTAGCGCCGGTGTTGTAATGAGGGCCATTTACTTTTATGGTGGACACGGTGCCACAAAATCATGCATCAGAGAGAGAGACTTCCCGCTATCAGGCCACAATCTTGACATGCAGGGCTTCTGTGTGGCTGTCTCCACGGTTCCATGCACTAAAGAGGTTGACATCAAAATAGGGGGAAAGGTGGTGCGGGCTCCCTACTATATTCGGAAAGTTCACCACTGAACTTGCTGGCAGGGATCTGTTGATTATTCAAGCAATAGAAGGAGAGGTGATGGTTTATGGTATTGCCATAGATCCACACATGTTTGTGTATGGAATCATTGTTCACCCTGTTGTGTTCCCTGAACTATCAGCAGGTACAATATTACCCCTAGTACTTTGCATTGACCCCACTGTACCCCTGAAGGAGGTGACTGATGCAGAATTGTTCAAAGACAGGCCAGATAAGGGAGAGATTGTGCTAGCAATATGTATGCGCTGTGAAATAATGCTACAGTACAGAAAAGTTTGATGTCCCATGATGGCCCTTATGGACCCACCCCATTTTGTTGAGGCAGATTTGGAGCAAGTGTCTGAGAGGCTATAGATGACAAACCCCATGACATAGGGCTCCTACAGGGAGCGACCCCAGTACACAAGACACTGAAGCCAGGAACAATTCTACCCTTAGTGAAACAATACCAACTTTCTAGGGAGGAAGAGAGGAGGGAATTAAGGACAACATCAGTGCACTACTCAACTAAGGGATAATTGTACCTTCTGAAACCCATGAAACACGGCTATCTACCCTGTGAAAAAGGGAATGGGGCAATTGTAGAATGATTCAGGATTTCTGCCCCTAAAAGTTGTTGTTTAGCAATAATTTTCCATTGTTTCCAACCATGCCATGATCTTGTGTAGCAGGCGACACATTTTTCGGTTGTTGATATCAAGAATCCATTATTTTCCATACCATTACACCCAGACTCACAACCTTTATTCATGGGGGGATGAGGTTTAAACATACAAAATTACCTCAGGGGTACTGTGAGAGCCCAGTATTTTTAACAGAATACTTCACATAGATCTAGGCAACATTCAAGTGTCCAGTATGATCATCCAGTGCGTGGACACTCTGCTGGTTTGCAGCGACACTGAGCAGCAATGCAGGAAAGGCTCGATCACACTCTTGTAGCTTCTAGCTTGCAAGGGTTACAAAGTTGACAAGGCAAAATCGCAATACTGTCTACAAGAGATTTTATAGCTGGGGCAGTTAATATCAGCACATGGCAAAAGAATAATACCTGAGCGTGCTGCCTCTGTGCAAGCTCCAGCCCACGACAGTAAAAGAAATGCAGTTCTTAGGGTTTTTCAATTACTGCAGGGCCTGGATCCTTGACTATTCAGCATACATAAGGCTGCTTCTACAGGGCCTCAAGGAGGCACATAAGATTGACAACAACATTTCATGGATTGAAAAGCTGTTACAAAATGTTGATGAACTTAAAAAGCTGATCCCAGCGGCACCCGTGTTTGCAACCCCAGACTATACACAGGAACTTTTCTTGTTCTCACACTCTAACGACCAGCTCATGATTGCCGTGCTGACACAGAAAAGTGGACCAGGACAGCCGACCCAGCCCTTTAAGACGCGGTAGCAATACTTTGAGATGAATGGGGATGCAGAAGATACTGAAACATCAGTAATCAAAATGACTCAGCAAGTTGGCAAAGTTGACTGGTTTAATGTCAATTATCTAAAACAGGGAGTACAACCGACATCAACAGACGTCTCACAGCACGATCTCAAGGAAGTTCATAAAAAACATTACTTTTATAGCAAAAACTAATTTCTGACGTCAACATACGTGTTTGCTGACATCATCCTATGTGTCGAACTACAAAAACCTAGTGGCAAATGTGATTGAGTCTAAAAGAACATCGAAGTATATTTTCCATACTTATCTAAGAAAGTGATAGGCTCTTTAACGTTGGGTAGGTCAACTAAACCCTCCCCTCCACCAGGTCACTGTGAACATCACTAAATACACTATGTCCCATTGGTTATACAAACTATAGGGCCCTTAACTATGTGGCCCCCTATAATTGGTTGGCACTCTTACATCCGTCAGTACTTTTCCACCTATGTTAGCAGCACGCAGGCTGGACTTCGAGGTGCTGGTGGGCTGATCATAACCATAGCTTCCCACCAATTAGCATAACATCTATCATCACCTCAGTGGTCTGCACGTCAATTAAGCCTTTGAACTTGGCCTTGGAAATGTTCCTTGCTCTGGAAAATACAAGGGAGTGGAGGCACGGTCTGTCTCCTTGCATAGGTGTGGTTTATCATGTTTGTCCGGTTCCATTCCTCCACATGACTGAAGACCACACATTTGAACTCTGGTGCATTTAAAATACTATTATTTTATGAACCTTCTGACGTCTTCCTTGTTTTCGTGCACATCCTCTGAACAGGAGTTTTGTTCTTTCACACGATTGTAACTACTGTCTGATCATCCCAGCCACACATGGCCTTGGCTTCTTGGGGCTGGTCCAGCCTTGCCGTTCTGAGATTTACTTCTGTAATTCAATTGCTTTTCAACTGCGACACACTGGAAAAAAGGCCTTCCTTTCCTGATCCAGCTCTATTATAACACGTAGTGGAATCATCCACACTTTACTTACTCCTATATATAGATACGCTGGCGCTTGCCGCAGTCTATTCCCTACATTGCTAGCCTCAAGAATACTTTGTCTGTTTGCATTTCTTTGCATTTGCACACATGTAAAATAATTTGATATCTTCATTGTTTCTGTAGCATAAGCCTCTTCATCTTGAGCCTGAGATGTCACTTATCTTTGCTACTTCCTTGTTGCTTTATAGAATATCTACATTCTCTTGTCACTACATCTCTTCTAGGTGTGTCAGTATTGCTTTGCGTGAGGCCACCAATCTGCTCTTTTGCTCTCTTTTCATGCTTCTTGTGGAATTTCAATCAAATGGCCATCATACTGTCTTGTATGCAGTTATGGCTTTCTCAATGGGTACCTTGCCTCCAGGATTCTCCTTGGTATTGGTATTTTCACTGGTACTGCACGTGTTTCATACTCTGGTGCCCAACATATAGGCAATATGGGCGAGATGCTTGAGGTAGGGGTATTTGTCTCCTTCTCTACAAAATCACAATGGGCCACAAGCCACTGGCCTATTACAGTGGCACGTTAGACTCAGTAATGCAAGGGCAGTTTGCTAGTAAACAGGCTCTAGCAGCTACAGCATTTGCTAGCAAAAGAAAGTTCCCCAATTGTAATGAGCTGTTGAATCACGCTCTATGTGGAACATGCAGTCTTTGCCATTCTAGAAAGGTCAAAATCTACCCTGACTATACCATACAAGATCATTCTGTCCAGCCCAAACATACACATTATACAATGTACAAACAGTGAACCCTGTGATATTCATTACAGAAATGTGCACTGATGAGAATTTGGCCAGACACGACTGTGTAACATATGAGGGGGAGGAGGATGACATTCCCAAAGCAATGGACAGACCACTCAAAGGGGGGGGGGGGGTCCTCTTCTTTGACAGATCAGCAACAATTGATCAGGACAAAGGCCTCAGGCATACAGATGCAGGAGTAGTGCGCTTGGTTGACAGTGAATATGAGACATTAATTTTTTATAAGATTACCAATTCATTATACAGTGCAAACTTATTGCACTCCTTGAAGCACTGCAATAATCACAGGGATGCCATATGACCATTTATTCAGACTCTGCATACCTCATTACAACAGTGCATGCCGGTCTCCCATAATGGAAAAGGATGGGCTTTAGGAGGGTGGGTGTATTCCCAGTACAGCATGCAGTATTATTAGACAAGCACATTTTCAAATTCTCACAGCTTTCTGTAGTGGCGGTCATTAAGTGCACCACCCATACAAACAACACAGACAAAGTGTCACTCGGGAGCACTGCTGCATATGTCGCGGCCCAAATAGCAGCATGTCTCCCAGTACCAACTGTGGCAGAGCATGTCATCATGACCCCCACCCCTGACCAGCGACCTGTTTTGTGCAGTGCCCGAATCACAGCACAAATTATTGAATTCCAAGGAAGGGCCCCAGAAGAGGGAAAAAATTATGGATCAAAGGGGGTGCAGACAATCCCCCACTGATTCTCTATGGAGGCAGGACTGTACACGAAAAGCGGCAATGCTGCACAAACTGTTGACAATAGCATTCGATCAGCTCCATCACCTCTCCCACAGCTCCAAACATAACATTGCTGCTGATTTTCAAGAGGACTGGTTCATTCGAAACATCCAGGAACACTTAACAGGTATGATTATTAGATGCACCACGTGTCAAGGTTTCTGCACAGGCAGCATTTTGTGCACACTGAGAGGCACCCTGCCCAAGCCCATTGAAACATTCTGCGAGTTGCATTTCCACTATACAGATATGGGTGAGAGGTGCAGTGGGTCCAGGTATCTCGTTGCCCAGCCAGGCCCGTCAGCCAGGTATCTGGCTGCCTCCAAACCGGGCTCCATTACCGGGTTCCTTCAATGAGGAATAACCGGGTCATTCCAACATTGGAGGACCCGGTAATTCCTCCTTGAAGGAACCATTCCCCATTCCCATCTGAGCCCCCATAGGGCTCAATGGGGAGGGAGGTAATAACAGGCACATTACAAATGGCCCGTTATTACCTCCCTCTTCCCCTTGCGGGACCCGGAAAGGACGTTGTAATCAGCGCTCCCGTAATGAAGGGTACCGGTCCCGTACCGGCACCCTTCATTACAGGACCGCAAGGGTCGTAATGAGGCCCATCATGTTTTCAAAGGGGGTGCTATCTTGCACTCTCTCTCTCTCTCCCTTTCTCTCACTCTGTCTCTCCTTCTCTCTCTCTTTCGCTTTCTCTCTCTCTCTTTCTCCCTCTCTCTTTGTGTACATTAGCTTTTCATTTCAAATTGTGAAGAAGATGGACCAGCGCTCTCAAATAACTAATTGTTGTTTATAATGGGCGTATTTGCTCTTTCAATTTCTTTTTTAGGGATCTATTTAGGGGCATCTTTTATATTAAAGGGATACATACCAGAGGCGGGTTGTGGTAGAGAAGGACAGGTTAATTTCACTATAAACAATAGGTCTAATGTCCACTTAAACAAAACTAGACATCGCTCAGATGGACCTAAACATGTATTGACCACAAGGCCCAAACTTCTGCATCAACAGGTCAACAATTCTGAACACAATATAAACCCACACCATCATACTGGATTGTTAGAATATGTTGCTAGGTCCCTATTGTTTCAACTCCACACTGCTTTTCATAAAACAAATTTTACAAATGTTAATGGAAATATAGGTTCCCCCAAATGCACAAAGAGACAAGCATGAAGAGCAAAGTGTGATGCTTATCAAAGGCTTGTTCCTGATACCATAGAAGATGCTCATTACCCAGAAATGTCTAACAGTTGGTATACAGACATGGGCTCATTGGGAGAAATAAAGTGAATGGCAGTTGTTATGTTTGTTCGTTGATAACTGCATGCGTTAGGGACACCCAAGTCCTAGTGCGACAGGAAGTACCAATTCTAGAGGCTCAATTAATAGTACATCTTGTGCTATGTAGGCTCAGGAACAATTTCCAGGCACAAAATGCAAGGTTCAAACTTGTTGATCCGGATCACCTGCAATGCAAAAAAAATCCAAAAGGTGGCAAATGCATGAAGAGACCCTACCTGGTGATACAAGGACTAGAATACGAAAATAAAGAAATGGCAAGAACCAACAGTATGCTGGATGGCAGAGGGTCTGATGGGATACGAAGAAGGGGTTTTGGCCCAGGTGGAGGTAGTATGTGCACCATTCTGGACTGAACATGGATTGAGGCAATGGAGAAACCAGTGAAGGTGCACAGAAATAAAATCATATGAACTTTGCTTTTACAGTGCCGGAACAGTATCTGTAGAGGCCAATGAACATTGCAATGAAACTTTGCTCATTACTGATCTCAAGAAAGGGACTGCAGTGATGGATTACTGCTGGGTGTGTGGCCAAAAAGAATACATGCACCTCCCACCATCATGGAGGGGCTATTGTTCATTGGCCAAGCTACACTCAGTCCTGCTTGTAATCCCAGAAGTACTTTTGCAAGGGGCGCTAACAGAGACTTTTTCCCCTATCACCTTCCCAACCCCTAAAGAAGAAACAAGAAACCCGTTGCCAGTGCCAGAGTTCCACTCCTTTCCCGGGAAAGAAAAGGGCATAATATTGCATAGGAACAAAAGAGCAAACTGTCTATCCAAGAACGTGTCAAACCTGCTCGTGAAAATGCCAGATGAATACCTCCTCTTCACCAAAGCAGGAGCTTTCTTTGGCTCACTGCTATTGCCTGCTGTGCAAGCTGCGGCCAATGCTAAATGGCTGCAGATTGTATGCTGGGAACTAACACAGCTGGCTAATGACACTAAGCAGGGATTCAATGTCATAAAGGTGGAACTCCTCACCCTGAGGCCGATGGCAATGCAAAACTGATATGTCCTCAATATGCAAGGGAGGCATGGGCAAAAATAGAGTGCACATGAAGAAAGAAGTGGGAATACAAGATGAAGACTGGTTCGATCTGACATTTTCTTGGGCTCCATTCCGGCTGGGGGTGATTGTGAAAATGCTGGTACCCATCATAATCTTTATTTTGGTCAGTTCTTGCACGTGCCAAATGGGACTCTGATGTTTTGCCAAAGCAGTGCCCAGTAGTGCAATGATGATGGTCTCAATTGGGGGATAACCAAAGCACCTTGCGGTACCACAGAAAACGGTACCCAGGCAGATAACCCCAACAAGCTCCACATGGTAGAAATGTACCGCACTTTACACCACTGTGATACAGTTACCAGACCCCCACCTGACCCCAATAAATTACACAGAATAATGGGTAGATTTAGCAGGGGATGTGGACTGTATTTACATGAAATGTATCCCACAGGAATAGGCCCAATCTGCAGCAAGTTTACGAGATGTTTGCAGAGCATGGGTTCCAAAGGAAGGGTCATACCTGGAAGCTGAAAGGTTAGATAGGGTGAAGAGGAGGGAATAGAACGTATATTGGAACATGGTTGCCAATTACATTGCACAGGAGTTTTTTTAATTTAGGGGGGAATGTTGGGAAGGAGAAAGGATCTTCCCACCCCCCTAAACAACATTGTATGTTAGAGTAGCTAATCAATTGTTAGGTCAGCTCACCGTGGATGACGAGCCTAACAGCACCCACGTCAACAAAGGTGGACAGATGAAGAGGGACCAATGGGTTGACATCCCATATGGAGCAGGCCCTCCATCTATAGGCCTCCGCCAATCTATATTTTAGAATTGTACTAAATTCGATGACATCATTATTGGCTTTGTTTGTGCTTATAATGTACCACACATGCCAACGGACCTCAGAACGTTCTGTGGCAGCAGAGTTCTTTGTTGATGCATTCCTATTTTTGTAGAAATAAATACTTGTTATTTTTGTAAGTGTCTTGTGCCCATCTCCCTAGCGGGCTGTATTTTTTGTGGTGTGAGCGAGTAAGTGCATGCCTTCAAACAGGCAAACAGCCTATACTTCTGGACAAAGGTGCTTCAAATTTGAAACACATTTGGCGAAACACAGTGCATAGGTGCCTATTGTTGTTATGGTCAAAATACTTCCCTTAGTTAAAAAAAATGTGGTTGTGAGTTGTGATTTGGGCAATCTGGTACCAAAACCTTTCATATGTATTCCATGATGCATTTCTTGAAACTCAGGCATGGATTTTTGAAAAACAAAACTACAGTGCCATCTAGGATTTTCCATGAGAATTTGCTTTAGAAAACCAAAAGCTTTCTGGAAAAAGGAAATATTTTAGACAACGTATATTATGTTTTAAATTAAAATTAAGTAGTGGGCTGAGAGAGAAGTGGCAAGCAACTGTGTATTTAAAAAAACAGCTTAAGATACAGGACCTAATTATAAGTTTGGCAGTATTCAGTTGGTAAATCTGCTGAAATACTGCCAAACTCAAATAACGTTAATATCACTTGCTCACGTGGTGGTATCAGGGGATTACAAATTTAAGTGCCCATTTTTGGAGTACATAGGACTCTGTGCCGATTTTTTGTGGATTTACCACCAGTGGAATTACCATATGATGAATTTGCCAATTTCTGGAGGTAAAGTGGAGGATTTATCTGCAACAACTGGATGTAGGTGAACCTGCTGCTTTTCCTCTGGAAATAGTTGGATTTATCATGGGGTAATTCCGCCAACAGTAAATCCACCAACATTTTTAATTCAGCGGTGCAGGAAAACTGGCACTAACAGAATTTCGACCACTGTTTCCCTAACAGCCAAACATATATTGAGACACACAATTTTAATAACGTGTTCTGCTGACGCGTTCAATGTACATCTGAGGCTGTGTCTCATTAAGAAAGTCCTTTCCCATCAAAAGGCCACACAATCATTGAATTTTTATATGAACTACTAAACCTACTAAACCCCATGACATCTTAGTTTAAGCTTACCTTTGAAGTTCTGTGCAGGTATTTTCTTTACAAAATGGTATCAATTGGTATGGTAGATACAATTTTATGTATAGCTATGATAGATACAAAATGGTGCTCTTTGAAGTGAGACCTGCACAGTGATGCGCATTGCAAAGAAGTGCCATTGGCACTTCCCCATAGCCCTCTCCAGCATCTTCCTTGTACAAGTCCCCCATTATCTCTGCCTCGCTCTCCCTTGTCCCAGTTCCGCATTAACACATTAACAGCATTGATTCTTTCTCATATTAGTCATCAGCTACACTGCCTCCCTCATCCTCATCCCAGTCTCCCATTACCCAATTCACTCATCTCAGTTCGCCATTCCCCACACCTCTTGTTTACAGGACCCATCCACCAATTCCATACCTCACTCTTCCCTTCCCAGTACACTATTAACCACCTTACTCTTCCTCATCCCAGTTCCCCTTTGCACTCCATTTGTCCCTTCCTCTTCCTGTAACAAAATACCATTTTGTCCTGGTAACCTATTTTGCCTGGTACCTGCCTCACATGTCCTCAACCCTGTTCTTCATTACTATCACCTCACCCTCCCTGACCCCAGTCCAACATTGCCCCCCACATCACTCTTTCTCATCCCACTACCCATTATCCTCACTCTCCTTCACCCAGTACCTCACTTCCACACCTCAACCTTCTTCGTTCCAATCCCCCATTAACACAGCCTCAACATTCTCCATCCTAGTCCCACATCACTCTGCCTCACTCATCCTCATTCTAGTTCCCCTTTAGCCCCAACACACCCTTCCTCATGCCTGTCCCACATTTCCCCTGCCTCAGTCTTACTCGTCCCAGTCCCCATTACCCACCTCTCACTCTTCCACTTCCCAGTTCTCCATTGCCCTGTTTTACTCTTCTGCATCCACATACATCATTACACCACCTCACTATACATCATCTCTGTGCCCCATTCCCCCAACTCATTCTTCTTCATCATAGTCACCCATTATCCATGTCTCAGGCTTTATATTCCCAGCCCCCACCCAATACCCCTGACTCACTCTACCTCACCCAAGTACCCAATTATCCCTGCCACACTCTTTCTTGTTCCAGTACACCACTTATTAATTTACCCTACCTCAATCTATTGACCCAGTACCCATTACTTATCCCTCGTTCTACCTAGTCCCAATACCAAATTACCTTCAACTCACTCACCCTTGTGCCAGGACCCAATTATGCCCAACTCACTCTTCCACATCCCAGTCCCCCATTATCCACAACTAACCCTTCCATATCCCCATCCCCATTAGTGCTGATACACTCTTCCTCACCCCACACCTCATCTACCCCTAACTCGTCATCATCCTAGTCCCTCACTACGCTGTCTTCCTTGTCCATGTCCCACATTTCCCTCACCTGACTTTTCCCCATCTCCGTCCCATATTACCTGACTCATGCTTACTTGTTCTAGGCTCCAGTTACACCATCTCACTCTTCTCATTTATTACATTACCCATGCCTCGTTTTTCCTCTTACAAGTCCCTCATTGCACCTGCCTCACTATTCCTCATCACACTAACCCCTTAGCTTTCCATTACACTGACTCATTCTTCCTTGCACAAGTTACCCATTTGCCCTGCTCCATTACCCCATCTCACTCTTCCTAGACCCAGTTCTGAATTACCCTGACTTACTTATGCTAATCCCATTCCCCAATAAACCCTGACTCATTCTTCCTTGTTCCAATACCCCATTAACGCTGCCTCACTCTTACTCATCCCAATCCCATTGTGGGAACTCCATTACTCCACCTCACTATCCTTCACCCAGTACCTAACTACACTGTCTCACGCTTTCTCATCCCAGTACATCATTACTCCCACCTCACACTTCCTAGTCTCAGTATTGCATTAGCTTGGCTCACTCTTCTGTGTCTCAATACCATATTACCCAAGCCTTATTCTTCTTCATCCCAATGCCCCATTACCCTTGCCTCACTCTTCCTTGTCTCAATATCACATTATACCAACTCACTTTCCTCATTAAAACAAAAAGTTTACAAGGCTACACTCTTCCTCATCCAGTCCCCCATTACCACTGCCCAGCATATTCTTCCTTGTCCCTACACACTCTTCATCATTTTCCTACCCCATTACCCTTGCCTCACTATACCCCATCCTAGTATCCCATCACTACTCAATTTTTCTGTCACTCTTCTCCATGATAGTTCCACATTACCCCACCTCACTTTTACCTATACCAGTCCTACATTACACCCTCCTAACTATACCTTTGTCCCAGCCTTGATTAGCTGTCTTACTTTACCTTGTCCAAGTACAACATTATCCCTGACTCATGCTTCCTTATCCCAGTCCACAATTCACATTTCTCACACTTCCTAGCACCTGCCCCTATTTCCACAACCTCTACTTTCCTCATCCCTCCACATCTCAGTCCCCCAAAACCCTCTCACTGTTCCTTTCTAAGTCCTTCATTACTCCTGACTCACTCTTCCTCGACCCAGTCCACCATTACCCCATCTTACTCTTCCTCATCACAGTCCTGATTATCGCACACCACTCTTCCTTGTCTCAGTACCTCACTACCCAACCTCATTCTTCCTAGTCTAAGTCCCCCACTAGCCTGCCACACTCTTTATCATCCCAGACCCCATTACTCTGACCTCACTCTTCCTCATCATAGTCCCCATTACCACCACAGAACTGTTCCTCATCCCTGTAACACATTAAACCAACTTTATTTTCCTCATCCTGGTCACCAATTACCTCTGTCTCAGAATTCCTAATCCTTGTCAACCATTACCCCTTTTCACTCATCCTTATCCCAGTCCCCACTACCCAGAAATCCAACACCAACTATCTCTCCCTTGTCCTGGTTGCCAATTACCCCTGCATCCAGATTTCTAATCCATTTTCACCATTACCCTTTCTCATTAATCCTTGTCCCAGTCCCCACTACCCAGACATCACTGTGCCTCAGTCCAGTCCACCATTACCCATGCCTCACTGTTTTTCTTGCCAGTTCCTCATTACCCTATCTCACTCTTCTACATCCCAGTACCCTTTTCGACCCCACAATCTCCCTTGAATCAGTTTCCTAATATCCGAATTCATCCTATTACACCACCACACCACCTTACACTTCCTTGTCCCAGTCCTATGTTACCCCACCTCACTCTGCGCCATCTCATTCTCCCATTACAAGCCTCATGCATTTGACCAATCCACCATTATGCCCACCTCACTCCTCCTCGCCCCATTCAACCCATTACCTGCCTCACTCTTCCTCACCCCAGTCCCTCACACCTGTCTCACTAATTCCATCCCAGTACCCCATTAGTATTCCATTAAACTGCTTCATTCTGCCTTGTCCACGTCACCCATTATCCCTGCCTCAAGTGTCCTTGTCCCAATCCCCCATTAACCCTACCTCACTCTTACTTATCCCAATCCCCCACTAGTACTCAATTACACCACCTGACTATTCCTCATACCAGTATACAACTACACTGTCTTACTCCTCATCCCAGTACAGAAGTAAGACAGCCTTACTCGTTCTCATCCAAGTACCTCATTATCCCTGCCTCAATCTTCCAAGTTCTGGTACCGCATTATGCTGCCTCATTCCACCAATCGTCCATTACTTCCTAGTTTTGCAACTGCAATACCCCACTTCACTCTTCCAATCCTCGCCTCACTCATTTTAAAGCCTGTCCCTCTTACTCTCATCATTCTATCTCATCTCAATCCTCATTACTTCAATTCACTTTCCTCTTTTTGGTGGCACATTACACCAACTCTCTCTTCCTCCTCCAGGCCACTAATTACCCCTGCCTCATAATTTCTAATCCTCGCTCACCATTACCCTTCCTCACTAATCCTTTTCCCAGTTCCTAATAATTACCTTTGAATGATTCTTCCTCATCCCAGTCCCCGATACTTCCTGCCTCCCTCTTCCTCATTCCAGTTCAATGCGACTCCATTAAATCAATTGAGTTCTGGAACTATTGCCTGAATACCAACTCTTGACACCTTGCACATTGCATTTTTCTGCCTGTGGAAGCAAGTTCTGAAATACTTTGTGAACTGAGGAAATCTGTTACTCTTCCTCATACTTCATCATCCCAGTCCCCCGTTAACCTGCCTCTCTCTTCCAAGTCTCATTGTCCCACCTCACTTTTGCTCAGCTCAGAGCCCCTTTGCTTTTACCTCCCTTGGAGCCAGCCCATGGTGACTTCTACATAAATCTTCTGTGATTTAGTACACTGTCACCCTGCCATTGTTCCTCGACCCAGCCCCAATTAGTACTTCATTACCTTGCCTCTTTCTTCCTCTTCCATTCCCCATCACACACTTCTCACTCTTCCTCGTCTCAGTCCTCCATTACCATTACTGAGGCATGAGCATCTCAGTACTCCATTGCCTCATCTCAATCTTGCTTGCGCCACTGCCTCATTCCCTGCCTCACTTTTCCTTGATCAGTCCACAATTAACCCTTCTTCAATCTTCCTCATCCTAGTACTTCATTACCCCTGCCTCGCCCTTCCTGATGCCAGACCCTTATTACACCAGTCTCAATATTCCTTGGCTCAGTATCCCATTACCCCAGCTCACTCATTCATGACCATGTCCCCCATTATCTCTTCCTCACTCTTCCGTGTACAAGTTCCCAATTATCTCTAGCTCACTCTCGCTCCTACCAGTTCTGCAATACCCCCTCACTCTTTTTTGTCTCATTCCCCATTGCCCTGTCCCACTCTTCCTCATCTCAGTTCCACATTACACCACCACAATCTTCCTTTTCCCAATATTCCATTGGTACTCCATTACACAGGCTCCGTCCTCCTCATCCTGGCACCCCATTACCCTGTCTCACTCTTCCTCATCCATGTCCCAATTACCATGCCTCAGAATTGCGTGTCCCATTGCCCCATAATACTACCTAAGTCTTACTCACTCATCCAATTACTCTACTGCACTTTTCCTCATGAGTCCCCATTATTCCATACATTTGTATTCCTCATGCCAATCTCCCATGTTTCAGTCTGCTATTACCCCACCCCACTTTTCCTTAACTTGGTCCCCCATTACCTTCCCTTTATTGTTCTTCATATCAACCTCCCTTTACTCCTGCTAGACATTTCTTTGGCTAGTCAAACAATACCACAGCATTAATCTTCCTCAATAAAGTAAACAATTAACACCACATCACACTGCCTTGACCCAGTATTGAATTTGTACTCCATTGTCCTGCTGTATTCTTCTTCTTCCAGTTTCCCTTTACCCCTCCACACTTATCATCAAAGCAGCCCTACCCTAACCCACCTCACATGTGAGTGTCCAAGTACCGTACTACCACAACCCCACTCTTCCTCATCCGTGTCCCTATTACACACATCTCTGAATTTCCAGTCCCAGTCCCCCATAATCCTGCTTCACTGTTCTTTAGCCCAGCTCCCCAATATTCCAACTCACTGTTCCATGTCCCAGTCCACCACCCCTGCCTCACTCTTCCATGTTTTAATCTCTGATTAACCGTATCTAATTCTCTAACTCTTCCTCATACCATTTCACTTCTACGCTGCTGCCTCATTCTTCCATGTCTCAGTCCCTCTTCCCCTCCTCAATCTTCCGCCTCTTAGTCCGTCATTACCCCACATCACACTTCCTTGTCTGAATCCCCCATTATTATTTTTTGTTATTGTTTATACGGCAGACCTAGCTCATGGGCAACAGAGCGCTGTACATGTTTTGGGTAGCCAGCATTTGGGCTGGCATATTTTAACAATAGCATAGTACTATGAGTTGCGTTCTGTGCATCCATTAGGATTATTTCATGGTCAGGTGGTGTTGAAAAAGCCATGTTTTGAGAGATTTTCAAAATTGGAGAAATGTGGGAGCATTCCTCGTCGATACTGGGATCGAGCTCCAGAGAGTGGGTACGTGACAAGAGAAGGATTCTTTGCGGGTCTTCTCTTTTCAGACTAGTTGTGATTCGAGCCGGCTGATCGATTTGCTGCACAAGGAGTGAGCCACCAGATCTATGGAGTTTATCTGCTAGGCACACTGGTGTGCTACTTGTCAATGCTTTGTAGATGATGCATACAGTTTGAACAGTGTACTGGCCTGGAGAGGAAGTCAAAGTAGTTTGCACAGGACAGGGTGATTTGGGCACATTTTCGCACACCAGTATAAGATGTGCTGCAGTGTGGTGGACTGCTTTTAGGGGAGCCAAATTAGCAGCTGGGAGCCCTGTTGGAGGGAATTTCCCCATCGATCTTCAAGACCACAAGGGCCTGCACTACCATCCAGAAGTCCAACGGCGGGATGAAGGGTTTGATTTTTTGAAGATTGGAGATTTGGAGCCAGGTTGATTGGTTCTTCTTGACTATGTGTTTACAGAAGGACAGGCTGCTGTCAATGGTGAAGCCTAAGGATTTTGAGTAATCTGAGATTTGCAGATTAAATCCTTCTAGGTGCATATTATTGAGCCATTGTTGGAAAAGTTTTTGTTTGGAAGGGGTACCACTGAGGATGAATTTGGTCTTGGCATGGTTAGGTTTTAGGTAGATTGCCGGCATCCAGGACTGGATGATGGCGAGGTAATCACATAGAAGACTGATGTTCTGTGGGTTGTTATTCTCATGTACAACTGAGTATAGTGTGCGTATTGTTGGATTGCTATATCAGGGTGGTTGAGGATTGCACCCTGATGGTAAAGGTTTAAAAGGACCAGTGAAAGCATGGAACATTCAGGGGACTCAGCAGGAGACTGGGAGTTGGTCAGAATGCAACGTCTTGAACTGGGTAGCTTGGTGTCTGCCCGAGAGGTAGGAGGTAATCCAATTTAGGTCCATGCCAGAGAATCCCATCCTGACGATGAGGTGGGAGATGAGGATACAGTGGTCGAATGTGTAAAATGCGGTCGAGAGGTCAAGAAGGATGAGAAGGCAAGAGTCATCCTTATCCATGATTTGAAGGGAATCCTGGGCTGGCCACAGTGCCTGGAGAGGCACCTTAGAAGATCCTGCATGTTAATTGGTTGCCCTCACCAGCAAATACTGAGGCCTGAATGAGCCACGAGGAGAAGCCAGGCCCGGCATTAAAGGCCTGCTTTCAAGGTCCCCTGTCTTCTCCCTTCATCTTCGGGCCAGGAAGGATGTCCCATAACACACCCAGGGATAGAGTCTTTGGCTACATCTACTGTGTATAGCAGTCTTTGCAGGGGTTGCAGCACCACCAAGATGGCCACCGCGTATTCACCCTATTCTGGGCTGGCCGCAGTGCCTGGAGAGGCACCTTAGAAGATCCTGCATGTTAATTGGTTGCCCTCACCAGCAAATACTGAGCCGTGATGTCAAGCCGGGTCCGGCATTAAAGGCCCACTCTAAAGGCCCCCTGTCTTTTCCCTGTCCTCTCCATGACGCTCCATCACTACATAAAACTGTTTCCCCCAACTCAGGACACCTCCTTAATTCTCGAGGTAAAATGAACTACCTTCATCTATGATCCATTGCTCTACTATGACTATACCCTGCTTCTGTGAACTATTTCGCCTCCAATCCCAGGCACTAACAAATATGTTACCTCCTGCTCTCCTTTACCTTTAACTGCACCTACCCCTTCTGGACATGATGTTCACTCCTCTAGAACGATCCGAACATCCCTTTTTTACTATGTCCGCTACAAGATCATTCTAAAACTAGCATCTGATCACAGCTAACATCCAGCCTTACTGTGGCAGACTCCGGTTTCTATACTGACATCATGCGGTCATCATACCTTCTTTGTTGTACTATCTTTCGCATCATTTTTGCATGCTAACTTACCTCGTCGCTAAGTGCAACCACACTTTTCCTCCATCCGGTGTCACCTACGACTACACCACTTCCATAGCACTGTTACATAATGTGGACTTTAAATGCCTTGGTTTTTTCTCTTATGCACATTATCTATGTCTGTATAGTCATTACCTATATCCCTCCGGTCTCTCTCAATTCCCTCCATGCTGGAGTCAGCCTTTCATACATAGAGGTGAGGCTTCCGCTTGAATGCACCTATTTTAACTTTGCGACCTTGATACATGTTAGTCGTAGTCCCCGCAACAAGAGGTTTGGCTTCATATCTTGTATTTACTTTATCTATTACGTCCTATGATGCATGTTAGCATGGCCCCCGCAACAAGCGGTGAGGCATTCTAGCTTGCATCTACTTTACCTGTTTAATCCCATGATGCATGTTAGTGGTAGCCCCGTAACAAAAGGTTTGGCTTCATAGTTTGTATTTACTTCACCTATTATGTCCTATGATGCATGTTAGTGGCAGCCGCTGTAACAAGAGGTTTGGCTTTCTAGCTTGTTTTTATTTACTTCACCTATTACGTCCTATGATGCATGTTAGTGTAGCGCACGCAACAAGAGGTTTGGCATTCTAGTTTGTATCCACTTTACCTGCTTGTCCTATGATGCATGTTAGTGGTAGCCCCTGCAAAACAAGGATTGGTATTTTAGCTTGTATTTATTTACTTCACCTATTATGTCCTATGATGCATGTTAGTTATGTTATGTTATGTTTTGTTATGTTATGTTACTTGGCATTTATATAGCGCCTTATGTATCATTGGTATAATCTCAAAGCACTGGTAGGTTGAACGCCCTCGGGTACCGCAGTTCAAATCAGTAGAGAGAGAGAGTGTGTAGTATGGTGCGTGGGCGCACTGGATATGTGTGCAGCTGGTGTGGTTGTTGCATGATAGCTGCTTCTTAGCAGTAGGTTTGGTGCTGAGGAAATCAGTTGGATCTGTTGAGTCCGGAAGTGGGACACCCAGAATGCGTTCTGGCTGCGTTAGGCCTGAGGAGACGTCTAAACTAGCCGGTATGTGCTCAGCTAGCTGTGTTTTATTAGGATAATGAGGTGTTCATTGGGTCATGTTAGTATGAGAAAAGCTAGGCTGAATGTGTCATAGCATAGCTGTGTTCTAGTTGAATTATGGTTTATAGAAAAGAGTAAGCGCAGTAGTGTAATATGGTGGTTATCAGTAAAGCACCTCCGACCAAGCACGAGAGCAGGACAGGGGCCGTACATAGCTGAATACGTATATAAAGCGCCAGGATGGATAGGGTAAACATGCGATACAGATAACATGGGCATACAGGTACATAGCATATATAGGAGATACAGAGATATACATAGATATATCCACTCCATCCGCTCAACTTTAGCACAGTGATGATATTGGGGACACTTTCTACATTCAACTATATTACAATGACGCTATTAGGTACACTTTCCAGATTCAACTATGCCAGAGTTACGCTATTAGGCACACTTTCTAAATTCAACTATAACACTGTGACGCTATTAGGGCATACTCAATGATGTTGGGAATACCTTCTAAGTTCAAACCTTAACACAGTGACGCTATTAGGCACACTTTCTAAATTCAACTTTAACACAGTGACGTTACTAGGCACACTTTCTAAATTCAACTGAACACTGTGACTCTATTAGGGCATACTCAATGATGTTGGGAATACCTTCTAAGTTCAAACCTTAACACAGTGACGCTATTAGGCACACTTTCTAAATTCAACTTTAACACAGTGACGTTATTAGGCACACTTTCTAAATTCAACTTTAACACAGTGACGCTAATAGGCACACGTTATAAATTCAAATTTAACACAGTGCTGCTATTAGGGCACACTCAATGGTATTGGGAATAGTGTAGCCCCCGCAAAAATAGGTTTGGCATTCTAGCTCGTATCTACTTTTACCTGGGTTACCTCTGCGTTTTGGCTGCTATATAAATGTTAAAATAAAAAATCAAAACAATTAAATAATCCTCCACCACGTGGATGGTGCCCATCTTGATTCTACACTTGGGACAAAACCCAGACTGATAGTGGTTTAGGTGGTGTAGTTGATTGATTTTGGTGAGTACTTGTGTAGCTACTGCTTTTTCCAAGATTCTACCAATAAACGTGAGGTTTGTAATGGGCCGGTATTTGGTCCGGTTGTCTTGGTCTAGAGGTGCTTTTTTCAAAAGAGTTTATTTGAGACCAATTTTGAGGGTATCTGGTAAGGACGTTTCTGTGACAGAGACGTTAATGATGCTGAGTAGTGCATTGAGCTTTGGCCAATCATTTGTTTAATGGTGGATCCTAGAATGGGCACAATGCTTTATTACTTAAAATAGGGCTTTGCTCCTGTTAGAGGCTGCCACAATGGTGGTGGAGTAGTAGGCAGCTTTTGCCTCTGTAATATGAATCTTACGGTTGGCACTGATATATTTGAGGTTGGTGAGATCTTCAGGTTACGATTTTAGGACTGTTGTTTCTCTAGGAATCTAATTGAGTATTTGTTTGAGGCGAGCTCTGGTGTGTACCACGGGGCAGAACGGTGGAGCCTATCCCAGTCAACTATTACCCAGCCTCACTCTTCCTCATCCAAGACCCCCATTATCCCATACTACTCTTTTGCATGAGTCCCACATTGTCCCATGTCACTATTTATTGATTTAGTCCCCCCTATTACCACATCTCAATTTTACTCATCTGAGTCCTCCAGTAATCATTCTTCATCATCCAGGTCCACATGACCCCATATCACTCCACCTTGTTCCACATCCCCCTTACTACCACCTCAATCTTCATTGTCCCATTGCCCAATTAATATTCCTTAAAATCACACCCCCTTCTTTGCTCCTGTTCTCGAATACCATGTCTCATTCTTATGTGTCCCAGTCTCCCAATGAGTTAGCCTTTATTCTTCCTCATTCTAGCACCACATTAGCACTGCCTCACTTTATATGGACCCATAACCTTTTAGCACTCTATTACCCACCTCACTCTTCACCTAATCAGTAAACCATCACCATGCCTTAATCTTCTTAATTCCAGTTCCCCATTATCTCTGCCAGAGAACTGCTTATCTCAGTCGACCATTACCATGCATCACTCTTCCTTGTCCAATTTACCCATTGCCACATCTTACTCTCCCTTTTTTTAGTCCCCCATTACCGCACCTCACCCTTCCTCGGCTCAGTACACATTTAGTACCCTATTACCGTACCATACTCTTCTTCATCCCAGTTCCCTTTACCCCTTTCTCAGAACACATCATCTTAACCACTTAACCATCTCACTCTTCGCCACTGTTACCCTACCTCCCCCTTCCACGTCCCAGTCTCCAATTACCCTGCCTCAGTCTTCCTCAATCCAATCCTTTATTGACAGGCTTCACACTTCCACATATCATTCCCCATTACCTTTGTCTCATGCTTCCTTACCTCACTGTTCCATTTCGCCACCTCACACTTCCTTCGCTCATTCCCATGTCACCTCCAACTCACTCTTCCTCATCCCAGTTCTTCACCATTCCTACATCACTCTTCCTAATTTGAGTCTCCAAATACCCTGCCTCTTGCGGTCTTGTTACAGTCACCTATTTCCCTGCCTCACCCTTCTGCATTCAGTCCCCTACTCCTCCAAAGTTACTCTTCCTTGCTTCAGTCCCGCATTGCCCATCCTCACTGTACCTTGGCTAATTCCCCGATCATCCCCACCTCAATCTTCCTCATCCACTAACCTAGTATTGCTTTTCATCAACCCAGTCCACCATTAGCCCCCTCACTCTTCTTCATCCCAGTGCCACACCACACTCAAGTAAATCCTCCTCGTCCTTGTCCCCCATTAACCAATCCTCACTCTTACCCAACCAGTCCCTCCTTACTCCGTCTCTCTATTCAGCTTGCCAGTCCCCATTATGCCAGCCTCACTCTTCATCATCCCAGTCCCACTTTACACTTACCTCACAAAACCTCATCTCAAACCCCCTGCCCCACTTCTTTCTTCCTCATCCTAGTGCCACATTACCACTACCTCACTCTCCCATTTCCCAGCACCCCAATATCTGTCAATCTCCCCAACTGGCTTTTCCTTTTGTTCCCCTCGCTCTACCTCGTCCAAGTAGATCATTAACACTGCCTCATCCCAGTAATCTATTATCCCTCCTCACTATTTCCCATTCCTGTCCACCATTAGCCACACCTCATGTTTCTGTGTTCCAGTCTTCCAAGACCCTTCTTCAGTTTTCTTTTCGCAGCATCACATTACCCAACATCCATTTCTCCTCACCCTGTGTCGGATTTCTCCACATCACAACCTAACACTTCCACATCTGAGTATCCCATTAGTCCTCCATTACCCTGCCTCACTTTTCTTTGTCCCAGTTCCCCATGACCCCGCCTCATTCTTCCTCATGTCTGCTCCATTACCCTGTTTCCCTATTCCTTGTCCTATCGCTCCATTACACACACATCACTCTTCATTGGTGCAGTACTTGATTAATATTCTACTGTTCCCCTCACTATACCTTGTCCAAGTAGATCATTAACCCTGCCTCACTCTGCTCCATCCAAGTAACCTATTACCCCTCCTCACTATTTCCATTCCTGTCAACGATTAGCCACACGTCATGTTTATGTGTTACAGTCTTCCAATACCCTGCTTCAGTTTTCTTTTCACTATATCCCATTACCCAACATCAATTTCCTTCACCCTGTGTCCCATTACCCAAATTCACAACCTAACACTTCCACATCTGAGTACCCCATTAGTCCTCCATTACTATGCATCACTGTTTTTTGTCCCAGTTCCCCAATACCCTGCCTCATTCTTCCTCATGTCTGTCTCCATTACTCTGTTTCCCTATTCCTTGTCCCATGGTATTAGCATAATTAACCTAAAAACATTTGACCTAAAACATTTGATCACATTTCTTTGACCTTTTATTTGGTCAAATGTAATTAAATATATATATGGGGATGGGTAAGGGTATAGATTAGGTTGAGGGGAAGTGGGGTTGGGTGTTGCGGGGGTCTCCCCTGCATTTTAGACTGATGAAAGATTGAATAAATTCAATCAAATGTGATTAGGTAAAAAATGTAGGTCAAAACGACTCCATTACAAACACATCACTCTTCACTGGTCAGTACTCCATTAATACTTCACTGTTCCACATCACTCTTCCCCGTCCCCATCTCCCATTACCCTGCCTAACTCTTACATGTCCCAGTCCCCCATTAACACAGCCTCATTTCTTCTCATCCCATTCCTGCATTACCCCACCTCGCTCTTCGATTTCCCAGCCCCCATCATCCTACCTCAATATTCTACTCTTATATAACCCACTACCACCACTTCATTATCTCTTTAGTATCCTATTAATGCTCCAGTACCTTCCACTGTCTTCTGCTTCACGGTACCCCATTAACATGCTTCATACTAATTTATCCCAGCTTCAGAGTTCTTCATCTCACTCAACCATTACCCCATCTCACTGTTCCTTGTCCAAGACCCACATTACTCTGCCTCACTCTTCCAAGACCCAGCCCTGCATTGCCCCAAATTCACTCTTCCTTGCCAAATCCCCCATTACCATGCCTCACTTTCCACATTGCAGTACCCAATCTCCCAACTGACACTTCCTTCCATCATTCACCCTTTTCCCGAACCTCTGTCTTCCCCATTTCACCCATTACCCAGGCTTCACTGTTCCATGTCGAAGTACCTAATTAGCACTCCAGTTCTCGTGCCACACCTCCATTTCCCTACCTCACTCTTACTCATCCCATTCCCCCATTATGCGCACCCCACTCTTCCTTCACCCAGTCCCCCATTAGCTTGTCTCCATCTTGTTCATATCAGGCCCCAAATATCCCATCTCACTCTTCTTTGTTCCAGTCCACTACTACTCCCAAAACATCTTCCTCATTTGAGCATGGCACTATCCCTCACCTCACTGTTCCTTAAATCAATCAACCATTATTCCACCTTGCACTTCCTCATTCTAGCTCCCCATTAGCACTAAATCATCCCCACTTCAGTATCCCTCATCCCAGCCAGCCATTAACCCTTCTGCATACTTACTCATATCAGTACGCCAATAGCCCTACTCACTCTTCCTTGTCCCAGTACCCCATCAGCTGCACCTCTATTTTTCTTGTCTCAGCCCCCCATTATCCCACCTACTGCTTCCTCATCCCAGTTCCCAATTACCCTCTAAACATCCCCCTTGTCACAGTCATTTATTATCCCAGCCTCACTCGTTTTCATCACAGTAGCCTATTGACCAGCCTCACTCTTCACCTTCCCACCCCTGCATTACTTACCTTGCTTTTCCTCCTCCTACTCCCACGTTACCCAACTCACTTTACCTCATCCCAGACTAATATTACCCTGACATAGTATTCCTTGTCTCAGTCCCACACTCAGCATCACTCTTCATTGAACCCATCTACCATTACTCACTCACTCTTCTGCACCCATTCTCCTCCCAATCCCCAATTAACACTGCCTCACTCTTCCTTGTTGCAGTACCCCATTATTACTCTATTGCCAAACCTCACCCTTCATCATCCCACTCCCCATTAACCTCCATCTCACTCTTTCTCATCATAGACCCCTTTTACCCAAGGTTCACTCTTCCATGTCTCAGTAACTCATCACTCCAATCTCAATCTTACTTGTCCCTGCAGCCCATAGCCCCAACTCAATGTCCTTCATTCCAGTATCCCATTACCCCACCTCCTTCCTCATCCCAATTCCCCATTGCATCTGCCTCACTATTCCTCATTCCACTACCCATTTACCCTTATCTCACTCTACCCTGTCTCAGTACCCCACTAGTACTCTATTACCCTGTATCAATCTTCCACATCCACAACCCTATTACCCCAATTCACGTGTTCTCATCTAAGTAGCCCATTACGCCAATCGTTCTCTCCTTGTCCCACATTCCCCTTGACTGCCTCACTCTTGCTTGTTCTAGTACCAAATTAGTACTGCATTACCCTGCATGACTCTACATCGTTGAAGTCCCCCATTACTATAGCCTTATACTTCCCGATCCATGTACTGCATAGCTGCACCTCATGCTTCCATGTCCCAGTCCCACATTTATCCAGCCTCACTCTACCTCATTCCAATCCCCATTGCCCCATCTCTCCCTCATCCCAGCCACCCATTACCCCTTCCATATACTTATTCAAATCAGGACCCAAATACCCCAACTCACTCTTTCTGCCCCAGTACCACATAAGCCCCACCACTATTTTCTTGTCTCAATCCCCCATCAACCAAACTACCACTTCCCCATCCCAGTTCCCCCTTACCCGTGAAATACTGTCCCTCGTTCCTGTCCTTCATTACCTCTACCTCAATCTTTTTGATCCTAGTACCCTATTGACCCGCCAAACTCTTCCTCTTCCCACTCCCTCATTAAAACTACCTCGCTCTACCCCCTCAAAATCCCACACTACCCCACCTCACTCTTCCTCATCCCATACCCTTATTACCCTGTATCCATTTCATTGACCGAGCCCACCATTAGCCTCGCACGCTTCCTTGTTGTATCCCCCATCAAACCTGCTGCACCCTTCCTCCTCCCAGTCATCCATTAACACTGCCTCACTCTTCTTGGTCCAAGTACCCCATTATCACTCCTATTACCCAGCCTCACTCGTTCTTGCCCCAATCCCTCATTAACCTCCACATCACTCTTTCTCATATTAGATCCCCATTACTCCAGGCTCGCTCTTCCTTGACCCAGTGCCCCATTACTCCCATCTCAATCTTCCTTGTCTCTGTAACCCATTGTACCACCTCCATTTTCCTCATCCCAATATCCCATTCCGCAACTATTTCCTCATCCCAGTTCAACATTCCTATGCCTCACTCTTCCTCATCCAAGTATCCCATTACACTAACCTCACTCTACCCAGTCCCAGTTCCCCATTAGTACTCCATTACCCTGTATCAGTCTTCCTCATTCACAACCCCATTAGCCCAACTCACATTTCCTCATTTTGTACCCCATTACCGTGCATCAATAGTCCTTGTTCTATTACAAAATTACTTCCATGCCTAGTCCCCAATTTATACAGACTCATTCTACCTCATTCCAATCCCCATGACTGTAACCTGCATCACTCTATGTCATTGAATTCCTCTATTACCATAGCCTCACAATTCGTCAACCGGTTACCAGTCATTTGGTCGACAACCAAATGGTCGAATGACCATTTGGTCGACACCAAATGGTCGAAATCCAAATGGTCGAATTATTATTATTTTTTTTTTTACATTTTTTTTGGGTTCCCCCCCCCAACCCCCGTTTTTATATATCTTTTTTTTTAACCAAACAAAACGAAAACAAATATATAAATAAATAAATAAAAATTCGACCATTTTTTTTCGACCATTTGGTTTCGACCAAATGGTCATTCGATATTTTTTTTTCGACCAAATGAGCGGACACCTCCTCAACCCTGTACCACATTCTCTCTTATCCATGTTCTTCATTTTCCTTGCCACGCTCTTCATCCTAGTCCCCTATCACCCCAGCCTCACCCTTCCTCATCCCGGTTCCCAGTAACTGTACCTCATCCCAGTACCTCATTACCCCACAACACTCTTCCTCATCCCTGTCCTCCACTTCCCCTGCCCACCTCACACTTCCTCATCGGGGTGCCACATTAGTACTGAATTAGCCAGTCTTACTGATCCCCATCCCATTACCCAACTATCCTACCTAAATCTTCCTCATCCGAGTCCCCATTAGCCTGTCTCACTTTTGCTTGTCCCAGTAGCCCTTTTACCCCAAATCATTCTGCAATTTCCCAGTACCCCATTAATACTCGGTTATTCGAAATCACTCTTCCTTGTCCCTGCATCCCATTACACTGCCTAACTATTTGTTAGCCTGGTCCTACATTACACCCTCCTGATTCTTCCTCATCCTAGTCCCCCAATACCCCAACCCACTCTTCCATAACCCATTACCACCATCCCACTATCCATTGTTCATTGACCCTATTAGTAATGAAAGACACTTCTCAATATGCCCCTTTCTGTTAACACATTACCATGCCTCACTCTTCTTTATCCCAGCCCCTCCAACCCCTGCTTCAGAACCCCTCACCTCGGTCATACCCCCACCTGACTCTTCCTTGTCTCAGTTACCAGTCTATCATGCCTCACTCTTCCTCCGATCTGTTCCCCATTACCCAGGTCTCTCTCTTCATTTATTCAATACCCCATTAGTGCTTAATTAGTGTTTTATTACCCAGCCCACTATTCAATTACAGTCCACTCTTCCTCATTTCAGCCCCCCATTAGCCGCACCTTACTGTTCCATGTCCCAGTCCTCCATTTGTCTGCCTCACTCTAGCTCATCCCACTGCCCAATACCCCATCTCACTCTTCTACATTCCAGTCCCCCACTATTCTCACTTTGCTCTTCCTCGTCACATTGCCACATTACCTCTCCTCACTCTTCCGTGTCTCATTCTCTAAATACCCCATCTCATTCTTCCTTGACCCAGTCGACCATTATCCTGCTTTAGTCCTCCTTGTCACAGTAGCCCATTAGTACTCATTTACCCCCTCTTCACTCATCATCATCCTACCGCAATTATTCCTTCCTCACACTTCCTTGTACTAGTACTCCAATAACCCATCTCACTCTTCTTTGTTCCGGCACCCCATTCTTTCGCGTTTCCCTCCCCCATTGCCCAATATAACTGTTCCTCATCCAGATCCCATATTTAGCTTGACACACTCTTCCTCATCCCATCCCTTAATTATGCCTGCCTCATTCTCCTTTGTCCCAGACCTTATTAGCCCAACCTCACTCTTCCTCATCCCATTCCTCCAGTAAACCTGCCTCACATTTCCTCCTCCCAGTCATATATTACCCTGCCTCATAACTTAATGTTATCAGTCCCCCCATTACCCTGCCTCACTATTTCTGGTCCCAGTCCACCATTACCCTCTCACTCTTCCTCATCCCATTCCCCCTTTAACACTTGTTCACCCTTCCTTGGTCTAGTACTCCAGTTTTTCTCATTACCTCACCTCACTCTTCCTCATCCCAGTCCTTGATTAACTTCTCACTCTTGCATACTCATCCTCTTTGAACCTTGCTCCAGGCTCTCTCTCTTACTTGTCCCAGTACCACATTACTAGTGTGTACACAATTAAGCCTGTCACACTCTTCCTCACCCAGAACACACATTGGACTCAATTACCCACCTCCAATCTTCTCTTTTTCTGTCCCCATCACACCCTGCTTACTCTTCCTCAATGCAGTTCCCATTACCCTACCACAGTCTTGAGTGCCCCAGTCCCACATTCCACAGCCTCACTCTTCCACGTTCAAATCTTTCATTGCCCCTGCTTCACACTTCATTGTGAAATTGCCTCATTACTCCATCTCACTCTTCCTCATACCATTCACCCATTACACAAGCCTACTCTTATGCATCAAGTCATCACCTCACTCTATTCCACCTCACTCTTCATCATCGCAGACCCCCATTACCACTTATCACTCTTCTTCAGCCGTGCTCCCCATTACCCCTTTTCAGTCTTCTTCATCTAATTTCCCAATACCTTGCCTCACTCTTCATCATATCTGTACTGCATTAACTCAACTGTCTCTTCCTCAAACTGGTCACCAATGACCTCTGTCTCAGAATGCCTAATTCTTAACTATCCTGACCCTTCTTTATTCATCCTTATCCCAGTCACTCATTCCTTTTGCATCACTCTTTCTCATCCTGTCCCCATTACCTCTGCATCACTCTTCCTTATTCCAGTCCTACATTACCTCACCTCACTCTTCCTCATCTCAGTCCTCCATTACTGCCTGCCTCACTCTTCCGCGTCCCAGTTCCCCAGTATATTACCTCACTCTACCATGTCTCAGTCTTCCATTACCCCCACCTCACTCTTCTTCAACTCTGTACCTCATTACCACAGCCTCACTGTTACTGATTTTAGCCCATCTTTACTCTCTTCTCACTTTTCTTTAAGCAAATCAACATTACCCGAACATCACTCTTCCTCTATTAAGCATACAATTAAGCCTGTCACACTCTTCCTCACCCAGAAAACAAATTGGACTGAATTACCCACCTTCATTCTTCCCTTTCCAGTCCCCATCACACCCTCTTCCCTCTCCTCATTGCAGTTCCCATTACCCTACCACAATCTTGAGTGCCCCAGTCTCCCATTCCACAGCCTCACTCTTCCTCGTTCAAATCTTTAATTGCCCCTGCTTCACACTTCATCAAATTCACCCATTAGTCCATTTCACTCTTCCTCATTCCAGTCACCCATTGCAGCAGCCCACTCTTATGCATCAAGTCCGCACCTCACTCTACCTCACCCCAGTCCCCCTTATTTCACCTCACTATTCCTCGACTAAGTGTCACAATTCCAGTAAGGGAACAAGGCATGTGTGTTAGGACCAGAGGCACATCCTCCCATGACAGTGTAGGGAGAAGGTGCACTTGCAAGGTGGCTGGATGGCACAGGTGTTTGATGAGAGTTGCATTGACGCACATCAACATGGCTGCCATGAAAGAACCCATGCCAAAAACTTTACATTAGGTATTGGCATATAATTTGCATGTTAACAACCATCAAATAAAGGATAAATATCCAATTCAGATACACAATTTGAAGTGTATTTTGAGTCTGGTTAGACTTGGTGGCTTTAGCAAATTTATTGTGTTTCTGTGAAGATCCCCAGCAGGGTCCCTCCACTAGTGGGTTTGATACTCAGTAAGCATGCTGCAGATTAGGGTTCTCCAGATCACTTGTTCAAATAAACCTCAAAATAGGACCAATAGTTTTGGGGTCTGGACCTTGTGGGTTCATTTCTTTCCAGAGAATCTGATTTTCCTCACACCAAGTTAGCTGCTTGAGCTTCTCTCCAGTCATGTCCATCCATCTTCTAGCCAAACGCCCATTTGGCTATTAGACAGGCCATCCCCTCAAAATCTGTATTTATGTATGTATCTCTAGATTCAAGAACACCAAGCAGATGTACAAGTTGTGATCTGGGAACAGTGATGCCAGTGTTGTCCTGTACTGCAGTTCAACAGTTCACCCAGATTGCGGTTAAGAAATGACATTGATTTTATTCAAACATCATAATTAAAACATAATTAAACTCTGCAATTCAATGTACATATCCTGTCATTCACATAAACAAGTATTAAATAGTCTTGTGACAGAAAAAAACCAATCAATGAAATTCAAAGTAACCGTCTGTAAGACGGTTTGTGAAGTATCCCCCAAGGTATATTGATCTAACGTATTCATTGGTGGTGATCTATGTTAGATTCTAATCATAGTCTAGTCTAATAAGTTGTAGAAGGTATAGCTAAACACGTTTCTGTTCTCTAGTTGGTTAAGGAACATTCTTCAGGAGAGATGATTTGGGTCACTTTGACTATGAGGGTATTAAAACTTTTTCTTTCATTCTTTATAACTAATATCTGATTGAATTCAGGCGAACTGTTGAGAAAAACACATAGAAATAATCTAAAATGTGGTAGTAACTCCTCAGAAAATGTAAAAATGCAGAGATCCGGGGAGGTGATGGTTTAGTAAATCAGATATATGTTAGAACATTTTATGTTGAGAACTGTTATATTTTTCAGTTATCCGTGAAAATCTGTCGTTCAGGAATGCAACATCATGTAGACACCAGATACATCTTATAAGTCTGGCAGATGAGTAGAATTTGAAAAATATATATATTTTTAGGTTTATTTAGAAATTGTAAAAAAATTAATTCTAAGTGGCTGGACTGGTCCCATCACAAATTTGGCCTTGGTAAACTATCAGAACTGAGGGGCCAGCCCTGCAAAGAAAGGGATGGAGAAGAGTTGACCAATGAAAATGAATAGCCAATAAGCTGACAAATGATAATTCAGACATTTTTGTGAGTGCGCTTATGGTTTTATAAGGTGTTGCACAATATAAATCTGTTTGGGTTAATACCTTCCCCTTAATTAGTGGATGGGGGCACAAACTGAGTAGACCCTTAGCATATTGTACTGAATAATAATTGAATTAACTCTCATTAAATCACTGAGCATGGGGCGAGCTCGGGGGATTTAGAAACCTCTGCCCTTTCTCCTAGCGCTAATTCATGTTATAGTCATTTAAAATAATTGAGCATTCCTCTTTCTTGTTCCCAACACCAAAACTGGGGGTGTCCTTTTTTAAAAACAAAATTCCTAATTTGTTCACCATTCTTCAGCCCTAGCCTTAACTCAGAAGGGTGATACATTTACACAGAATGTTAGGGTGTTGGTGCCCTGGCAGAGAAGTGTCTTGCTAAAAGAAATAAAGGAACTCCCTAATTGGAATATACTATCTCTACTGAGAGTGAGAAAGTGACCCTGATAGAAGTCAAATTTTTGTATAGCTTCAGGATGAGGAGGAAAAGGTTCCATGTGTGATAAATGTGCTGTTTTTCAATGTTTGATGTGCTATCATATAGCAAGTTTGGCATGTGCACAGGGAAATTATAAGTTAAGCGCACCCCACAAGAGAAAGTATATTACACAAATGAACAATGGCACTGTGATTTATATACAACTTCAGAAAAGGATTACCAAGAGCTTGATTTTGTAATTATCCACAGTATTGTTTAATTTTGACAGTCAGGGCTTTTTGTTGGGCAGGAGGATTGATCTGTTATTTGGCCTGTTTACCATGTACTTGTGACCCAAATGTGAAATCCCAAAAAGTTTGGTTTTGTATTGAAGCTTTGTTTTATGCCAAAGAGAAGGTGGTGTGTGTAATCATTTGGTGCAAATATTCATTGGACATATTATTCAATAAATATATTCTGTATGTACCCCGGCCTCTTTCTTGGATTATTTGTTGCACCGGGGGAGGGATCTACATGGCTCTATATCGGTCAAAGTCAGGGCTAGACTAAATCAGACATATTACATACATAAGGGTAGTCTCTAAATATATCTTCACAGGTGGGACCAACACAGAGCAGCACCAGACCTAGCAAAATCTCTGGACATAACAGAACAACCAAATGCTACCCAATTCTACACCACCCCTTCACACACAAACCAACCACCTCAACACTCCAAATCACTCCCTCCAAACACATCCCGCAATGTAGGCACAAGGGCTGAAGTTCACCAACATGAACAAAAGGACACCAACATCCGCTGCACCAAGAACGAAAGGATAAATAATAGCCCCAAGAAATGCATAACTTCTTCTGCCAAGGGCTGCCATCCCAGAGCCTCGAGCCTGCTGTGCCTGACCACTACCCTGCTCTCCTCTGAGGAAAAGACCAGCCCAACCAACAAGACCATTCAAAAACAAATGAACACATGCCAGGGAGTACCTGCCAAGTCTGAGCACAATTCTGCAACAAAACGAGCAACCAGGCAACCAACAAATATCCCGTCAAACAACACTCAAGCAACATATCCAAACACCAAACCAGAAAGCCATTAAAAAAAAAAAAGAAACTCAACCAGCAACCTGACCTCTACACACAGCTAGGATACCGTAAACTCCCGGTAGCCAAGAAGCTGTTCTAAGTCGCCAACCTAATCCACACACAAACCAATGACCAATAACATCCAGGGCTATTTGCCCAAAACGAACAGGACCTAAGATTTTCTGGCCCTAAGATCCCCACAATAGGCCAAAAAGGAACTATCTGCCCAACCCACTGACGCCAAGATTCTCACAATGTGTGAGAAAATACACACGTCAATGAGAGAACTCTCAAACCCAAAGCACACCCTCACAACAAATGCAACTGGAAACTCGAAATTCAACCAAATATCAAACCACCAACACATGACCTGCTGAAAATAAAAAGGCACAGCCTAACACCATAACACTGCACCCCCGCACCATGAGCTCCCGCTAACCAGATCCTACACTTAGTAAACCCAAACGAAAATGCCCAAATAATGCCCACCCAACATGTAAAACAAACATGTTACAGATGGTGAAAAACCCAACATGTAAAAACATACATATTATAGATTGTGTAAAACACATACCAGTAAACGCCATCACCCCGCACCACATGACTGATCCCCCTCCAATGAGAGTACGTGCTACAATAAAAAAAATAAAAGGTTGTAACATAGCGCAAAGCCCAAGGTGTAAAACCCACACGCCCATGTCCAATGAAATCCAATTACCTGAAAAGGATAGGTTACACATTGCACAATGCCCCATGTGAACCCCACACACACACATGTCCAGGGAAATCCACTAATGAAAATATTCTCTTCCTGAGTCGCATTTTAACAAATCTGCGCCTCCCGTGGGCCTCTCCCCAATGTTCAGGGAAAGATCAATACATGTCATCATTCCCTGTAAGGCATTTTAACAAACCCGCACCTCCAGTCAAAGAACCCCACTATTAACAATTAAACCAAAAACAAAAAGGCCACAACATAAACACAGGAACACCATATATGACTGGCCTTGCGCCTAAACGTACACCGATACACACCCATAAAATACATCCTAAACCGAATCTAAAAAAAAGAGGCACAAAACATAACATGGACACTGAATGAGCACCGGCCCCAACAACCTATGGCCTATTTTGAATCTTTGTGAAACCTGCCGGAGTCCACGAACCATGCCCAGAGAGAAGTGTCCAGCTGCCGCAAACCCGTTGAAATACAGACACCATGGGCAAATGTCTTCTGCAAACCAGTCTCCTTCCTGGCATACCCCACATGACAGAGGCACATCTTCCTGTTTGCTCGAATGACGTTCCGTCCCATCTCCCCATGCAGAGCCAACATGCCGTTGTGATGTCATCATTACACCTCCAGACCTAGAGGATATTGAACCACCTCCTGCTTCAAAGCACTTGTCCACAACCTGCTGGTATGGTCCTCTGGGGACCCAGAGATGCTTCCTCATCATCATACCTCCAGACATGGAGGACAACGGATCCCTTCCAGCATTAATGCACCAGACCATAACCTGCTGGTATGTGCCTGCAGAGACCGTCAACACCTCTGCTCCACCTCCCACTCATGCAGCAACCAGCCTGGGCTGACCTGGAGCACAGGCACAGAACCTGGAGACTGCAGCTGACACCACTGCACCATATGGCCTCTCACGCACCCTAGCGTGGAAAACGGCCCAGGTGCACCGACACTGAGACACTCACCACACTGTGCTCAAGACTGCAGCATGTGGATTCCCCCGAAGTTGCCCTTAAGGGGCTGTGTCCTTCCGGAAGTTGCCCCTCCGTGGTTGTGTCCCTCCAGAAGTTGCCCTTGTCTGCTGTGACCTTCCTGCTACACACTCTAGGAAAACCAACCACTGGCTGGAACAGTGCCAACTGCCCGAGCCGACAGCGCTGGCACCAACCTCCTGGGTGAGGGGAGATCTTTTGGGGGGCAGTGCCTGTTGTTTTGCTGCCACCCCCAGCAGTACCTGACCTCCACCTGCTGTCTAACTCGTTGCCAATGAAGTAACGGGACGGCAGAGTACAGATGAGGACCAGACCAGGTAAGTTACATACTAAGTAATGTTTATCGTCCACTGGTCTGCTACACGTGTAGGATGGGAGACAGGTAGATAGGTACATCCACAAGGTAGACAGGACAATAAGATGGACAGGACACCAGTCCCCTACACCCTTCCAGCCAGCTTCTTCCCTTCCACTTACCAACTGTCATTGATGGAACCTTGGGGAAAGATAGCATTCCACCACACACACATGCCACAAGGCTTACAACTTCTAACCCCGGCCGGACGCATACACACAGACACAAGTCACAAAACATGGGAAGTATGATCATCCGTGAAAAGGGATATTCTTCACGTCATGGATGTCAGTAATTGGCCCGTTTGTGCACCCATTGTTCCAGCTACTCTATAACTGAGGAAGGTGAATCAGATCCTTGGTGTTCTTAGCTATTGTGATCCCAAGTACTTGATGTGGCGTGGACCCCAAAGTAGACTGGATTTATTTGCAAGGTCCCCCTTCAAAGTGGTGCAGGGAAAACTGTCAGAGTTGGCAGCATTAATCTTTAAGGCTGAGCATCTCCCAAACCTGTTGACCATCGCCAACAGAGGAGGAACCTTTTTGCTTGAGATGCATCACATAAAGCAGTATATTATCAATTCACAGTGGAATCAATGCTTTCCCATTGTCAAAGCTCAAGCCTTTGTCGCGATATGCCTTGCACATTCTGGGTCTAATTCATGGAACGTTTAGCGCGATGCAAATTGACTTTGCACTGCCAACAAGCACTGTGATTCACAGAGCGGTGCAAAGTGTATTTTTGCTGTGCAAAGTGACATTGCCATATCTCTCACATTTCAATCTTACATCGCCCTGTTTCATCAAGGTGTTCTTGCGTTTATTATTTTTGGTACATTCTGCATATGATGTGGGCTCGTGGTAATTCTACGCAAACGTATTTAGGGCGCAGTAGATGTTTAGGTCCAAGTAGCTGCCCTTATAATGCTTCCATTTTATGATGTTATTGAATTGATGTGATTGATGGGTGGACTTGTATTGTTGGGTGGTCTCCTTCACTATAATTACCTTGTTGTTTGGTTGATTGTGAGTAACAAGCTGTTAGCCTTGGAAAGGTCCTTTCCATATTCCTTGTCATAACATGGCGATGTGGTTTTTAAGGCCGTGAGCCTAGCTATAAGCCCTTTCCTGCTTGATTACATCTGCAGCATGCCTCCAGAGCTGCAAGCAATAGACCGCTATACGCTGCTGTGAATGCGGGGCTGCGCCTTTGGCTCCCAAACCACCTATTTCCTTTAGTAACATTCTCTGCCAGCGCCATTCAACATGGTGTGTGTCTGTTTAAGTACTGGAACTGAAGTAGTTTTACTAAAGTACTTATATGGCCCCAGAGATTCCAGTGTAAGAAAGTAAACTCGCAGAAAGTGCAGATCTGGCAACAGGGTTGAAATGGACTAAAACAGACCATTGACTTCCATTAAAAGTTTAATTTACCAATTTTATTTTTCATTACATCTTGAGAACGAAATTCTGGTCTCTGCATAGAAATAACTGACAGGAACCTTCTCTGCATCTGCATTTCATACACACACACATGCGCACACACACAGTCTCTCAATAGTGTTCTCCAGGTACATTTCAGCAGTTTCAAATCCCTACTGGCACTGAGAACAGTGCTCACTTTGCATAATATTACAGGACCCGGATGCAGTTTCATAAATCATTCACGTGCCTTTCCTGTGCATGTAAACATTCGCTCTCAGTTGTACAACTGAATGCATAATGAGCGAGTTTTAGAAAAGTGAACTCGTGCCAACGGCCTATAATTTATAGTTAATGTATTCATGGTATGGTTTGCGGAGGTATGTATAGAGATGCTGGGCTGCATTTACTAAAGCAGTTTAGCCATAGATGTCCAGATCATGATTTTCCATGCCATCGAGGCACACTCCCTTCCCTATAGGGAGGGATGCTGGATCCACACAGACCATCTCATGAATATTTGCGAGTGAATTTCCAGTGGCAAGTTCATTATAGATTTAAAAGGACCTGGGTCTGGTGCACCCATGTGCTTTAATATCACTGTCCTGTAAATAGAGGAGGAACAAAAGTTCTGAGTGACCATGGGCAGACAAATTAGATCAGAATTCCCAAATGCAAGGCTGATCAGAATGTTGAAATCTATGGCCCTAAAGGTGACACAGAATGGATCCAGCTGGGGCCTTTCCTGTATATATCTGTCCATCAAAGTAGTATTCCAATATGAAATATATTTAGGCCAGATATAGGAACCACACACACACACTTTATTTTGGGATTTGGCTAATTTGGTGACAAAACCATCAAATTATCACCAACACCATTAGTACAGAGAAGAGAGAGAGTAAAGTGGTACCAGAAAGCTGACTTTGTGGCTGGTATGACAACTGGGAATGAGGTGGCATAAATGTACAACAAAAGGCTGCAATTATACATACAAACAACACGTCACTCCCCACTTGGTCTGTTGCTTCTTTTCCCCTTGTGCTGCCTCTCCTCCCCCATTATGCTGTCCCTTGCCCTCCTTGTGATGTCCCTCTGTCCCCTTGTGCTGTCCCACCTTCCCTTGTGCTGTCCCACCTCCCCACCACTTGCACAGTCTTTCGTTCACCCTTGTGTTATCACTCCACCCTCCTTTGCACTGTCTCTCCTCCCTCCCATTCGCTGTCCATGTTCCCTCCCTTGCGCCGTTCCTCCTCTCCCCTTTGCGCTGTCCCCCTTGTGCTTCCCCTCCATCCCTTTGTGCTTTGCCTCCTACCCCTTGCGGTGTCACTTCACCCCCCTCGTGCTGTCCCTCCTCCTAACACATGAATCCCATGCATTTCCTTGAGCCATAGTAAACCTCTGAAGTTTAGAGTGCCCTGAAGATGACCAAGTTGCTGTACAAACCTCCTTGCAGAGAATGCTTGAGTGGGCACCACTGGCTTATGATAGCTCTTCAGAAATATAGCAGGGTGCTGCCTGCTGTGTCTCTCAAGTGTCCCTACATAGGACCCCTGCGTAAATACAGTACAGAGTCCAAGAACCAACATTGTGCCCTGAGAGGGAATGAGTAGGATACAGATAGTGCCACACATGATTGTGTGCACAGCCTGCCACAGAGAATAAGGGCTACTTTTGCTGGCGCCAAACACAGGAGGCTCTGTTTTATGAATGCCTGGATTCAAACTCGAAGCCGCATCTTGAGTGCAAGCCTATGTGCATTCGATATGGCAGCCCCCAGTGATTGGGCAGCCGTAAAATGTTTGAATGATTACAGTGGAAACTGAGTCTGCACTCAGCCCCAACGCTCCAGTACGCATCCTTTCCTTTTCAAAGTATTGGTATCAGTCCCAAAGCACTGAAGAAGATGCAAACCCACAGACGAATTTTAGGAAAGCTCTGTTGGTCCCTCTACTGTTAAAGACTTAGGGCCTCATTACACGGATGGCGGTAAATCCTTACCGCCTTACTACGAGGTCCCTTTGCGGGTTGGGGGATTTAACGCCTGCTTTTTGCAGGCGTTAAAATCCAACCCGCAAAGGGACCTCGGAGCTAATTACGGCACCGCAAAATTGCGGTGCCGTAATTAGCGCCTTCCCCATTCCCATAGAGCCCTCTGGGGCAGAAGTGGGAATGGGGAAGGGCAATGGTGGAAGGGGGATTTACCGCCCCTCCAACCTTGGAATGGGGCGGTAAATCCCCTTTCCATCAAGGCAGTGCCGGTATTTTACCATGGCGCTAATAGCGCCATGGCTCACCGCCTACCGTGTAATGAGGCCCTTAAACTCTTCTCGGTGTCTGCAGACACTGACCTTCTACTGACTAGAGGGAACACAGTACTAGCAAAACCCTTCCTCTAACCAGGCAGGTACAATCGGTTTAACACCTCAAAGCTCCCCTGATACAAAAGAAACGACATGACATGAAGCTGAGACAAATGATAACCACCAGAGTCCCAGGTCTGTCATTGTGATCTGTAAGAACAGACATGAAACAGCTAACCAAGAGTGTCTAGCACCATTCGGAGTCAGAGCAACCATATTTTGTGACACCACTCCTCTCCTGGACACGCCTGCCACTAAGAGGATCAGAGAATCCCGACCATGAATCAGACAGCTGCACAATACCTAGCTCCAGCAATTCATCTCCTAGCTGCAAAACACCACCACCAGTTGCCCACATCACAACAAGTTGCTGGCATATCCTTTTCATCATGCTTTAAAACACTGCTGCAAAAACCAGAAACTAGGGAATGCCTTGCAACAGCCAGACATGCTAACTACTGTTGGTCCAAAACAACTAAGAATGCCTCACTACAAGGTACCCCAGAGTCGGTTTTCCTTTTGAAGGTATTTCCACGGTTTTTCGTATTGTTAATTCTGAACCTATATTTAAAATGCTACCTCTTATTTAACATTGGAGGGACACCCGATGAAGTAGAGGGGCACCTCCTAAAAGCTCAATGTATCTGTGAGGACCCAGGCTTGCAGCAACCATGGACCATCAACTTTTAGCAGTGTTTGTGAAGCATAGACAAAATAACTGCATATTGTTAAGACACTTCATTTCACTTCAGGAGACTTGTTCATTGTTTTCAAATGCAATTATTTCAAAGGGCATTATTGTAACTATGTTTACATTATATTGATGCATTTATGAATTACACAATTTTCAACGATAACTATAAACATGCTACATACCTTACAACTTCCTTTGTAAATCTCAGAAAAGAAATCCCAAAGTGGGCCTCCCAGGACAGAGACAATGGATTCAAGCCCTGCATTTAATGTAAAAACGGTACAGTAAGGACAATCCGTAGACTTACAAGTCAGGGTCTGCGATCTGCAACTCTCCACATGTTTCGGCCAGCTCCCATGAACCTTCACCAGGGACCACTAGCTGGGAGTTATTGACGCTGCAGTCAAAAGCATCTAAAGAGCCATAGGTTGCAGATCCCTTATTAGTGTATTGACAAGACAGCCTCTCCCTTATGTTGGGGTATCTTTATAATGATTCAATATATGATGCTTCATTCTGCAAATGCTACAGCTTGCTCACGCTGAACAGAGCCACATCTCACTAGAAATGCTACGGCCTGCTCATGTTGAGCAGACCCACATCCCACTATAAATGCTATGGCTTGCTCACGCTGAGCAGAGCCACAACCCACTTTAAATGCTACGGCTTGCTCACGCTGAGCAGAGCCACATCCCACTGTAAATGCTACGGCTTGCTCACGCTGAGCAGAGCCACATCCCACTGTAAATGCTACCGCTTGCTCACGGTGAGCAGAGCCACATCCCACTGTAAATGCTACAGCTTGCTCACTCTGAGTAGAGCCACATCCCACTATAAATGCTACGGCTTGCTCACGCTGAGGAGAGCCACATCACACTATACTTCAGTCATCATCTGCCAGTGACAGCCACCATGCTCATCTTGGCTTTCAATGCAAATTTCAATGCCGTCTACTCCAGAGCGCAGCTTGCTTTAATCACTGTCCCAGTTGGTTTCAACTTTTAATATTGTTTCAGGAGTGGATTCCATGGGATTAAGACCCATTCAAAAAACATGCTGTAGTCTACCTTTGGAAGATACCCCCCACCAAATCCATCCATGACCAGAGAAGAGGGTTGGGAAAAGCCATAATAATCCCATTGGGAAGTTCATTGACAACCACAACAGCAGCTTCGAAGTGGCTGAAAGGGGCAGAGCAATCTTAGTGATCACTGTCATGGGACACCAAGGTAAAAGCGCAGTCTGCTAGCAACCAGTGCCAGAGGAGAGTACCAATGCCTAAAGGATAGCCTAACATTTGAAGCATCACTAGGGGAACCTGAGAGGGGTGGGTGGCCTATAGCCGCAGGCCTTTTGTTTGTAGCCCCGGATAGAAGCTCAGCGGATACAACCAAACGGCGAGCTAGAACTGAGTCCCGACAGTCCTCAGCCTCGGATGTTTCACAAACCTACCAACACCCCTGCTTAACATCAAGTTTGAATGTGACACTGTTTTGAAAGAGCATTTAGAGGGGAAAGGGCACGGAAATCCAAACTCGTACGGGATGTGCGGTACGTACACTGCACAGCACTATAAGGTGGAACATTTGGAGAACATTTTTTTACTGTATTACCAATATTACACGTACTGCCTTGTTATGTGTAATATATGGGAACACAAGAAACACCCTTTGCCCTGAAACAAGACAGTTGGCCTCATTGATTAATCTATGGCAATTACCCAGGGTCTGCCCATGCCATGCATGCGGTGTTGCCAGACATCAGTTTTTGTTTTGCTTTTTCTGGCAATATAAATAGAAATTGAGGCGTAAAGAGGCACACTTTGAGCAGCAGTGGGCTTGTGAAATGGTGAGCGTCTTCGTCTCTGGTATCAAGACGCCAGTGGAGTCGAGTTTGACTCTCGACTTCTCCAACACCTTTTAGAATTGGCTTATTTTTAATGTATGTTGTTCTTTCAAATGATTGAAATAGAAAAAAAATGAAAATAAGAAACACAAAATTAAATTAAGAATTAGGATATAGAAAGACAATACAAACGGGCCACCATGTTCTCATTTCTTATGTTTCTCACAGTACCTTGAATTTTGGGTTTTGGTGTTGGTTTCAATGGCTCCTGGATGAGGCCTCACCACTCATACAACGATCTTCACCTCGTGCACATGGCTTGGTACCTCCTCTAGTCACCTGCAATGTATCTGCAGATTGACATTTTTCAAATGTGATTGTGTTGCTTCCTGGTGTCAATGTTTGGGGGAGGGGACGTTAGCGAGTGGAAGGCAGCTTGAGGTGAACATTGCTTTTTAAAAGGTGGTGGAGTCAGAGTCCATTGAAAAGTGTACTGTATATTGTTTCTGTTCTGTTGTGTGCAGTACATTTGAAAAAAAAAATGTAAGTTCATTTGGCTTGTCAAGCAAACCTTTTACATCATACATACATGGAACATATGAACACATATGGGGGGCGTGGCTAACTGGCCATGGAATAGGATGTGCCGCGTGAGGAGCTCCTGATGATCCAAATCTATTCTTGCCAAATCTACCTACTAAAACTGCAACGAGCTCCGAGAACTTCGAGAGTCAGATGTCGGAAGCTGCAAGATACGTGAAGCTCACTGGAAAAGCTCATAGCCACAGAGAATCGTGAGATATACATGGTTTTGTCGGTGCGATTGTGGGGCTGCTGCGACACCAAGATGGCGGCTAACAAAGGAAAGGCCTCTGAGGGGAAACGAAACTGATTCCCTGGACCTGCGGGACACGGCTGCGGTAAATGCCTGGAGAAGCAACACAATTGGGTGATATGGCGGAGTGGTCGAACCCACGAAAGCGCCCGGCCTGATATACGCGGATGGAGCCTCGGCGATCTGACCATAAGAGGGGATGACATTGGATGCTTGGGTGACGAGGCCTGTGGAAGTTGTATGGGTAGTGCGAAGCCATAGCTCATACACAAGACAATCCGATGTGCCATCTCTAATGTGCGTTTGGCGACCTGAATGCCTGATCATTACCGGACCATGGGCGGTGCGACAGCAACACTAAAGTAAAGGCACACAGGAGCAGCGAGAAAGCGCCATGTCGGCGAAAGGGTTGAGAGCTAAGACCAAGCAACCCACGATGGAGACTTTCACGAGAACGCAACGGACCCCCTCAACATCTGTGCAGGGCACGATCGAGACCCCCGCGCAGGATGCCCCCGAAGGGGAGAAGCACCAGATCCTTGAAGCTATAACGGGGCTAAGCGCCAAATGGGACTCGGCAATGGCGGAGCTACGCACAGCTCTGGGGAATAAGATCGATGCCGTAGGCACAGAACTCACCCTGCTTCGCCAAGATGTTAGGGCACTTGCAGAAAGGACCAGCGGTTTGGAAAGTGGGGTGAAGATTAATACAGATGTTAGCACGAGTAATGCGAAGGAGATCCATGTCTTAAAACAACAGATCGCTAACTTGGAAAATCGGGTGGAAGAGATGGAAGGAAGAGCGAGGAGAAACAACATTCGCGTGGTTGGCCTTCCGGAGGGAGAAGAAGGCCAAGATCCCACAAACTATGTTGAAAACATGATCCTGCAAGAGATCGGAGCTGGCAATCTCTCGCAGGGATTTACGGTGGAGAGGGCGCACCGCGCCCTGATGAGGAAGCCCCGGCCGGGGGCCCCACCAAGACCGATCATCGCGAAGATCCTAAACTACAAAGATAGAGAGAAGATCCTCGAATACTTTCGTAAGGGCGGCACGATCGAAAGAGCCTCCAATAACATCACAGCGTATCCGGACTACACGATGCTGGTACAGAGGCTGAGGTACAGCTATGTAGCCGTCAAAAGGAGGCTGAGGGCAGCAGGAATCAGATACATGCTTCTGTACCCGGCACGGTTGAAAGTGCTACATATGAACAAAGCGCTCTTTTTCGATGCCCCCGAGGATGTTGTCACATGGTTGGACCTGCAGGGCTGCCCGGAACAAGAAGCAGATCGGGATCGGCAGGATCACACCAAATGAAAATCCAGTAAGGAAAAGGACCCTGATTGTATGGAGAAGCGGCGCCTAACTGAACTTTTTACACGATCCGAGCCTGTTGCTCGATTCAGACTAGAATATAGTGAGTTTAACTGTAATCGGTAACGGTTTGGCAATCGATTGTGTAATTTTTTTTTTTGGGAGGAGCAAGAGAACGCGGACGACCTACCCCAATAGACTATTAGCTTCAGCGGCCATTAGGGCGGCTATATCCTACTGAGCCCTAAGTAGCGGATAGCGCTCGGCAGGGCTAGATGTGGGGATGCCTGAGATCCAGGAATGGAGCTGGGCAACTGTTGGGGAGGTTACTGTTGGGGGAGGGGCGGGAGAGCAGAAAGTTGGGGGATGGGGAGTTGAGTGTGTGTGTGGTTATGGGGAGCATAAGTTTTGAGTTGAGCCTATTTGGGAGAACCAGATTGCGGCACACGCGGTGCATGAAGGGACATGATCTATGGGGAATTGGGTGGGTGCTTATTAATGACCTATGGGGGACTTCAAGATAATAACGTGGAACATCAGGGGCCTTAACAGCTACCTGAAAAGGAACAAGATCATGATGTATCTGAAAAGAAAGAAAATAGACATTGCATTACTACAAGAAACGTATTTGACGCGAGAGAAGTTGGACCTAGTTAAGAGAAAGTGGAAAGGGACCGTAGTGGGCTCGCCATACTGTGCATATGCCCAGGGGGTGCTAATCTGGGTGGCATCGCATGTCCCGTTCAAACTGACACAGGAGGTGGTGGAAACGGATGGAATGATGGCTATATTGCGAGGGCTGGTAGAGGGCAGAGAGGTATGCATAGTAAACACGTATGCCCCCAACCAAAACACAGCAGCATATTTCAGAGCCCTGAGTGCCAATCTTAGTGTGTGTATGGGAGGTGCGGTGATCTGGGGAGGGGACTTCAATTGTGTGTTGGATCCGGCGGTGGACAGGTCAGATGACAGGGCACATAAGCCTAGCCCAGCGGCGAGAGCGTTGCGGATGCTGCTAACAGATTTTGGTTTTACAGATGCGTGGAGGATGAAACACCCCACTGAGAGGCAATACTCACACTATTCGTCCCCGCACCAACTGCACACTAGGCTCGATTATGTCTTTGTTACAGCAGATGTGATGGCCGAGATTACCCAAACCGATTATAAGGCCAGGGTCCTCTCGGATCATTCGCCCTTGACCCTTGGTTGGCAATATTGCCCCCCGAGGGCGAAAATCCCTATATGGCGCCTCCGGGCGGAGGCGCTCAAAGACCCAATCTTTAGAGAAGATATAAGAGAGGAGATTGCCAACTTTTTTGTAGAAAATACTGGGAGTGTTGACTCTGCGGGCACACTATGGGAAGCTTTTAAGGTGGTGATGCAGGGGGCGGCCATTGCTAAGTCAAGAGGGTTACAGGGTGGGGTTTTGGCTGACCTACAGAGGGCGGAAACTGAGCTGGAAACAACGCTGAAGAGCGAAGAGGTAGACACGGAGCAGGTACTCCAACTACAGCAACAATGCGCAGGGCACTGGGAAAGACACTGCAATCTTAATTATAAAAAATATGTCGAGAGGCAGCATGCAGGGGGAGACAAGACGGGCCGCCTTTTGGCCTGGCTATACAAAAGCAAGACCCCTAAGTCCCCGATTAGGACCATTATTAGGGAGGACGGAGAGGAAGTGGCCAGGCAAGAGGGTGTTAACAAAGAATTTGTGGAATATTACAAAGTGCTGTATGGAGATGATGAGATAGGTGACCAGCGCATGATAAACGTAACGTTAGAAGACATAGGGCTGCCCAAGATAAGCGACGAAGAGAGGGAGGAATTAGATGAGCCAATCACGTTGGGAGAATTAGAAGAGGTAGTAAAGCAGCTGCCCACTTGTAAGGCCCCAGGGGCAGAAATCCTCCCCCCCATGCTGGATATGTTGAATGAAGCGTTTGAGATAGGACGATTGCCTGAGTCACTTAGAGAGGCGATTATAATACGGCTGCCCAAGCCCAATAGACCGGAGCACAGAGTTGGTTCCTACAGGCCCCTGTCGATGCTCTATCAAGGCAGCAAGATTATCACAGCTGTTCTTGCGAACCGATTGCGGAAAGTGATTGGTAGACTCATACATCCTGATCAGACGGGTTATGTCCCGAACAGGAACATTACACACAACCACAGGCGACTTCATCGAGTAGTCGAGTGGGGTGTCAAAAACAAGGGAGAGATGGCAATACTGTCTCTAGATGCGGTCAAGGCTTTTGACTCGGTCAAGTGGTCATGGCTATTGGCTGCTTTGGAAGGGTATGGAATGGGGCCATGCTATGTCAGGTGGGCCAAGATGTTGTATAGTGAGCCGCTCGCCAGGGTCCGAACTGGAGTGGTGATATCCGAAAGATGGCAACTTGGCAGAGGCACCAGACAAGGGTGCCCCTGGTCCCCGATGCTTTACATCTTGGCCCTGGAGCCTTTAGCAATATACCATAGGGCACAATACGAGACAATTGGCATTGAAGTGGGAGGGGAGCAACACCTGATATCCTTGTACGCGGACAATCTGTTGCTATATTTACAACACCCAGAAGAAAACCTCTTATACATACTCGAAGTGATGGAAAGGTATGCAGAGTTGTCGGGCATCTCGATAAACCCCCAAAAGTCTGTCCTGTTCCCATTAGGTAGCTATAGGGGGATCCCTGCAGGAGGTCTGCCGGTGATACAGGTGCCGTGGGCAACGCGCTCTTTTTGCTATTTGGGCATAGATATATATCACACGGCGCAGGACGAACACAGACACAATACGGAAGTAGCCGTTGAGAAAATCAGAAACAACATGCAGTTCTGGGCAAGACTGCCCTTAGCGATGATGGGGCGGGGGGCTATGCTCAAGATGGTGTTTCTGCCCAGGCTATTGCATTACTTTAGCAATATCCCACACTTAATACCCAAGAAGTTTTTTAGTAAATTGAACAGCATGTGTAGGGACATCTTGTAGCACGGTACCCGAAATAGGGTGGCGTTCTGGAAACTTCAGAACTTTTACGAAAAAGGAGGTATCAGACTGCCCCATTTTGAGGTTTATTACTTGGCAGGACAATTGCAATATGTGGCTAAGTGGCTCTCCAATGAAGTGACCCCTGAACACAGGGTACTTGGGCAGGATTGTGCCCCGTTTTATTTGAAAGAAATGATCTGGCTGTCCGAAACTGACATGAGGGGGCGCCCTGTGATGTTGAAACTGGGGCGGGAAATTTGGCGTAGGGCTTGTCGCCTAATGGAGGTCCCATATCCGTGCCTCCCGCAGGTACCGCTGGTTGCCTTAACAGGGGGGGATGAACAGCTAAGGGTGATAGTTAGGAACTACTGGGAATCGGTGGGGCTGGCGACGTTAGGCGATGTCTGGCAGGAGGGATCCATTAAGGAGTTTATAGAACTCAACGAAGAAGTGGGGCTACACACGGGGCAATACGTCACATACATTAGACTGGTGTGAATGATTAAGGGCACCTGGCCAGAAACAGTTCTGATAGAAGAACCAGATGCAGTTTTGGAAACAGTGTATGATATGTCTGAAGGAGGTCATGAGATCTCGAGACTGTACGAGATGGTGATGGCTAAGGTGGGGAAAGATTTGACGCATCTGAGATTGGACTGGGAGATGGAAGTGGGGGCCCCGATGGAGGACGGGATGTGGGAGCGTGCCTTGGGCTACCACAAAAAAGTATCTAGAAATGCCAGATTAAAGCAAATTCAGCTGTATGTAACACATAGGGCATATATGACCCCCTGGAGGATATCTAAGTTCCGAAACGCTGACATACAAGTGTGTCCTAAATGTAACCTAGAAAACGCTGACATGGCACATATGTTTTGGTTGTGCCCGATTATTAGATGCTACTGGAGTGATGTGGCGCAGAAACTAGCTGATAAAGGGGTTACTCTGGTTATAGACACGGCTTGGGCATGCTTGCTGGGTGGGTTCCCTAGGCCGCGGAAACTCAAACATATTGAGAAACTAAAAAATCTGGCATATGTGCTGGCGAAACCTAGGATCGCCATGGGGTGGAAGAAATGCCACAAACCTAAGGTGGATGTATGGTGGAAGGATCTACAGAAATGGGCGGAGGCTGAAACGGTGGCATGGCAAGAGGCGAGCAGCCGGGCTGATGAGGGGGAGGTGGGCACCCTATTGGCCTGGAAGGCTCTAATAACAGAATTGTTTGAAGTAACATCAAACCCAAATGACTCCGGGGAAGACAAAACTCAACCGCATGTGCCAAATACTGTAAGAAATGGACAAATAGGCTCACGGGGGGAGGGTGGGATAATGGGAGCAGTGACTACGATCACTTGATGTGCAATTGGACCATTATGATTATGCTGCTTGTTTGGTTTTCGTTATTTTTGTTTGTATAAAATCAATAAAAGAAATTAAAAAACAAAAACAAAAAACATATGAACGCATATGCATACAATAAAAAATACCAATATGTACTATTACAACAGGAAGGTATACATAGATTAAATATTAACCAAGTAACAATAAATGCAGCACTGATTCCCTTGTGCCTATCTGCAGTGCCTATATATACATCCCAAAAATTTGATACAAAATACATTAAAAAAATAAGGTGATTAATCACAACAAATAATATATATATATATATATATATATATACTCACTGAAAAAAAGTTGGTAAAGGGACATTATGGCTAAGTTGCGCTAGTAAAAACCTATGAAATTCAATGAAATTGTTAAAGAGACTTTATGGTCAAAAGTAAAACCAAAAAACCTGAGAAATTAGCCAGTTACGGTAAGCTAAGCAAACATAACTCACGCCACCACAGTGCACTGCAAAGACTAACATCCAGTACATTAAAGATGACATTACAAATGTCACTGATGACATCACTGATGATATCACATATACAATTCATTTTGATGAAAAGTCTCTACAAGGGGTTGTGTTTATAATGTTGGTAACAAGATGTCAGGAGTGATCGCCAGACCTATTCTGAACTACTTAATGTATTAAAGAATGTACTCTTCTAAACAAAACATTATATTGGAGTGTTGTTGTTAATACAGGACCCTAATCAGACACTCACAGAGGCAACAGCTGCAGCACGCACCACAGAAGTACAATATTTTTAATCTGGTCATTTTGGATAATAAAATAATGAGTTTTGAGTAATGTTAAACATGGAATAAGTAGCTAATAATTCAAGACGTACTACATACTTGTGATAGTACTAACAATACATATGAAGACCCACAATGCATACAAATCAGAGACACATGTAGGGAAACTAAAGTAAGGAAGAAAGAAACAACATCAACAGAACATGTCAATAACATTAAAGTTCATCATCATGTATACAAATTCATTGTATGTTTTAGGCATGCTTATTGCCCCACATATGTGCACCAAACCCTAAGGAAATTATTTAAGAACATACAAGATGGTTAATGTCTAGATATATAACACATTTTCAATGTTTATATTCTGACTGTTAGTGAACAAAACCGCCTGACATAGATATGTCAATGAACAAAAACAAGTGGGCCAGATATGTGATGTAATCAGGAATGTCATCAGTGACATTTGTGATGTCATCTTTGATGTCCTGAGTGTTAGTCTTAGCAATGCACAGTGTTGGTGCGAGTCATGGTTGCTTAGCTTACCATAACTGGTGAATTTCTGAGCTTTTTCGATTTTTACTTGTAACCATAACGTCCCTTTAACAAAGTTTTTTCATTGAATTTTATAGGTTTTTATTAGTACAACTTAACCATAATGTCACTTTAACAACACTTTTTAGTGAATTGCATTGGTTTTTACTAGTGCACGCTAATCTCCTACAACTAACTAATATCATACTTCCCCCAATATATTAACATTTTTGTCCAATTTACAAAGTTTCACCTTAAAACTCTACCATTTCCCACCTTCTGGCATCATAAATAATACATCTATACACTTTTTGGAACCTTTTCCCCTGTGTGCGTCTGACGTTATGGCAAACTTTCCGGACAGTGTCACATACCACGCGCGCATGGCATGATGTGTTTACAAATGCGTCCGCACTTCGCAAATGGGTCTGTGCTTCATGGATAGTTCGGAACTCATTGTAAGCTGATATATGAACTTTGAAGCTCAATATTTACCCTTGCACAGCTCCTGCACCTATTCTTATTCATTATCCATTAACAATCTAGCACAGAGCACATCATTGGAAGAATATTAGCAAAATTGATATTTATCTTAAAAATGGCATTAGCACTTGCCAAATTCTTCCCCCCTAAGTGCCACCACCACTAACTGGAGGACCTAGACAACAAAACAACCGCAGTACTTCAAAAGACAATGAAGAGGACCAGGAAATGAGGCAGAGGAAGTGCCTACCTCTAGCACCCAGAGAGAATCATGCCAGTTCTTTACCACTGTTGGGAATGTACCAAAGGCAAAAGCTACCAAAGTGAAATGCACTCAGTGCAACTTTGTACTCAGTCGCGGACTACCTGGACAGTACTCCTACGGTACCACATCCATGCATGGCAACACCAATTCCAACCACCACAATGCTCTCAGAAAGGTTGTTCCTTTCTTAGCAAGTACTAAGCTGTCTTCCTCCACCTCATCTTCCTCAACCAATACTGTAACCACACAGCCTACTTCTGTGGGACATAAAATCCCACCAGCTTCCTTGCAAGCGATAACCGAAGGCTGTTGATTTATATCTTTCGAAGACAGCAGTACTCTTTATATACTGCAACAGACCACTCTGCAAGGGGGAGCAATTTCGAAGTGCTTTTAAAGCTGTAATCAAGGGGCATGAGAAACACTTGCCCCTACCTTAGTTGTAAGACAGATGCAGCATCTTCCCCTGTCCACCTGTCCCTCCATATCTGTGGTTGGTGCCCCTTCCCTCATTACTAACAATACATATGAAGACCCACAATGCATACAAATCAGAGACACATGTAGGGAAACTAAAGTAAGGAAGAAAGAAACAACATCACCAGAACATGTCAATAACATTAAAGTTCATCATCATGTATACAAATTAATTGTATGTTTTAGGCATGCTTATTGCCCCACATATGTGCACCAAACCCTAAGGAAATTATTTAAGAACATACAAGATGGTTAATGTCTAGATATATAACACATTTTCAATGTTTATATTCTGACTGTTAGTGAACAAAACTGCCTGACATAGATATGTCAGTGAACAAAAACAAGTGGGCCAGATATGTGATGTCATCAGGAATGTCATCAGTGACATTTGTGATGTCATCTTTGATGTCCTGAGTGTTAGTCTTAGCAGTGCACAGTGTTGGTGTGAGTCATGGTTGCTTAGTTTACCATAACTGGTGAATTTCTGAGCTTTTTCGCTTTTACTTGTAACCAGAACGTCCCTTTAACAAAGTTTTTTCATTGAAATTCATAGGTTTTTATTAGTACAACTTAACCGTAATGTCACTTTAACAACAATTTTTAGTTGATTGCATTGGTTTTTACTAGTGCACGCTAATCTCCTACAATTTACTAATATCATACTTCCCCAAATATAGCAACATTTTTGTCCAATTTACAAAGTTTCACCTTGAAACTCTACCATTTCCCACCTTCTGGCATCATAAATAATACATCTATTCACTTTTTGGAACCTTTTCCCCTGTGTGCGTCTGACGTTATGGCAAACTTTCCGGACAGTGTCACATACCACGCGCGCATGGCATGATGTGTTTACAAATGCGTCCGCACTTCGCAAATGGGTCTGTGCTTCATGGATAGTTCGGAACTCATTGTAAGCTGATATATGAACTTTGAAGCTCAATATTTACCCTTGCACAGCTCCTGCACCTATTCTTATTCATTATCCATTAACAATCTAGCACAGAGCACATCATTGGAAGAATATTAGCAAAATTGATATTTATCTTAAAAATGGCATTAGCACTTGCCATCCCTCCTCCCCAAGAGCCACCACCACCACCAACTGGAGGACCTACACAACAAAACAACCGCAGTACTTCAAAAGACAATGAAGAGGACCAGGAAATGAGGCAGAGGAAATCCCACCAGCTTCCTTGCAAGCGATAACCGAAGGCTGTTGATTCATATCTTTCGAAGACAGCAATACTCTTTATATACTGCAACAGACCACTCTGCAGGGGGGAGCAATTTCGAAGTGCTTTTAAAGCTGTAATCAAGGAGCATGAGAAACACTTGCCCCTGTCCACCTGTCCCTCCATATCTGTGGTTGGTGCCTCTTCCCTCATTTCCCTCCCCGCCTTACTTTCTGGCCGCTCTTGCAAAAAAAAGAAAAGCATACAAAAAAACCCGTAAACACGCTTCCTTTAGGAATCAGCTTTCACAGATAAAAAATAGAACAAAAAAATAAGCTTATATACTCCATCTACTTTACATTTTTCAGTAAAGTAGTTATATTCAATAATATTCTCCAACATTCCCATAAGCATGTTCTACTATGCTAATGGAAATAATGGTCACTTGTATACTAGAGAAAAAGAAAAAAGCACAGAAACAAATTTCTGTCTGAAATTATTCTCTCTAGTGTACAATATACACCATAATCCATTGCCGTTTATGACTATCCACAGCCTCCGCATTCCCCTGTCTAGCCCATGCCTTATTAGAAAACCCAGATTGCACATCACATGCACACCATCGTACAAAACATCCCTTCTACTCTTTTTACTGTTATGTTTGTAAAACTCCCTCATTGCCTGCTTTAAACCATTCACGCATATATCCACCAATCACTTAAAGAAAACTGTACATATAGCCTATCAACATATTAAACTTCCACCTACCAACTGCCACTGAACATGTTATACAAATCTTTTGCATCTACATTTCCCAAACTTATACCAACAAATTGAACATAGTGCTCCTATAAATGCAAATCTGCATTGTGCAGTGACAGAAGTGTATAAATAAAAGGGGAAGTATATGCCATTTAAAAATCTTGAAACCACCCCTCTAATGTTGCTCCCTTTACACAAAATCCCACCAAACTTTGCAGAAACATTCCCTTCTGGTCTTAAATCTTTTTGCAAATATCTGTGCAGATTTGCGAAACGGAACCAAATTTATAAGCCTAAACAATTTGGTACCCCCCTCTAATTTTGTTCCCTTTTGCCGAAACAGCACACTTTGTAGAACCATTCAAGGTCACATCTAGAATGATATCACAAAATATCAGGCAGGTTCATTGAGTGGTGCCAAAGTTATACATCATCAAAAAACTGCTTTTCACCAACCCTGTAAAGCAAAAAAATATGTATGGATGTCGCCGAACATCTGAGAATTTTGCAAACATCACAGAGCTGTCCCCGGACTGTTTGCAGACTTCGGAGATGAAAAAACCCATTTATTTTTGCTTTTTATGGCCAAATCCCATCCTATCATCTCTCACCTCCTCAGAGATTTTTTCATTAGTTTGACAAGAGTAATGTTATGTTTTTTAGTATGTTTTTAAAGCAATGTTAATGTTCATGGACAAAGGCGACTGTCTGTGAATCCAACATGGCAGGTGTTTCCAAAGATTTAAGATGCTTTTCACCATCCAATCAGCAGGTGTGTCTTATGTCTGTGGATATCATGACAGCCCCTGGGCCAATCAGAGGCTTGTCCGCAGACCAAACATGGAAGTGAGTCTGCAGACCGAGCCCAGATATCACTAGATTATTTGTACCTACTTTTTGGGCATTTTAAAAGAAACTACTAGACATTTTTACACCAAATATACAAAAACTTGCTTTTGGGACCAAGTCGCCAGTATTGTGTGTACTTGTTTTATGGTTTAATTATATTGTGGTGAATTGCAAAAAGGGCATAATGGTATTTTGTATTTTATGATGCAAGGAATGTCAATGTTGACTTTGTTTGCATCAAAGTTATCTAGGAATAGACCATTGAGTGTACAGAGACGTGAAAGTACTTCATAACTCAAACTATCTTTAAAGACTGTGCTACCAATGTCAAACAATGCATGATTAAGGATTAGATATTGTGATTTGTGAATAGTGAAAGCATATGCAAGAGATAGAGAAAATGTTTCTGTGTATACGTGCTTGTCTTTGAAAAGAAGGAACGTGCTATTGTGCAGCCGTTTTATTTAACTTCTGCATGGACAGATTAGGGTTCTCCAGATCACTTGTTCAAATAAACCTCAAAATAGGACCAATAGTTTTGGGGTCTGGACCTTGTGGGTTCATTTCTTTCCAGAGAATCTGATTTTCCTCACACCAAGTTAGCTGCTTGAGCTTCTCTCCAGTCATGTCCATCCATCTTCTAGCCAAACGCCCATTTGGCTATTAGACAGGCCATCCCCTCAAAATCTGTATTTATGTATGTATCTCTAGATTCAAGAACACCAAGCAGATGTACAAGTTGTGATCTGGGAACAGTGATGCCAGTGTTGTCCTGTACTGCAGTTCAACAGTTCACCCAGATTGCGGTTAAGAAATGACATCGATTTTATTCAAACATCATAATTAAAACATAATTAAACTCTGCAATTCAATGTACATATCATGTCATTCACATCAACAAGTATTAAATAGTCTTGTGACAGAAAAAAACAAATCAATGAAATTCAAAGTAACCGTCTGTAAGACAGTTTGTGAAGTATCCCCCAAGGTATATTGATCTAACGTATTCATTGGTGGTGATCTATGTTAGATTCTAATCATAGTCTAGTCTAATAAGTTGTAGAAGGTATAGCTCAACACGTTTCTGTTCTCTAGTTGGTTAAGGAACATTCTTCAGGAGAGATGATTTGGGTCACTTTGACTATGAGGGTATTAAGGCTTTTTCTTTCATTCTTTATAACTAATATCTGATTGAATTCAGGCGAACTGTTGAGAAAAACACATAAAAATAATCTAAAATGTGGTAGTAACTCCTCAGAAAATGTAAAAATGCAGAGATCCGGGGAGGTGATGGTTTAGTAAATCAGATATATGTTAGAACATTTTATGTTGAGAACTGTTATATTTTTAAGTTATCCGTGAAAATCTGTCGTTCAGGAATGCAACATCATGTAGACACCAGATACATCTTATAAGTCTGGCAGATGAGTAGAATTTGAAAAAAAAAATATATATTGTTAGGTTTATTTAGAAATTGTAAAAAATTAAAAATTAATTCTAAGTGGGTGGACTGGTCCCCTCACAAATTTGGCCTTGGTAAACTATCAGAACTGAGGGGCCAGCCCTGCAAAGAAAGGGATGGAGAAGAGTTGACCAATGAAAAGGAATAGCCAATAAGCTGACAAACGATAATTCAGACATTTTTGTGAGTGTGATTATGGTTTTATAAGGTGTTGCACAATATAAATCTGTTTGGGTTAATACCTTCCCCTTAATTAGTGGATGGGGGCACAAACTGAGTAGACCCTTAGCATATTGTACTGAATAATAATTGAATTAACTCTCATTAAATCACTGAGCATGGGGCGAGCTCGGGGGATTTAGAAACCTCTGCCCTTTCTCCTAGCGCTAATTCATGTTATAGTCATTTAAAATAATTGAGCATTCCTCTTTCTTGTTCCCAACACCAAAACTGGGGGTGTCCTTTTTTAAAAACAAAATTCCTAATTTGTTCACCATTCCTCAGCCCTAGCCTTAACTCAGAAGGGTGATACATTTACACGGAATGTTAGGGTGTTGGTGCCCTGGCAGAGAAGTGTCTTGCTAAAAGAAATAAAGGAACTCCCTAATTGGAATATACTATCTCTACTGAGAGTGAGAAAGTGACCCTGATAGAAGTCAAATGTGTGTATAGCTTCAGGATGAGGAGGAAAAGGTTCCATGTGTGATAAATGTGCTGTTTTTCAATGTTTGATGTGCAATCAAATATAGCAAGTTTGGCATGTGCACAGGGAAATTATAAGTTAAGCGCACCCCACAAGAGAAAGTACATTACACAAATGAACAATGGCACTGTGATTTATATACAACTTCAGAAAAGGATTACCAAGAGCTTGATTTTGTAATTATCCACAGTATTGTTTAATTTTGACATTCAGGGCTTTTTGTTGGGCAGGAGGATTGATCTGTTATTTGGCCTGTTTACCATGTACTTGTGACCCAAATGTGAAATCCCAAAAAGTTTGGTTTTGTATTGAAGCTTTGTTTTATGCCAAAGAGAAGGTGGTGTGTGTAATCATTTGGTGCAAATATTCATTGGACATATTATTCAATAAATATATTCTGTATGTACCCCGGCCTCTTTCTTGGATTATTTGTTGCACCGGGGGAGGGATCTACATGGCTCTATATCGGTCATAGACAGTACTAGACTAAATCAGACATATTACATACATAAGGGTAGTCTCTAAATATATCTTCACAGGTGGGACCAACACAGAGCAGCACCAGACCTAGCAAAATCTCTGGACATAACAGAACAACCAAATGCTACCCAATTCTACACCACCCCCTTCACACATAAACCAACCACCTCAACACTCCAAAACACTCCCTCCAAACACATCCCGCAATGTAGGCACAAGGGCTGAAGTTCACCAACATGAACAAAAGAACACCAACATCCGCTGCACCAAGAACGAAAGGATAAATAATAGCCCCAAGAAATGCATAACTTCTTCTGCCCAGGGCTGCCATCCCAGAGCCTCGAGCCTGCTGTGCCTGACCACTACCCTGCTCTCCTCTGAGGAAAAGACCAGCCCAACCAACAAGACCATTCAAAAACAAATGAACACATGCCAGGGAGTACCTGCCAAGTCTGAGCACAATTCTGCAACAAAACAAGCAACCAGGCAACCAACAAATATCCCGTCAAACAACACTCAAGCAACATATCCAAACACCAAACCAGAAAGCCATTAAAAAAAAAAAAGAAACTCAACCAGCAACCTGACCTCTACACACAGCTAGGATACCGTAAACTCCCGGTAGCCAAGAAGCTGTTCTAAGTCGCCAACCTAATCCACACACAAACCAATGACCAATAATATCCAGGGCTATTTGCCCAAAACGAACAGGACCTAAGATTTTCTGGCCCTAAGATCCCCACAATAGGCCAAAAAGGAACTATCTGCCCAACCCACAGATGCCAAGATTCTCACAATGTGTGAGAAAATACACACGTCAATGAGAGAACTCCCAAACCCAAAGCACACCCTCACAACAAATGCAATTGGAAAATCGAAATTCAACCAAATATCAAACCACCAACACATGACCTGCTGAAAATAAAAAGGCACGGCCTAACACCATAACACTGCACCCCCGCACCATGAGCTCCCGCTAACCAGATCCAACACTTGGTAAACCCAAACGAAAATGCCCAAATAATGCCCACCCAACATGTAAAACAAACATGTTACAGATGGTGAAAAACCCAACATGTAAAAACATACATAATACAGATTGTGTAAAACACATACCAGTAAACGCCATCACCCCGCACCACATGACTGATCCCCCTCCAATGAGAGTACGTGCTACAATAAAAAAAAATAAAAGGTTGTAACATAGCGCAAAGCCCAAGGTGTAAAACCCACACGCCCATGTCCAATGAAATCCAATTACCTGAAAAGGATAGGTTACACATTGCACAATGCCCCATGTGAACCCCACACACACACATGTCCAGGGAAATCCACTAATGAAAATATTCTCTTCCTGAATCGCATTTTAACAAATCTGCGCCTCCCGTGGGCCTCTCCCCAATGTTCAGGGAAAGATCAATACATGTCATCATTCCCTGTAAGGCATTTTAACAAACTCGCACCTCCAGTCAAAGAACCCCACTATTAACAATTAAACCGAAAACAAAAAGGCCACAACATAAACACAGGAACACCATATATAACTGGCCTTGCGCCTAAACGTACACCGATACACACCCATAAAATACATCCTAAACCGAATCTAAAAAAAAGAGGCACAAAACATTACATGGACACTGAATGAGCACCGGCCCCAACAACCTACGGCCTATTTTCAATCTTTGTGAAACCTGTCGGAGTCCACGAACCATGCCCAGAGAGAAGTGTCCAGCTGCCGCAAACCCGTTGAAATACAGACACCATGGGCAAATGTCTTCTGCAAACCAGTCTCCTTCCTGGCATACCCCACATGACAGAGGCACATCTTCCTGTTTGCTCGAATGACGTTCCGTCCCATCTCCCCACGCAGAGCCAACATGCCGTTGTGATGTCATCATTACACCTCCATACCTAGAGGATATTGAACCACCTCCTGCTTCAAAGCACTTGTCCACAACCTGCTGGTATGGCCCTCTGGGGACCCAGAGATGCTTCCTCATCATCATACCTCCAGACATGGAGGACAACGGATCCCTTCCAGCATTAATGCACCAGACCATAACCTGCTGGTATGTGCCTGCAGAGACCGTCAACACCTCTGCTCCACCTCCCACTCATGCAGCAACCAGCCTGGGCTGACCTGGAGCACAGGCACAGAACCTGGAGACTGCAGCTGACACCACTGCACCATATGGCCTCTCACGCACCCTAGCGTGGAAAACGGCCCAGGTGCACCGACCCTGAGACACTCACCACACTGTGCTCAAGACTGCAGCATGTGGATTCCCCCGAAGTTGCCCTTAAGGGGCTGTGTCCTTCCGGAAGTTGCCCCTCCGTGGTTGTGTCCCTCCAGAAGTTGCCCTTGTCGGCTGTGACCTTCCTGCTACACACTCTAGGAAAACCAACCACTGGCCGGAACAGCGCCAACTGCCTGAGCCGACAGCGCTGGCACCAACCTCCTGGGTGAGGGGAGATATTTTGGGGGGCAGTGCCTGTTGTTTTGCTGCCACCCCCAGCAGTACCTGACCTCCACCTGCTGTCTAACTCGTTGCCAATGAAGTAACGGGACGCCAGAGTACCGATGAGGACCAGACCAGGTAAGTTACATACTAAGTAATGTTTATCGTCCACTGGTCTGCTACACGCGTAGGATGGGAGACAGGTAGATAGGTACATCCACAAGGTAGACAGGACAATAAGATGGACAGGACACCAGTCCCCTACACCCTTCCAGCCAGCTTCTTCCCTTCCACTTACCAACTGTCATTGATGGAACCTTGGGGAAAGATAGCATTCCACCACACACACATGCCACAAGGCTTACAACTTCTAACCCCGGCCGGACGCATACACACAGACACAAGTCACAAAACATGGGAAGTATGATCATCCGTGAAAAGGGATATTCTTCACGTCATGGATGTCAGTAATTGGCCCGTTTGTGCACCCATTGTTCCAGCTACTCTATAACTGAGGAAGGTGAATCAGATCCTTGGTGTTCTTAGCTATTGTGATCCCAAGTACTTGATGTGGCGTGGACCCCAAAGTAGACTGGATTTATTTGCAAGGTCCCCCTTCAAAGTGGTGCAGGGAAAACTGTCAGAGTTGGCAGCATTAATCTTTAAGCCTGAGCATCTCCCAAACCTGTTGACCATCGCCAACAGAGGAGGAACCTTTTTGCTTGAGATGCATCACATAAAGCAGTATATTATCAATTCACAGTGGAATCAATGCTTTCCCATTGTCAAAGCTCAAGCCTTTGTCGCGATATGCCTTGCACATTCTGGGTCTAATTCATGGAACGTTTAGTGCGATGCAAATTGACTTTGCACTGCCAACAAACACTGTGATTCACAGAGCGGTGCAAAGTGTATTTTTGCTGTGCAAAGTGACATTGCCATATCTCTCACGTTTCAATCTTACATCGCCCTGTTTCATCAAGGTGTTCTTGCGTTTATTATTTTTGGTACATTCTGCATATGATGTGGGCTCGTGGTAATTCTACGCAAACGTATTTAGGGCGCAGTAGATGTTTAGGTCCAAGTAGCTGCCCTTATAATGCTTCCATTTTATGATGTTATTGAATTGATGTGATTGATGGGTGGACTTGTATTGTTGGGTGGTCTCCTTCACTATAATTACCTTGTTGTTTGGTTGATTGTGAGTAACAAGCTGTTAGCCTTGGAAAGGTCCTTTCCATATTCCTTGTCATAACATGGCGATGTGGTTTTTAAGGCCGTGAGCCTAGCTATAAGCCCTTTCCTGCTTGATTACATCTGCAGCATGCCTCCAGAGCTGCAAGCAATAGACCGCTATACGCTGCTGTGAATGCGGGGCTGCGCCTTTGGCTCCCAAACCACCTATTTCCTTTAGTAACATTCTCTGCCAGCGCCATTCAACATGGTGTGTGTCTGTTTAAGTACTGGAACTGAAGTAGTTTTACTAAAGTACTTATATGGCCCCAGAGATTCCAGTGTAAGAAAGTAAACTCGCAGAAAGTGCAGATCTGGCAACAGGGTTGAAATGGACTAAAACAGACCATTGACTTCCATTAAAAGTTTAATTTACCAATTTTATTTTTCATTACATCTTGAGAACGAAATTCTGGTCTCTGCATAGAAATAACTGACAGGAACCTTCTCTGCATCTGCATTTCATACACACACACATGCGCACACACACACAGTCTCTCAATAGTGTTCTCATGGTACATTTCAGCAGTTTCAAATCCCTACTGGCACTGAGAACAGTGCTCACTTTGCATAATATTACAGGACCAGGATGCAGTTTCATAAATCATTCACGTGCCTTTGCTGTGCATGTAAACATTCGCTCTCAGTTGTAAAACTGAATGCATAATGAGCGAGTTTTAGAAAAGTGAACTCGTGCCAACGGCCTATAATTTATAGTTAATGTATTCATGGTATGGTTTGCGGAGGTATGTATAGAGATGCTGGACTGCATTTACTAAAGTAGTTTAGCCATAGATGTCCAGATCATGATTTTCCATGCCATCGAGGCACACTCCCTTCCCTATAGGGAGCGATGCTGGATCCACACAGACCATCTCATGAATATTTGCGAGTGAATTTCCAGTGGCAAGTTCATTATAGATTTAAAAGGACCTGGGTCTGGTGCACCCATGTGCTTTAATATCACTGTCCTGTAAATAGAGGAGGAACAAAAGTTCTGAGTGACCATGGGCAGACAAATTAGATCAGAATTCCCAAATGCAAGGCTGATCAGAATGTTGAAATCTATGGCCCTAAAGGTGACACAGAATGGATCCAGCTGGGGCCTTTCCTGTATATATCTGTCCATCAAAGTAGTATTCCAATATGAAATATATTTAGGCCAGATATAGGAACCACACACACACACTTTATTTTGGGATTTGGCTAATTTGGTGACAAAACCATCAAATTATCACCAACACCATTAGTACAGAGAAGAGAGAGAGTAAAGTGGTACCAGAAAGCTGACTTTGTGGCTGGTATGACAACTGGGAATGAGGTGGCATAAATGTACAACAAAAGGCTGCAATTATACATACAAACAACACGTCACTCCCCACTTGGTCTGTTGCTCCTTTCCCACTTGTGCTGCCTCTCCTCCCCCATTATGCTGTCCCTTGCCCTCCTTGTGATGTCCCTCTGTCCCCTTGTGCTGTCCCACCTTCCCTTGTGCTGTCCCGCCTCCCCACCACTTGCACAGTCTTTCGTTCACCCTTGTGTTATCACTCCTCCCTCCTTTGCACTGTCTCTCCTCCCTCCCATTCGCTGTCCATGTTCCCTCCCTTGCGCCGTTCCTCCTCTCCCCTTTGCGCTGTCCCCCTTGTGCTTCCCCTCCATCCCTTTGTGCTTTGCCTCCTACCCCTTGCGGTGTCACTTCTCCCCCCTCGTGCTGTCCCTCCTCCTAATACATGAATCCCATGCATTTCCTTGAGCCATAGTAAACCTCTGAAGTTTAGAGTGCCCTGAAGATGACCAAGTTGCTGTACAAACCTCCTTGCAGAGAATGCTTGAGTGGGCACCACTGGCTTATGATAGCTCTTCAGAAATATAGCAGGGTGCTGCCTGCTGTGTCTCTCAAGTGTCCCTACATAGGACCCCTGCGTAAATACAGTACAGAGTCCAAGAACCAACTTTGTGCCCTGAGAGGGAATGAGTGGGATACAGATAGTGCCACACATGATTGTGTGCGCAGCCTGCCACAGAGAATAAGGGCTACTTTTGCTGGCGCCAAACACAGGAGGCTCTGTTTTATGAATGCCTGGATTCAAACTCGAAGCCGCATCTTGAGTGCAAGCCTATGTGCATTCGATATGGCAGCCCCCAGTGATTGGGCAGCCGTAAAATGTTTGAATGATTACAGTGGAAACTGAGTCTGCACTCAGCCCCAACGCTCCAGTACGCATCCTTTCCTTTTCAAAGTATTGGTATCAGTCCCAAAGCACTGAAGAAGATGCAAACCCACAGACGAATTTTAGGAAAGCTCTGTTGGTCCCTCCACTGTTAAAGACTTAGGGCCTCATTACACGGATGGCGGTAAATCCTTACCGCCTTACTACGAGGTCCCTTTGCGGGTTGGGGGATTTAACGCCTGCTTTTTGCAGGCGTTAAAATCCAACCCGCAAAGGGACCTCGGAGCTAATTACGGCACCGCAAAATTGCGGTGCCGTAATTAGCGCCTTCCCCATTCCCATAGAGCCCTCTGGGGCAGAAGTGGGAATGGGGAAGGGCAATGGTGGAAGGGGGATTTACCGCCCCTCCAACCTTGGAATGGGGCGGTAAATCCCCTTTCCATCAAGGCGGTGCCGGTATTTTACCGGCATGAGCCATGGCGCTAATAGCGCCATGGCTCACCGCCTACCGTGTAATGAGGCCCTTAAACTCTTCTCGGTGTCTGCAGACACTGACCTTCTACTGACTAGAGGGAACACAGTACTAGCAAAACCCTTCCTCTAACCAGGCAGGTACAATCGGTTTAACACCTCAAAGCTCCCCTGATACAAAAGAAACGACATGACATGAAGCTGAGACAAATGATAACCACCAGAGTCCCAGGTCTGTCATTGTGATCTCTAAGAACAGACATGAAACAGCTAACCAAGAGTGTCTAGCACCATTCGGAGTCAGAGCAACCATATTTTGTGACACCACTCCTCTCCTGGACACGCCTGCAACTAAGAGGATCAGAGAATCCCGACCATGAATCAGACAGCTGCACAATACCTAGCTCCAGCAATTCATCTCCTAGCTGCAAAACACCACCACCAGTTGCCCACATCACAACAAGTTGCTGGCATATCCTTTTCATCATGCTTTAAAACACTGCTGCAAAAACCAGAAACTAGGGAATGCCTTGCAACAGCCAGACATGCTAACTACTGTTGGTCCAAAACAACTAAGAATGCCTCACTACAAGGTACCCCAGAGTCGGTTTTCCTTTTGAAGGTATTTCCACGGTTTTTCGTATTGTTAATTCTGAACCTATATTTAAAATGCTACCTCTTATTTAACATTGGAGGGACACCCGATGAAGTAGAGGGGCACCTCCTAAAAGCTCAATGTATCTGTGAGGACCCAGGCTTGCAGCAACCATGGACCATCAACTTTTAACAGTGTTTGTGAAGCATAGACAAAATAACTGCATATTGTTAAGACACTTCATTTCACTTCAGGAGACTTGTTCATTGTTTTCAAATGCAATTATTTCAAAGGGCATTATTGTAACTATGTTTACATTATATTTATGCATTTATGAATTACACAATTTCCAACGATAACTATGAACATGCTACATACCTTACAACTTCCTTTGTAAATCTCAGAAAAGAAATCCCAAAGTGGGCCTCCCAGGACAGAGACAATGGATTCAAGCCCTGCATTTAATGTAAAAACGGTACAGTAAGGACAATCCGTAGACTTACAAGTCAGGGTCTGCGATCTGCAACTCTCCACATGTTTCGGCCAGCTCCCATGAACCTTCACCAGGGACCACTAGCTGGGAGTTATTGACGCTGCAGTCAAAAGCATCTAAAGAGCCATAGGTTGCAGATCCCTTATTAGTGTATTGACAAGACAGCCTCTCCCTTATGTTGGGGTATCTTTATAATGATTCAATATATGATGCTTCATTCTGCAAATGCTACAGCTTGCTCACGCTGAACAGAGCCACATCTCACTAGAAATGCTACGGCCTGCTCATGTTGAGCAGACCCACATCCCACTATAAATGCTATGGCTTGCTCACGCTGAGCAGAGCCACAACCCACTTTAAATGCTACGGCTTGCTCACGCTGAGCAGAGCCACATCCCACTGTAAATGCTACGGCTTGCTCACGCTGAGCAGAGCCACATCCCACTGTAAATGCTACGGCTTGCTCACGCTGAGCAGAGCCACATCCCACTGAAAATGCTACCGCTTGCTCACGCTGAGCAGAGCCACATCCCACTGTAAATGCTACCGCTTGCTCACGCTGAGCAGAGCCACATCCCACTATAAATGCTACGGCCTGCTCACGTTGAGCAGACCCACATCCCACTATAAATGCTATGGCTTGCTCACGCTGAGCAGAGCCACAACCCACTTTAAATGCTACGGCTTGCTCACGCTGAGCAGAGCCACATTCCACTGTAAATGCTACGGCTTGCTCACGCTGAGCAGAGCCACATCCCACTATAAATGCTACGGCTTGCTCACGCTGAGCAGAGCCACATCCCACTGTAAATGCTACCGCTTGATCACGGTGAGCAGAGCCACATCCAACTGTAAATGCTACAGCTTGCTCACGCTGAGCAGAGCCACATCCCACTGTAAATGCTACAGCTTGCTCACGCTGAGTAGAGCCACATCCCACTATAAATGCTACGGCTTGCTCACGCTGAGCAGAGCCACATCCCACTATACTTCGGTCATCATCTGCCAGTGACAGCCACCATGCTCATCTTGGCTTTCAATGCAAATTTCAATGCCGTCTACTCCAGAGCGCAGCTTGCTTTATTCACTGTCCCAGTTGGTTTCAACTTTTAATATTGTTTCAGGAGTGGATTCCATGGGATTAAGACCCATTCAAAAAACATGCTGTAGTCTACCTTTGGGAGATACCCCCCACCAAATCCATCCGTGACCAGAGAAGAGGGTTGGGAAAAGCCATAATAATCCCATTGGGAAGTTCATTGACAACCACAACAGCAGCTTCGAAGTGACTGAAAGGGGCAGAGCAATCTTAGTGATCACTGTCATGGGGCACCAAGGTAAAAGCGCAGTCTGCTAGCAACCAGTGCCAGAGGAGAGTACCAATGCCTAAAGGATAGCCTAACATTTGAAGCATCACTAGGGGAACCTGAGAGGGGTGGGTGGCCTATAGCCGCAGCCCCGGATAGAAGCTCAGCGGATACAACCAAACGGCGAGCTAGAACTGAGACCCGACAGTCCTCAGCCTCGGATGTTTCACAAACCTACCAACACCCCTGCTTAACATCAAGTTTGAATGTGACACTGTTTTGAAAGAGCATTTAGAGGGGAAAGGGCACGGAAATCCAAACTCGTACGGGATGTGCGGTACGTACACTGCACAGCACTATAAGGTGGAACATTTGGAGAACATTTTTTTACTGTATTACCAATATTACACGTACTGCCTTGTTATGTGTAATATATGGGAACACAAGAAACACCCTTTGCCCTGAAACAAGACAGTTGGCCTCATTGATTAATCTATGGCAATTGCCCAGGGTCTGCCCATGCTATGCATGCAGTGTTGCAAGACATCAGTTTTTGTTTTGCTTTTTCTGGCAATATAAATAGAAATTGAGGCGTAAAGAGGCACCCTTTGAGCAGCATTGGGCTTGTGAAATGGTGAGCGTCTTCGTCTCTGGTATCAAGACGCCAGTGGAGTCGAGTTTGACTCTCGACTTCTCCAACACCTTTTAGAATTGGCTTATTTTTAATGTATGTTGTTCTTTCAAATGATTGAAATAGAAAAAAAATGAAAATAAGAAACACAAAATTAAGAATTAGGATATAGAAAGACAATACAAACGGGCCACCATGTTCTCATTTCTTATGTTTCTCACAGTACCTTGAATTTTGGGTTTTGGTGTTGGTTTCAATGGCTCCTGAATGAGGCCTCACCACTCATACAACGATCTTCACCTCGTGCACATGGCTTGGTACCTCCTCTAGTCACCTGCAATGTATCTGCAGATTGACATTTTTCAAATGTGATTGTCTTGCTTCCTGGTGTCAATGTTTGGGGGAGGGGACGTTAGCGAGTGGAAGGCAGCTTGAGGTGAACATTGCTTTTTAAAAGGTGGTGGAGTCAGAGTCCATTGAAAAGTGTACTGTATATTGTTTCTGTTCTGTTGTGTGCAGGTCATTTGAAAAAAAAATGTAAGTTCATTTGGCTTGTCAAGCAAACCTTTTACATCATACATACATGGAACATATGAACGCATATGGGGGGCGTGGCTAACTGGCCATGGAATAGGACGTGGCGCGTGAGGAGCTCCTGATGATCCGACTCTATTTTTGCCAAATCTACCTACTAAAACTGCAACGAGCGCCTAGAACTTCGAGGGTCAGATGTCGGAAGCTGCAAGATACGTGAAGCTCACTGGAAAAACTCATAGCCCCCGAGAATCGTGAGATATACATGGTTTTGTCGGTGCGATTGTGGGGCTGCTGCGACACCAAGATGGCGGCTAACAAAGGAAAGGCCTCCAAGGGGAAACAAAACTGATTCCCTGGACCTGCGGGACACGGCTGCGGTAAATGCCTGGAGAAGCAACACAATTGGGTGATATGGCGGAGTGGTCGAACCCACGAAAGCGCCCGGCCTGATATACGCGGATGGAGCCTTGGCGATCTGACCGTAAGAGGGGATGACATTGGATGCTTGGGTGACGAGGCCTGTGGAAGTTGTATGGGGAGTGCGAAGCCATAGCTCATCCACAAGACAATCCGATGTGCCATCTCTAATGTGCGTTTGGCGACCTGAATGCCTGATCATTACCGGACCGTGGACGGTGCGACAGCAACACTAAAGTAAAGGCACACAGGAGCAGCGAGAAAGCGCCATGTCGGCGAAAGGGTTGAGAGCTAAGACCAAGCAACCCACGATGGAGACTTTCACGGGAACGCAACGGACCCCCTCAACATCTGTGCAGGGTGCGATCGAGACCCCCGCGGAGGATGCCCCCAAAGGGGAGAAGCACCAGATCCTTGAAGCTATAACGGGGCTAAGCGCCAAATGGGACTCGGCAATGGCGGAGCTACGCACAGCTCTGGAGAATAAGATCGATGCCGTAGGCACAGAACTCACCCTGCTTCGCCAAGATGTTAGGGCACTTGCAGAAAGGACCAGCGGTTTGGAAAGTGGGGTGAAGATTAATACAGATGTTAGCACGAGTAATGCGAAGGAGATCCATGTCTTAAAACAACAGATCGCTAACTTGGAAAATCGGGTGGAAGAGGCGGAAGGAAGAGCGAGGAGAAACAACATTCGCGTGGTTGGCCTTCCGGAGGGAGAAGAAGGCCAAGATCCCACAAACTATGTTGAAAACATGATCCTGCAAGAGATCGGAGCTGGCAATCTCTCGCAGGGATTTACGGTGGAGAGGGCGCACCGCGCCCTGATGAGGAAGCCCCGGCCGGGGGCCTCACCAAGACCGATCATCGCGAAGATCCTAAACTACAAAGATAGAGAGAAGATCCTCGAATACTTTCGTAAGGGCGGCACGATACAGAGAGCCTCCAATAACATCACAGTGTATCCGGACTACACGATGCTGGTACAGAGGCTGAGGTACAGCTATGTAGCCGTCAAAAGGAGGCTGAGGGCAGCAGGAATCAGATACATGCTTCTGTACCCGGCACGGTTGAAAGTGCTACATATGAACAAAGCGCTCTTTTTCGATGCCCCCAAGGATGTTGTCACATGGTTGGACCTGCAGGGCTGCCCGGAACAAGAAGCAGATCGGGATCGGCAGGATCACACCAAATGAAAATCCAGTAAGGAAAAGGACCCTGATTGTATGGAGAAGCGGCGCCTAACTGAACTTTTTACACGATCCGAGCCTGGTGCTCGATTCAGACTAGAATATAGTGAGTGTAACTGTAATCGGTAACGGTTTGGCAATCGATTGTGTAATGTTTTTTTTTTGGGAGGAGCAACAGAACGCGGACGACCTACCCCAATAGACTATTAGTTTCAGCGACCATTAGGGCGGCTATATCCTACTGAGCCCTAAGTAGCGGCTAGCGCTCGGGAGCGCTAGATGTGGGGATGCCTGAGATCCAGGAATGGAGCTGGGCAACTGTTGGGGAGGTTACTGTTGGGGGAGGGGCAGGAGAGCAGAAAGTTGGGGGATGGGGAGTTGAGTGTGTGTGTGGTTATGGGGAGCATAAGTTTTGAGTTGAGCCTATTTGGGAGAACCGCTTGCGGCACACGTGGTGCATGAAGGGACATGATCTATGGGGAATTGGGTGGGTGCTTATTAATGGCCTATGGGGGACCTCAAGATAATAACGTGGAACGTCAGGGGCCTTAACAGCTACCTGAAAAGGAACAAGATCATGATGTATCTGAAAAGGCAGAAAATAGACATTGCATTAGTACAAGAAACGTATTTGACGCGAGAGAAGTTGGACCTAGTTAAGAGAAAGTGGAAAGGGACCGTAGTGGGCTCGCCATACTCTGCATATGCCCGGGGGGGGGTGCTAATCTGGGTGGCATCGCATGTCCCGTTCAAACTGACACAGGAGGTGGTGGAAACGGATGGAAGGATGGCTATATTGCGAGGGCTGGTAGAGGGCAGAGAGGTATGCATAGTAAACACGTATGCCCCCAACCAAAACACAGCAGCATATTTCAGAGCCCTGAGTGCCAATCTTAGTGCGTGTATGGGAGGCGCAGTGATCTGGGGAGGGGACTTCAATTGTGTGTTGGATCCGGCGGTGGACAGGTCAGATGACAGGGCACATAAGCCTAGCCCAGCGGCGAGAGCGTTGCGGACGCTGCTAACAGATTTTGGTTTTACAGATGCGTGGAGGATGAAACACCCCACTGAGAGGCAATACTCACACTATTCGTCCCCGCACCAACTCCACACTAGGCTCGATTATGTCTTTCTTACAGCAGATGTGATGGCCGAGATTACCCAAACCGAATATAAGGCTAGGGTCCTCTCGGATCATTCGCCCTTGACCCTTGGTTGGCAATATTGCCCCCCGAGGGCGAAAATCCCTACATGGCGCCTCCGGGCGGAGGCGCTCAAAGACCCAATCTTTAGAGAAGATATAAGAGAGGAGATTGACAACTTTTTTGTAGAAAATACTGGGAGTGTTGACTCTGCGGGCACACTATGGGAAGCTTTTAAGGTGGTGATGCGGGGGGCGGCCATTGCTAAGTCAAGAGGGTTACAGGGTGGGGTTTTGACTGACCTACAGAGGGCGGAAACTGAGCTGGAAACAACGCTGAAGAGCGAAGAGGTAGACACGGAGCAGGTACTCCAACGACAGCAACAATGCGCAGGGCACTGGGAAAGACTCTGCAATCTTAATTATAAAAAATATGTCGAGAGGCAGCACGCAGGGGGAGACAAGACGGGCCGCCTTTTGGCCTGGCTATACAAAAGCGAGACCCCTAAGTCCCCGATTAGGACCATTATTAGGGAGGACGGAGAGGAAGTGGCCACGCAAGACGGTGTTAACAAAGAATTTGTGGAATATTACAAAGTGCTGTATGGAGATGATGAGATAGGTGACCAGCGCATGATAAACGAAACGTGAGAAGACATAGGGCTGCCGAAGATAAGCGACGAAGAGAGGGAGGAATTAGATGAGCCAATCACGTTGGGAGAATTAGAAGAGGTAGTAAAGCAGCTGCCCACTTGTAAGGCCCCAGGGGCAATGGGCTCCCCAGCGAATTTTATAAAGTATACAAGGAGGAAATCCTCCCCTCCATGCTGGATATTTTGAACGAAGCGTTTGAGATAGGACGGTTGCCTGAGTCACTTAGAGAGGTGATTATAATACTGCTGCCCAAGCCCAATAGACCGGAGCACAGAGTTGGTTCCTACAGGCCCCTGTCGATGCTCTATCAAGACAGCAAGATTCCCACAGCTGTTCTTGCGAACCGATTGCTGAAATTGATTGGTAGACTCATACATCCTGATCAGACGGGTTATGTCCCGAACAGGAACATTACACACAACCACAGGCGACTTCATCGAGTAGTCGAGTGGGGTGTCAAAAACGAGGGAGAGATGGCAATACTGTCTCTAGATGCGGTCAAGGCTTTTGACTCGGTCAAGTGGTCATGGCTATTGGCTGCTTTGGAAGGGTATGGAATGGGGCCGTGCTATGTCAGGTGGGCCAAGATGTTGTATAGTGAGCCGCTCGCCAGGGTCCGAACTGGAGCGGTGATATCCGAAAGATGGCAACTTGGCAGAGGCACCAGACAAGGGTGCCCCTGGTCCCCGATGCTTTACATCTTGGCCCTGGAGCCTTTAGCAATATACCTTAGGGCACAATAAGAGACGATTGGCATTGAGGTGGGAGGGGAGCAACACCTGATATCCTTGTACGCGGACAATCTGTTGCTATATTTACAACACCCAGAAGAAAACCTCTTATACATACTCGAAGTGATGGAAAGGTATGCAGAGTTGTCGGGCATCTCGATAAACCCCCAAAAGTCTGTCATGTTCCCATTAGGTAGCTATAGGGGGATCCCTGCAGGAGGTCTGCCGGTGATACAGGTGCCGTGGGCAACGCGCTCTTTTCGCTATTTGGGCATAGATATATATCACACGGCGCAGGACGAACACAGACACAATACGGAAGTAGCCGTTGAGAAAATCAGAAACAACATGCAGTTCTGGGCAAGACTGCCCTTAGCGATGATGGGGCGGGGGGCTATGCTCAAGATGGTGTTTCTGCCCAGGCTATTGCATTACTTTAGCAATATCCCACACTTAATACCCAAGAAGTTTTTTAGTAAATTGAACAGCCTGTGTAGGGACATCTTGTGGCACGGTACCCGAAATAGGGTGGCGTTCTGGAAACTTCAGAACTTTTACGAAAAAGGAGGTATCAGACTGCCCCATTTTGAGGTTTATTACTTGGCAGGACAATTGCAATATGTGGCTAAGTGGCTCTCCGATGAAGTGACCCCTGAACACAGGGTACTTGGGCAGGATTGTGCCCCGTTTTATTTGAAAGAAATGATCTGGCTGTCCGAAACTGACATGAGGTGGCGCCCTGCGATGTTGAAACTGGGGCGGGAAATTTGGCGTAGGGCTTGTCGCCTAATGGAGGTCCCATATCCGTGCCTCCCGCAGGTACCGCTGGTTGCCTTAACAGGGGGGGATGAACAGCTAAGGGTGATAGTTAGGAACTACTGGGAATCGGTGGGGCTGGCGACGTTAGGCAATGTCTGGCAGGAGGGATCCCTTAAGGAGTTTACAGAACTCAACGAAGAAGTGGGGCTACACACGGGGCAATACGTCACATACATTAGACTGGTGCGAATGATTAAGGGCACCTGGCCAGAAACAGTTCTGATAGAAGAACCAGATGCAGTTTTGGAAACAATATATGATATGTCTGAAGGAGGTCATGAGATCTCGAGACTGTACGAGATGGTGATGGCTAAGGTGGGGAAAGATTTGACGCATCTGAGATTGGACTGGGAGATGGAAGTGGGGGCCCCGATGGAGGACGGGATGTGGGAGCGTGCCTTGGGCTACCACAAAAAAGTATCTAGAAATGCCAGATTAAAGCAAATTCAGCTGTATGTAACGCATAGGGCATATATGACCCCCTTGAGGATATCTAAGTTCCGAAACGCTGACATACAAGTGTGTCCTAAATGTAACCTAGAAAACGCTGACATGGCACATATGTTTTGGTCGTGCCCGATTATTAGATGCTACTGGAGTGATGTGGCGCAGAAACTAGCTGATAAAGGGGTTACTCTGGTTATAGACACGGCTTGGGCCTGCTTGCTGGGTGGGTTCCCTAGGCCGCGGAAACTCAAACATATTGAGAAACTAAAAAATCTGGCGTATGTGCTGGCGAAACGTAGGATCGCCATGGGGTGGAAGAAATGCCACAAACCTAAGGTGGATGTATGGTTTAAGGATCTACAGAAATGGGCGGAGGCTGAAACGGTGGCATGGCAAGAGGCGAGCAGCCGGGCTGATGAGGGGGAGGTGGGCACCCTATTGGCCTGGAAGGCGCTAATAACAGAATTGTTTGAAGTAACATCAAACCCAAATGACTCCGCATGTGCCAAACACTGTAAGAAATGGACAAATAGGCTCACGGGGGGAGGGTGGGATAATGGGAGCAGTGACTACGATCACTTGATGTGCAATTGGACCATTATGATTATGCTGCTTGTTTGGTTTTCGTTGTTTTTGTTTGTATAAAATCAATAACAGAAATTTAAAAAAAAAAAACATATGAACGCATATGCATACAATAAAAAATACCAATATGTAACTATTACAACAGGAAGGTATACATACATAGATTAAATATTAACCAAGTAACAATAAATGCAGCACTGATTCCCTTGTGCCTATCTGCAGTGCCTATATATACATCCCAAAAATTTGATACAAAATACATTAAAAAAATAAGGCGATTAATCACAACAAATAATATATATATATATATATATTCACTGAAAAAACGTTGGTAAAGGGACATTATGGTTAAGTTGCGCTAGTTAAAACCTATGAAATTCAATGAAATTGTTAAAGAGACTTTATGGTCAAAAGTAAAACCAAAAAACCTGAGAAATTAGCCAGTTACGGTAAGCTAAGCAAACATAACTCATGCCACCACCGTGCACTGCAAAGACTAACATCCAGTACATTAAAGATGACATTACAAATGTCATTGATGACATCACTGATGATATCACATATACAATTAATTTTGATGAAAAGTCTCTACAAGGGGTTGTGTTTATAATGTTGGTAACAAGATGTCAGGAGTGATCGCCAGACCTATTCTAAACTACTTAATGTATTAAAGAATGTACTCATCTAAACAAAACATTATATTGGAGTGTTGTTGTTAATACAGGACCCTAATCAGACACTCACAGAGGCAACAGCTGCAGCACGCACCACAGAAGTACAATATTTTTAATCTGGTCATTTTGGATAATAAAATAATGAGTTTTGAGTAATGTTAAACATGGAATAAGTAGCTAATAATTCAAGACGTACTACATACTTGCGATAGTACTAACAATACATATGAAGACCCACAATGCATACAAATCAGAGACACATGTAGGGAAACTAAAGTAAGGATGAAAGAAACAACATCACCAGAACATGTCAATAACATTAAAGTTCATCATCATGTATACAAATTAATTGTATGTTTTAGGCATGCTTATTGCCCCACATATGTGCACCAAACCCTAAGGAAATTATTTAAGAACATACAAGATGGTTAATGTCTAGATATATAACACATTTTCAATGTTTATATTCTGACTGTTAGTGAACAAAACCGCCTGACATAGATATGTCAGTGAACAAAAACAAGTGGGCCAGATATGTGATGTCATCAGGAATGTCATCAGTGACATTTGTGATGTCATCTTTGATGTCCTGAGTGTTAGTCTTAGCAGTGCACAGTGTTGGTGTGAGTCATGGTTGCTTAGTTTACCATAACTGGTGAATTTCTGAGCTTTTTCGCTTTTACTTGTAACTAGAACGTCCCTTTAACAAAGTTTTTTCATTGAAATTCATAGGTTTTTATTAGTACAACTTAACCATAATGTCACTTTAACAACACTTTTTAGTGAATTGCATTGGTTTTTACTAGTGCACGCTAATCTCCTACAATTTACTAATATCATACTTCCCCAAATATAGCAACATTTTTGTCCAATTTACAAAGTTTCACCTTGAAACTCTACCTTTTCCCACCTTCTGGCATCATAAATAATACATCTATACACTTTTTGGAACCTTTTCCCCTGTGTGCGTCTGACGTTATGGCAAACTTTCCGGACAGTGTCACATACCACGCGCGCATGGCATGATGTGTTTACAAATGCGTCCGCACTTCGCAAATGGGTCTGTCCTTCATGGATAGTTCGGAACTCATTGTAAGCTGATATATGAACTTTCAAGCTCAATTTGAACCCTTGCACAGCTCCTGCACCTATTCCTATTCATTATCCATTAACAATCTAGCACAGAGCACATCATTGGAAGAATATTAGCAAAATTGATATTTATCTTAAAAATGGCATTAGCACTTGCCATCCCTCCTCCCCTAGAGCCACCACCAACTGGAGGACCTACACAACAAAACAACCGCAGTACTTCAAAAGACAATGAAGAGGACCAGGAAATGAGGCAGAGGAAATCCCACCAGCTTCCTTGCAAGCGATAACCGAAGGCTGTTGATTCATATCTTTCGAAGCCAGCAGTACTCTTTATATACTGCAACAGACCACTCTGCAGGGGGGAGCAATTTCGAAGTGCTTTTAAAGCTGTAATCAAGGAGCATGAGAAACACTTGCCCCTACCTTAGTTGTAACACAGACGCAGCATCTTCCCCTGTCCACCTGTCCCTCCATATCTGTGGTTGGTGCCTCTTCCCTCATTTCCCTCCCCGCCTTACTTTCTGGCCGCTCTTGCAAAAAAAAGAAAAGCATACAAAAAAACCCATAAACACGCTTCCTTTAGGAATCAGCTTTCACAGATAAAAAATAGAACAAAAAAATAAGCTTATAGACTCCATCTACTTTTTCAGTAAAGTAGTTATATTCAATAATATTCTCCAACATTCCCATAAGCATGTTCTACTATGCTAATGGAAATAATGGTCACTTGTATACTATAGAAAAAGAAAAAAGCACAGAAACAAATTTCTGTCCGAAATTATTCTCTCTAGTGTACAATATACACCATAATCCATTGCCGTTTATAACTATCCACAGCCTCCGCATTCCCCTGTCTAGCCCATGCCTTATTAGAAAACCCAGATTGCACATCACATGCACACCATCGTACAAAACATCCCTTCTACTCTTTTTACTGTTATGTTTGTAAAACTCCCTCATTGCCTGCTTTAAATCATTCACGCATATATCCACCAATCACTTAAAGAAAACTGTACATATAGCCTACCAACATATTAAACTTCCACCTACCAACTGCCACTGAACAATGTTATACAAATCTTTTGCATCTACATTTCCCAAACTTATACCAACAAATTGAACATAGTGCTCCTATAAATGCAAATCTGCATTGTGCAGTGACAGTAGTGTATAAATAAAAGGGGAAGTATATGCCATTTAAAAATGTTGAAACCACCCCTCTAATGTTGCTCCCTTTTCACAAAATCCCACCAAACTTTGCAGAAACATTCCCATCTGGTCTTAAATCTTTTTGCAAACATCTGTGCAGATTTGCGAAACGGAACCAAATTTATAAGCCTAAACAATTTGCTACCCCCCTCTAATTTTGTTCCCTTTTGCCGAAACAGCACACTTTGTAGAACCATTCAAGGTCACATCTAGAATGGATGTCACCGAACATCTGAGAAGTTTGCAAACATCACAGAGCTGTCCCCGGACTGTTTGCAGACTTCGGAGATGAAAAAAACCCATTTATTTTTGCTTTTTATGGCCAAATCCCATCCTATCACCTCTCACCTCCTCAGAGATTTTTTCATTAGTTTGACAAGAGTAATGTTATATTTTTTAGTATGTTTTTAAAGCAATGTTAATGTTCATGGACAAAGGCGACTGTCTGTGAATCCAACATGGCAGGTGTTTCCTAAGATTTAAGACGCTTTTCACCATCCAATCAGCAGGTGTGTCTTATGTCTGTGGATATCATGACAGCCCCTGGGCCAATCAGAGGCTTGTCCGCAGACCAAACATGGAAGTGAGTCTGCAGACCGAACCCAGATATCACTAGATTATTTGTACCTACTTTTTGGGCATTTTAAAATAAACTACTAGACAGTTTTACACCAAATATACAAAAACTTGCTTTTGGGACCAAGCCGCCAGTATTGTATGTACTTGTTTTATGGTTTAATTATATTGTGGTGAATTGCAAAAAGGGCATAATGGTATTTTGTATTTTATGATGCAAGGAATGTCAATGTTGACTTTGTTTGCATCAAAGTTATCTAGGAATAGACCATTGAGTGTACAGAGACGTGAAAGTACTTCATAACTCAAACTATCTTTAAAGACTGTGCTACCAATGTCAAACAATGCATGATTAAGGAAGGAACGTGCTATTGTGCAGCCATTTTATTTAACTTCTGCAGGTTTGTAGAAGTGGATGTTGACAAACTGAATGTTCTTCTCATGAGAATATGTTTGGAAGCCAACCACTGTACCAATTGCTCCACTGACAGAACCTTGTTCTATGTCAAGGTTACCTTTAAGAATTACTCTGCAGTTTAGACACAAATTAAATATTTTTTCCGATCCAGCTGTGTTGGAGATACATTTTTCTAAGCTATTTAGTCGTGTTGCTTGTTGCCAAATAGGGAGTGTTTTGCCATGCACTTCTAGTTTGTCTGTTGAGCTAATATGCAGTATGTGCTGCATTTCGTTTTTTTTACACTGTCGTGTTGAAGTCACTAGAGCTTGCAAGGGTTGGCATTAAGGACATACATTTCATATTTTCTTGAATTAATTCTTCCATGACATCAGGAGCAGATGTGTATCACCCATAGAGCTCATGGACTAGTCTAGTATTTAAGATGGATTTTTGCATCTCTAGTAATCAGACCAGTTCTAATGCTTTTTAAAGTGTTAGCATAGTTGAGGTCTGCAGACGGATGCATGTTTTGACTTAGTTTTCTATACTGAAAATGCTGTCAGAGATTTATATGTCCAATACTGCCGAGCGTTTTGCAGCATTGTTTGTGTCCTAATGTTTTAAACATTTTTACTGGTGTTAAGTGTAGGAGGTCTCTAAAAACAAAAATCTGTTTTCCTCCAAACAGTTCTTCATTGCCGGTTTTCAGGACTTCTTGCATTCTGAGGTAAATTAAAGCCAACATGAGGTTGCAAACCATGTTTAATTCATCTATTAGGAGCACTTTCATTTGTTTTAGAATTCTGCGTACTTCAGTAGCAGCTTCTGCTAAGAATTTATAGCATTCTAATCTGTGTTGGTGTTCTACTGGAGGGAGCAGTAGTTGATGTGAAGTTCCACCTCCTATGTTGTAGCATTTAAACCTGCGGTGGCTGTTAGAAAAGCCGAAAAGGTTGATGTTTGTTGAGATTTGTAGAAATATGCTGATCATTTTAATTAAGAACGTTTTACCAGGACCAGCTAAACCACTTACATATAAGAGCAGAGGTTGATAATTTGTACAGCTACAAGTTTTAGTTTCATGTTTGAAACCATGTTCAATTTCTTCAGTGGCTTCTAGATTAATGTTGAGTTGTTCATCATTTAGCTGTGATTTTACCACTGATCTGTCTTCTTCAGATTGTTTAGATTGATGCAAGGTATGTTTTACCTCAGTCATGGCTATTTCTGCTTCATTTAGAATGAGTGGTTCTCCAAGTGGTTCTTGGATTCCTGCAGGGGAAGGTTGAATGCCCTCAGGAGTGTCTTTATCTAGATGAACTTCAATTTCTTCCTCTTGTTGCTGTTCATTGTCCAATATTTCTTTGTATTGCTTGAAATTGACAATTGCTATACTGCTTTCATTTGCTTTAATTGCAGCTTCAAGTGAATCATAGTCACCTAATAATTCTTCTTTTTTTCTTTTCTCCACGGTTTAAAAAATTGCAGTAGGGCCATGTAATAAAGTTCTCTATGTTGCGGAGATTTAAATGATAAATGTATATGAGTAATTAGGCTGGTTTGGGAAGTTTCACTAGGATTCCTTCACAAGTTGAGACTGAACATTTGCCAGTTGTCTCATCTTGTGTGACATTATTTTTGTAGGAGTAGTTTTGGGCTATGTCATACAAGCACATGTTTTCAAAAGCAGTACTTCTGTTTGGGTAGTATGTGTCAAATAAATTGTTTTTTAAAATGTCCTGGATGTTGGGTTCATTTGTGGCTATTGTTTCTATGTCGTTGTAGGATTTTAGTACTCTTTTTTTTGGATGCAGCTGACCCAAGGTTTAGCCAGACTATCTGCCTCATCACGAGTTTGGTGGTAACCCTTAAATTCTGCGTTAACGCTATTACCGCTGCATTTAAAGTTCTGGAAAATCATGGGTTTGGCAGGATTTACCCCTAGCTCTGAGCTGGGGGCAAATCTGCCACAATTTTGCCGATTGTCACACTATTACCACCACACTAATTCCGCTGGTGGTAGTAGCACTGAAAATTCCCTATTGGGCTCAATGGGGAATTCCCTAATGGGCCCAATTGGGATTTACCGTTCCGGCAAATCTGTGATCCGGCGCTAATAGCACTGGGGGTTTGGTGGTAACAGTAATAGCCCTGGAGGTAATATCACTAGAGATACCACCCAACTCATGATGAGGCCGTATGTGTTCAGATTTGCCATATGAGGCTGTACATGTTAAACGGTCTGCAACCCATAGCATACACATTCTCTATATGGGAGAGCATTTTTATACTGAAGCTGTATAATAGATGTGACAGTGATTTGTCAGATTATATGTCATCCCAGAGGTCTTTTAGGTCTGTTTTCTCAGCTTTGCTGAGGCTGTGACATATCTTGCAACTGCAGTAGCATTTTCTGCAATATTTTGTATGTCTATGTTTGCATTCCATAAGAGGGCAATGGTTGCATTGTAGTCAGTGATGTATTTGGATGCGTTGTCCCTTTTAATGTTGTATATGTTTGTAGGGGATTTTGCATTTTACACTGTGTCTAACAGAAGATATCAAGCTATTTACTTGTCCTTTTTGGCAAACTAGTCTAGGGAACCCAGAACTACATTTGGTATAGTATTTACATTAGTTTTTATATCTATGTCGGCAGTATTTGCCACACTTGTTTTTGGAACCGTAAGATTTGTGTACGTTGGTCACTATGTGTGGTTTCCGAAGGGATGCTGCCGGTAATATATTTTTTAATACATTTTAAAACAGTGGCAATTTCAGAGCATCTTTTATCCACAAAAGCATGTGGATGTGTGGTGCTCCTTTGGATTTATATTCTTTTCTCCAAAAGAAGTGAAGCACTTCTCCAAGCAGAGCATTAGTTTTATTATAGATGAAGTGCACATGGCAATGAAGCAATGGTGAACATACCTTCATACATTGACAGGGTCAAGAGAACAGAGTTCTTCTGGTGTTTTTATATCTATTCCATTCTTAGTTTGTTTGTCAGTACGTAAGAAGTTGTGCAAGTCATCCCATGCAAACTCTGCTAAACTTAAAGTAACAAACCATGTGGGTGAGCCTAGCTTCCTTAGCATACAACGTACATCAGCGTGACATCGGAACCATATTATTTTGTACAACCCTTGTTTGCCAAGTGATTTGTGATTATTGACTGAAAAACATCATCTTTGTCTTTTATCTTTTGAAGCAGTTGGGTAGCTGACATGAGAGTCTGTTTTAATGTGTATGCAACTCCATAACATAGAGTTGATGGTTCACTTTTGAACAGGAGGTGGAAAATGTATTTTACATTTTGTCTGAATCTGGGGTCTTCAGAATACATTTGTGAAAAGCGATATTCTGATTCAATCATTTGTGTGGACCTTTCATCATATCTTCCTTCTTTTCCAGTAGGAAAGAGTAGAGGAAAAGAACGTGCTTAGACACGTTTTTGCCATATGCCTATTGTGGATCTTTTGGCTTGAGACATTTGATATGTTTTGAATGCATCTTCAATGTTATCTTTGGAGTATAGTGAGTGAATTTTATACTGGTCTAAAATGTTGGCTGCATTAACAGGATCTACATGTTCAAATTGCCAGTTGCTGATGAATCCTCAATTATTTGGGTAGTTTCTCTTAAGTTTTCCTTTATGTTTATTTATTTGTAGTATTCATTGTTTTCTTTCATATATTGTAGTGTTTCTCAAACTTTGTTTAAGTCGACTATTTGTTGCCAAATTCATTGTGTCTTTTGTTGTTACACCATTGACTAGTACAGTGAAAAACTGATCTATTGACTGTTGCACTCTGAGAGTTTCTACATTTACTTTAAGATCTAATTGCAAATAAAATCTTTTGCCATGGATGCCTTTTAGTAACTCAGATGGAGGCAATTTGTCTGTTTATGCTTGAAGGCATATTCTAGCTTGAAATGGGGGCACTGTTGGATTATAATTGTCTCATACAAGTTAATTTGTTGGAGAGCCTTTGGAAGTGGGAATATTTCTAAGTTATTAGTGACAGCACGTGATGACATTTGGTTATTGTCAAGCTTTGTATTGCAGTATATACAAACTATTGAGCAGTCTGTTTTTTTTAATTTATTTTCTGCTGTTAGATATGAAGCTAATTGGAACCATTGGGATTACTCATTGTCTTGTATTTTGTATGCCACATCTACTATTTTTCTTCTTTTCATGAAAAAAAGTTCTGCAACAACAGACACATACCTGGTCTGGTATTTCAGCAGATGTTTTTTGAAACTTAGCTATTTCTTTTTTGTCTGCGCTTGTTAGGAGGTTAGTGTGTGTGAAACTTTTACTGATGTATTCTGAAGTTACTGAATTTGTGAAATATTTACTTTGGATGTGTTCTATTTCTTGAAGGAGTTCTTTGGCTGTTCCATGTAGGTGAATGTTATTTAAATGTTGCAGTTCCCTTTGCATAGTATAGTCAATGCACAATAATCCATATAGTGTAATGGTGTGGTGCTAACATTTTGATGTGGTGGAAGGTGCTTTTGCAAGCAGTTCCTGAAATGCAGGGTAATGAATGTCTTTGCAGTCCAGTGTGGCTACGCACTGGACAAGAGTTCATGGTTTGTAAAGTTTTCATTCTACTTTTGTCTTTTAGTTTCACATAGTGATTATGGAATTGTCATAAAGACTTGAAGGATTATTGGCGTACCTTACACATTGAGCTGCATGTCCATTTGTACACTGGATGGTTTGGTTGGGCGGGCGGAAAGAACATTTGGTTGAATATTTCTTAGGGACATTTTTTCTATAAGGGTTTCTTTTGCCATAATGGTTGATCCTACCATGTCATACCCTCGACCATTACTATTTATGGCGAATTTTATTTTTGTTCTTGTTCATAAGCCTCTTCATTGAAATATGGTTCTGTGCTGCTTGTGTGAAACCATTCACATTCGCAGAAGTTTGAAAAGGTATCTATATCGACATTGCACATTTTTAAATGTACTGTTTGTAATTTATTGATTAATTTAGTTAGTGGTTTAATTTTGTTTAACATCAATATAAACATTCTCTTTAGTAGAAATGCAATGTCAATTAGAACTTCATGGATTAGTCTTCTGCGGTAGTTTTTATATGGAAGATTAAGATTTTTCAGCTGTCTTTATAAGATAGTGAAGAACTCTACAGTGCAACATATTTTGTACAATTAATTTTTTGGAATGCTTTACTGTGGCTACATTAACATTGGAAGATATAGTGTTAGGTTCATTAGCAGGTTTACTTTTGTTTATTCATTTTTTTTACTTTTAGTTTTTGAAAGCAGGGCCTTACTTTTTTAGTGGTAGTTGGTTTAGTGTTGTTGAGTGAGGTTACTAGTTGTTTTATTTTAATGTTTTCTATGAATTGTTTGAGAGGTGGATGACTATATGGCTTGTTTTTATTCTTATGTGCTCTATTTTCTACTTTGTCCCTACAAAGTAGCTTTTTAGTAGGCATTCTGTTCTATATGTTGTGAAAAATGAAAGTTTGAGTTTGAAAGTTGTGGAATGTATATATATATATATATATATATATATAGAGAGAGAGAGAGAGATATATATAGATATGTATTGTGGATGGGTGTGTGGGTGTGATTGTAGAGATGACAGGATTGTTGTGTGATTGTTTAGTAGGATAATAGGTGTAGTTGGATAGGTTGTAAGAATAAGAGTCTGTGTAGGTGTGGTTGGCTTGGGTTAGTGAGTAAGGGAATGGAAGTGTGATACAATAAGTAGGGACATTGTGATGTTTTGAGGAAAAATGGGTGTTGTAATGGTAGTGTTTAGATGGGAATAGAATGAGAAAGAATGTTGCAATATAATAAGTAAGACTTAAATAAATGTTGTTGATTTGAAAAAAAATACTCTTGACTAATATGTTGTGAAAGTACATTGCTACATTTAAAAAGGTACAGATGTTATATTAATGTACTTACTTTGTAGGGTGTGAAGATTTCTTTCTTGGGTAGTTGTCTTTGGCAATCTTCTTCTTTCCTGTAATTCTAAAAGAAATTTAGTGGGTATATGTAAATATGAAAACTGTGGCCTAGTGCTAATGCAATGGGGGGTTGTTGTTGTAGTAGTGTTTGGTGTCTTATAGTAGCGTTTGGGAAAAAATAGTACTTTATATGTAAGGTGAAGTGTTGTATATAGATACTTTGGTGGTATACATACATTTGTGAGCAGGTGGAGAATGGTGGCAGCATAAGGGATGGAATGAGTGAGGTTGGAAAGTCTGGCATTTTTAAGAAATGTAAAATAGAAAATGCTGACGGTTTAAAACTGTTTCTTTTTAGGAGCATTTTAATGAAAGTAAAAAAATGCAGATATGCATTCATAGCAGCACTGTGTGTAACTCTTTTGCAAAAGAAAAGCAGATGGAGAATTTTATAGCATATTTTTGAATGGGGGTTGGTGTGTGGAAGTGTAATATGTGGCAGTACGTGCATACTTGCCAACATGACCCATTGCAATATGTAGGTGCTTATAAAGTCTTAGGGCCCGATTCATGGATATTTTTACACAGTTCAAAGTGACTTTGCACTGCTGAAAAGTGACTTTGCACTGCTGACACAAACCCTGATTCATGGAACTGTGCAATGTGTTTTTTTTGGAAGAAGCTAAGCACCATGTGAAGGAAAGTTTGCGTGCTTTTTTGAATGGTTTATCCAAATGAAACTATCGTGTTGGATGGTGTAAATACTTTTCAGAGCAATGGAGTGGATTTAAAAAATGTTGGGAATGAAATGTTTCTTGTGAATGTTACAAATGCTTAGAAAAAGTTAATGTGAACAACTTAAATGGGAAAATGTGGAGTGCATAGGAAATCATTTGTTAGTAGTATATAAAAAAGAGAAAACAATACATGCGTTGTTAGTAGGATATACAAATAAGAAAAAAATGAAAAATGAAAAATAAAAAATTCTTTAAAGAGCCAACATTGGAGAATTTATTGTTTAAATTGAGTGTCAAACGACACCCCCACCCCCCCAATTGGGCAGTCTGTCGGTGGACATCACAATAGTTTGCAGATGTCAGGTGCCACATCCGGGTCTTTTGAGGATGCTGGGCATGGAAAGTGGAATCCAAAGACACCGGACAGTCGTAGGTGTCCATGGACATCGTGGGGATTAGCCAATCAGGATTCCTTGGTGTGGTGTGTGGTGTGCAGGAAGACTGGGTACAAAGAGTTATCTTCGCTGTGTGCTGTGAAGATTACTAATTCTATGGCTTTGAGGAAGCTGATTGCTTGAATTGTGTGAGACTTGTGGATCCATTGGTCGAAGGTGTATTCTGAGAATTGTAGATTGTCTGACAATCTTGGATTTGATGAATTTCAAGTTTAATGGTATGGAGTTTGAGGAATGAAGTATGCAGAATTTCTCCCATCTTGTGAGAATATGGTTTACTTGAAGCATCCGGATATCATTGTAGTGCACTGCAGAGGCAACAGTGTGGGCTATGCTAGCGGAATGTCATAACAAGTTACAATGAAGGATACATTTGGAAAGTTGATGGAACTCTTTCCACACTCCCCTAAAAGAATTTCATGGATAGCTCAGAGACAAATTTGGAGGCACTAGAATGTATTTTGTCCACAAATTGAAAAAGCAAAGTCTAATATGAATAAAGTTGTATGCTCTTTTTTGCGAGATGTTGGGATGACATCTTTCCATAATGAAAATATTACATTTGATATTGTCAACATTTCTCTAAGAGATGGCATGCATCTCACTGATGTCGTCAATCAGATGTTTTTTTCTCAAAAACTTTCAAAATGCATTGAAGCAGTTTTGTGAACATATGGAATTTGAATTCAAGTATTCTTTAGTAGTTGAAGTAAAGAAAAAGGAAAAATAGAAAGAAAATGTGAATCCCTTTTTGTGAAAGATAGAAAAAAATATTAAGTTCAGTAGAATAATTTTTTGTTGAGTGCATAAAACCAAAGAATTAAAAAAAACATATAAAAACTAAACAGAGAAAGATAGGTTCTTTTAACAGCCACAATTTATGAACAAAAAACAATAAAAATAATTTTTATTCTCCCACCCCACGTCAGGAATGTTTCATATGTCCGCAGACTACTGCTCTGTTTACAGACTATGCAGGCTGCAAAAGGGTTCTGTGATTTTTTTCTCTTCTATTTTTTAACTGTGAAAGGTGGCTTTACTTTCAATGTTTTGGGCTACTTTCTGATTTTTTTTTAGGAAAGGCAAGGTAAGGCAAGGGAGGGTAGGGAGGGAAGGGGCACAATCCACAGAGATGGAGGGGCATGTGGACAAAGGACGATGTTGGTCGGGCTTTAAATTTACGGTGGGGGGGCAGTGGTTCTCGTGCTCCTTGACCGCAGCTTAAAATTCACTATGAAACTCTCCCCCCTGCAGATTGGTGCATTGCAGTACAAACATATTTTGTGACCCTCAAAAGGAAAGGTTGAACAGCGTTCTGAATGGCATGCGAGGTGGACGCTGGAATCCTCTGCCCCACAGGAGTAGTCTGTGTGGTGGCAGGAGCGGTCAAGGAAGATGGGGTAGAGGCCATCAACCTGCTTCTCCCTGAAAAAGGAACCACCTTTTTCAGAGCACCCGGGTAGTTGGATCTCGTGTGGTTGTGCATGGAGGTGGTCCCGTAGTAGTACAGCCTTGGTTTTCTGTGACTCAGTACAACTTTGAACTCAGAGCATATAACCTTGGCTGCCAGAGTCACCCATAAATCTACAGATAAGACACTGTTGGTTTATTTTTCTTAATGGTGGTGAACAACTGGCACACCCAGGACTCACTCTGGGCGCTGCAGTTAGGCAATTGCTCTACCTCATCTTCGTCTTCCTCCTTATCCTCTTCTACATCCTCACACCTGTTCCCTTTCCCGGGCCCTCCAGATGGTAATGGTGGTGCGGATGGCTGGGGAGGAGGTATGGCCATGAGTGATGCCATTTGCAGCAAGATTGCAGCTCTTCCAAATAGCTCTGCAAAGCATGTGCTCTCTGCTGGACTGCCAAATTGAGAATGACTGAAAGTAATGGATGGCTCCCTTCAGAGGAACCGTCCACTCATGGCGCGACTGTCTGTGGACTACCTAGTGAAAAATAGTCCTTGAAAAATGTTAAATGTTGCCAGATAAACTAAGAATGGGTCTAGGAGCTATGGACATATAAACCTTTGACTTGAAACACCCTAAATTTGCAGAAAAAGCACAGTTTAAACTCTGCAGAGCACAGACTCCGTCCGTGGTCTGGCCGCCACGCTGCATGGGGGCGGCCGCATGATGACCTCCGGGATCATGCGGGGTTCTGACGACCATCAGCGTACACCCATCGGGTGGGAGACAGAGCGCTCATGTAAGTGTCCGTAGAGCAGAAACGCTGTCCGCAGACTAATAAAATGTGCGTCATTCGAAAACTGACATGTCCGGACACGGCCTGCTGTCTGCAGACACACCCATTTGGTGAACGAACACCCCAGGCAGTCTTTATGTACGTGGGCTATTATTTGGGGTTTAAAAAAAAAAGTACAGATTATATACAAGACATTTATGGTATGAAAAAAATAATATTGATATAAGGGATGGGGTATCAGAATGGGACACATAAATTGGAGGATTAAGAATTTCCATACAATGATCACGAGGGGAGCGAGGGAGTGAAGCTTCATCAAATCATCTTTAATTTATATTTTGGGAAATTGCTGGGGACAAGGGGGCAGGTGCAAGAAGGACAGTGATAATCAACATTTTGTATAACATGATTTTGAGCATAATTTACAAGTTCCTTAAAGTCATTACTAAGTGTATCCTATTTTGCAGACAACATCAATATTTCCATTATGTACAGTTGGGGATAGATAGTGTCTTTGTGATTCTTGTGATTCTCCATAATTAAATTGGGGTGTTGTTTCTTCATGTAAGCTATATAATATAAGAAAAGAAGAAATTATTATTTCACTGAAAGATGTATTGTTTACCATTGGAGATGTTATTATCACTCATTTCTTCAGTTGGAAAGTTTTATTCCAAGCACTCAAGTATCTTTGCCATTTCTGTTAAAATAAGAACATAGTCATATTTACTTATAAGACATGTGTACATAATGAATGCTAATTATAAATAAATGGATACAGTGTACTTACTGTTTGGTGAGAGATTGTTTTGGACTAAGCACTTGGTGGGTGTGAGTTTAGTTATATTGAAGTGATAATATGAGGTGTACAGTTATGGTTCATGCTTGGTGTATTCCATTGTATTGTGAGTTAGAAATACTAAATAATGTGTACATTTTGAAGTAATCATCTCTACAAAAAAGGTACACTTGGGTGCAGTAAATATAAGTAATGTTGCTTTATGTACATGTTGTCATTGTAAAGACCGGAGGGGAGACTTCACTTCCGCTCTCTATATGGTAGAGGGGAGGCCCAGAGACCCCTGCCAAGATTCTCTATTACGGTAGCAATGGATGAGCAATCAAGGCCTAGCTTCTCAGGAGGTGATGCGAGCTGGTTCTTAAGTACAGTGTAGTCCCCAAGCACCCACAAAGGAATGTCCACACACTGTATCGGTTAGAACACAGTTTTCATATAATTAATGTTCAAAGGTATATACAATATGACGATAACTCACTTTGTACTCCGAAAATCAGCAATGGTAAATATATATACAGTTTCTAAAGTGGTACCACTAACGTTATTAGATCTCATTAAAGTGCATACGGTCAGAATGACACACAGATCAAAATAAAGAGGAAACCAGCAGTAGAGAGAGGAAGGAAAGCAAGATGGTTGAGCAATAGGCAGAATACTGGTAACTACCGTTAAACACAGCTCTGTGTGGAGATCCCCCCACCTGGATAACCTGTAGAAGAAAGATACAAGCCCAGTCCATATATTGTTCACACTAGACATTCCAATAGTTCTGCAACCACAAAGTACCTGGCGTTGTAGCTTTCCTCATTTGGGGAATCGACAACCCTTCTTGAGTGTCCTCCCTTTCAGGCAGGAGTCACGGTTCATCGAAGGTCCGACGGAGAAGAGGTCGAGCTACAACGGTGAAGTGGTTGCGTCGTTCCTAGCGGTGCTCGTTGAAGGGGAAGCGTAAACGTCCTGCCAGGAATAGGCGTGCGGGGCTCTTCCGTGTCGATAGTTCTGGACCGCAAAGAGTTGAAGAACTGTGGCTTAGCAAGGGTGTCGAGTCATCAGTGTCTCTGTGGTCTTTGGGTGGCGGGAAACCCACCGGTGGATGCTCCCCAGCGCGTGGACGGTCAGTCCTTCTCCAGCAGGATACAGCAGCGACGATGCGGACGAGAGCGTCCTTGGATCAATGAAGTTCTTAGGCAACGGCAGCACAGCAGCTCCAGTCGGCGACGGCGGTTGTCGACAGTGGCGGACAACAGTCCGGCGCTTCTCCTTGGAGTTCTGCAGCAATCCCCGTATCGGGTCGGCAGCCTGTCGAAGGTCTGTCTACCAGGGAGTTTAGGCAAAGGTCAGCTGTGCATGATGGTCCCTTGTAGCTCGGGAAGAGGGCGCCTTACCATGTCCTCTCTGGGTTAGTTCTTGAGGCACAGCAGCTTTCAGATTGCAAAGGAGAGCAACAGCAATTCTTCTCGTCCAGCAGGGCTCAAGGTTAAGCTTCAGTTGCTCCAGTTACTCGTCGGAGTGGACTTAAGCTTCCGAACACGATTCCTAGCAGTGAGCGGTCCCCAGATATACTGTTGATCTCCCATTCATTCCGCTGGGTCATACTCAAGCATCCAATCACGACTACAGGCATTCATGCAGGCAGCTAGCCAGCCAATCAGGCACACAAGGTATTCAGGCCATTCACTTCTCTCCAGACAGTACCGAGCCATTCAACACTCCAAGCTGCATTTATACCGGTTTTGGGCAGGGCTGTTTCAACCATTGTGTCAAACACCAGATACTAGACAGTCACAACATAGAATGTATATTCGTCACATACTCCATGCACCCAGGTCCCACCCGCATGCGTACCCACAACATACGGTCGTTGAGAAGGCTCGAGCCAGTCTGGTCAGCACTTCCCCACAATACCATATATGGAACTTCCACCCAACAGCCAGTCAGGGGGAAGGGACAGAGGCAGGGCTTCCCGGGACTTCGGGAAGATCAAGGTAACAGGTGATGGAAGGCAAGAGGCCATGGGGGCCATTTTGTCTCCCTCAGGAATCTTCTGATTCCAATGACATGGCCTGGGCATCCCAAAATGGAGGACGCTCAGGGCACCAGTCATTTCAGCTCAGAGCTTCCACCAGCCCGTACCCTGCTCTGTGGGTCACACACAGGTGCCCAAAAACATACACTAGGGGCACAGGGTTGTACTCCTACCCATGGGTGCCATAAAGGTATCCCACGGGTCTGTTCACTAAACCAATAGAGAGAGAGCTTCACCGCCAGGAGTCCCACATGAACTCCTGTGTGGAAAACATGACAGAACACACGATAAAAAGCAGTACAGGACAAGGATACAGAGGCCACTCATGACCATGGGCCCCAGAAAACAAAAAACACACCATCTAGTGATGGGCAATGGGTCACTTGACTCACTTATGTCCCTTTGGGACTCATAAACACAGGGGCCCTGGCTGGACTCAGTCCTGGCACATTTGGTGCCAGACTCATATAGAGATGTGAGCAGGAGCACTTTATTTTAGTGCAGGAGTGCTTTCATTTTACTTCAGTGCACACTTTATTTCAGTGCAGGAGTGCTTTTATTTTACTACAGTGCTGGAGTGCTTTTATTTTACAAGAACTTTCCAGGTGCTGAAAACCTTTTTTTCCAGAGAACATCCCCATGTGCTGACTCATTGGGTGTGGCTCCATAGGCCTGGTTTTCAGGTGCTGACTCATCGAGTGTGGCAGGGCATGGCAGCAGGCAGGCCAGAGCTACTGGGTATGGCCAGGAACAAGACTATATAAACCCACCAATCTCTCAAGCAAACGCTTTGTGTTACTTTGCACCTCCGTGCAACATGATGCTCACCACCGCCTGGGCCAGCTACTTACCTCGTGATCCTGTAACAGCATCCTCACCTGGACCCTGGCTCGCATCTCACGGCGAAGCTCCATCTTCTTGGCAGATCCCGAAGTGATGCTGCAGCACCTGCGCTCCTTGTCTCACGAAGCCGAAGGCCTGAAATGAGAAAAGAAGACCAGACAAGGTTAGAACTCACAAAAACACCCAACCTAGGGTTGTGCCTCATTTAAAGCCCAACGCGAACCCTAAGGCACTATTAAAGGCTATTTACCAGCTGTCGGACCATCTCAGCCTTCCCCCTCCGCACCACCGGCACTGCTACACCACCTGCAAGGGGAGAGAGCAGAGAAAAGAGACATTAAATACAAAGGACAGAGAACAAACTTTACAAATACAATTACAACAGTCGGAAGACAAGCGGGCAAATGGAAATAAGGGAAACACTTGCCTACAAGAGAAGTGGACTAGTCCCAGCTGGTCTGGACTTCCATGACAAGGGACCAGTGAAGGAACTCGGTTCCCTTCAACAAGCACCCCTGTCAGAAGCAGCAGGATGGAGAGCTCATCATCATCATTCAGCAGGTGAGCCTCATGAGTAATGACCACAGGGAAGCCACATCCAGGGAGAAGAGGTCTGGAGAAGGGGTTGGGGACCACAGACTGCATACTCATACAACTCCCCTTATATTCATGCAGGAACTGCACTGCTAATCACAGCAGTTCCCCACACAGACACAGAGGGAGGAACAGACAAGAGGAGTTTCATTCCTGGGAGGGCTGCGACCGTGCCCCTATGCCTCAGCAGAGACCAGGTGAGCATAACACACGTGTTTGTTGGTTGATCGGTAGAACCTTTTCGGTTCTCCCCTGTGCTTCTGGGTTTTGCGAATGCTACCTTCTGTCTGTTGACTACCACACTGTCGGCAGACTGTACAGCTCCTACGTTGGGGGTCAGTACAATATAAGGAACCTGTAGCTAATTAATGGTGCGCTGGTAAAAAACGAGGAAAATCAGGGGAAACACTTTGTTAAAGGGACATTATTGTTACATGTAAAACCAAAAACTCCCAGAAATTCACCAGTTATGGTAAGCTAAGCAAGCATAACTCGTGCCACCACTGTGCACTACTAAGACTAACACCCAGGACATCAAAGATGACATCACATACGTAATTGATGACATCACTGATGACATCACATATAAAATTAATTTTGATTAATGTCCCTATAAGGATTTGTGTTTATAATGTTTGCAACTAGATGTCAGGGTTGATTGGGATATCTATTATGAACTACTTAATGTATCAAAACATGTAGCCAACAAAGCGCCCAGATACCTCCAGGTTAGGTGCACTATATAAATGACAAAATAAATAAATAAACAAAACATTATATTGGAGTGTTTTTATTAATACAGAAACCTAATCATACATACACATAAGCAATGGTTGCATCATGCACCACATAAGTACAATATTTTTAATCTGGTAATTTTGGATAGTAAAATTGTAAATGCTACCGTAGCAGAGTTTTAAACATGGAATACAAAGCTAACAATTCAAGTCTTACTCCATACATGTGTTAGTACAAAGAATACATATTTAATCCCACAATGCATACACATCAGAGGCACGTACAGGGAAACTAAAGTAAAGAAGAAAGAAACAACAGCACCAGAAAATGTCAATAACATTTAAGTTCATCTTCATGGTTGCACATGAATTGTGTTTTTGAGGCCTCAGTATTGCCCCGTATATGCTGAGACCAAACTGTAACATACAAGAAGGTTAACGTTTAGATATAAAGCAACTTTTCCAATGTTCATATTCTGACTATCAGTGAACAAAACCACCTGGCCTAGATATGTCAGTGAACAAAAACAATTGGCCTAGATACGTGATGTCATCAGTGATGTCATCAATGCCATTTGTGATGTCATATTTGATGTCCTGGGTGTTAGTCTTAGCAGTGCACAGTGGTGGTGCAAGTTATGGTTGCTTAGCTTACCATAACTTTTTTAGTTTCTGGGGGATTCCAGTTTTACTTGTAACCATAATGTCCCTCCAACAAATTTTTTTCACAGAATTTCATAGGTTTTTATTAGTGTTACTGAATTACAGGGCCTGCGGTAGCGGCCCTGTAGTTATGGTTATGTTGTTCAACCAATAGGAAGAACACTTTTTGGGTGGTTTATAACTCCCCCCCCACTGTAGGAATTCTCATGAAACTTTGCAAAACAAGTATATGGCCCCCTTGGAATGATTCTGCGAAGTCTGGTGTGGTTTTGTTCGGGCGCGGCAAAGTTATAGGGGGGTTCCAAAATGTGTGGAAATCTTCATAGACGCAATGGAAAAAAATCACCCCTACAGCCCAAACTGCTGGACCAATTTTAACCAAATTCATGGCAGGATTAGTGGCTTAGTCCTGAAAGCATACTTTTGTAAATGTGTTGCAAATCCATCTGTAGTATTAGTTAAAATGGGCATAAACTTGATTAAAAAAATTAGTGATATCTTGGTCTGGTCTGCAGACTCACTTATTCAGTCCACCGACGATGTCCGCAGACATAGTGCATGCCTGCTGATTGGATGGTGAAAAGTGTGAGGTGCGTAATATTTTCTGAAACAGTTGCCATGTTGGACGCTTGGACAGCTGTCAGTGTCTGCAGATAGCGTGTTGGGGGAAAAAGTCTGCAAAACACATTTTGGTTTATTTGGTGGTTGAAAGAAGGGCTGGAAAGGGTGGGGGTGGAATACAGATGATATAGAGCCATTTTTATAAGTGAAAAAAGAGGGCACCGGTGCTGTCCAGTCCGCAGCCACTGCGGTAATCAGCGGACAGCGCTGTCAGCAAATAGTTTGGGAAACACATTTGGGGTTATTTGATGGCTGCAAGAGGGCATAGAAAGGGTAGGGGAGTGGAATAAACATGATATGGAGTTGTTTTTATAGGTGAAAAAGGGTCTACAGATGCCACCGAGTCCGTGGTCAATATTGGTGTTCTCAGACATCAGTTCAATTTTAGGGGATTCAGGGTGAATTTTGTTATTTCGAGGTTTGTTGTACATACTTGTTATATCGCTTAATTTTACTGTGGCCACAATCGGCCACAATTTGATTTTATTTTATTTATGTACTTTTTTTGCAGAAGAGAACAGGAAGTAAGGTGGGGAGGGAAGTACGGGAAGGGGCAGCAAGCACATCTATGGAGGGGCAGGTGAACAGGGGAAGATGATGGCCATGCATTACATATAAGGTAGGGGCAGTGTTCCTCTTGCTCCTTGATTGCAGCCTCTAAAGCACTTTGAAAATTACCCCCGCTGCACAGTGGTGTGTTGCAGTATATACTCTTGCAGTATTTACAGAGTACTCTTGTATTTCAAAGACATGAATCAACAGCCTCTTTTATGGCTTGCAAGGTAGCTGGTGGAATTTTGTGCCCCACACGAGTAGCCTGTGTGGTCGGAGTATTGGTTGAGGAAGATGAAGTAGAGGAAGACAGCCTCCGTGACAGTCTACAACGTTGCACTCAGTGCATTTCACTTTGGTAGCCTTAGCATTTGGAACACCCCCAACAGTGGTAAAGAACTGCCACACCCATGATTATCTCTGCATGCTAGAGATAGGCATTTCCTCTACCTCATGTTCTTGGTCCTCTTCATTGTTTTCTGACTTATTACACTTCTTCTGTTGTCTAGGCCCTCCAGCTGGTGGTGGTGGTGGTGACTCCTGGGCAGGAGGGATGGCAATAGCTGATGGCATTTTTGAAGATAAATAACAGTTTTGCTAATATTCTTCTAAGCATATGCTGTGCCCTATATGGTTAATGGATAATGAGTAAGAATACGAGTAGGAGCTGTGCAAGGGTACATTTTCAGCTTCAAATGTTCTAAATCATCCGAAAATGCAGTTCTGAATTGCTCGTGAAGCACGGACCTGTTTCGAGAAGTGTGGCCTTGTTCGCGACCACGTCATCATGCCGAGTGCACGCAAATGGTCACGTGACACTGTCTGGAAAGTCTGCGATTATGTCAGATGTTTATGAACATCAGTGAACACAGAAACAGTGAAAAATGTTTCAAAATGTTTATAGACCTGTTAAAAATGTTGCTAGGAGGTGGGGAATGGCACAGTTTTAAGTTCAAACTTTATACATCGGCCAAAAATGCTGCTATATTGGGGGTGTGTATTATATTAGAAAGTTGTAGCAAATTAGGGTGCACTGGTAAAAACCCATGAAATTCAGTGAAAAAACATTGCTAGAGGGACGTTATGGTTAAGTTGCACTAATAAAAAACTTTGAAATTCCATGAAAAAACATTGATAATGGGACGTTATTGTTACAAGTAAAACGGAAAAAAACACAGAAATTGGCTAGTTATGGTAAGCTAAGCAACCATACCTCGTGCCACCACCTTGCACTGCTAAGACTAGCAATGACATCACAAATGTCATTGATGACATCACTGATGGCGTTTTTCCATTGAATATACATATATAAAAATAAAATAAATGCTAATGCGTAACATATGTAATTTACTGAATCCATTTAAAGTAACAACGTTGTGACAGGTCGAATCCTTAATCCCTGATTTAGGGGTCACTCACTTAACAAGGCTCAAACCAATTTCAAACCATGGTCTTCAGTCTATTAGGGGTGCATGAGATCGGCTTCTAACTCAGCAGCCATCACTGCTCCAGGTAGGTACATTAAAATGTCTATTTGCTTGAATGGACACTTAGGACCTGATCGCTCCCTGATTCACAGTCTCACTTTGCACGGTGCTAAACATTCCATGAATCAGGCCCTTCCACTCTCAGCCAGACTCTTCTTTCACTCACAGCACGCCTCTGGCCGGAGCCACACTGCTAAAAAGGCTCTTGTGCTTCCACCGCTGTTGGCTGGCAAACAGCGACCTAGTCGCCTATTGACAAACAACATCGTGAACGACTCTGTACGACTAGTATCGAAGGTACATTGGCACAACACCAGTGTTGACACCTGTGGGCGATGTGGCTGATTCTCCACATATTTATATATTTTTTTTAAAGATATGAGCAAATGCTGCTCTCAGGTACTTTATTCAAATGTAATATTCTACACTGGCAAAAACAAAAGGACACATTCTTTTTCTTTTTGTATTTATTAAAACATACACAATTGTAATGATGTTATGTCGTTAAACAGGAGCGACCAATGAATGAGAGCCAAACTTAAAGATGCTTTGGTAATATCGAATGATATGTTGTTCTGCCACTTGCATCAGGGATGTGGTTTCGTCTGGCTGGAGCAGATGACAGCTAGGGGAGGGAGTGTCATGCGAAGGTGCGAGGAATATATCAGGAAACGCTTTTGTGTACTCTGGTGAAAACGGTATTTAGGTATAATGATGGACTACCATTGAACATGCAATTGTGGCTACACGTGGTCATGTGGAAGATACATGACCTCATCTTGCCCTTGCTAATGGAATCTTCACGTTTTATTCTAGCGCCGTGAAGCAAAGCCACACCAGCTAATTAGACAGGGGGAACACATTCTCAAACGCATGCCATGAATTCTCAGCACATGCTCCGTTTTACTATGCATCTCCATCGACACAGAAGGAAAATGTTCGTCGTTCTTTGCTTCATGGAAACGAATTTTACAGGATGAAGCATGCTAAGCCAGATGTGATAGGGTTTCAGAGCGACATCCCAGTTCAGCAGTCAAACTCTCTATGATGTAAAATCCAGTGCCTTAAATCATCCAATGATATCTGGGTGATGTTTATAAAAGTAGCTGATAAGCCCCCTGGGAGAGAAGACACGCCTGATTTTTCCTTCCACACAGCGCTCAGCGTCTTTAGTACCTATAAATACAAGGCCACAGAAACATAGTGCCCTTTTGCGAAGCTGGAGGGCCTTGAGTAAATACCGTTTTAAAATGAAGACGCATAAAGCACACAGTATAGTCTGGTCGTATAGAGCCATATAAATGTTCAACATACATAAACAGACTAAGGAGCCAATGATGCTGTACTCCCGATAACAAGGGTGTGTGTGTGTGTGTGTGTGTGCGGGGTTGAGCGGCAGGGTTTTGCACGGGGTAGAAAACAGAATGTGAATGAACTGGATGCCCAAATGTTCACAACATTGATAAGAAGGGGATGTTGAAATACAGGCCACCCTTTCTGTTCAGTTATGTTATGGGGTCAGGTATTACAACTTGTTTTGCCTCTAAAGCATATATTACAGGTTATCTATGTACAAGAAGAATACTGAAAATGAGCAGTTTTATTTAAGATACATTATAATTAAGATGAAACCTATCATCCACACGAAAAGTGAACATTCTATTGTAAATAACTTTCTAGGCCTAGGACTGAGAAGCACAGCATTTGACATTCTATACTAGGGCATCTGAAGAAGGAATGTTTTGTGCAAACCCTTGTAATGCTTCAAAAGATATAAAGGGTAAAAAAAGGGTGAGTTTTCACTTTTCTATTCATTGTCCCATAGGGAAAATGTCAAATTTCTGTGCCAAAAAAGGAACAAGTCGGTCATGAAGCACTCTAAGGACATTATTTGTTGGGACATTATTTGTTGGTTTGGTGCAAATTCTTCTCATATATTTTTTTTTATTTGGTACAACGTGGGATTCCCCATGTAGCCAAAAAGTTAGTTATATTGCCCATGATGCATTGCTGATGGAAAGGTTTTTCATTTCTAAAAAGCTGCCATTAAGCCTTTTCGAGAATCAAATTCCAAATCAACATTGGAAAGCACCCTAAAATGGAATAAGGGGTATCAATTGGGTAACATGTGGGCAGGGTAACGAAGGATGATTGGTGAAGGTTTGGGGCTTAGGGATTGGGGATAGTGTAGTATTTATTGTTTTTTGTGTGTGTTTTGCCGAGATCGAGAAGCAGCGTGAACGGAAAATACTCAAAAACTATGATACATTAAAATGTGGCAATCACTGTGTTTGCTCGGTACGGGAAGATGAGTATTTTAAGTTAATTTAGGAAGCATTTTGTATATATGTATATTACATGGCCTGCGGTAGCGGGCGTGCAGTTATGGTTAAGTTGCTCAACTCATAGGAAGAGCACATTTTGGGCGGCTAATAACTTCACTCACCCAGACGAATCCTCAATAAACTTTGTAAAAAAAATATATGGCCTGCTCTGAATTTTTTGGAAATTTTTGTGAGGTTTTGTCAAGGGGGTGCAAAGTTATGGGATGGGCCCCAATTTTTTGTTACTTCCATGGACGGATGTTCACCAAATTTGCACCAGGAGCGGCGGCTTGGTCCCGAAAGTGTGCTTTTGTAAATTGGATGTAAATCTGTGCAGTAGATTATTTTTTTTTATTAGCATTTAGTTTATAACACATTTTTAGCTAAATTTAAAATGAACATTCATTGTCTTTTTTCTTCTTCTGATAAGTGGGCCTAGATTGAGGTATCAACCGTCGTCTCCTTCAAGTGTCGCTGGTCTGTTTTTAGATTCCTCCCATTTTATTATTCGACACTAGGGGGGATTCTTTCAGGATTGTCTTTTAATTTCCTCAATGTCACTTTCAAGAGGTTCACTGTAGCATAATTACTTCTTTGATTGTCTGCTTGATATATTCTTTCCCACGACTCCTCCGCATCCAAACCCAGAATATGTCGAAGCGCAGGGTGGAGATGAATCGAATGTAGATCTTTAAGATTTGGGCAGAATAACACCAAATGTTTGAGTGATTCTTCTTTCGTCCACACAACAGACATTCATCTACTGCAACTTTGTTATATCTTTTTAGAGTACTGTTGTTGTGTAATATGTTCAGTATTAGCCTTAATAATAAATTCCACACTAGATTGTTAGGACATTTGTTGAAGTAACTTTTTGTCACATTCGGTAGCCTGATATTGTTTTTGGATAATGTGGGAATTTTAGACATAGCTCTCTTTTCTTCTGTTTTTGGACAGTCATCAGCCCATATAGTTTTCTTTACAAGTTCCGGATTTTTGCACAGGGCTTCGGTGAATGTACCGAGGGAAGAGAGATAAGTGACACACTCTAATTTCCAGTTCTTGACTGTCCATTCATCTTCCAATTTTTCTCTTGTTTTAAGTATTTCGAATTGGGTGGACAGTCTTCTCTGATCACTTCCCTATTCAGTGAGATTTTGTTCATCATGATCTTGGAATAGAGATAATTCAATCCTAACTCATGGCGGATTATATGGACTCGTAAAGATTTAGGTAAATGAAGAATTATTTTCCAGAAATAGCTCTTGCACTGGTCCCATATTCATTCTCTTAATCCTTTATTAGTTTCCGCTCCATAGATGATAGTGGGGTTACCTTTTGTTTAAAATATTTTAGAATCGGAATTAAAAAGAATTTGCTGAATCGTTTGTCCAGGGCAACACCTTGCACCATCAATTGATGGAGTTCCTTTTTCATATTCTAAATCCATGGTCTTTCACTTTTGAAGACATTTGCAATGACGCCTAGATATTTTTGGTCGAGGACCGGGCAAAGCCTCTCTTTATTTGGCATCCAAAGAGATTGTCTTTTTGTTATGTTTGTCTCCATATACCATAATTTTATACTTAAAGGCATTGATCTTTAGAGAGTTTTTATCAACATATTCTTGTACGATGGTTAGTTTTCTTTGCAGACTGACCTTAGTCTGTTTTAACAAGATCAGGTCATCTGCATATAAAAACCACCCCGCATCCTCCCCATTAATTTTCGGAGGGAAGGTGGTACTGTCACACAGAACCTCTTTTATGTCCTCAATAAAGAAACTAAACAGGGTTGCAGCTAGGGGGCAACCCTGTTTTAACCCTTTAGAGGTTTTGTTAGATTTTGTTAGAAATCTTGTTAGATTTCCCAAATAATCAAGCTTCACTTGCATATTGGGGTTAGAATATAGTTCATGGATGGAATTGCTTATACCTTGTTCTCACTGGTATGTTTTTCAATTGTAACTTTTGGAAAAATTATTAATTAAAGTTGGAAAAAAACAAAAAAAAGAAAATCATTAGGGCATCCTTTATACTTTAATTTCTCCCATAATAGATTGCGATCACTGCTATCAAAAGCCTGGCACAAATCTATGCTGGCTGTATAGACTTCCTCTTTTTTTTGCTCAGAGCAATGTTTTAATAGATTTAAGAGCAACAGGTTCAAATTACAGCCAACCTCCTTGACAAACCTAGTTTGTCTTTTGTCGATGGATTTAGATGTGTTATCCATGCTTTTAATCTTGTTAGCATTACCATCACAAAACATTTTCCAACTGTGTCTAATAGGGCGATTGGTCTGTAATTCGCCAGGGTGTGTCTATCCCCTTGTTTAAAAATAGGGATCATAATTACATGATTTTGGAATTTTGCGCATTGCGAATATTCTGTTGAACATATTTTTACAGAATTCTGCCCAGTTTTCTGGAGCCTCCTTCATTAGCGCATTAGAAATCCCGTCAGGGCCTGGAGCTCGGCATTTACTACTTTTCTTTATCAGATGAAGAATTTCTTCTGTTTCTCAACTTATCCTCCAAGGACTTTTCTCTGGGGTACTTTTGTTTACATCATTCGGCAATTTGTTTAACTTACTCAATAGCATGTTAAAGTGTGCCACCCATTTTTCCTCTGGTATGGGATTGAGAAGACATGAAGATGTCGGGTTGCCGTTTTCTTTTATTAATTACCAAAAGCTCCTCCCATTGGAATCAGCTAGAGCCTCAAGCATTCTTTCAGAATCTTTAAGGTCCAGAATCATTCTATGCATTTTTGTCCAGTTTCTACATTGTTGTTTGTGTTTTCTTATCATCTCTTTAGTTCCTTCTTACTTCATATTCTTCAATTGTCTGAGATCTTTTCTTAATAGTTTTTTTAATGTACTGTTTGTTTGTCAAGCATGTGTAGATGTTTGAATTTTGGTTTTCCTGGACCTTTTTTATTTCCTTAAATGCCATGAGCGTTTGGTTGTATTCCCCTGTGTCTTGTTTTTTTTTTCTTTTAATAACTCTATTAGATCTCTTGTTGTCAGTGGAACATCTGTTGGTTTTATTAGAATACAATTGAGGCCTCCTTCTACCTCAATTCTATGGTTCCATTTTTTTTTAAAGTTAATTTGAGAATTTTCAAATGTTATAACCACTTCTGAGTTTTTACCACCTCCATTCGGATTATTTCAGGCAATAAGTTGTCTGAAACTAAACAATAGTTGAGTGTGGATTGGCAACTTCCATTAGACCAAGTATGGGCTGCCGGTATATCGTCAATGACGTTTCCATTCAGCAAATGTAGATCTCTTAAGATCATCTATTCCATCCAATCCGCTCCTCTGCTTTTTTTTATTGCCCTTATTGTTGGTTCTATTGCATTTCCCAGTTGTTTCTTTTATGCAATTTGCGCTCAAGTCTCAATAATCAATATTTTGAGATTCGGCCGTTCTGTCAAGTTGGAATCCAATAGATTCATTACAGAATCAATGCAGATGTTGTTCTGGTTCATACAGGGATCCAGTAAAGATTTACCACCAAAAGATCTTCTTCAGAAGCTATTTTACAGTTTGTTTTCCTTTTAAGTCAAATCATTTGTATATATGGATTCAGATTTAGGGTTTCCACTGCTCTTAAACCTCAGTTGTTTTTCACCAATGTTAATAATCCTGAAGATGGTCTGCCTTTTGGGCCTCCTCTTACTGGGTTGAAAAAGGCAATATAGTAATTGAGAATGGGGACGTCCATTAACCAAGTCTCTTGTAGACATATTAGGTCAGATTCCAATAGGATTGGAAGCATCTCATTGAAAAGGTGACCAAATCCTCATGTTTTCCAACAGCCCACTTTCCAGCTGTACTGTGGGCTAAGCTTCTGGTCCTAGTTCTGTGACTTGTGCACCAAAGCTCTGGCAAGCCAATCCCATGACTGCTTACTTTCTATCTAATTTTTGGTTTTGATGGATCTTCCATTTGATTTGTCTTGCTCCATTTTGGATTGGTTGCCCTGTATAATTATTTGTATTCTTTGTCACTCCTGATTCTCTACATTGGCTTGCAGATTTTGATCTACTCAACCTTTGTTGGCATGTTCAAAGGTGCTCAACAGAAGAGCTTGTGGATGGGTCAAAGTATTAGGCTTTGATTTTTCAATTTTTTCATTTTTCATCAGAAAAGTGGCAGTCACATCAACATACACATCTTCTTCTTGGTAGTTGTCTTTGACATCGAATACTTGTGCTATTAGCTCTTCTCTAGCTTCAAAGATAATAGCACACGCAATGGCAGACTGCATAGTGAGAGTAACTTTATCATTCATATTTTCATCAGGAAAAGTGACGTTTTTTATGTCCTTTTATGTTATTACTCTCAGTTTTGGAAAGTGTTGCATTAATTTCATTAAGTTTGTACGGTTTAAACTCAGTCCATCCTTGCATTTTTCTATTCTTTCAAGAAAAATGAGGTTCAAATCTTCGTTATATCTCTTTGAGATCCCTGTACCAGTTCTCTCAGTGTTTTTTTCAGTAGGATTCAGCTGAAATGGTGGTTGCTCGCTGTGTAAAGAGTTGTTATTCGTGTTGAGTTTTGTTATCTTTGAAACGTTTGCTATTAATTTTCTCACAAATATGGGAGATTTGGAAGATTCTACTCTCAGGGCAATTTTCATTGTTTGTTGCCTTTTTTCACTTAAAGTGCGGAATCTTGGGGATCTTAGCCCAGCACTTTCTAACTTTGTCACTGAAGTTTTGTTTCTTTTTAGTGGGCTAATTAGAATTATTCTAGGTTGATCTATAGTCATGACTTTTTTGTCATCATAGATTGAGAGCTCCAGCAAACCAGTGACACTTAGGTCTGAATCCCCTTGGACTGGTACTTAAACTTGACAGTGCTTTATGCCATTCATCTTACGGTTTGCTTTACATGTACGATCAGGTATTAGTGTCACTTACAAGGTGCCAGTTGCTGCTATGTCATCAGTTTTAGCCTTTTCATCGGCTGCTTTCAGTATCCCTAAGAATTTCCTTGAGCCACTTGTTTTTGTCTTTGTCCATTTCTCGCTGTTTTTAGTTTTCTTTTTGCATCTGAATAACTTTTTCTTTGGTGGACCCTCTAGTGTTGGACTCTGTTTAAAGATTGAGAATGGATAAGCATTGACTTGATTTTTAGATGAATCTGAGTTTTTACAATGACTTACATTGTTGTGTATCGTTGCAGTGACAGTCATTAAAGGTTGTGTTTTGGAAGATCTTTGAATATTAGTTGAAGGTTGGAGAAGTAACTTGATGTTGCTTAAACATGAGCGAGTCATACCGCCTGTGCCCTTGTCGGTAGCCCCATGCCTCAAGGACTCCTCATTCCTCATTGGGGCAAGTCTTGATACAAGACCGAGAGCTCTTTCTGCTGTCACTGCTGATATTTTGTTATTTCGCTTGATCATGTTGTGCCAGGACAGCGTCACAATGTCACATACTCCTTCAAGAAATGTTCTTTTATCTTCTTTGGTGTTCTGCAACATGTCTATAAGAGTTTTCAAAACCACACTGTCCATTTCTAGTTCTCGCCCTCTTTTTTCTTTTGCATGCTCCATGAAATTCTCAATTGCAATCAATTCTGAATTCATAAGCGCAATTAACGTAGATTGGTCCTTACATTTGTTGGATAAGGATTCCTAAAGTTTTGAATATGGCGCAAGAGTTATATTAACTGCGGAAATCACAGTGATTAGAAAGCTTTTCCCCCATTATTGGGTGGCAATACACAGTCCTGGAGTGTTGGACTTGAATTCCTGATTTTGTGCATATGGGCTTTTCTCCTGTTATGTGTTTCATAAACAGATTCAGAAGAACAAGAATCCGTTGAGCCCATTGCATCCATTGGGCAACTTGCTTGTTTGATTTTTTATACGTTTCAGTTGGTCAATTGCGAGTCCTCCTCACCCTCCACTTCAGTAAAGATGGGTTCAGTTTGATTACAAGTCGTTTTAGGTTGTTGGACTGTTGGTAAATGCTCCACTTTTTCTAGAACTCTTATGCATGATTCGGAGATACCTAACCTTTTTCCGATTTTTAAGCTAACAGCACTTTTCATGTTTATTTTCTCACATGGGAGTTGTCTCGTTTTGATATTTGAACAATCACACGTCAATCCATGCTCAGTGCTGCAGTGTCGTACCACCTTTTCATCCATCTTAATAGTCGAGGATACCCACTCTCCTTGAATACTTTGGATGTCATTAGTAATCGTCCTCGAAATCTTCATTGGTTCTGGGGATTTCAGAATTTGGTTCTAAGATGACTTCAATAGGTGATTGTAAGTTAACCAGCTCCTGCTCAGGGGCGATTTTATCCAAGTAGCCATCATAGGTTGTAAATAAGTCAGAGGAAATCGGATTGGGCTTCTTAAGGTTCATGCTCAGTTTGTTTCCTTTGCTGATAGATGCAGATAGTAATGTTAGTGGATCTGCATTGATGTTCCACCGTAACACATAACAAATTTTGATCTCTAATTTCTTTTGGACCGAACATAGTTCCTTCGACTCCTGCTGCTATGATGTTGGATTCAGAATTTTCACGAGCTCTTTCAAACAGAGGGTCTTTCTTTTGATCGTGTGGCTTAAAGTGCCATTTGAGTGTCCCAAAATCAGAGGTTGAATAATTTCTCTTCTTTGGGTAACAGTCTCCTCCTTTCTCAGACAAAGGGTTCGTATTTTTCATTTTGATGTTGGCACTTAGCACGGAGCCCGATTTCGTACTACAGAGGTGTATTACTTCTTTCATTTTCGTTCTCTCAATTAACGTCGGTGTGGTGAAATCATGCAATTTGAAGATAAACGATTCCTGGTTATTCACACTCTTGGAGGTTGGTTCTAATTCACCTTCGCAACCACTGTTTTTGGTAGAATTATTATCTCCCAATTTGGTGCAATGTTCATCTAGCATACTGCGTGGATAGGCGGTGTTTACACTGTGTGCCTCCGGCGCACTAGGGGGGAATCTAGATTTGAACCTTTTGCAGAATGGGAAAGCAATAACTGAACGCTCGGTTTCACCCACTGTAAATTCTGGCTCTTAATTATTTTTCCTCCCCCACCCAGTCTAGCCACACCACCTGCTGCACCTTCACTGTTAGAAATCGTGATTTTTGGTAATGCATTTGCACGTACCTTACTTTGGGCGTGAGTTGATTGTGCGTCTTCGTCCATTTTCACAGTAGTTGCTTTTCTTGAGTTGTAGGTTTGCAGGTTGTGAAAAGCTTGTTGTTCTCGCTTCACACACCTGCAGCACTCTGCAAACACTCCGCAGATGCCCCGCTATGGAGAGGAGGCTATACACTCTTTGCTGTAGTAAGCACTGTAGAAAGACTCAGAGTTCAGAAAAGCAGGAAACAAAAAAAAACTCCTCTTGGATTGCAGCCTCACACTGTTCAAACACTCTGTAGTTTTTTTTTTAAACTACCAAAAAAGTAGGTCCCAAAAAAGTATTGATATCTGCCTCCTCTTCGAAGATCATGTTAGGCAAGATTGTATGCAGTATCCTTTGGGTGCGCTACAACAACCCTGACCTCCTGGCAATAGGAACCCAACCTTTGGTTTAAGTCTGTGCTACACAGGTTGATGGCGTGTTGAGCAGCCAGGCTTTTCTCAAGAGGGGTCAATGTGAGCTGTAGGGGAGTTACACAGAGATTCACAATGCCAAGTATTCAAATACACTCTTACACACAAGGTTTCTTGATTAAACATGTTTTAATTTATTTAACCGTCAGTTAGAGTAAGCCTTCTTCAGAAGGGGCAATATAACAGTAACACTCAAATACACTTAAAAAAACACACTCTTAAAATGTCTAAATCAGAAAGTGCCCATTTCGGATGGCCCACAGACTCTACCTACACCCTCAGGTGACATCAATAGTTAGGGTGCTGGGGACATTAATATCATTGTTGCATTTAGGATCAGGTTCAGGAATAGGTCAAAGGAAAAAGGTTATTTAGAACAATACAAGAGATCACACAAATATTCTGAAGCAGGTAAGTACGTTTGGTAAACCCCAATGCAAAAGGAGTTAACCCCTTCCTGGAAGGAAGCCACAACACCTAAGCAGAGGAGGGAAGAGTCATTCAGGGAGGAATGCCAGCCAATATCAAGTTAGCAAAAGTCAAGGTGAATGGAAGCACTTCTTGCAGGTAAGTAAAAGTCTTGCGCAATGTTTTAGAAGTCTTTGTAGGATAGAAGAAATTCAAAGTAGGGCCACATGCTGATTAGGCTTGTGTGGTAAAGAAGCTGTTAGCAACTCTACAGAGGCAACCGAGACAGGTCTTCAACAAGGACAAGCAAGGTGGCACAACAAGAGGTGAGTTCTCTCAGATTTTACAGTACCTTTAGGTTGAAGAAAATTGCAGATTACTTCTGTTTCTGTGCAGCTCTGCAGGTCCTGGTGTTCCTGGGCCTCAGTCATGGGGACAAGAGGGAGGACTTATGGGGACTCCTGCACTACAATGAGATGGTCACCTCTTGCAACCGGCAATCATCAAACAAGTGGCACTTTGGTGTTTCAGCTCCTCGCCTCTACTGCAAATATTAACACGGTGGTTCCTGGCTGTTGAGATGGGCTTTCCTTGCATCTGGGGTCCCGCACTCTGTTGAGGGGGCTCAGGCTCAGTCAGCCCTGCTTCCTGGGTGTCCGGAGGATCTTTGTGGAGCTCTTGGCTAGCTTAAAAGCAAAACACATGATCTGGTGTTCCTCTCCATGGCTATTCATTTCCAGCAGCAACTGCAGTGGAGTTTCAACCAGCTCCGAGAGATGTCCAGGTGGCTTACTTTGGAGTTGATTGGTCCCACCAATTCAAAGGGAGAAGTCATGCTTGCAGGGGATTCTCTGTCGATACAAATTTGGAGTTTCAGCACAGCAGCAGGGCTTCACCGGGCAAACCAATGGTCCAGGAGTTGCAGCAGGTGTCCTCTTCAAGTTCTTCTTCGGATTCCTTTGTCCAGTAGTTGACTCTGCCTTCCAAGCCAAAAAGCCTCACCTTTTATTCAGTTCTCTCCCATTCATTTCACCCAGCAGAGTGGCTGTCCTTGCCGGACACCCAGCAGGCCAATCACCTATGAATGCATTCCTGTATAATAGGAGACAAAGCACAGGGAGTTTCGGGCACCTCCCTTGCTTTCTGCCCCCACTAGACACCGTGGAGCCAGAGGTGGGCTTCACTCGTGAATCTGACCAAAGGCAAAATGAACAGAGGGACCAACTCTGGTTTGGTGTGCCACAGAGTAATTCTCAAGAAGGACCTTTCCACAAAGAAATGGCGAAAAAAAGAAGACCAGGGCCATTTTGACAAAAATGGCATCCTTGGGTGCTTTACTGCAGCTGCGAATGCAGTAAATGTAATTAAATTAAATGTAGTTAAATGTAAACCACTGCCACCAGACATTCATTGAGGAAAGGATAACATAAAATTGTTACATGAGAAGCTAGGCAAAGGGGATACTAAGTAACCACTCCAGCACCCTATTGTAAGAGAGTGTGTGCTGGGTCTAGAAAGTTACACATGTAAGTAAAGTCAATTACACTTTACTGCGCTTGGAATCAGTAGTTTATCCAGGTGAAGGTATTTAAACCTTGGGGAATCTGAAAGACTTCCCTATACCACTGGACTGAAGGTGCTGTGTGACACAATATAAAAGATGATGTCTATGGAGTTTGTCAGACTCCATAACCAAAAGAAACACAGAGTTAAAAATCACAATAATATATGAGAGAGTGGGAAAAAGGGTCTCTCTGTCTCCAGGTTAAAAATTCAAGTCCTCAAGTCCTCAAAATCCAGCAAAGTTGCTTGGGGTCTCTAAGGCAGAGAGGAATTCGCACATTTCTGAGAATTCTCCCTAACAGACCCATTTCCTTGTTTGGACAGCGGACAGGCAACCGATTGGCCCCAAGGGTGCCGTGATGTCCGTGGACATCGGATGCGCTCACTGATTATATGGTGAAAAGCATGAAGTGTGTCAGATTTTTGGAAACGCCCGCCATGTTGGATTTGCAGACATTCCGGCGGTGTCCATGGACACCGCGATAGAAAAATATAAGAAAATACAACATTGCACTTGTCAAACTTATCAAACAATCCCTGGGGAGTTGAGGGGTGATGAGGATGGATGGGATATGGCCATAGACGCCAGAAAATCAGTGTTTTTCACCCCCGAAGTCTGCAAACAGTCCAGAGGTTGAGGGGCAGGCCTGTGATGTTCGCGAACCCTTCACGGACATCTATGCCAATTTCTGCATTAAAGGGTTGGTGAAAAGCAGTTCTTGGATGGTTTATAACTTTGGTGTGACGCAATTAAACTGCATGAAATTTTGAAATTTTATTCTAGACTTGATTCTGAATGGTTTTGGAAAGTGTGGAACTGTTTTGTCAAGAGGGAAAACATTTGGAGGGGGGGGTCCCATAATATTGTAAAGGCTTATAAACGTGGCGCCATTTGACAAATCTGCACAAAAGTTTGCAAAACAATTTTAAGTCTAGCTATAAATAATTTTGTAAAGTTTGGTGGGATTTTCTCAAGAGGGTGCTAAATTAGAGCAGGGTCTCTACATTTTTAGATGACTTATAACTTTGTTGCCATTTGACGAATGTGGACAAACGTTTTCTGAAAGATTATAGACCTGATTTTTAATCTTTGTGTAAAGACTGAATGGAGTTTGTCAAGTGGGTGCTAAATTATATCACTATTGTGTGTACATTCATTTTGACACTTTTGAAAAAATAAAACATGGGCGGGTTTCAAGCAAACTCGTGTAAGGAGCATTAGCAAGGACCTTAAAGCATGGTTTTGCAAATGTGCCTGTGTTTTATTTTTTAACAAGTGTCATAATGTAGGTACAAAAAATTGTGATATACCTTTGGTGACTCAGTGCATGGGATGCAAGGTCATAATGTTCAAACCTCTTTTTCCATCGATTCCATGGAATGTTTGGTTCACCTTTCGTATCCAAGAAATCGTTGGGGAGGTGGTATGCCCTGCATAGTGATTGGCAAAAATGTCTTATGACTGCCCCAATAAAATTGTTCTGTATGTTTTTTTTAATAACAGTTATTTTTTTATTTTTTTATTCAGTGTGTTTTGGATTATTACAAACCTTTCACAATCAACAAAAAGAATTTTGTTTCACAAAGAGCTCATAACAATCAACATTAGGCAAGTAAAAAAACAAGGATCAGATGCAAGGGAAACCAGGGGAACCTTAATAAGATAAATCTAACTTAAAAACCATTTGAATTAAAACTGAATACTTAAAACAAGTTTTTGTTTTTGAACAATAATAATAAATTTAGACTTAACTAGACAGTGAAAAATAAATAAACATTAAGCACTAAAACAACGCATCTTTTTCACCATATCAATTCACTATTTACAATGCATTTTCTTCATCGATACGGTCTAGCCTTTTAAGAGTTTTTTCTAGAAATTTGACTGTTACAAAATTTATTTTTGGACTTTGGCAAGCATAAATTAGGCTCCACCATTTCTCTGCATCTAGGTCACATAGGTCAGCAATGTTGCTGGTTAAATACAAATTTCGAAGATCTCTTAGTTTTGTGCAGAATAACACTAAGTGATTTAGTGATTCTTCACTTCTTTTACACAGTCTGCACTTTGTGCATATCTTTTCTTTGGTGTATCGTGCCTTTGTTGTTTGTTTTGAAGGATATTCAATCTGAAGCGAAGTAGCAGATCTCTTTGTTTGCAATTTGGAAATTTTCTTAGATAGTCCGGTATGATGGACATCACACCACAATTGGTTTTCAAGAGTGTATAAGTTTTTGACAGAGCTCTTTTCATTTCGGTGTTTGACCAGTCCTCGGCCCAAAGCGCTCTTTTTACAGCTGTTGGATTTTCTGCTAATGTTTGGGCTTTGAGGGCAGATTCTGTTAAAATATGATCATTTTCTCTTTTCCAGTCTTCTACTACTTTTTCCTCGAAGTTATTATTTTTACAAAGTATTTCAAATTGGGGAGGCGTCAAGTTGCTCATTGTTTTTCTGTACAACATCAGCTTATTATAGCGGATGTGTACATATAGAGCTGTCAAACCAAGTTTGTGTCTATAACAGTTATGTTTATATTAATGTCTATATCTTGAAGAATGTTGGTTTATATTATTTTCTTTTTGTGTACAAACTTGCAAAATGTATATTCTCTTTGTCTCTTGCACAGTTCTTTGTTGGAAAGCTGTGTTTGTATGTTCGCTTTTTAAACGTTTCGTTCAAGAATGCAAGTTTTCACATGGTTATAGCCCATTTTGATACATTGAGTTCGAGCATGCACGTTGTTTGGTGGTGCGGATTCCTAAAATGAGGGATTGTTTGCTTGAACACTGTACATGAAGTTGGACCGCTTTGAAATTTCACTGCATCAATGCTTTTCTTTATACGTATTGTTCTTGTGTAATCCGATTGCTTTTATTTGTATACTCAATGTCACTATGGAAATCGGTCCAAAATGGCGGCACGTCCAGTTACATATTTAGGTCCTTTCCTCTGATGAGGCATGTCACTTCGTCTTATCCTTAAGGAAATACTAGCGTGGAACGTTGTGGCTTGCGCCGTGCCGGTAAACCCTGCTTTGAAATGATGCAGATTCAAACAATGCAGGCTGATGTGGGGCTAATACTTTAACTTACTTAACATTTATGAATCCAATAAAATTCGAGAAAATCCCTTAGTTTTCTAATGCGCCTCACTTTGTACCATCGGCTTTGGTATGCAGAGAATAACGGTGCGGCTGATATGCTTAAGGTTGCGTTTGCAGCTAAAATGCCTCAGCACTGCAATTGACACACACCGCCTCTAGTTGTTTTGGAATTAGATGGCATGCAGTTATTTACATGCTCTTGTTATTTCAATTATATATTGTGACTGTAGAATGCGCCTGCGCTCGCTCTTGTTATTTAACGCTTAAAGCAGATGAGTTCTCTTAATTGCTATTATGAAAGTGCCAGACTTACTTTCATAATGAGCACTTTCCTTCCTGCCTTGCTTGTAGTTGAATAAAGACTGGGTTGCGGCGCTGTCCGGTTCAACCAGTTGAAGGACCCTTCTCCGTTCTTGACTTTGGTAGTCTTCATCCAAAGAAAACATATTATAAATAACGGCTACTCGGTGGGTCGCGTTCTTGGTATATCCCATCCTCGTTGCCACTGAAATATCTTCTCACACGGATTTGATAAGATGACAAGGTTTATTTATGTACAAGGGTTTAACCCACTGGTCATATCAAAGTGCAAAACATAACTGACCTTTACAGTGCATCATTCTCTTCACATTCTAGATTCTACCTTCCTCAAAGATCCATGTTCCATAACTTTTGCTACTGTAGATATGAATACACAAACACACATGCTATATAACTAATACATAAATACAAAACTAATACAATAGAATACAACACACCTCCCTTCTTTACAGTGACACAATAAAATGCTATGCAATACTACAGTATGATTGAAAACTTTTTTCAAATTTAGAAAACGTGTTAATGCCTGGTTATGGAACATGGCTTTTTAGGATTTCGGAGGTGAAGAAAATAGATTTTCATCTGAATTTTAAAAACTGCTCTGTAAAACTGCTTTTTAGGACGTCATCTGATTTGTAAGCATGATTTGGATGTTGTTTTAGGTTAGGAATATGTTGTATGTCTATTTTCTGTAAATTGTGTTAAATAATATGTATATACATGTATGCCCATGGGCCAAGTTCACGCTTGTGAAATGTAGACAATTTTTTTAATAAAATGAAATAAATCAAATAAAGTGTGTAGTGTGGTGCCTCATTGGCACACTACAGCAAAAGTAAGGGGCACATAGGCCTAATGGGATGCCACAGGGCTTACATACATATGGTCAATCTGGATGCAACCTCTGCAGAGTGGAGCTGTACATGCACTGTTAAACCATGATCCCCGAGGTCGAAGGCGGTTTTATTAGGAAGTTGATTGTTAGTGTGGCTGTATAAATGTATCTGACTTTTTTATGTATGACTCTGATTGTGTTAAACCCTATAAAAACCCCGAGAGGTTTGTGCTTGCGGGCCTGGTTTTTGGGATGGCGGACACTCTTCCAGCATCTCTGTACATATCTGAATAGCTGTATGGAAATAAAACAGACTCTGCTGCCGCTGCATTGGTTGCCTTATTGGATTTAGTTCAATGTGTTTCACACTCCTACCAGTATTTTTCTCAATTCTTATATAGGGAATTACTTTTCTCTTGTTACACTTTTACCATCAAGGATCTCTTACCCTGTGTTGTGGGGATTGTTCTGACACAATTCTACAAGCAAGTGTTCACCCCTTTATTTAGGTTTTTTGACAGGCTGTGATATTCTCCACCGGTAGCCACTGTTCACTTTCCTAAAACATTATCCCTTTCTGGGCTTTAGCTTCTTCACTTGTAGTTAATTTCGGTGTCTGTGATAAAACCCTGAGTAGTCTTTCAGCACTCTGGTTTATTTTGGGCCTGGGCATTGCCAGTCTGTACGAATTCCATTTGTCTCTCCTTCTGGCTCATTCTCCACTCTTCCTTCCTCTAGGTCTCTACCCATAATTGTGCCACTTTCTGCGTCCACAAATCGGCTACAATAGTACTCGATATTGTCCTGGTCACTTAACAACACCCTGATTGGTGTTAGTCTGGTGTTTTAGACGGTATCATAAGGTCACCCCTTTTATTTTCCAGCTGCTGTCAAACATTCTCCCTCCCCTGGTAACAGGATCTGAAAAACCTTGCCCTAATAGAAGCTGATGTATTATAGACCCAAACTGCCATGGCAACGTCAGATGAAAGACGCGCAACAGCCTGGTCTGGCAGTAGCTCTCTGCAAAGTAGTGGAGGCAATGTGTACTGTGAGGGTCTGCCAGCTGCCTCAGTGAGCTGTGGTGAGGACTGGTCCAAGGTTGCCAAGAGGAAAATCAATTTGTCATGTGAGTTTTTGTGATCTTCAATTCTTCTTTCCAGTGTTCACAACACAACATGTGAAACGTGCTGCATTTGCTCTGTGGGTGAAGAGTAGGTCATTCTGGGTAGCTTTCCTGTGTTAAGGAAGTGGCATATGAGCGCAACACAGCAGCGTAAGAGATGAAAACTCACCTTTCTGAGCTTTCCTCTAACTACATAAAGAGGCGGTGGAGTGCAATGGGGACTAGCCCCCCCTCTTCTCATATCTAGGTCTGTGAGGTAAAACAGGCATGGGATATACTCCTGATTTCACGAAACAGCTCCTTTGGGAAGCATCAAATGACTCTGGGAATCCTCCATATAGCAACCTCTGGGTAGCACTTCACCTGGCTTGTGGGAATGTCCACTCCCCAGAAGCCACTCTGTCTCTTCAGGAGGCTCCGACAATGTTTCTTAAGTGATGAAGCCATTCCAGGTGGGCTTTCCCTTCTTCAGATGGCCTGCTATCTTGAGGTAATGTGAAGTGAGTGGCTTACCGCCGGTGGTGTGCTGTTCGCAAAGAAGAAAGAAGTACTTGTTTATTTTTATTTCTACGTCTTAGGGACACGACCAGGAAGCAAAGAATAATGCCAGAGGTAGGTGCGTGGGTGAAGGAGGGTGCGAACAGGGTGCCTGCAGTGGGAATCGAGGGGGGAGTAGAAGGAATGTGGTCCAAGGCAGGGCACAGTGGCTGACAGAAATAGTGGCTCGGGTCAGAGACTGGACCCATCCCAGCATTTATAGCTCACGTTCTCTTCTGTGTCTCCTGATTGGACAGCACCACTTTCCTTGGTCCTAATTTGTCACATTACCTGTGCTGAATTTGTACAAAAATAAGTGCCAGGGCCCAAATATATTCGAGCACTCCTGTGACACTGTGGTTGGGAAGTTCCCCACCACTGTTACCACCACCCGTAGGTTCTCCCCACAGTGTCCACATATTTAGGCTTACCCTACAGCTCGCACCTGCTTGTAGTGGTTGATGGATGCACTGACTGTCACAACGTAATAATTAAAGGGAGTCTGAGACATGAATGCCAAGACTCAAAAGAAAGTGCAAGGGGTCAGCCCTGGCAAACACTCCTACAAATTAAGCACTGCATATTACACTTAAAGAAACAGTTGACAAATTAACTATTGAGACAGACCTTTGACTAACGATTTCTTTCAAAGATATGACAAAAGAATGACACAAAAATAGGGGGGTCACACCTCGCAGTCGGCTGGATTCTAACAAACATTTAACAGTACTTACCCGAATTTCCCTTTTTCCAACTGTACAAAATGAGCAAAATGCAGTACCCATAAACCTACAATAATTAGAAATAAAAGTGCCCTTGTGTCCTGTGAAGCATTCTGGAAAATGTCCATGAATGAAAACCACCCTACCGTCTCGTCACCAGAAAACAGATTTCTTACAAATGTTTCCTGCTCACTCACTAAATCAAAACAAAAAAATAAAAAAAATAAAAAAATGGCGTTATGCTCTGTTGAAACACTGCCTAAAATGCTTGTTTTTACAAAATCAACTGTCGGTCTTCTGTCCTCAGGAGAAAAACGTTTAGTCAACAGCAAACGTCACCTGCCCCCTTCTCATCCTTCCCAGGGCTTTTTTATTTATTTTATTTGTTTCTTTCATTGGATAATAAGGGAGCAAATAAGCAATGAAAATGTCAAAGAATAAAAACGAAGAGTAGTACTCGGAGGCCTTGTGACATTCAGAGTGTTCACGTGCAGTGAAATTAAAAGTGGCTGTGGGGTGGGTAAACGTGCTATTAAGGTCGCCTAGGAGAGGAAGGGCCAGAGGTGCTCTTTGGGAAAGCAACAGGTAAGAGCAAGGGAGGAAACATCCCAGGAGAAGAGGGCGGTCTATCACCCAAACAGGTAAGTGCAAGGAGGGGTCAAACCACCCAACAAGTGGGTGTGAGTGCAGAGGGCAGTGCAAGGGGGGGTTGCTGGGGCGAATGGGCAGAAGGCCAGGACCCAATTGAGGGATCTGGATGGCAATCTCAGCGACAGAGGGGATGGCTTGCACAGGAGGGGAGAGGGAAGGTGAAGGAGAAGAGAATGTTCTTGAGTTGTTTGTGGAACTAGAGGTGGTCCAGTTCAAGACGGAGAGAGAGAGAGAGAGAGAGAGAGAAAGAGAGAGAGACTATTCCATAGGAGGGAACCAACGGAGAAGAGAGATATACCCCCAGCTCTCTTCTTGGAGAAGCATTTGGTCAGCAGTGAGCCGGAGCAAGAAGATTGAAGGGATCTGGAAAGAGAGTATTTAGTAAGAGGGAGTTGCAGTTGGCGTGGTCACAGGCCCCAGACAGCCTTGTGATTGATGCAAAGGGTCTTGAATTTGATCCTTGCAACAACCGTAAGCCAATGGAGAGATTTTAGAGCTGGAGAGATATGGTCCTAGGGCTTGAGGCCAAGGATAGGTCTCTCAGCCCTGTTCTGGATTAGTTGAAGAGAACACAGTGAAGAACGCAGCAGGTTGAGGAAGAGGCTGTTACAGTAATCTAGCCTGGAGAGGACCAGAGCTCTGGAGACATTAAGCTTCTGGAGGTAGGTGAGGAAGGGGAGAATACCTCTAAGGAGTTGAAGTTGAAAATGGACCTCTTGTCAAGGTCCAAGATGTGAGGAGTAAAGGAGAGAGAGGAGTCGAAGATGACCCCAAAGTTTTTGGCCTCAGTTTGAGGAGAGGGAGGTGAGCCCATAGAGGGTGGCCATAGTGCAGGAAGGAAACAGGGATCAAGTGTCCCAATAGGAAGGATATTGGTCATACAGGCAGTAAGACAGAGATCATTGGAGGAGCACCAAGACTGAAAAGCATACAGGCAGACAGGGATAATAGAGGAGGAAGAGGGAGAGGAAGAAAGGAGCTTGAAGAAGGGTTGTGTGTCAATTGCCTAACAATGGAAATGAGGAGAGAGGCAGATATCAGGTGAACAAGAGGTGCAAGGTACATGTTGAAAAGCCAAGGCGAGAGGGTAGAGCTCTGGGGAACACCACATGTGGAGAAAGTGGCGCAGGAGGAGAAGGCGCACAGGAGCACCTGGGAAGGGTGGTCAGTGAGGAAGGAGGTCAACCAGTTCAGTGCCCGGTCTGAGATACCAAGTCTATCTTGGAGCCGCTTTATGAGGATAGAATGTTTGACCGTGTCAAAGGCAGAAGAGAGGTCAAGGAGAATGAGAAGAGTTAGAGTCAAGATTTGCAAGCCGTTCTTCAAAGATGTTCGGGAGAGCAGTTTCTGTGCCTGTGGATGCTCTGAATCCAGATTGATGGTCGTGTAAACAACCAATGAGCTTGGTGTGTCGAGTCAGTTGGATAACACCAACTTCTCCAGCAGTTTCCTAAGGAAGGGTGTAGTAGAGATAGGGTGGTAGTTGGCCAGACACAAGAGTTTGGATGAAGACTTTTTTAGGAGGGGATACACAAGGGAGTGCTTGAGAGGGGACAGGAAAGAGCCAGATGTTAAGGATTGATTGCAGAAGTTAGCAAGAGCCGGGGCGAGGGAGAAGATGTTTTCCTTAAAGGTTCTGGAAGAACAGGGAGAAATCTGTTTGGATGAGACCTTCATAGAGCGGACTACTGTAGAGAAATCCACTGTGATAGGTGAAAAAGAGGAGAGAGTGGGTGGGGGTGGAAGCGAGGCAAAGGGAGGCGGGGATGAAAGGGGAGGCATGGAGTAAGGTGAAGAATAAAGAGAGAGGTCAGAATGTCCTTTTAGACTTTAAGAGGTGAAATTGGTGGCCAGTGCAGTACAGAGGGACTGAGAGAAAAGAGGCAAGGTGGAGACTGCAAAGATTGATGGGTTAGTCTGCTGGAGGTTCTAACTCCAACAAATGTGGCAAACCTCCAAGAAAGATACACATTAATTTCTTGCATAGCTGATATGTCATTTATTTTGATGGTCGAGTTTTTGTTTCCCACAGGGGCAGAAACCTTGTGCCCCCACGTTGGAGGGGTCCCCCTTAAGGCTGCCTAATTCAAAGAAGCCTGTTCCCATTGTTAATCTAACTTAAAGGATATTTTATGTCAAGCTGCTGAGGCTCTAATCTTGTTTTCTATCTGTCATTGACAAATACATTCTGCTCTGATCAATTACACCTGTAATGCCTTGTGGGCACTGTGGTATTCTTAGTGTGTCTGTTCACTACAACACAACTCATGTAGCATTCCCACCTTTCTGTGGGGATATTGATCATGAGCAATAGCCAAAGTTGAAATGCTTATTGATAAATGTCAGTGCTGTGATGGTTCAGAATATAGATCAGTGTGTTAAACACTCATTGCAGAGATATGCGTTCATATTCAAGATTACAATACCAAATTCAAGCACAGTCAACTGAGGCATTTCCTAGTTCTGAGGCTGATTTTATCTGTGTATATGTGCTTTGTTTTGTAGCACAACAAGCGCTATTATAGCAATGTACCTGTACCACATAGTGGTGGGTATAAAAACAAACAAATAATGTGGTGAAGGACTAGAAATTGGTTTGTTGAAGCATTCACGTTTGTATACTGACTTTGCCTGAAAACGATACCAAGATCCTGGACAAATGATGTAATATCACTCACATTAAAGTGCTATCTTCTGTGAAAAGAATTGCCTCCTCACATGCTGGTGGCATTTCTAAGTCCATTACCTGATATTTCTTTTTATATACATTTGAGTAGAAGGTGTTCTAGACAGAAGACATCAGACCAGATATCGCAGGCCTCTCGCAAGCATATTTTAAGGTCTGCTGATTTGACACAAAAAATGGTTTGCTTTTTTGTGGTTTTTTCATTGAACTGAAAGGTTTTTCTGCACATTTATAAAATAAACAATTTCGCAAGCCTGTTTTGGGCATATTTAAAGATTTAAAATACAAAAGAGAAACACAGATGAAATGTTTTAAGATCGCATCAGTTAGTATGCAGTACTTGTATACTTCCCTTGATGAGGAAGACAATGAAGCTAACATCATTCCCATTTTGCATAATACACTTCCATAACATTTTGTTTTTTAAAAGTTGTCATGTCGGGTTATGTGATTTGTCTACCTTCCAAGTCAGTTCTGTAACATTTAATTATTTTTGTTCATTATGAGTGGTAGAAAAAAAGTGCAAATCACAGCTTCACCTCTTAACCAATATGTGATCCTTGGCACCACATTTTATATATTGTATTGCGTAATCTATCAAATTTGCCAGTATCCAAGCCTTTCAAAATGTTTGCCCTACAGAGTGATTTCATTCTCAGGGTATGATCTTCAAAAATCCTCACTCATGGTTTTACTGACTATAGTGTTGCTTCCTCTATACAAATAGTGAGCATTGATAAATTACACACCATAGCCACTTGTTTATTTGCTTTCTAATAGCAATACTTCTTGAAAACCTTGTCCCTCTCCTAACCTCATTCTGTCTGGATACAGACACCTTCCTGGCAGCATCACATCTTTATCAACTATCTATGCTACGGTATCTGTACCTTTCTCCTTACTTTCAATTGGTCCCCCGTATAGATACTTGAGCACTTTTGCATTCCGTGAGGCAGCTAATCTGAGTGATCTATCTATTCTGGATTATGTGCACTTTTTTCATGTAATCTGTGTCCAGCAATTATACTATGGACAGTACTCCTTCCTCGTGGCTTCTGTTGATGAAACGCGCCCGGTAACTATTCTAGAACACAATTACCATAGCTGTAGACTGCTGATGTTGGCCTTGAAAAACTACTTGTTTGTCATTCTGATTATAAGAATGAAGAGGGTAAAGGGACTGAAAGGGAGTGCACTTGCCTGTGTTGATCGCTGCCAGGAAGCTTATGAACCTATGCACTTTGATTGTGATGGGGTGCGACCAGATATTCTGGAACCCTTAATTACTTTGGTTCAGTGGTGGGGGCCCCAAAGGTGCCTGTGCCCCAGGCCCCAAGATTACTTAAAATGACCCTGCACTGGGGATTATGTGACCAGCATATGGAAAACATTTGAAAGAATAGTCAATTGAGTTTTTTGAAACTCGATAATGAGTCAAATTACGATAAACTATTGCATGTATGTTACCCTGTGGTTTGATGCACGTGGCAAAAATATCAATGTGACGCACCACATTCCCTCATTCTTTCTTCTCAAGGGAACAGGAAAAGGATTTATTAAATAGTCACTTTACATTTTCCGTTTTGAACAAATATTGAATGTACATCGGTGCGGCTTGATTTTTAACAATAGTGATATAGCATCCGGTGGGTCCCAAAGGAATGGTAAAGGGCGTTCTGGGGCAATGCATCCCTCGCATTAAATCTGCTGGTCAAAGACAGACATGCCCAGTTTACTGTGGGGAGGTTAAGACATTCCTGGGTTTTTTTTGTTTTTTTTTACTGTTGCATCAGGAGCTGATTATGTTTGTGGTTAGCCCTTCGCCAGTGATGCAGTGCTCGATGCTTTGAAAGAGACAGCAAGGATGTTTTTTACTTCATGATTAGAGAGGACTCAACTAAATGGTGGGATGGGAAAGGCAGAGTAAGAAATGAGTCATAGAGGAAAAAGTTCCTCCCTGTTTTTTTGACTGCAGCTAAAATGAAAGTTTCAAGCATTGACAAAGCAGACATGAATGCGATCTTTGGTAATGTTGCTATCCAGTGAAAACACCTGATTGCACATTTCCTTAAAGGGCTAGCCAATTGATGTGTCACTTCTTGCACGTTTCTTCAAAAAGACTGAAGTATTGTCTACTGTGCTTTGGATAAAGTGTATGTACTTTGAAGAGTTGTTTAAGAGCACCTTTCTTGAAATGAACGTTCTATTGAATTCTCAGTTTGTCATTACTATTTTTGTATCTCTGAACCTCTTCGTTTTCTCTGTGCCTTCTCTGCCTCACTTAGTTTCATTTGTATATGTATTCCTAACATATCTCCCTTTCTACTTCTGCCATTGTACACTCTTTCTCTCACTGTATATCTCATTGGAGGCTGTAGCATATTACAAAACCCCTGCTTTTTCTTGGCATAAAGATCCAACTCTGTCTGTACTGCACTGCCTCCGTGTGTAGCTCAGATGTATGTATATGGAACAGGCCATGATCTGTACCCATTTCTCATGAAATATCATGTTGGCAGAAACAGAAAACCTGCTGGTATTCTTCTACAGGAACATCTTGGGAGACCAGATGAGTAAGAACCACAAAGTGAGGAATCGGCCAGGACTCCTGTAAGGAAACAGCAAGCAAAAGGGGCTGAAGAGTTCTGAAGTGTCATCCTTCTGCACCAGAGATCCTTGTAAAGTGCACTAACTCTATGAAATGCATTAGGGTAGTTTATTATGTAAAACGTAGTGAAATTAAAAGTACTCATCTGCCATGCTGGTTGGGGAAACATCCAATATGAATTCGTAGTAAGGAAGATGGTTACAAAGTTATCACACCTCTTAGAATAAACTGGACAACAATTAGACACATCATTGCCACACACTCGTTTTAGGATTTAAGGAACACAAGTTCCAAGAATGATATTGAGCACCTTCATCATGTTTACAAGCTGCACCTAATGCTATCAGCCACACAATCAGACCATATGTTCATTAACTGGATTTAGACTGCTGCCAGCCTTCCGTATTAACATGTGACATTACAATGATCACAATGTGTAACCGTTTCTCTGTTGATCCCCCCACACCAATGCTCAGAGCCCCAGGTTTGTCAGGAAAAAGGTAAGTATAAGCAACCTGTTTAAAATGGGGAGTAAACAAAAGAAGAATCAAGCATTTACATTTCTCTACAAACATATCCCAAATATTATGCTGCTCATATAAAAATATTTTTGGACACAAGTACCAAAGGCTGGGGTGGAATGACATGTAGATAATATGTGCATAACATACAGACAAACGAAAGACGACACCAGAGTAGCAGAATGGTTAGAGGTATTGCACGCAAACTCTGTTGTAGACAAAATAACTTTATATTCAGCCTGACTGGCAAATCAAATGCAGTAAAGAATCTACTGTTGTCTGAGTCACCCATTCCTTCAGGCCATTGTTTTGCAGGTGACAGAGAAGGAAGGATGTTGAACACACAGGACCTTGTTGAGATACATTTTGACCCTGATCAGGAACATTTTCATGGGTTAAATCTCATCCAAATAATTTGATCCATCCCAGTTGCTGTTAATAAATAGTATTTATTTCATTTATTTATTTATTTCATTTATAAACCGCAAAAGCAGCCTAGAGGCATCGAGCTGCTGTTAGAATGAGCTACTCACAATCAACAAGATCAGGTTAGACAGCAGTACTATTGTGGTTGGTGATTGGTGGACAGACCATTCAAACAGCAAGCTTTTCAAGGCTTTGCAGAATTTCCAGTAGGAGGGTTCAGCTCTTGGGGTGGGAGGCAGGAAGTTCCAATGTTCGGCTGTGATGTAGGGGAAGATTAAACCCCCCACTTTGGAGCGTCTGAATTTACGTTGGATGCCACTCTCGGCAAATGGCGTTCTAGTTTGTCTGACAGAGTGGGCTCTAGCAATTTTCTTTGAAAGGTGTGGGGGCAGTGTTGGAAAGGCATTTGTGAGTAATTGACATCATTTTGAAGACAATTAATTTCCTAATAGGTAGCCAGCGTACCGCTCTTCTAGCAGGAGAGATGTGTTCGCTTTTGGGGCGAAGAACATTGTTTTGAATGTTGTGTACTTATCTCTCTATATATATATATAAAAGGGAACTTTGTAGATATGTGTGTATGTCTGTTCTAAATGTTCAGCATATAATAAAAGTAAGGGATGCCTGGTGCTATGTCTATGGTCCGCCAGGCTAATATAATGAGGAACAAAGGGGGATTGGACCAACTAGACCAAAGATGACAAAAACTGTTTCTCAATTCTTAGTAAACATCATATTTATTTTAGAAATACGGAAACCAATTTTCACAGAATTTAATAAGCTAGGCCCAATGTACAAACACATCCCTCTGTGTTCTATTCAGTCATAACTCACACATACATTGCTCATACTCAAATACGTTTAGACAAAAAGGAAAATAATGTTACCATCTCATATTCTAATCAAATAAATGTCACTTTAACACTCAAATATTAAATGATGTGACCCTCTGTAGATCTCCAGGGGTTGGAAAAAATATCGTCGACATATGTTTCGGTTGAGTTTCCAAACAAGGGTGGGATCTCCTTGACCAATTATTTTAATCAACCTTCCTCAGGACGTAGTGCAAACGTCAAATGCACGTTGCCTCTTCATAAACACAATAAAGGGGGATGGGGGTCGATAGAGCCTCAGTTCTAGAAAAAATAAAATAGACTAAATTAGTCTTGTCAAACAGTGTTGTCATCTTCGTTTACTTTAAACCTTTTAACGGTATATAGTATAACTGCATTCATCAGTTGCACCAAGCCGACTCACCTCCTCTGGACTACCAGGGGCCGGTGGCTTGGCAATATGGAGAGAATCCTAATGTGTGTCCTGCCATTGGTGTGGAATATACATCAATATTAGTTCCTCATCTGTAGACAGGAGAAAAAGACAGGTGCCAGGGAGAACATTAGTGGCCCAGTGCTTCTTATTTTATAAGCAGAAGGAGTGGTTAACACCAAGTTCTGGTACTCACTCCGATAGTGGGGGTCCTGGATGTTGGACCATTAGTCTGGCTCAGCATTGTTTGCGTGGGGCGCCAGGTGGCTAGTGGGCGGCGGAACCTCAAATCCAGCTAAAGGGAGCCCCTGCATAGGAAGAGACAAGTGTGGAGAATAACCCTGTCACTCATCCTCATCTGTTAATATGAGGAAAGTGGCATTAAATAAAGAATAATGAATGATTGGCTTACTTAAGGCATCTGTTCCTGGGCCAGTGGTGGCAGCTCTTGTGGGTATGAGTCTCTGTAATACTGGCGCCGCGTAGTTAATTAGCTGTAAGAGCAGGGGGGACAGACTCACTAAAGGTGCTGGGGCGGCGCGATCGCCGGTTCAGTACCTTGTGTGAGGCTGACACATTAGACGGTGCAGGCGTGTTAAACTGATCAATGCAGGGGTTCACTTTGGCTGGATTTGAGGTTCCGCCACCCACTAGCCACCTGGCACCCCACATGAACAATGCCGAGCCAGACTAATGGTCCAACATCCATGACCCCCACTATCGGAGTGAGTACCAGAACTTGGTGTTAACCACTACCTCTGATTATAAAATTAGAAGCACAGGGCCACTAATGTTGTCCCTGGCACCTGTCTTTTTCTCCTGTCTACAGGTGAGGAACTAATATTGATGTATATTCCACACCAATGGCAGGACAAACGTTAGGATTCTCTCCATATCACCGAGCCACCGGCCCCTGGTAGTCCAGAGAAGGTGAGTCGGCTTGGTGGAACTGATGAATACAGTTGTAATATATACCATTAATAGGTTTAAAGTAAACGAAGATGACAACACTGTTTGACAAGACTAATTTAGTCTATTTTATTTTTTCTAGAACTGAGGCTCTATCGACCCCCCTTCCCCTTTATTGTGTTTATGAAGAGGCAACATGCATTTGACGTTTGCACTATGTCCTGACGAAGGTTGATTAAAATAATTGGGCAAGGAGATCTCACCATTGTTTGGAAACTCGACCGAAACATATGTCGACAATATTTTTTCCAACCCCCTGGAGATCTACAGAGAGTCACATCATTTAATATTTGAGTGTTAAAGTGACATTTATTTGATTAGGATATGAGATAGTAACATTATTGTACCTTTTGTCTAAACGTATGCGAGTATAAGAAATGTATGTGTGAGTTATGACTGAATAGAACACGGATAGATATGTTTGTACATTGAGCCTAGCTTATTAAATTCTGTGAAAATTGGTTTCTGTATTTGTAAAATAAATAAGATGTTTTACTAAGAATTGAGAAACAGTTTTTGACATCTTTGGTCTAGTTGGTCCAATCCCCCTTTTTTCCTTTAAATGTTCAGCATACTTCTCAACATGCCACAACCCTGAAAATTGGCAAGTGGGTAGGTTCCAAGGTGTAGACAATGTGAACAGTATATAATATACATTTTTCCCCCAAAATTATTTTAGGCGGTCTGCAATGCTTACCCCTGCCATATGGCTCTTCGGGCTTTATCTCTGCCGCATATTTACATAAACTTGAGTAGTTCATTGTTCCTAAACTTTCCACACTATCAGCATTCTAGCCAACAATAGCGATACTCACATTTGAAGTAATGTGGTTGACACAAAACAGTGCTTTTGTAGTAATGCAGGTGATAGGAAACAATGCATGTCTCTTCAATAGTGTCTGTAATAACATTGTCCGTCACATCATGGCAAATCTCTCATGAAAATCACAGAAACTTAATTTCCCCTAGAAGTTGATGAATGTATGCTATCTGAACAGTACAAAGCTTGCATGCTTCAGCCGTACACATGCGGGTCCGGCACTTCAAGCAAGCACGCTTCAGCCCTATACGTACGGCACTCACATTGAGGTCACTGCTGCCTCGGCTGTAGATTGGGACACCAATAATGTTGCCACACAATCTCAACGCTCCAACTCAAAGTAGCTGGAATTGATTTACGGGATTCATACTTTTGTGATGGTCAGCTTTATGTGGCTTGCTCCAGAGTTAGGAACAAAGACTATTTTTTCACAGTAGCTCTTACTGGAAAGACTAGCAATATTGTCTACAAAGAAGCATTGGTTCAGGGATAATAGTATACCAATGACAGAATTAGGCAAAGGGGGCGGTCAGTCGAAATGAAACTCACCATAACTCTCCATACAATATAAATCTCAACCACAAAAGTAATCTGAAGGGCCTGCCGGGGCAAATCAAGTCACCATAAGGAACGATGCATGGTCACATCCACGCATTGTTATTCAGGTAATGCAAACAACCCTGCAACATCATCATCTATATTCGTTCTGTGAATAAACCTCAAACTAGGACTGAAGAAGGAATTACCACTCTATGGCCCTCATTACGACCCTGGCGGATTTTTTCCGCCATCGACGGACTTTCCGGCCATGGCGCAAAGTCCCTTTACGCCATGGCGGATGGCGGACTTACCGCCCCATTCCGAGGTCGGCGGGGCGGTAAGTCCCCATTGACCCATTTACCCTTCCCCATTCCCATTTCGGCCCCATAGGGCTCAATGGGAGTGGGGAAGGAGTTAATTACGCCACCGTAAAATACGGTGGCGTAATTAACACCAAGGTCCCAGAGCGCCATGGATTTTTCCGCCCGCAAAAAGCGGGCGGAAAAATGACCATGGCGCTCCAGGAACTCGTAGTTGGCGGTAAGGGGTCCGCGCAGCTAACGCTGGCGCAGACCCCTTAGCGCCAGGGTCGTAATGAGGCCCTATATATTTAAAAGGGAAATGTGTGGCTATGTGTGTGTGTCTGTTCAAAATGTTCAGCATACTCCCCATCATGCTACAAAACTGGAATGTGGCATCTGGACAGGTTCCATGGTGTAGACAATGTAAAAAGTATAAAATATCATTTTTTTTCTTTTTTTAGCAGTTTTTTAAGTGGTCTGCAATGCTTGGATTTGTGTGTGTGTGCATGTGTGCATGTGTGTGTGTGTCTGTTGGTCTGTCTGTCCGAATTGTTCTGCATACTTCCCAGCATGCTACAAACCCGACATTTGGCATGTTGATAGGTTGCAGGGTGTACACAATGTAAAACATATAAAATAAACATTTTTCGATTTTTCTTTTTAGAGTTTTATTTTTATTTGGTCTTCAATGCTTGGAAATGTGCATGTGTCTGTTTGAAATGTTCAGTATAGTCAGCCCTCCAGATAAGGTGCATATTATGCCTTTTTACGCAGAGAAATCTTGTCAATACGGACCTTTTAATTCTTCCTTTCATACCACTTACACAGGCTATTTATGGCAGCACTACCATAAATCGTGGAGCTCACTGCTGACATCATGGCTAGCAGCAGCTTGCAAATCCATTCTTTACTTTAGTAATCGACACAGTTCCTTGAAAGTATCAACTGCAATGAGTTCTGGTCTGTTTAATTATTTTAACTCTCTCCTCTGCTAATGATTTCATCAAGATTATTCTTTCTGAGAAATGTAAAAGGGAATGTGTGAATGCTCGACCAATCTCTGCTGAAAGCAGACATGGAGGTGGAGAGAGAGGCGAGAGGTGCCAGGGAGTCCATATTGGATAAGGATCTGAGGCTAAGAGAGATCCCTTCCCGTAAAATTGATGATGTTGACATGCATGGATTAGTGTATGATGATCCTGAGATCAAGTTTTTGCCGAAATTTGAGGGTCATAGCTCAGTAAGCCAGAAGAATGTTATTGACCTTCCAAGTTCCTTTTCTAGAAGTCTGGTTTTTGAGGAGAATGAAGGAAATTAAAAGACTCCTATCTCCTCTGCTTCATCTACTTATACATCTACGCCGCCAGCAAGAAGAAGACGCGGGAGGACAAGGGGTGTCCATCCTATGTTAGCGGTGGATCTAACTGATATGCAGAAATTGGTGATTGTGTCGGTATCGACATCACTAATTCCCTTCACAAAGTTATATGAGAGTCTGAATAGCTCCCTGCAAGACCAATCTGCCCTGATCATTAGTCTATTAATCTGGAGTCGCTTGAGACAAGAGCAGATAAAAGACTGAATAAGGAAGCTGAAACTTCAGCTGTTTGGCAAAGTAGACTATGTGATCTGGCAAGACGTGAATCCTCTGATAAATCTGTTATGATGGAAACTCTCTTGCAAGACTTCAATGGATGAGGTGTAACATGAAAGGTGCGACCCTGAGGAGTTGTTCGCCAATGGGGGAAAGGAGTGATTTAGAACCCCTTAAAATAGGTAAGGTACTTAAAGAGTCTGTTGTGGATCTGACAGTGGAAGTTGGTACTCTGTCAAGTTGTCCCCCGGATAAGAACGTCTTCCCAGTAGTTAATGTGAAAAAAGATCCTAAAACTGGCCTTATGACAGTAGGTGGAGAGACGAACTTCCCTAAAAGTGACTCCAGAAATGGCTTTTTGGCAGATGTAGCAAATAGGAATCTGCCTCAGCAAGTAAAAAAACAAAAAATATGCCAGCCAGAACAAGTAGGAAAGCCAAGGGGTTTAGGGCATTCCTCAGGAACATCAGAACCCCCTTTATTGCCCAATCTGCCCGTCGCCAAGAAATCCAGAATATGCTCCCTCCACTAAGAGATGGTGGGGTGGAACCATCGTTGGATCCCAATGCTGTCTTGGAACTGAGTGAGTGGTTACCATCTACGGGAGAGTTGAGCTTGTTGGTGGAAGAATTGGAGAAAGCAGAAGAGGATACCAGATGGAAAAATGTGAGTAACTCAGAGTGGGAAAGAATTGAGGATCTCATCCAAGAGACCGGCCTGCCGGCCTATAAAAAAGATACAATTTCCAGCAGCCCAAACTTTAGGGTGAACTTTAAGGGTACTGGATCTATGGACCCCCAAGGGGCCCCTAGAAGATTAACAAAAGAGGACGAAGTACCTGTGAAACCCAAACAGGTGGATAAAGAACCCCAAAAGGCTGTTGAGAATTGTAACATTCTGGAGGAAAAAAGAAAGGGTGGCAAGAGGCCGTAGAATGAAAAATATGAAGCTGGTACCGGAACACCTCGAAGATCTCCAATGAAAGCTCGACAGGTCCGGTCCACGCTGAAAGGCAGACCGAGACCGGAGGGGAGCCTCTTGGGGGTTGGGAAAGGTTGAGCCCAAAATGATGCCTGGAAAAAATCAAATCTGATGCAAAATGAATCATGCTGAATAGAGGAAATGTTCTGCGATTATTTAATTGCATTATTCCAGACCATATATTTGCCTCAAGGGACATCAAGATCGTTGAATTTGTGGAGGAAAAAAAGACAGATTAGGTTATATTGCACTTATTCTCCCATGCTACGAAGGACTTAATATTGGCATTAAAGGAGAAGTTTCTGTGCTTGGGGTATGAAGTCTCGAATTATCACATGCAATTAAAAGTTAAGTGGAGGGAATCAGCGGTTTCAAAGGATGAATGGAAAGTTGGACCCTCTGCAAAATTAGAAAAGAGAGAAAATGGGGGAAAAATGGCAGTAAAAAACTCCAGTAAGGAGGTGGTGTTTGTACCCAATCAGAAAGAGCTTCACTCTCTGCAATTGACGGTGGCAAACCAAAAAAAGGTAACAGAAGATCTGAAAAGTTCTGGCAATTGTATGCCAACTGAGGAATCTTCTTGGTTCTGGTTGGCTGGAGTCTTGGGTTGCTCTGGTGGTTGCTAGATCTCAACGGAAGAGCGACAGGAGCCTCTGAAGATTGGATGTTGGAACACTCAGGGCTTCCAAACTCTCTTCCGTGAAAAGGTTCTGGATCTCAAATTGTTTGACATGCTGTTATTTCAGGAGACATGGTTAAGTAAATTTCCTCAATGTGATGGCTATCTAGCCTTTCTAAATCCTGCTCCGAAGGGGGTGACAGGGCGGCCGTATGCAGGCCTCCTTATGCTATTGAAAAATGATTTGGGATGGGCGATGGTTGAAACTAAATGTCCCAACCCTTATGTTCAGATACTATACTTAAAACATGATAAGGACCATAGGGATATTTCCCTGGTGGTGATGAAGATTTTTTGGCATGTTAACATGGGGAGTGATACACATTTCTTGATGTCCATCACAAGTGCGATTGATGAGGTGATATGTGAAGTAGAAGGAGTGAAGATTGTGGTCTGTGGAGACCTTAATATTAGGCTCCTTGAAAAGGAGGGGTGAGTTTTAGATAAGAACAAATGGAATAAAAGAGAGGATGTATGGATGACGAATATGGAAGACAGAGACATGTGTATGGTTAACGGTCAAACTGAAGGGAATATTCCGGGTTGTCCAACGTGCTGTAGTGGGGAAAGAGTATCTTGTATAGATTATTGCTTTATCTCTGAGAATTTAAGGGAAGGGATAGAGAGTTTCTCCATTAGGCCCCAGCAGTTTAGTGATCACGATGTACTGGCTATCTGTTTGAGGAGTTGGTATGATCAGGAGCCTAGGGATAAGATTGAAGAGGTGGTCCTTGGTTCCTGTGGGATTCGCCTATGACTGAAGGCACAGGATATCAGGAAAATAAATGTGGCCTTTGAGGCGCAGTTATTTAAAGATCCTACTGACATTGACTACACTGGTGTGTTAAGAGAATTCTCGCAGGAAAATGCCCTTGGTGTAAAACCAACTTGGTCACAAAAGCATGTATACGACTCAGATTTTGTGGAAATGAGCTAAATATTGAGAAAGACTGTGAAAGAGATTAGAGGAGATGCTAATGATAACAAAATGTAAAGGATAAGGAAAGCTAGACAAGGGTACAGGAATTGGCAGAAGTGCTTGCAGATGCTGCGCGTGCAAAATGATGCTGAGCGTATTCTCCTAGTAGTATGCTCCAAAAATTCCAAAAATACTTGGGAGCTAATAAATTATGGTGGTGTATTTAGGCAAGCTAGTATTAGGGCTATGGTAGTGGAAAAAGACTGGATCCAACACTATTGAACTTTATTTGTGGATCCAAGTGGGGCGAAAGGGGAGATTAAAAAAGTCTCCCTGGGAAGGTGGAATTTTGTGTTCGATGAGCATGACGCTACCACTATGATTAGTAACTTAAGTGCCTCTCGTGCAGTGGGCCCCGATGGTCTCCCTAATCAGGAATTGAAAAAAAAATAGAAACCACTGGGTAAAAATGTTAGTGCTCATGTTTGACCAAATCATGATTTATAAGATGATTCCACCTTCATGGAAGGAGGCGCATATCATGCCAATCTTTAAAAAGGGCGACAGGGCGAACCCTAAAAATTACTGCCCAATGGCCTTGTTGGACTCTATTGGGAAATAGTTTGCAACTTTCCTACTGCAGGATTTGAACACCTGGGCAGAGGAGAGTGGTATATTGGAACCCAGACAATCAGGATTCGTTAAGGGGGTGGGCACGGCCTTAATGTATTCATCATAAACCTCCTAAAGGAAAAAACCCTTGAAGATGGATCCACCCTGTTCATGTCCTTTATGGACCTTGAACATGCCTTTGATGGTGTCAGCAGAGGACACCTCTGGTCCAAATGACAGAAGTGGGGTTGCCCATGGGATTTGGTAGAGGCTATGGAAGCCTTATACACTGGCACTTCGGTCAGAATTAAGCTTTCAGTTAAGGGAAGTGTATCCCATTAGATCTATATCTACTGGGGCTTGAAGCAGAGGTGTGCTCTAGTTCCCCTGTTATTCTGCTTGTATATAGCAGATCTAGTATCATCCCAGGCAGGGATTCAAGCATTTCCGCATAAAATTAATGGAATGGAGGTTCTGTGGATCCTCTTTGCAGATGATTTGGTCTTTCTGGACCAAACTCTGATAGGGCTCCAGCAATGCTTAGAAGCCTTTGAGCAGTATCTGAATGTAAATGGTATGAACATCAATATTAAAAAATCAGAAATACTCCCCATGAAGAGAGCGGCACAAACAAAGATGGAGAAGTATACATGGAGGGTGGAGGGTGTTCCCCTAGAAACGGTGGAATCAATACTTTATTTGGGAGTCATGTTGAACAAGAGCTGCAATGAGGCAGCTCAACTAGAGTTTCTACGGTCAAGATTGATTCCATTAATCAATCAAGGAAGAGTGTTCCAGCGCAGATTTGGTAAATTTACGTTGGTGCCCATTATATGCTTTTACAAACAGAAGGTGGCGCAAATATTAACTTATGGAGCTGAGTCTACACTTTGCCTATCTTGGGAATGGTGGGAGAAACTGAAGGGCCACTTTTGGCGATCAGTCCTGAAATGACCTAATACTCTGTTGCTCTGTGGAATTAGGTTTGAACTTAGGCTTCAATCCTTAGAGTCAATGGCGGCCTGGAAGACTCTTCTCCCTTTATCGAATATTTTCTTTGGAGGTAGTGAAAAAGCCTTTTGAAATCTTGGCTTTTGATAGAAGACCATTAGAGGTGCCTCTAAAGCTCTGGAAATTGAAGATTGAGGTTTCTTACGGGACAAAGATGTCCGAGTTGGAACACTGGTTCACAATCCTCAATTGGTAAAAAAAGAAATGAATGCTGTTGGATTGGATTTCTACTGTTGATCAATGTACCAGCATGAAATCTAGACAATCTTTGACCCTGGAAAGTGGGAGGATGAACTTTCTTCCCAAATTTCCACTAAAGTCTCCAACATCTAAATATAAGGATTTTCGCCTTAGGTGTAGTTTAAACATCTTAAATACCAGAGAGGTCCTGTTTATGAGGAAAACACCAGGGGTTGAAAATGCTGCTTGTCGCTATTGTAAGAACAGGATGTCTGTGGAAACTCCAGGGCATTTAGTCATGTTTTGTGAAGGTGTATTAGAAACAAGACGCTTCTATCTGGATTAATTTAAATCTATGGGAGCCACTCTCACCGTGCAGGAATGGTGGAATTGGGTACTAATAGGGGATCAAACTAAGCTTGTAATTGCTACTATGAAAATGCTAGAAGCAGTGTTATCAACAAGATTGGAAGGAGGGGTGGCTCGGGAATAGATCTGGATTGTATGTGTGAATGGGATTTATGATAATGTAAAAGGTTTATTTTCTTAAGTGTTGATATTGAAAGTAAATGATTGAAATGTTAATTTATTTTTCATTTTTGAATTTCTTTCAGTTCATTTTTATGTCTGATTTATGAAACCAATAAAACATTTTAATTAAAAAAATGTGTGTTTTGTTCAACTGCCTGCATTTTGTAGGTTACAGTGTTATTAAAGCATCTTGAATCATGAACATGTGTCTCACTTTGCTTTAGGACACAGGTAGTATTGTGTAAAATGAAAATTGTCTTAAACAAGGACTGCATTTCTGCTTAATTGTCTTTAATAAAGGCAGCACAGTTGCAGCAGCATGGGCATTTCATACTTTGTTTTCTTTTCATCACAGAAGCACACCAATTTCATAGCTAGGCATGTGGTCTGAACTTTAACTCCTTTTGCCAGCAGGTATAATTGATACAGGCAGAAGCAGTGTTGTGTATATTTTCAGTGCCATGGATTGTACCTGTACCTCTCAACAGGACTTCTATATATTCAGGCAAAGTAGCCCAATTAATCAACAGAGCTGCTATACTCATGTCATGGCACAATACCACATAGTCACAGCCAGGCTGATTGCATCATGGCCACATTTCTTAGCAGGACTGCTATGTTTTGGGACAGTACCTGATTTTCTTAACAGAGCTGGTGTTAAGAAAGCATGAACATGTTTTGGAATTTTCTGTAGTGAGCTAAAGTACAGAGCAAGAACAGTGTATGAGCTCTTCCCACCAACCTCTGACAGTGTGAGAGGATGGCATTGCTGTCACATACTTCAATCCCTTCTACTCAGTATTGCGCTTTTCAAAACTTCTGCTTCTCCCATGTCCAATTACTGTGTCACACTGCCAGAAATTTTGCACATTTCAAAACCTCATTATGAATCTCCTGACTAATGTAGGGTAGTCCAAACAGGCTTAGAGCCTTTGAAAGGCCATGTATGTCAGGCAAGCCTCACATGGAACTGCCATTGCCCTAACCCTATATACCTTTCAGTGTCAACAGCCTGTTGGGAAAGCAGCTCAGTGGGCCAATTATTGTGTAACCTGTTAATTCAAATCCTGTTAATAGGTGAGTTAATGAGTCTGAATCAGAGATCTACATTTAAGATGTGGGTAACAATCAATTGTAACACAGTTGACTTAATTTTCGACTTATCAAAATGACTACTAAATGTTCAGTGATTCAGAACACACATTTCATCTGGGATGCTCTAATTGCAATTGCTCATAACACACAACTCATCAGGGCTGCTATACCTGTGATTGCTCAGAACACACCTCTTCAGGGCTGATATACTTGTAATGGCTCATAACACACAAATCATCTGTTCTGCTATACCTGTGATTTCTCAGAACACAACTCTTCAAGGCTGCTGTGCTTGCAATGACTCAGAACACACATCTCATCAGGGCTGCTGTACCTGTGATGGCTCAGAACAGACACACTTCATTGGGCTGCCAAACTTGTAATGGCTCAGACGAAGCACATCCCATGAGGACTGCTATATGTGTAATGGCTCCGAACACACACCTCATCAGGGCTGCTATACCTGTTATGGCTCAGAAGTAGAACACGCACATACCATGAGGACCACTAAACTTGTAATGGTCAGAAGAGACATCTCATTTAGGCTGCTATACATGTAATGGCTCAGAAGAAGCACATCCCATGAGGGCTGCTATATGTGTAATGGCTCAAAACACACACCTCATCAGGGCTGCTATACCTGTTATGGCTCAGAAGTAGAACACACACATCCAATGAGGACTGATATAATTGTAATGTCGCAGACCAGACACATCTCATCTGGGCTGCTATACATATAACAGCTCAGAACACACACTTCATCAGGGTTGCTATACCTTTGATGGCTGAGAACACACAACTCTCCAGGGCTGCTATACTTATAATGGCTCAGAATACACACCTCATTGAGGCTGCTATACCTGTACTGACTTCGAACACACATCTCATATGGGCTCTTGTACTTGTAATGACATACAGTGTTGGTAAAGCATCTGCATTATAACAAGAACTGCATCTGGTCAGACAAACCTCTAACTCTATCATTCCTAGCCTAATGGCCAAAAGGAAGGTTTGCACAAATTTAAAAATGAGCACCCAATGGTAAAGCTGCATTCGATTTTTAAATAGAAAAGGCATTTTCAGGTTTTTGGATATTTGTTGGGGCTATGTTAAAAGACAAACAGAAAAGCAGGTGAGGAAGAGCAACTCTGAAGCTATCCAATACAGAAGAACAATAGTGCGGTGGGGGGAGAGTGGGGGTGTCAATGGAACAGAGAACATACTAGACAATCCAAAACAAGAATTCAAGGAACAGGAAGAGAGAGCAATGAACTACATGATAGGGCAAAAAAGAAAGTGAGAAGGGTAACAGGGTTAATAATAGGACAAACACACAATAGGAGTGATGGATAGAAGCAGAACAAACGACATTTGGAGACAGTAAAATAAAACACAGATCAACAGCAGGTGGCGAGAGATGGAAATAGAGAAGCAAGACTAGAGAAGGGCAGGCCAATAATATAAGAGACAGTGCAATAAAGATATCCAAAATCAGTAGCAACTACAACCTCGGAAATGAAAAAACAGATATAGCCAGAGTAATGACATGAGAGAGGAAGAGAGGAGTTATATCAAGTGATACAGTGAGAAATAAGAGGGAAAAAGCAACAATGGAATGTTGGGTATTACCCAAATTGACCTTTTACAATTTACCTTTTGTCCTAATTGACCTAATAATAGTGGTCCTAATTGAGCTCCTGCACAATTGACCTTTACCTTTATTTGCCATATATATATATATATATATATATATATATATATATATATATATATATATATATATATATATATATATATATATATGGGTGGGGTGGGTTTGGGGAAATAAATAATATAATGGGATTGGGTAGGGGGTTTACAGGGTTTTTTGGATGAGTGGGGTTGCAGGGTTTTCCCCCTACATATATGTCCTAATTGACCTTCATTTCATGATCAATTGTGAAAAGGTTAATTCTCCTGCGATCAATTGTGAAAAGGTCCATTTGTATGCATCCGATTGCAGAGGTGGGAGAGGCACAGTGACAGAGAATCCGACAGCAAAATGTGGATTCGCAACACTCAAGGGTGAGAGGCAGAGCGCCAGAAAGTGATAGACAGGGGAAACAAAGTAGCAAAGGGAAGGAGAGATGGAGTAAAAACATGGAGTGGCTGTCAAGCGGGTAGTGCCAGGCAGCAATAGTAGGCCCGTGAGGCAGAGAAGTGATGCTGGTAGAGTGAGGGACTTGATTTATGAATCACCCGATGTAACTAGCTGGCATCTGTAGTAACTCTTACCAAAGTCTGTGCCCAAGTATCATGAAGATGAAGCTGGGTAGTATGCTTCTGCAAGGTTTTTGTGTGGGGAAAATGTTTTCCACAGGTGCAGTACATTTTTTAGAACCACTTTGAAATACAGCTGTTTTGTCAATTAAGTTTTTGAACAAAGTTTAAATATTTTGGACAAATTGGATAGATGTCAGACACTTTTAACTCTCTTGAAAAGGAGGAAAATCATTTTTACTCTCTTCAAATTGGATTTACTCTCTAATTCAAAACATTGTGAGTAAAATACTTCCCAACGTGCTAAAAACCGGAGGAAATTTGGCATGTGGGTAAAATCCATGGTGTAGGCAATGCAACATTTATAAAATATACATTTTTCTGTTGTTTTTGTTAAGTGGTCTGCATTGCTTACCCCTTTCATATGGCTCTTCGCACTGTAGTTCTGCCGTAGTTCTACGTTCATTGTTCCTAAAGTTCAGCAGTTCATGAAAACGTCAGCAGTTCTTTGTTCCAAAACTTTCCCCAAAATCAGCAATTTAGCTGACACTAGCACCACTCACGTTTGAAGTCATGCAGATGATACAAAATGTTTATTTTGCAATAATGCAGGTGACAGGAGACCGTGCATGGCTCTTCAATAGTGTCCGCAATGATATTGTCCATCACATTATGGCAAATCTTTCATGATAGTTACAGAAACCTCATTTGCCATGGAGGTTGATGAATGCATGCCATCTAAACAGTATGAAGCTTGCATGCTTTGGCTGTACACGTATGGCACTTAAGTTGAGGTCGCTGCTGCCTTGGCTGTAGACCGGGACACTTATTAATGCTGCTTCTCAATCTCAAAGCTCAACGCTATGACTCAAGGTAGCTGGAATCGATTTACAGGATTCATGGTTTTCTCGCAGTCAGCTTTATGTGGCTTGCTCCAGAAACAAAGACAGTTTGTTCAAACTAGCTCCTACAGGAAAGACTAGCAATATTGTCTACAAAGAAGCATTGGTTTAGTTAATTAAATAAACTTCAACATAGGGCTGAAGTACGAATTATTGTGTGAAGCACAGGTACACCTGATAGTTTATTATAAATTAAATATATTTTTACTAAACAAAATGCATTGTGTATGGCTTGTTCCGCCCCAACATTTAAATCTCAAGATACCAAATTTGAAAGCAAATGTTCAATGGAAACAGTAGTCCTTTGTGCAGCCATGTTACCCAAATGACACAAGAAGTGTGTTTTAGTATGTGAAAAGAAATAACAACTTAATGTAATATGCACTGTGCATTATGAGCATTGAATTAAATGTGTTGATAAGCCCTACATGACCAACTTCTGATTAAGTAAAATTACACCATAGCAGTGCTTTCTATTTGTATGTCATGTGAAAATGGCCACATCCAATTGAAACTGGGCCTGTATTCACTAAAGCTCATTTCCCAGAGGTAGGAGGTCCCAGAGGTCAATTCTCTTGTATAACTAAACCCACCATTCACCAGTAACTAATCTACTAAATTAGCCTAACATACACAGATGTGGGTACTCCGAAGATATGCTGCTAAACCTTTAAATCTACAAGAAAATACGGTATTTTGCATTACCGAAACCAGTTTATGAGGGCTGTCAGATCAAGAGGTCATGGGTCTGTCTTTTAGTGAAACAATGCTTCAAAAGACCAAATGTTTCATGCAGTTATGATCTGTTGATCTCAGGCAGAGCCATGACCTATTACCCAATGTATTTCTGCCTAATGGCATGTGATCTCAAAAGCCTTAGTTCAACATTTAAATTCATGATTAATTCCCATGGATATATGCAGTGCACACAAAGTGAGTTATTCATTTACATGACATCACATTATTGTCCATGATTTCTGGCTGTTTGCTTGAAAAAGAAAATGAAAACAGATTTTAATTCAGCAAGGTGCTCCCCATCACACACTTTAAACCCAAAAGTTTGCTATGTGCAAATGTACATATTTCAATATGTTTCTCATAATGCCAACTAATGGAACATGGAGGCTGTTCACAGAATGTTCTTACGATTTCAGATATACATGCTTCAATAATGGTACAGTTCTATAACAAACATGAGAGAACATTGATTTCAGTCCAATTAAATCCTAACTCCAAATGGTAGGAGAGAAAAACTCCCCATGGACACATGTTAACATATATTGGAGTGTCAGTACCTGAGGTGAACCTATCATAGGTCCCAACCAAAGAGAAAATATTGTGTGAAATGATGCTGCATGTGTGGAGTTTATATAGTAAATAAGGTCAAGCACACAGGAAATACAGGAGTGCTTTGAAAATCCTCAGATAAAAGTAGCTTGTCCGATAGAAGTGCTTAGCTCGGTCACACCTAAATGTAATTGATGGAAATCCCACTTAAGAAAGCCTTTTCCAGAGGAAGTGTGATGAAAAAGCTTTGCCCAAGACAGAACCTGAATGCCTGAGAGGGATTTTGAAAGCAATGGACAGGTTGGGAGAAGAGTTTACCTGGAGGCTCTTCCTGGAGCTGTTGGTGTCCCTAACTGTTCAGTGCTTTTAAAAGTCAAACAGAGTAAACAAATCAATGTTCCTTCACATATATGTTGCAAGAATTAGTTAACTCCCTGCGAGCAATTGCACGTCTTTTAGGGGAATCCTTTACAAGCTATGCCACTTAACTGGGACTAGGCTGTAGGGGAAATGTGTGGAAGTGTATTTAAAACAGAATTCCCCAACCTCAAGGTTGTGCAGTGCACATAGTATTCCCTGACAGTAGACAAATATATACATTCCTTTGTTTTCACAGAGACATATTATGCTGGATTTGTGGCAAGGTGCACGTGTTTCACACATTTGCAGGAATTGTTAGACTTGGAAAACATAGTTTACATGAAAAGAGACATCTTGAGTAGAGTTACCCCCCTTAAGTGGAAAAGGAAGGAGGCTATATTGTCCACATTATTCCCAAGAAAATAACATCAGTTTAAATAGCCAATTCCATTTTCCCAAATATCATTGCAAAGAAAATTAAGAACTCTTCCTTAAGCGGACTCCTAATGCTAAGTAAAATGAAGAGGTATTCCTTTGCCAACTCAAATGTGTCACCTAATGTTTGTGTGACTCTTCAAATGAATCAATATATTTTGCTCTCAAAAATAAAATCGTCAATTCTAAACCCAAGCCTGTAGTCTAAATAGCCACACATACCATACCCTATATTGTATGTACATTCCGAGACTAGAAACAAACAGTGACCTACATCTAGGGTCAATTTACCACTAGAATGATAAAGTTATATGTAAATCCAATGTGTTTCTATGATGCCAAAACGTGTCAATGGTGTTAGAGAAACTTAATGAAATTTACGTTATAACATTTTTCTCTTATGCCAACACTTGTTGATGGCATAAGAGAAAATTAAGTGAAATATATATTGTACATTTATGATAATGTTATGTTGTACTTATGGTGAGTTCTGTTATTGTTGAAGCAATTCTCCGCAGCATCCCTTGTATATAGTTGCCCTGCATCTAAGTTCCTAGATAGATTGTTCATGTTAGAATGTGGGGGAATATTCTAAGGTTTGTGGCTTGAAAGGGGGGGTTGGAAAAGGACAAGGGGGCTGAACAAGAGTGCATCTTGGGCCTGTTATCCACTTTACTTGTTGCACAGATAAATGTGTGGAGTACACATCACCTACATGTGCGGCCTCCTTCCTATAGATACGAATATTGAAAAGTGATGATGGCAAGCATTGATACTTTTTAATGTTCATCTTGTTTAGAATAGGTTTTAAGAGTTGCTTTTATATCATTGGTGGCTTGATTGCATTGTGAATGGATACATTAGTGAGGCAACAGCAGACAGGTCATTCTTTTGCTCCATAGGCAAGCTGCCTGTATGTGTGTGAAATGATGTAGATGACACCCACAGAATTTACATTTTGGGGACTGCCTTTGATTATTTTGATATTTTATTTCAAATCAAACTGAATTTTCAGATTTAACACAGCCTGTTTCTTGTCCCAGAATTTTGGGGATGAGATTTGCCTTACATGGTGTATTACATCAGTGCATGTTTCTTCATAAAACGAATCTTCAAAATTGGTGTGTTTTTATAGATGATGACAAAACATTGCAATCACTGAGCATTACAATGGGGAAAATTTGGACGTTACAAAAATGTATACACAATAGCCATGAAAACCAAACATTCACTTGTAGATTTCAGTTCAGTCCTACAGCTCGAATTCATAATATGACCAGGTTCAGGAGCATCTTTGAACATCATCAGGAAGGTGGATCTTATGACTCTAGGCATAGAAAGCTACAGACCTATCTCTCAGCATACTGTACCCATCCCACTCATGGTAATTTATGAGATGCTGAGGGGGTGACATTTGCAGCACAGGAAAAGTCACTGTTTCTACAAAAGCAAGCCAATAAACACCTTTGATAATAAAACAATTGTGAATGAAAACAACTCTGATTACACACAGCCCTGCCTCATCCACTTTGAACTGCCAAACAAGCCTACATCAGGCACATCAGACGTTGTGCCCCCCTTTCGCCAAACAGTGTTGCCCCCACACAGCATATGGTCAGAAAACTCTGATACATTGCAATTTACCAATGGCCACGGCCCACCTCAAGGTGTTCAACCCTGCATCCTCCCATCCTATGCAATATCTGAAATTACATAGATCCCCTGCACCTCAATCAATTTGTACACATTATTCTGTTATGCTGTCCCTTCTTACTACAAGACCTGCCAAAAACATGCATGATTACTGACACGTTGCCAACACTAAAGCTGGTTTTATTGACATTTCCACTACAACAATTGCCCACTTGCTCAGATAAAGCTACATATGCTTAAAAGATGAATGAAAGATGCCAAGGCAGTGATTTAGTCTTTGTATACTACAGTCATAAAGCTTGTAAGAAGAACCTTGTGGGATTGAGCAGATCATGTGAATGTCTATTCAGAAAATGCATTATTACAGCAACTCATTTTATATGCATTTTTATGTCTCACTTACAGTGAATTTCACCTTATTCCTAATAAAATTTTCAACCTCTTAAGAAACATGCTTGCCTTACATAAATAATCAGATTTCCCTGAAGGACATTTCCACCAATACCATCCACCATGGAAAACTATGTCTCTCCCTAAAAAAAATTAAAAAAAATAAAAAAACTATAGCCCAAATCTAACACAATACAAATGTGAGAGGAAAGGTTCCAATAAAGATTAGTAATCATTTTAAAGGCACTCAGAAAGAATAATTCTTGTATTAATTAGAATAGGGAGTTGTGGAATGTAAAAACATGTTAAGCAAATGCCAAATACAGTTTCAGATTTAGTATCAGATGAAAATCAAGCAGGAGACTAGTGTTTTCCATGCTCTTTAAAGTGAGCATGCTCAAGTGAGTGCTGTTCCAATAAGGATTAATGAGCATGTTCAAGAGAGTACAGTTCTTTCTTTTGCACATGCTCAAGTGGAAATTAAAAAAAAGAGGGACTAGAGTCTCTCCTGTGAGCATCCGCAGCGTATGTGTGCACAGGCACATCACACATGTGCGCAATTAAGGGAAGGACTATTTAAGGAGGTAGTCTGCTCTGGCTCTGTTGCGTGAACCAGACCACTGCAGGCAGCATCATTACGCTATTGGAAGCATTGTAAAGGTAAGAATATAGCTACACTCATGAAATATAACTTTGAGCCTGGTTTAAGTAGCTCAATAGGAGCAATTGGATGTCTTCATTAAAGAATTGAATTTAAAACCTACTGTTAAACTCATACCATGGGAAATGTATTAAAGGGTAATGTTATTTAAACAAGTTAAAATGATCTCAAGTAATATCTAGCATACTAATGGGATTCTATATCTAATATTTGTAGGTTAAGAAGCGCAACTCCAATCCAAGGAGAAATAATTGTTTATTTCTTAGTAAGGGGATCAGATCTCTTAGTCCAGCCGGCAAGGTAGGATATGCTTTATTCAGACAATCTATTAATTTGAAAGAATGGAAGGGTGGTAACTGATGTTAAATATTTTATATTATAGGTTATATATAAGCTACTGGACATCGTTCAATCAGTTAGTTAGAATATTTAAACAGGAGAAAGGTAAAGTATTACCCCACCTTGCGATGATTTGAAGACACATCAGGGCATTGGTGTACCATAAATTGTTAGCGCTCATGGGTTAGAGCAAGGCAGGAGGCATTTGGGGTCATTTGTAATGCACATGGCGGTGTGAGATAGCTTTGCACTAGAATTTGCCTGTCTCAATAAAATGGCATGGGGAATGCCCAAGGGTAACATTAACAAGGTTATACCCAGTTATAACATGAATCACATTGGACATGGTGATGTAATGTGAACTCACAGGTTTTTTATTAGAAAATGGGAAATGTGTAGTAAATACTCATGAGGTATTTTATCAGCTGATGTAAAGATACTACAGTAGTATTATTGTTTTTCTTTCTTTTTATGTCATCGGTTGATAATGACACCTCATCCCCTCGATGTGAAACGTTTCCTGATTCGCTTTTTATGCTGTATTTATATTGTTGACAACAAACACTGATCACTTTTTGAATAATATTGTTTACATGTGTTCTGTTCTTGGATTGTGCTTGGTAAATTATGTTGATTTTCTATTCTGTGTGTTTTATGTTGACTATTATGAATCATTGTAATGTTAAAAGATGATACATTGGCCTAGAAGAAGACCTGTTTTCTGTAAGGTCGAAACACATGTTGGCAGGAGCATATTAATCATCAATTGAAATTAAATTTTAATGTGAAGAATCTGTTGAAAACTCTCATTTGCGAAAAATTTGAAAGAATACTGACACCTATTGATAACATTGTATATTAAGGAGAGGATTGATCAATGGTCTATGCGCAGTAGTTGAACCAATACCTTGTCTGTTGATCTCCCTCAGACAGACTTGGGTGTCTGCCGCCCTACATGAAATCCACAAAGCCTGAATTCAGCCTACATGGAGGTACATCCAACTACACAAAAGCATAAATATGACATCACAGTTACAGCTACCGGCATGCTCCTGGCACCAAGCCTATTGACTTCACCATAGATGTCAGCCTAGCCTTGAAGATTCAACATTTTAGGAAAACAAGATAACCTGTCACCAGCCCACCCTTTAGCACATGTTCGAACCATTAACTTCTAGTGTTCCTAACCATGGATCAAGCCCTCTTTCTCCCCCTTCTGGCCACTGGCAATGCTCACTTCAAAGATCCCTCTGACTCCAATCCGGTCTGCTGAAGGCCCTCAAAAATGCCATTGGCCCTCTCATCAAAGGTGCAAAGTAATCCAACAATATCAAGCCCATCTTCAAGGACCTGCATTTTCTGCTTCTACCATTTGTAGCGCCTTCATCACAGCCCGAATCATGTAAAAGGCAGTGACAACACAGTCTCCCTTTAATCTGTCAGAAATCCTCACCATTTCTGGAAGCTGATGCAACACAAGAACCTGCAATACCCCCAGGCTGAAAAACAGCAATTGTGCGAGGAAAAAAAAAGAATACACACCTTCTCTTACTGTACAACCATACAATTTAGAAACATTCATGTTCACATCAGACCTGAATCTCCCTCCTACAAATTGTAATTATAATTGCTTTTTTATAACGTGCACAATAGCAATATGGTTACTAAGCATTAGCCAAGATTCGAACCTGTGTTGCTTTATGTCCCTTTACTTCTAAAGCAAGCGTGTTGCCACTGAGCTATACTATCTGTGCAGATGACTGTTTTCATGGAATATCTTGTCATCCACAGACCAAGTGTACCGTCTGCAGGTTTCTGTTAAACCTCTCATTTCTCCCGTATCCCATGCTAGATTACCCTCTCTCATTTTCCATAGTGCATCATTGCAATATGGCTAATTTGCACACTTATATATAATGTATCCCAGAAGAACTGGATGAGTATCTCTGCAATACTTCTCATAAGGAACTATTTGAATACCTAGGGGAACTTGGTTCAATCTGGAAACCTATCACTTAGGTGGTGACAGTTTAGGGCTGTTTTCTCATTTACCACGAGCTTCAAATAAATGACTACTAGTTACTCTTTTGGTCGGATCAAGTGTTGATTATTTTGTTCAGCAGATGGAGCTGGACCCAAATATTAAACATACATTTTCACATGTCAATCAATACCAGGAAGAGGCAAAATAAGTTCCACCCAGACTCCATCACTTCTGGGTATGAAGACCACCTGTTCTTTATCCCATACAATATTTTCAATATCATTAAGAGTAAAGCCACACTCAGGCTTGACACCATGCATCCACTAACATCCTCAAGCCAATCTTCAATCTTAAAAGCCTGCTATATGATACACCAATGACATTTGCCAAATAGAATGTAGAGGAAGGCACCTGGAACATATTGTAACTAACACCAACTTCTTGGCTGATCTCAATGAATGTTTAATTAATTCCATGTGCTACAAATAAGCCTGAGGACAAACAGAAGAGTCACATGTCTTCTCTCCCATCACATAGGTTGGAGGCTCATCTAGGGAACTCACTTCCATACAATGATAGTATCCCCTTTATCATCCTTTCCTCAAACCACACCCTCTGCTGAAAGCTTAATGTGCATAATACACTTTGTTAGCAGTAAATATGACTCCATCAGTGGGATCTTTATGGAAGCCACCCTCCCCACCAACACTATAAATCCTAATCAACAATCTTGCCAGGCTGAACTCTGTGAGCACACCTCTATTACAGACATTCCGAAATATTCAAACCTCTTGAAAAACTAGGGTTCACAACCTATAACTCTTCACACGCTCCACATTTACCACAAGCCCCATAACTGTCTGTAAGGATGCAGTGATGTCCTGCAGCTCCAAAAACATGATATCAATATCCAATAGCTAGGTGGATTATGAGACAAGATCTCTTGTCAACCCAGCAACTCTAAGGCACTTCAAATAGTGGTTGCCACTGAACTATACATTTACATTGAGTCTTTCAGTCGTATGTCATTTTGACTTTGGCATTGAATTGAATTGGAACTGCATTGTTCAACATACACAAAGAATTACCCGGCAACCAGGATCAGAGCAAACAGTCACCCTTATACTACACCACTTCTCAATACCATTCAGCAACATTGATTATCTTTGGGCTGTGTATCTAACTTTATGGAATGCCTAGTAACAACAGAAAATACCTATACTGGCTATCATCATTGCTCCGCAACCTCACAAATAAAATCAAAGTTGGCCACAACATTACAGGGCTGCTGCATCCCTTTCCGAGTATCTCAAGGATGGGCTATGCCACCGTTAATATTAAACATATACATTACGTTCCTCGTGGCAGTTTGGATCTGACAAGCTAATGACATTGGCTAGCAAGTGTGTGCTGATTAAATACATAAATACCACAGAATGGAAGAGAGATATGAAGGATTTCGTCATATAGGAAACTGACAGAATAGTGTCAGAATAGGCAGAAAACTGTAAGCCTGTTTTTTGATGACTGAATGAATCAATCTAAAACACCATTAGGCTGACTTTCGGGGCTAACCACAAAATAAAACAATGGGCCTCATTACAACCCTGGCGTTAAGGGGTTAACAGCGCTGTAAAAGGCTGCGGCGCCGTTAAACCCTTAACGCCAGATTCACACTTTAACACCTGCTTTTTGCAGGCGTTAAAGTCCAACCCGCTAAGGGACCTTGGTGCTAAATACGGCACCGTAATTTACGGTGCCGTAATTAGCGCCTTCCCCATTCCCATTGTGCCCTATGGGCCAAAAATGGGAATGTGGAAGGGGCCATGGTGAATGGGGAATTACCGCCCCACCAACCTTGTAATGGGGCGGTAATTCCGCCATCCACCATGGCGGAATCCGGCATGGACCATGTTGCTATAGCACCATGGTCCAACGCCAGGGTCGTAATGAGGCAGGAAATATAAGAAACCTAGTCAACAATAATCTTGCACATCATAATATATTCATTGCATAACTAGTGTCTGCCAAGAGGGGTCTCCTCCTCTTGGACAACATAAGTATTTTAGTAATTTTTATGTGTCACAGATGAGTAACCAACAAAGAAGTAGTGTAGGTCAAACAAATGCAAACAATGTTCAAGAAGGCCAGAGATTGACTCTTGGTAGGACGGTGTTCCAAAATGCCAAAGTTCAATTTCAGCAGCGGTTTGTGGCACAGAACACCCAGGCAAGGCTCCCAATTTAGTAGCAATGGACGAGCAGCCAGGCTTGAGCTTTCAGGAGGTGATGCAACCAGGTTCTTAAGTACATTAATTCCCCAAAGCCCCCACAAAGGAATGTCCACACACTATGTTAGGTGATAACACAGCTTCTTTATAGAAAATAAGGGTTCAGGAATATATACACATATAAATAATAACACGTTGTACTTGGAACACTTATTCAAAGAATGACAAATATATGCACTCTATGTGCTACCACACATTACTTAAATACAGTAATATATGCACTAACTGCAGACCGTTTTAAAGAGACAGATGGATTCTTAAGTTAGGTGTAACAGCATATAATAGGAAAGAAAGGCAAGATAGGTATGAACTGTGGCTGAATGCTTTATTTAGACGAGACAAGTAATTCTGAGTGAGGATCCCCCCCTGGGCAACCTGCAATGGAAAAGTTAGGGAGTAACGTATGTTGTCTTTTACATCCCTGTCCAATAATGTTAAATAACCTTGTGCTTTCTTTTAAAATGGTTCTACTACCATAAAGTACCTGAAAGGTCACAGGAGAACAGGATCCAAGACGAATCTGGGACCTCTGGACTTCTCCTGGGGCTAGAAGAGGCTCTTCCTCGTCACAGTCCCTCTGGTGCCTTGGCGGGCAAAGTGGCAAAGTTTCTCAGCTTTACTTGACGATTCCCTCCGAGGATAGACACCCTTTGGAAGAAGGAGCCACTGGGATGCTGAGTCCAAGAATAAAAAGGAACCAAAGTCTTTATGAAGTGCAGCAGTTTGGACCTTCGCAGTGCTCTCCTTTGGTGAACGATTTCTCTGACTGTAAAAGTCCTGTGAAGATGGAACTTGCTGTAGGGTCCTTAAAGACTTGACAGATGAAAGTAAGACCCTTGGGACCCTTCGATAACATCTGGTGGCAACGGGTTTATAGGTCACATTTGGTGTCAGGTTTTGGGATATCGCGGTTTTCCAACTTTCGGTTCTGTGGCGCTGCTGCGGCAGCACAGATGGCTGTATGGCTTCTGGCGACTTGGACATGACCACTGCAGTGGACCTCAGACCCTCACCAAGTCTGGACCCTCAGGACATCTTTGTTAGCTATTGGTGGTGTATAATCTACCAGAGGCCCTTCCACTGCACTCAATGACTCTGGGCTCTCTCTGGCGGGACAAAGCATTCAGCAGGGATGGCAAGGATATCCTTTCAGATGTTCTTAGGCAGTTTGGAACTTTTGCAGCTCTGGGTGTCCAGCAGCACTATGCCAGCGTACCCCCTCTTCTGGGAGGTAGATTGCAACAGCTTCCAGCAGTCATGAAACACATCTCCGGACCTTCGGTGACACCAATGGACTTCTCTGGCTTGAGATGTCTGGCACTCCTCTTCTGGACATCAAAGACCTCTTCTCAGGATGGCAGGCACACAGGACTGGCTTTCAGGATACTTCAATGAAGAGCAGCCACTTTGCACGATGGTCCCTCGTAGCTCAGGGAGAGGTCTCCTTTGCAGGTCCTCTCTGGATCAATCCTTGGGAGAGACAACCGCCTTCATATTACATTGAAGAAATACAGCAGCAGACTTCTCTTCCAGCTGGGCTTCAGAGAACAGCTTCTTATTGCTTCAGCTTTGACTCCGGCTTCTGAACAAATTGGTAAGTGAGAGGTCCCCAGATATGCACATCTGTTCCCCATTCCCTCTGACTGAGCCATGCTCAGTCAGTCATTCACGCAGGTAGGCAGCCAATCAGGCTCACAGGCATTCAAGCAATTCACTCCACCCAGACACCCATAAAAAATAATGTGGATTGGTGCAAGTCCCAAGCCTTTCAGCACACTACACTGCATTATTGTCAGTTTCAGTCAGGGCTGTCTCATTCATTGTGTCCCACACACATAACCCAGACACCCACAGCAGAGAATGTGAGTTGACTTCAACTCCATTTACACAGGTCCCACCCCTAGGGTGCAACCACAACACACAACACCTGGGAAGGTTCCAGTCAGTCTGACAGGAGGCAGCACCAGAACCATATATGGTATTTCCACACAACAGCTATTCAGGAGGAAGGGAACGAGTCAGGGCTTCCCATGACTTTGGGAAAAAAGGTGAAAAGCAATAGAAACCATGAGGTCACATGAGCCATCTTTCCTTCTATCAGGAATCCATTGATTCATACAGCAGGGCCTGTCCCAGAAATGGAGGCCACTCAGAGCCACTTCCAAGTCAACATGTATCTGTCACCAGCCCATACCCTGCTCTGTGGGTAACACACAGGTGCCCAAAAACACACATAAGGGGTACAAAGGTGTTCACCCACCCATGGGTGCCATAAGGGTATCCCATTGGTGTTGTTCACCAAAAGATAAAATGAAGTGCTGTACTGTCAGAGGTCCATGCTGGACCTCAGTGGCAGAAAACATAGAGAAAACACACACACAGAGAAGTGGTAGGACAAGGAATAGGAAGCCCTGTCCATCCATAAGGCATTTCCAACCTCACACTATGGCTCCCTGCAGGCCTCTTTTAGATGTCTTCTTCCTTCAGGCTTACTTGGGGCCCTTAGGCTTTTGACCCTACAAATCTATGCTTTCAAGTCAAAAGATTATGTCTGGCTGTACCCCAGCTCAGGCCCCACTGGCTTTTCCACCTGTCTCTTGCCACCCCATCCAACCCTTGGACCTCTTCACTTAGCTTAGGCTTGCTTTCTACTTGGGATCTATCTTTCCCCTTATTCCTCCTCCCTCTACCTGACCCACTGACAGGTGCCACCTCTTCTAACCCTTTCCTTTCTTCCTCCTTTATCTATTTCTCTTCTGTCCATTCTAAAGGGTCAAGATACTCCTGCTTGTAATGCACTCCACTTTCCTTTCTTCACCTCTCCCCACCAGCCTCTGCCATTGGTATCATCCCTCGTTTCTACTCCTTTGTTCTTCCAAAATGGTCACCCTTTCCATACTTGTAATGGATTCCTCTTTCATCTTGTCTGCCTCACTCCACCACAAACCTCCTCCAATGTTATCTCTCCTGCCTCCTCTTCCACTGCACTTCCCAAATGCCCAAACTTTCCATCTCATATCCTTCCTCCTCCTCTCTGACATTTCCCTCCTCCAGCACCCACCGTTCCCTTCTCTTGAATAGTTCCTCCAACCTCCTCTTCATTCTCTTACTTGCTCTTGCTCTGTCTCCTTGACTCTAAACTTCCACACTCTGGACTCAGTTGGGCTCCTTTACATATGGCCGGCCCGCAGGAGATTAGGTCCTTTGTTTGAGCTATCAAGGATATCGGTGCCCTCTTATTATCTCTGACTTCTGATTGGGATCATGCGTTAACCCCTGGGCCCAAACCATAGGTGGTTGTGAGGGATTCTACCATCGGCACGAGAAGAGTGCGCTCGCCTGGGCTTTTTTTGTTTGTATAAAAGCATGAATAATGGGAGATCAACCTCGGAAAATATGTGGGGCCATTCCCGCACATATTTTCCATGCTCACCGCACAGCAAAAAAATAGTCATGTACTCTGGGAGGACACAGTTTACCAGCGCCGCCCTCCCCCATCATGTGTAGTTGACACCTGACAGCTGCAGGTACATCAAAAGCGTTTGGCCATGGGTAGCCTCAATAGAATTTCAAAGCTCCATGGATTTGCATCTCCATTATCAAACCTTGATGTGGGCAGCGAATACTGAAGAATGTTAATTAGCATTCCTCAGGGAAGGCCTGGGTGCAAGAAGTGACAATGGAGACCAGTCGCCAACACCTCTTTGTAATGCAATGTGTCAACCTGGTACTAACACTCCTCCTTGGTATGAAAGGGCAGTGGATGTCCTGTCTGGAACAACTCCTTTCAGAGCAGGGAAGAATGTGAATTGTAGGAGACGAAATTCTGCCTGCAACCCCTACTACAAAGGAGGCCCATGCTGTGATCATGCGCTGCATAGGTCTCAGTTAACTAAGGAGACACTTTGATGTACAGCACACAGGAAGATGGGTGTGACTTAAACGTATATGTTGTCATCTTTTCCCTGGTTCAAGCACCCTGGTTCTGACCTGAAGAATCACTGAAGATTGTTGTTGGAGACCCAGGATTGGCTCACTTAAGTTAGGCTTGGCCTACACCAATCCCGGGGCCCGGTTGGCTTTAAAAGACGGTTGAGCATCTCACTGATCAGATTATCTGAAGTCTTCACAAGGAGTAAGAAGATGGATTCATTTGGACCCAAGCTGAAGGTACAGTCTACCTTACATCTTCCACCAGTGAAGGAAGGCCAGGAGTTCCAAGAGGGCAGCACAATCCCTCCCCTAAACATCTCCCAGGGAAAAGAGGGAGATACCCGACTCAGAGGACACGTGCAGCAGTTCAAGAACGGGTACCCAGCCAGCACAAAGCATGCCCTGCTAGGTTCTGACAGCAAGCTTCCTAGGTGGGAATTGCCAGAGAGTCTCTGGACAAAGGACAATGCCGTTGACTGCTAACACCCTCCTGAGCTTTGGCTCATCCGTCTTGAAAGGACACAAGCCCTGCGAAGAAGCTAGAAGGAATGCCACACAAGCATCATCTTACATCCATCTTTTTTAAAGAAAACTTTGAGACAGTCGAGTCCTCGAACCGCATCCGGCTGCACCGCTGAATGTTGTCATGCCACAGTCGCCAGAGCCGTCTGGGACGCCTCCACCAGCATTCCAGATCCGCCAACCAGCACAAAGACAATGATTCTTGGCCCCCAGCAGCCACGCTGGACAGCCTGCTGACGTCCGTCCAGCCTGGCTTGCAGAACTATCTGCCACCTGGTACCCGCAGTTGTTTCCCACCACTAACTCTGTCTCACAGGCTGCAAAGTGCCCTGGAACTGCCTTGATGCTTTGAGCACCAAGAACCTCTTCAACACCAGGTACATTGTGGTTCAGACTCCTTGGTCCTTCTCTGAAGGCCCCTAGAGACAGTTACGACCCGTTTCCCCCTTGTGCTGAAACAAATTACCTTGAAAAGTAAGACTGATTGCTTTATGAACTACCCTCCTGTCAGTATTCAGAGTGCATCCCTTTCCTTTGTGAAACTGTCTGTCCTCTGTGTTCATTCACAATGTGGGCTGTAATTGCAGTGTGCTAGAACTGTCTGTTGTAGTAATAATAAAGTAGATATTTTTATACCACTTTAACTAGACAGTCCCTTTTATCATTGAGTAATAATTGTATTTTCGCCATGTTGCAACTAACCAACGATCCACGACCTTGTGGAGATAAGCCTGCTGTTCCATCCACATTACCAAAATTGGACGAGGAGGTCTCATAATTCTTTTGTATTCCAATCAGTTCTGATCCCTTCTGGTGTACTAGAGGTGTAGGGTCGATTGATGGATTAGAAACCGATATTCATCCCTGGACCACTGGTGCCCTGGAAGTTGATTTGTCACAGTAGTTGCTAGTATTTTGGGCATTTGTGAGACTATAAAAGTGGAGCCAGCATTTTGGAATGAGAAGACCTTGTTAAAGCAGCTGTCTGATTCCACCAAGGCTACTCCGTACACTCTTTTCTGATACATTTTCAATCTCAGATAATCCCGTGCACCGTGTTCACATGCCTGATATTTTCTTTTGAGTTATTTCATGCGTGTAAGCAGAAATTGCGATCCACACTCTATCATAGGGGCTCTATCATGAACTAGCTGCCTGGCAGAATGGGGCTTTGAGTTAAGTGTGTGGCCTGGCAATTATGATTGGGAACAGGAGAGAGGCAGTCTAGGATCCTCATATCTGGGTTTTGCATCATGGAGTATCTAGCCTTTCCTGCATTACAGGTCCCCTCTTCGACCATTTCCCGAACCGAAAGGATAGTATGCTGTCACAGATGGTATCATCTCACTACTGCATGGCCTCACTGTGAAGCTCAGTAAAGTAGTATTTTTTTCTATTTCTAACTTGGAAATAATGGGACAGTCAAATAAAAAAAAGATACATGTCCATAGCCAGATGCGAGCTGTCCTCCCCATTGTACCCTAAACAGCATTTTAAAACTTGCAATGAAGTTTATTTAAGAGCTCTGCCCAGAAAATAACATCATTATAAACATATTGTAAGGAAAAGTCTATGAAATCTTTCTAAATTCTATTCAAGATTCTGTGAGAATGGCTGTGGGATTCTTTTTAAATGTCTTTTTTATGAACCTGTCCTGGATACAATTAGTTGGATACAATTAGAAAGAGAACAATATGTATTTCTAATGGAGTCACGTTGTGCCATTGATCTTGAAAGGGGCAATGCAAATTTCCTATATTTTGATCCATCCAACCAGACATATTCACTACAGTGGCCAACACCATTTTGCTGACCGGGCTTCAGCACCCCCTACCCCCTGACATTTTGGCCTATGTTGACTCGACCTGGTTGACCTACAGAGCAGTCACTGGACAGAGCCAGATACAGATGTTAAACGGTGCCTGTGGTTTGCTGTTAACAAAGGCCCTGCAATTACCAACGTAAAGCATTTCAATGTTAGCACCTGCTTTCTTGTGCTTACATTTTTAGGCAATTGAAATTGTGATGTGGGGTTAGTACTTGCATGCCAGGAGAGTGATTGGAAAGGTGCAGGGCGGACAGGAGAACGCTCATTCTCACAGCAATCCATAAGTGGGTGCTTTCAGATTTAAAGGAGAGAGTTAAATGCTTGTAACATTGAAGCTGCACTAAAATAGTTTCATTAGAATGCTTAAAGTAGTTAGATGCCCCCCACACAAATAAGTTTGCTCCTCCTCCACTGTCTCAGAAGTGAGCCCCTCTCAAAATTTGAAGGGTTGACCTCCCCCAACCTTGAAATATAGGTTTTGTTGCGCCCCTGTTTCACTGAACCCTCCTTCTATCCTGTCATGCGATCAACCATCCTCACAACCACACAAACTCAGCCGTTCATACCACTAAATCATCAACACAAGAACACACAGACGCAAAGCCCCTTTTAATAAATACACACAAGCATTACATTGGTGAAAAGCCAGTATTACTTGCCTTGCCAATGCGAGTTTCTAGTTTTGATCAAAGTGAGTTTTACGTGTAAATATCACATTTCAGCTGAGGGGTGAAGAGAATCCTCTGTCAACAGAACACAACTTTATTTGAACCAATGTTCAAATACAGCCAGGTGCACTAGGCAAACGATGGAGTTTGATGTGGTGTTTTATGGAGTTACGCAACAAATTGCCACTGATTTATTGGACATTTTGTAAGAATTATTTTTTATGCTGCTGAAACAGGATTTTATAAACACATTCCGATGGCAGGTGATGTTTAAATAAACACATTTCAATGCATACTAACAAATTTCCCTTTTATTCATTTGCAACTGCTCTTGAATCGTGGCATTCAACTGTCTCGGAAGGATGGAAGGCTGAACAAACATGCTGGGTTTTGAACCTGCGAACTGCAGGTTTACACAGATGTTACAGGCTTTACACCTGAAACAGCAGGGCCCGGCTATCCCCCTGGAAACATAAAGTAGAAGGTTTAAACTAGTGAACAAAAATCTCATGAAAGAGTTTTATTTCCCGGACAACTAGCCATAATAAATACCTCCTAACGGCCAGCAGCGGGCTGAAAATGTGCGCATCTGTATTTTATGTGGCTTTTTTTTCAATGGGCTGCTTACGACATCGCCATAATTCTATCTTTCAGTCGGAGAGTGACAGTTGGTCCGCCTCTGCATTCGCTGTAGTAAAGCGGGCAGCAGTCGCATCGTGTAAGATCGTTGAGCGGGAGATGTTTTTCTTGTGTGTGCGCGTGCGTGTGTGTGTGTGTGTGTTGGTGGCCACCCATACTCCGGCTCAGTTTTGGCCACATTCCCCCTGATGAGTTTTCCAAACCCCCGTCAGTGGGCTGGCAGCTAGATGAGCGGCAGCTCTGTCTCCGGCACGTCAGGCATGCGTGTTTTGTCCGCTTTCAGCGCGCATGTTTTTCCTGCTTCACCTTGAGTCATTAAAGAGTCAGACGTCTGATACTGGGGTCAGCCTGAAAGAAATGGCCATCCCAGCGGAAGCAGTCCCACTTCCCCTCCCTGCTGGCATCTCCCCACTCACCCATGCACTCTGCCTCTTGTCAGAAGCGAGTTTATCATGTTCTTCTCAAAAACGTGCATTCACACAGCGAGGGTGCAGTCAACCTGTGCAGTACATGTGAACCGCTCAGTAAATTCAGTAGCTATAACCGGTGGACCCACATGCCGTGAGGGATGTAACATGACCTGGGTGGCGCTGGGCCCCATGCTTATTCCAGGCCCCGTAGGTAGTACACAAGATATTAGGTAAGTGTTGGCAATAAATGGCTGTGGGATTTTATTGCACAGTTATGGTCATAAAACATAATCATAATTACAGTAACCATAATATGCAATACTTTTGGGCACCGGGTCCTGAGGTTACCCCCTCTTGCCCGTGCCGCCATTCTTGTTCCACGACAGTGTGGTCACCGTACAGTGACCTGTCTTCTTTCTCCTTCTTCTCCTCCTTTTTCTTAGGGTGGGAGGGTTCTGGGAAAAAAGAAGAGACTCTGAGTGCACAGAGTACTCTTTGGTTTGGGTCCCGGTGCAGGGTTCACAAACTGATTTGTCCTTGGCTGCAGCAGCCCTTATATAGGACTCAGGGTCACCTTTATCTTATATGTGTGGGTAACTCCCCCCTGTGCCCCGGGGTTCGGTAACCACTGTGGAATTTCCTGGGTTTTTCTAAGGGACGGTCCACCCCTGTAATGCTCTTGTTTGTTAACAAAAATAGTTTTCTACCTGCTTTTAGGTTCCAAGCTACGTTGTAGCTCCCAAGGCCCTCGACCTCTGGCGTTTGTTGGCCTGTTGAATTGTGCTGTGCAGAGCTTTTCCCCTACTGCTTATAAATTTTGTTGAACCTGTTTCCCGGTTTCGTGCTACTTGTAGCACTCTGGCCCCCGCACTCGTGCGTTGGATTGTTGTGCTGTGTGGTCTTTATTCTGCACTGCTTTTTGATTCTGTTGGAACCGTTTTTCAGCTTCGGTGCTTATTTATAGCACCCTGGCCCCGGCCTTCTGGCATTGGCCTGTTGTGCCATGTGGTGTTTGTTCCCCACTGCATCCTAATTTTGTTGAACCCGTTTTCAGGTTCCATGCTACTTGCAGCACTCTGGCCTTGGCCCTCGTGTATCGGCCTGTTGTGTTGTGTAGTGTGTATTCCCCACTGCTTATTGTTTTTGTAAAACCCCGTTTTTGGGTTCAGTGCTACTTGCAGTTTTCAGGCCCCAGCCTTCGGTTGTTGGCTTTTTGTCTTCTATTTCTTGCTCGTATTTTCCTCTGAGTATATTTGCTGCCTTGTGGGCTGTGTCGCCCTAAACTCTGGCATCTTGATGTACTTTCTACCTGATTGTGATGCTGCCCATGTGTTAATGGTCTTTTCTTGTGTCTTAATACATACAATTATTCTCTTGTATGTTCTGCTACCTTTTTTGTTTTCCTTCTCTATTCTGCTCTGGAAGCACATGCATCACATGTTTTGTTTTTGTTATTTATGTGGCGCTATGGACCCGCAGGCATCTGAGCGCTGCTAATTCCCCATGCTCTGTGGGCTCATTTATCGACCTTGGAGGGAATGAAAGGCTGGGTTCGGCTCTGCCGGGGTTCGAAACTGCATCAGCAGGCTCTGCCCTTATGTCAAAGTGAGCACTCTACTTGATGTGCTGTCCGACTAGCTCTACCGTTTTGGAGAGTGTTGACTATGTTTTAGAAATATATCCTGTATCTGTTACCTTGGCTGGCCTGGCGGCAAGCCTGGGCAGTTATTCAAGCCCCTGGTATGTGTTTGTTTGTCCTGTTATCTGTGTTGAAGTTGTTTCTTCTTCTACCTCGGCCACCTCATCCGCTTGTGTACTACCTGCATGTTGTGGATGGTCCTGATGGTCTGGAACACTTCTCGCTTGTTGGAGCCTTAGTTTCTGGCTTTGTTGCAATTCTTCAGCTTTCACTTTGGTTATGTGTATTTATATTACCCATGCACTGTGGCGCTGGTTTTTTTGCCCTTGTGAGAGGTAAAAGGCAGAGGGATGACCCGGCCAGGTTTTCGAAAATTGCGTGGCCGGCTTGGGCCGATGTTAAATGGGGGGGGCTCAGATCATTGTGCTAAAAAAGGCACAGCTCTGTCTTTCTGTGTGGTTTAGCCATATGAGACGGATAAATCTTTTTTGTGGAGGCTGTTTGGACTGTGTTTGGTATGGCCTGGACAGGGCTCTAAACCCACCGTCTAGTGTGGGTTGTAAACTCTACAAACGCCCTGTTTACTGTGTTACCTGACTGTTTTGTTTTCTGTCCTGTCTTAGCTGTTTGTTTCAGCTCTTTAAACTGTTTGTATGGCTGGCTCGCTATTCGTCTCCCTGCGTGTGTCTCTTTTTGGGACCCTGGCTGGTTGGGTGACTAGCGGTGGGTTTGCGGGATCGTGTGTCTTCTGGTGCCCTGTGGGGGTTTTCTCTTACTTACCTTGCAGTGGTGACTTTGGTGTCATCACCCCTTCTTCACCTGGCTCCTTACCGCTAGCCCCCGATGTCCTGAATGCTTCCATGCACTTTCGCTGTATTTTCGGCACCTCCTTTCGTGCCTGCGGTCTGGTTCTGCTGCACTACCTCAGTAGTGTAGTTGCAACTGGGTCCCCTGAAAAACAGGTCTCCCTTAGTTGTGCGTTGTTTTGAACTCTGTTTCAGGGTTCTGTGTTTGCACTACCTCAGTAGTATTGTTGCAACTGGGTCCCCTTAGTACAGGTTTTACCCTTGCTGTGTGTTGATTTGAACCCTGCTTCAGGGTTCTGGTTTATTCTGCGTACACAGAAATATTTGGCAAGCTTCCTTTTGGATAACTGCTTGTAGTTGGAGATCCCTTTCTACGGGCTCTCCTTTTCATGGCTTTGTTAATGGCTGGCGCTGATAGCATTGGCTTGTGTGTTGGCTCTGCCAGACTTCAAGGTGCCTCAGGAGGCTCTGTCCAGGTGTACAAGATGCGAGTGCTTACGCCGGTTTTTGTACATATGGTTTCCCAATTTGTTCCTGAGGTCCAAGGTATTCTCTTGTCGCTTGGTCTGTCCTCAAACTTCCCGTGTTATGAGGGAGTCTTGAGTCTTACGTGCTGTTTAGCTGTAGTCAATTTGGCCCTTCGAGAAACTACCATGTTTGGTAATTTTGGCAGTGGCGTGCAGTCCTTAGTCTACCCCAGCTCGGTATGTGGCATGTTCCCTGCCTTGTTGTGCCCATTCTCAGGGTACTGGGTTGTAGATATAAATTTGTCTCATGGCTGGTGTGTGGGAGCGAGGGGCAACCAGGCCCCTCGCGTCCTCTACTTCTCAGTACAAAACTCGGACCAAGTGCCTCCAGTAGTGGCTTCGCCCCTTGCCCTTATGCGATGTTAACCTTGGTTGACTTTCACGTAGATGAGACCACTGAGCAGGACACAGGGCATCCATTTTTTGTACCCCTTTCGACTCCATCTTGGTGATTAGGCCTCACTGCGATAGTACAAAAACTCTTCTCGTCCCTTTTCTTCCAGCAGCACGGCCAGGCGCGCAGGGCACAGGGCCCCCACCCTCGTTCTCACTCTGACTGGAAAACTCAGCGGTTCCATTCTCACGCTGAAGCCGGAGGTGCTTGCAACACATAATAAATGTAACACATCACTCTTCCTCTGAGATCACTGTCCTGCATGTGAACCAGCATGAGCTAAGCACATAGCTCGTCCATCTCCACAAACGTGTCCTTGCCCCCACACCCTCACCAGAGGAGACTTACTGCTAGCGTGACCCTATGTCCCTGCAAGATATTCCTTTCATGTGCCAGACCACTGACCACGCCATGATGCCGACCCAGCAGATCCCCAACTAACATTAGACCCCTGCTGCAGTATATCGTTGCCTACCACTAACAAATGCTACATACCAGAGATTCTTATGAGTACAGACCTTAACTTCAACCAGTGTATTATAGCGGTCAAGACCCTTAACCTAAGACTTGTATAATCCAATGTTATTGATAGTATAGATATATGTGTGACTTTTATAGAGACATGATAAACTACTGAAGGACTTTGAACAATTGTTATTTAGTGCATGCATTTTTTGAGAATATATTATGTTAGCTTAGATAGTGACCACCCTGCCTCCCAGCGACCTGACCTTCACCCATGCGGAGCACAGATGACTGACGTCAATCCTCCCGCCAACCAAGCAACCAACCTGGATGAAGAGATGCCACCCCACCTGAGACATCGAGTGAACTGACCAATCCGGGACCAACGTAGTATCCTAGGTTAGTTGCGTCATTTACCTTATAAAATGGAATGTAATGATAACTTGTGCAGAGCGCTCTCAGAGATCTTTTGAATGCCATTCATTAGATAAACCTTGCCTTGAACTCCCGCAGCCTGCTTTCAGTGCCTTATTCCCCGTCTGGGGTGTGTCTGTTTTATTCTGTTGCACGTGTAAGTCGGGGAGAGCACAAACACTGGTTACCCCGCTTTGTAGTGCTTGTGTAAGGAAACTTGCTCCGTTTGTGATTATTCTTGTTTTGACTAACAGATTTGCCCTTCCTCTGTCATTTTAGGTTTCCTTTGTCTGTGGGGTGGCTTGGCACTTACATGCTGTTACTGATGAACCCTTATTGGGAAACACCCAGGCGTTTTCTTATGAAAGTTTGTGTTTCTGACACTGGGTGTGCTTCCAATATTGGTCAAATGGGCACACTGTAGCTGGTGGTGCCCCCCGAACCCCCCCTGGAATGAGGTTTGTGCACTACTATGATGACTGTTGTTGTTAATCTTTCCCAATAACAACAGGCCGACTGTTTTGGTTGTTTGCCCTACCGGGTTGGCTCTGTGGTCAGCTAGAGTGTGGTTAAATGGCACTCCCAGATAGGCTCTGGGTCAGTAGGTTCTACAGATGATGGTAAGCATTTAGCATTGTGTACCCAGCCGGGATTTGCACTACCAAAACAGGTTCTGTGCTGCTGTCCGACTGTTTTGGTTGTTTGCCCTACCGTTTGGCTCTGTGGTCAGCCAGAGTGTGGTTAAACTGGCACTCCCAGATAGGCTCTGGGCCATTAGGTTCTACAGATGATGGTAAGCATTTATCATTTGTGTACCCAGCCGGAATTGCACTACCAACACAGGTTCTGTGCTGCTGTCCGCGGGCGCTCTACTGGCTGTGTTATTTGACCGGGGATTGGAATTATATTTGTCACTCGTGTTGGCAAACTTTTGTTGCCCTCGTGTTGGCAAACTTTTGTTGCCCCCGTGTCCGGGTACTCTCTGACATCTAGTGAGTTTGTAACAAAAAGGGGGGGGGGGCATTTGTTCTGGGCAATATTTGTTGCTTTTGTCTCTGACGTGCTCAGATGTTCTGGGGTGTTGCACGTGATTTGGAACTTTCCGTCGTGTTTATATTTCTGGAAGACATGAGTAAATGTTTCCCCTCAGTCCCTAACTGGTAATCTCGTTTCGGTGTTTGTGTTTCAATATGGGGGGCTGAACATGTTTTGTGGATAAAACTATATATGCTCGGTGGGGCTGTGTGCTGTTTTGACTGTGGGGTGAAAAATATACCCTTGTCCCAAGACCATCTGTTGCCCATGCTATGTCACCCATTTTGTGTAACTGCCTGGTGCTGTGACCTGTTATAATTTAAACAGTTTGCCCTGAGGGCTGTTAAAATTCTTTCCCGCAGTAATTAGAGTTGGTATTTTGCTCAGTGCAACAATAGGGTGGCATAGGCGTTCGGGCAGGTTTGAGATTTATGCCCTAATTTAAACATTTGTCAGCCCCCGTCATTTGCATGACTGACATACCCATGAAAATATTTGTATTTTTGCTTATTTGAAATTGGATTATCTATGCACAATAATCTTTGTTGTCTGAAAAATGGCCTAACAATTGCTTCTGCAATGCCGTTTGTTTAAACAAGATTGTGCTTTTAAAAAGAAAAAAAAAACACATTTGTACCGTATAAAAAGTTACGTGTTTATCCAATTGTTTCCTTATCAGGTTTTCCCAACCACTGTGCGGTGAGCTTCTGCACGTTGCTCTGTGTTGGCTTGCTTCCAAGGAAGCGTTACATTTTAACCTAGACCGGGCTGCTGCCCGTCGTTGCCGTGCAACCCTGGTCCAGGGGCTCACTTACTTGAAAGGTGAAAGCGAACGCCGCCTGCGCCGGGGTGCGTTGTTTACTTTTGTCCCTCGATGCCGGTTACACAAACTCCTGCCCTTTGGCTTGTAGCAGAGCCTCAGAGGGGCTCCACGTGAACTGTCTGTGTCCAGCCGGCCTTCCTTCTTCTTCGAGACCCCCAGTTCTTGTTCCCCGCTGGGCTGGATTTCCACTCTATCCCGTCAAGCTCATGATTTGAACAGGAGTATGTTCACAAACAGAGAAAGATGCCGCGATTGCAGCAAACTTTGTGTAAGGGGGGCCCAGAGGGGTGGGATAAGCAAATGAAGATGCTGAGTCCACAGCAAACTTCAAAAAGAAGAAGCGACTCTGAATGCACAGAGTACTCTTTGGTTTGGGTCACCGTGCAGGGTCCACAAACTGATTCGTCCTTAGCTGCAGCAGACCTTTGTCATGATGCCTACCTCCAAGGAGCCAGGTCCGACCCAGCAACCCCAGAGGCAGGCATAATTCCCCCCAGGGAAGTGCCAGCGGGCCCAAGCTGGGGCCCTTTGGACACAGTCCTGGCGCCTTAGGCGCCAGGCTCATGTTAGACCCCTGTCCTGGCGCCTTAGGCGCCAGGCTCATAAAGCTAGACAGGTGTTCAAGTGTTTTAATGTGCACTTACCTGATGCAGACCATGCTGCTACATCCAGGCCCTCTTGAGGCCTGAATGGAACTACTTTACCTGTGGGACTACTTTCCACCTGGGTGTGGTCAGGGAAGGATACATACCTGATCGGTGGAAGGATACATATCTGGAACTTCTTCAAAGCTATTTAAACCACGCCCGATCAGCAACTCACGCTTCGCGTTGTTCGGCTCCTGGCAGCTGGACGCTCACCGTGTCAGCTCCTGCATCTGGACTTCAGCCACGCCTGTCAGCATCCTGGGTCGCCTGCAAGGAGAGATAAGAGAGAATTGGAGAGAAAGAAGATCTTACCTGCTAAAGCTGCATCACGGAGACATCACACCGACGATCCTGAAAGGGAAGACATCATTTTAAAAGCATTTCGCTTCGATCGCTGCAGCGCTGCATTTCACTCACCTTTCCTGGGCACCTCCATCTTCAGCAGCGATCATCCGGATCCGCACCCACTTCCCTGAGCCTAGAGAGAAAGAGACAAGAAAACAAGTTGACGGAAGGAAGGGAATAGGAAAGGCTCAGTTTCCTTCTAAGACTTACTTGTTGGGTCATTCCCATTTCATTTCGGGTCCTGCCGCTTCCTGGCATTCCGGACCCCATCCCCTATGGGGAAAAAAGCCAAAGACATTGAATGAGCTAATGCAAAGACATTACCTGAACGCTCATCCAGAATTTACCTGTCATTTACTGGAACTGCACGTTTCACTTCGGGTCGGCGCCATATCTCCGGCATTCCGAACCCCGGCCCCTAAGGGGAAAAAAGACATAAGCATTAGCGCTTGCTGCAAAAAGACAATGAACATTATTATTAAGCTTGAACTTTTGAACTTGCAACAGAACTCTTACAATGCCTCACCTGAATAGTCAAGCTTATTTTGAACTCCCATCAAACCTCAATCCAGTGAAGTAACTGGGTTTCAACGCGCCCCTGCATCAGAAGCTGGATGGAGAACTCATCCTTCCAGACCGTAAGGTGAGACTTCACGGGGAATCGTGGAAGGGTATCGTGGAGGGTTGGAAGGGAGTGGGAGGCTTGAGCATTATTCCGTCAGTAGGTAATACTCCCTTTTCACGCACAGGGGAATATTCCTGCGAGCCAGGAAAGCCAGAGTAGAGGGGCCCTTCCTGTCCATCTTCAGAGTCCTGCGCTTCACCATTGAAGAAGCATCAGCACTCGAAGCCAGACCTGCGCCTCCGTGGGAATCAGGTGAGCGTGACAGAACGCGAAGCCTACCCACAATTTCCCACCCGGACGCTATGGAGACTTCCGAGACAGATCAGCTGGCCCAGCTTTTGGGGGAATTACGGGCAGAAGTGCACTCAGCCCGCCAGGAGACTAACGCTCTCAAAAGAGAACTGATCCTATCAAAGGAAAGAACAGATGACCTGGCCAAAAGGTTATTGCAGGCCCAGGCAGGGCACACTCCTTTACCTAATTCCGGAGGTACTTCCACATCTATGGGTTTGAATAACCCGGTACAAATCAATCTACCTGGACACATGCCTTTGGCCCCGCCTGAACGTTTTGCGGGGGATCCCAAGAAATATGCGGTCTTTATGAACCAATGTCATTTACACTTTCTATGCAGACCCGGGGCCTTCCCTAACGACCAGACCAAGGTAGCCTTTATACTATCTTACCTCAGTGGCAGTGCTGCCGATTGGTCTATTCCATTGGTAAATCAGGATGATCCCATTCTCCAGAATTTTCAGGGTTTCCAGGCCAGCATGGAAAGATTGTTTGCTCGACACTCTCAAGGACAGGCCCTTGATAACGAACTGCTATCCTTACGACAAGGTAATCAGGATCTCCTGTCCTACGTTGCCACCTTTAATAGACTGGTTGTGGAAACTGGATGGCCGCAAAACAAAAGGATCACATTGTTTCATCGAGGCCTGCGCGGAGAGCTTAAGGATGTTCTAGCTCAGATAGTAGATCCACCCCAGGTCTGCGCAGACTACATAGACTTGGTGGTTCAACTTGATCACAGACTTCAAAATAGAAAAGCAGATCTGTTCAAGTACGAAACCCGAGTACCGATCAAAACCCACGCTAACTCCAAGAGTACCGACGTATCCGAACCTATGCAAATCGGCAGTGTTAAAGGACCATTAACGCAGAAGGAACGAGAGAGAAGGCGGCAAATGCAACTTTGTCTGTATTGCGGGACTTCCGGTCACTTTCTTCGAAATTGTCCGGTTAAACCACCTAAGAAGGTGGTTGGAGCCACTGATAACGATTTATTGACACCTGATTCGGGAAACGACCTAGCCCGACAAGCGTAGGGGTCCGCTTGCCGAGCTTGAAAACAGACTCTTTGACCTTGCATTTTGTCATGCCAATGGTGCTAGTGGACCCAAAACAGCCTCAGCAGTTGCATGCTATAAAAGCATACATCGACAGTTGAGCTATTGGAAATTACATAGACCATGAATTGGCTTCCAGGATTAAGCTCCCTCTCCGCCCGAAAGTAACCCAAGACGTCATTACTACAGTAGATGGAACCGAAATAGCCTCAGGGCCTGTAACGCATTCCACTGTTGAAATGACACTGGTGGGTCAGGATGGACATCGGGAAGCAATCGTCTTTGATGTGATCAAGGCCCCACAATTTCAAGTAATTCTTGGAATTCCTTGGTTAGAAACACATAATCCCAGAATTGACTGGCGAGCAAAGAAGATAAGTTTTCCTGATTGTGAACCAACTTGTTATCCAAGAAATCCAGTTATGGGTCTAGCCTCAGCAACTTCCACCCCTGTACAGCTACCGTCAGAATACCAAGAATTCCAAGACGTTTTTCAGAAGGAACAGGCTAACACGTTACCTCCCCATCGGTCTTATGATTGCCAAATCGATCTGGTACCCAATGCTCAACTACCTTGTAGTAGGATTTATGCTCTTACGGAACCTGAGAACCTGCATTTGCCTCAGTATTTAGATCAGTACCTAGCCAATGGTTTTATTCGCCCGTCCAAGTCTCCAGTCTCCTCAGCTCTGTTCTTCGTGGCGAAAAAAGAGGGCGACTTTAGAACATGTATAGACTATCGCGCCCTAAATCAAATAACGATTAAGAATCGTTATCCTCTGCCCCTGATCCCTGAGCTTATCGACCAGGTGAAAGACGCTTGTGTGTACACCAAGTTAGATCTCCGAGGAGCTTATCATATGGTGCGTATAAAAGAAGGCGACGAATGGAAGACTGCATTCCGCACCAAATTTGGGCTCTTCAAATATCAGGTGATGCCCTTCGGTTTGTGCAATGCACCTGCCGCCTTTCAGTACTTTATGAATGATGTTCTTCGGGAACTTATCGATGTCTGTGTCATTGTTTATATTGACGACATCCTGGTGTACTCTTCTTCAGAATCCGATCACAGAAAACATGTTAGGGCAGTTCTTGAGAAATTGCGCCAGCACAGACTATTTGCAAAGCTCGGAAAATGTGTTTTTCATACCACAGAAGTTGAGTTTCTCGGATTCATCCTGACACCTCAAGGAGTCCAAATGGATTCGCAAAAGGTGGACGCCATCCTGAAATGGCCATCTCCTAGCTCGGTGAAGGGAGTTCAGAGCATGCTCGGCTTCGCCAATTTCTATCGAAGATTCATCCCGGAATTTTCCCGAACAGTCCAACCCATCACAGCTCTCCTAAAGAAAAACAAACGCTTTGAATGGACTCTTGAGGCCGAACAAGCCTTTCAGGACCTGAAAACCAAATTCACCTCTGCACCTGTATTGAAGCACCCGCACCCAGATCTCCCTTACATTGTGGAAACCAACGCATCCAGTTCGGCCATGGGAGCTGTCCTGTCGCAAAGAGACCCAGAAACTAACCAACTACACCCTGTGGCCTTTTGGTCCAGGAAATTTTCTCCTCCTGAAATCAACTACGCAATTACCGACAAAGAGTTACTGGCTATTAAATCTGCTTTCAAGGCTTGGCGTCACTACCTTCTCGGGGCAAGACACACCATCACCGTAATTACGGACCACAGAAATTTACAGCATTTAAAGACGGCCAAAGCTCAATCTTCACGACAACTCCGATGGGCTCTATTCTTTGCGGAATTTGATTTTGTAATTACCTATCGCCCTGGCTGCAAGAATGGTAAAGCGGACGCCTTATCCCGGATTGGCATGGAAGAACCCAATTCGAGTTTAGAACCTGTGCCAATCATACCTGAACAAAGAATCTTAGGCCTAACTTCATTGCAAACTTTTGAGGACATCCAAACACAAGTAAAACAACTTCTAGACTCTTCAGCCTTACTGGAATGGAGTCAAAAGGGTCCTCATTACACCGTTAAGGATGATTTACCCTACTTCCAGGAGCGGTTGTTTCTGCCAAGTAAAGAATTGCAAGAACTTGTTATTGCCCATCATCATGAATCATTAATGGAAGGACACCCTGGTATCGCTAAAACGGAGGAAAAAATCAAACGCCACTTCTGGTGGCCTTCATGGAGAAAAGACATAAAGTCTTTTGTATTGTCTTGCGGAATTTGCGCCCAAAACAAGGGTCAAAAGAAAAGGCCAGCCGGCCGACTTCAACCCTTGGATATTCCACCGGCACCTTGGCACACCTTGTCAATGGACTTTATAACTGACCTGCCTCCTTGTGCTGGTTACAACACTATCCTTGTAATTGTGGATCTATTCTCCAAAATGGCCCACTTTATCCCTTTAAAAGGCTTGCCTTCAGCTTCCACCTTGGCCAAGGAATTTCTGGAGAATATAGTTTGCATACATGGTTTCCCTTCCATATTAGTCTCGGATCGTGGAAGTCAATTTATCTCCCATTTTTGGAAGAAGTGTTGCCAACTAGCACAAATAGATGTGCGGTTATCCACCAGCCACCAACCCCAGACTGACGGACAAACCGAGAGAACCAATCAGACTCTCGAGCAATATCTTCGGTGCATGTTACACCAATATGAGTTAAATTGGAAAGACATCCTTTAGATCGCAGAATATGCATACAACAATTCAGTGCATTCTGGAACCGGACAAAATCCTTTTTATACTTTGTATGGTCACCACCCTCGGACCTCTGACCTAGATCCACCTCTGACCCTGGAAATGCCCGCAGTAAATCATCTGCATTCCACAATAACCCGAGCCTTCAAAGAAGCTGCAACTCATTTACAGCAAGCCAAGAAAAAGTATAAAGAAAACGCTGACTTGCACCGAAGTAAAACTCCTCCTTATCAAGTAGGAGACCAGGTATGGCTAGCAACGAAACATTTACCCCTCAAGGGCCTGCAAACCTTCAATCCCAGATTCATACGACCCTATCCCATCAAGGCTATCATCAATCCTGTGGCCTTTAAACTGGATTTACCGTCTAACATGCGTATTCATCCAGTTTTTCATGCATCACTTTTGAAGCCAGTACAACCAGGGACCTGACTGTCCAAGCCTCCAGACCCAGTTCAAATTGAAGGGGAATTAGAATTCGAAGTTAAAGACATTTTAGACTCCAAGGTGTTAAAGTCAAAACTCTTCTATCTTGTTGACTGGAAGGGATATGGACCTCAGGAGAGATTGTGGGAGCCTAGTAACCATGTTCACGTACCTCGATTAATACAAAGGTTCCACCGGAGATTTCCGAACAAGCCAAAACCCCCGGAGGGAACAATCTTGGGAGGGACCTTGAGGGGGGGTACTGTCATGATGCCTACCTCCAAGGAGCCAGGTCCGACCCAGCAACCCCAGAGGCAGGCATCATTCCCCCCAGGGAAGTGCCAGCGGGCCCAAGCTGGGGCCCTTTGGACACAGTCCTGGCGCCTTAGGTGCCAGGCTCATGTTAGACCCCTGTCCTGGCGCCTTAGGCGCCGGACTCATAAAGCTAGACATGTGTTCAAGTGTTTTAATGTGCACTTACCTGATGCAGACCATGCTGCTACATCTAGGCCCTCTTGAGGCCTGAATGGAACTACTTTACCTGTGGGACTACTTTCCACCTGGGTGTGGTCAGGGAAGGATACATACCTGATCGGTGGAAGGATACATATCTGGAACTTCTTCCAAAGCTATTTAAACCACGCCCGATCAGCAACTCACGCTTCGCGTTGTTCTGCTCCTGGCAGCTGGACGCTCACCGTGTCTGCTCCTGCATCTGGACTTCAGCCACGCCTGTCAGCATCCTGGGTCACCTGCAAGGAGAGATAAGAGAGAATTGTAGAGAAAGAAGACCTTACCTGCTAAAGCTGCATCACGGTGACATCACACTGACGATCCTGAAAGGGAAGACATAATTTTAAAAGCATTTCGCTTCGATCGCTGCAGCGCTGCATTTCACTCACCTTTCCTGGGCACCTCCATCTTCAGCAGCGATCATCCGGATCCGCACCCACTTCCCTGAGCCTAGAGAGAAAGAGACAAGAAAACAAGGTGAGAGAAGGAAGGGAATAGGAAAGGCTCAGTTTCCTTCTAAGACTTACTTGTTGGGTCATTCCCATTTCATTTCGGGTCCTGCCGCTTCCTGGCATTCCGGACCCCGGCCCCTATGGGGAAAAAAGACAAAGACATTGAATGAGCGAATGCAAAGACATTACCTGAACGATCATCCAGAACTTACCTGTCATTTACTGGAACTGCACGTTTCACTTCGGGTCGGCGCCATATCTCCGGCATTCCGAACCCCGGCCCCTAAGGGGAAAAAAGACATAAGCATTAGCGCTTGCTGAACTCCCATCAAACCTCAATCCAGTGAAGTAACTGGGTTTCAACGCGCCCCTGCATCAGAAGCAGGATGGAGAACTCATCCTTCCAGACCCTAAGGTGAGACCTCACGGGGAATCGTGGAAGGGTATCGTGGAGGGTTGGAAGGGAGTGGGAGGCTTGAGCATTATTCTGTCAGTAGGTAATACTCCCTTTTCACGCACAGGGGAATATTCCTGCGAGCCAGGAAAGCCAGAGTAGAGGGGCCCTTCCTATCCATCTTCAGAGTTCTGCGCTTCACCATTGAAGAAGCATCAGCACTCGAAGCCAGACCTGCGCCTCCGTGGGAATCAGGTGAGCGTGACACCCTTATATATGACCCAGGGGCTGTCCCTTGGGTCATTCTGTGTGGTGGGGGCTGTAGTGCCAGCCCCCAGCCCAGCATCTGCTGACAGCTAATTGCACCTTATGTGCCTCAGCCTAGCTCCCCCAGCTACTTCCTGACTTTGTTGGCCCTGATGTTTTGCATCCCTGTGGGGGAGGGCAGGGTGTTGAATAACAACATGCCCCTCCCTCTGTGTTTCCTGGTGCGGCAACTGTGCTTGCCTTTGTAGTTTGGTGGAGGAGAGGGTGAGTGCTGGCCCATTTGTTGGGCTGCTGCTCCCCCTCTCCCCTGCCTAGGCAGCCATGGGGCACTGGTTACCCTGCCTCACTTTGGGAGGCCCTGCAGCATTGCCCATAACAGAGCATCTCATTTGCAGTAATGCACCAGGTAGGACGGGAAAAGTGCAGGCTTTGACAGTGGACAGCCTTGAACCCTTCACCTGCCGACTATCAGAAACCGTATTGGGGGCAATATTATGACATTATGTGCTATCCATTTGGAATTCTGCAACAAATTGGGCCTGTTTTACAAAAATGTTTTCAGTGGGACTTTCCCATGTTAAAATATTTAGTAAATCAGGCCCAAATTAGGGGTGTACCTAAGAGTTAATTTACTCATCAACTGAATAGAAAATAGTTGATCCAGCCGAATATTTTTATTTATTTAAATAAACATGTTCTAAAACATAATAAACAACATGTAAATGAATAAAATAAGGAGGTATTCTATTGCGTGAGTATTTATGCTTATTAATTGGACTATATATCTCAGTAAACTTATTACAAATATTAAAGGACATACAAACACATAGTTAACTCTCCTCTTCATGTCTGAAACCACACACGTAGGAAAGGCTACCACAATGAGCTGCCTCCTGCCCCCAACCTGCAAATCACTCCATTTTGGCATGCAAGTACTAACGCCCCCTGGTTGTGCAATATTGGGGCAAAACTGTTGGCCCCAGATCCAGGCTCATAGTGGGCAATAGGGCAGTGTCTGAAACAAAAACGCAAAATGCAAGTGTGGAACAGCGTTTAGGGTAAAAGTGGGCCACTTCTTTGGCCAAAGTGGGCCAGTTTGATGATTTACTTCACTATATGGCTAGTAATTTTGACGATTGTTGCTGAATAAATATTTGACAAACTGCACAATTTGTATCACATTTTATCAATAACCTCCCCTTTATGCACTATTTAACCTGTCAGAAACAGAATTAATTGCCATTCCCACCTGTGGGCCTCTTTTTCATTGGTGCCTGAGACAATTTCTAGCCCCCGTCCGACCAGATTAAATGGCGGGGGCAGATTTGAGGAACAGTGAGGCTGCCGGTTTGCAGAGCTCCCCAGCCTCCTCACCATGTGTTGGAGAGGGGTGGGAGGAACATTTGTATTTTCGAGGCCACCAGAGAGCAAAGTCCCCCGGTGGCCTCGTGTGACTTGGGGCCGCTCCCAGACAGTGGCGTGGCCCCCTTGGTGCAGACATGGTGGGTCACTGGTGCAGAGCCAGTGACCCCAGTTGGAACAGGGGTGGGCTGGCGACACATTTTGGGGAATGGGGAGGCTGCCTGGGTGCAGAGAACAACCCAGCAGCTTCACTGTGTGTTGGAGAGGGGTTTGGGAGGCTTTCATATTTTTTAGCCCACCATTGAGCAAAGTCCCCCAGTGGCGCTTGTGTGGCTGGGGATCACTCCCAGACAGTGGAGCACCCCCTTGATGCAGTCATGTTGTGCCACTGGAGCAAAACCGTTGGACCCAGTTGAAACAGGGGCAATTATGAGGAATGGTGAGGCTGTCGGGGTGCAGAATACCCCAGCGGCCTCACTGTGTGTTTGAGGGCGAGTGGTGAAGACTTGTATTTTTGGACCACTAATGAGCAAAGTTCCCCGGCGGCCTCATGTGGCTGGGGGCAGCTCCCAGACATTGAGCTGCCCCCTTGATGCATAAATGTTGGCCCCAGATGAAACGGGGGGAGAGGCGAAGGTGGCTTACCTTGGGTAAGCTGGGTCCTCTTCACATGCCAGTCCGCTGTTCCATTGGCATAAGAAGCAAGGGAATGGAAGAATTGTTCCCTTGCCTCACTTCCTATTTCAAGTAGGCATGGGCTGCTTCATTTGTTGTCAGGCTGCAGCAGCCAATAAGCAAACAGCTCATTTGGCTTCTGAAGCCTACAGCCTCTCCCACACTTTCTGTGATTGGCTGTTACCTCCCCAACAGGGAGAAGACAACTAATCATACAAAGTGGATTCTGGCTTCGAGTCACTAGAGCGGAAAGTATTCAGATGAAGCCAAATAGCTGTTTTTCAGTCGAAATTCGGTACACCCCTAATTCAAATGCACATTGGTGCTAATGCTGTTTGCACATGTGGAAAATGTGAGGTTGCACAATGTATTGTAATACCATCCCATTGGTGGTACATCTTTTCATAGATGTCCTCTTAAAAGTGTCCACTTTGCGCACTTTGCTAAAAAATCGGCCAATTTTATCTACATATATACATATATGTGTATGTGGGGGTAGAGTAGTGGGGGTTGGGGATAGGGGATAAGTGTGAGGGTGCATGGGCTAGAGGGAGAACATCAGGAGAGTCCCCTATTAAAATAAAATGTGTCAATTAATTTTGAAGAAAATGGCACAAAGTGCACACGCTTAAAAAGTTGTCTATCAAAACTGAACCAAAAATGTGCACCAGTGTAAGTGCAAATAGCATTAGGGTAAACATAATATTCTTGCAATATATGGGAAAAGGATTACATCCAATGCAAACAATTCCTTGGTGTAAAAATGCATTAAAAGAATAAAGCGTTTGCCTTAGTGCTTATTGCACTTGCAAACGCGTTCATTTCATGCAATATCACACCATGGGGTCGATTGCTGTAAAACCCAGAAGTGCTTGTGCAAAGAGGCATTTGTGCTAGGGGATTTTTCGATAATATGGCCGAATAGTTTTCAAAGCGAATTGCTACTGCTTTAATGCATGCTTTGTTTTCCCACACCCACCTTACGTAAAATGGGATTGAACGGTATGCTGCCTGATTCCGACGTACCAATACTTGTGAATTTGCACAATTCAGAGAAAAAGAAAACAAGCATGCAAGATGTGAATTCCATATGGATTTTCTGAAAGGTGTTTACGAAACAATATTATGTAGGCAAGTAAAACTAAAATATATGTCTAGTAGATGATAAAAAACAAGCATAACTATTCATCACTTTGTTACATATTGTCTGAGATATTTATGGGGCAACCATTCATGCAGGTAGTTCATTCTCCTCTCCCAATACAAAGTGCCAAACCAATATCAAAATATTTTGGGTTCTTCTCTAGCACGGTTTTGACTCATTTAACACCAATCTTATCACTCACCCCTTTGCAATAGGCAAACCAAGAATCAGAGTGGTGTGCAGAAAGAATATTACACGGCCCTCAGCAGCGGGTGTGTAGTTATGGTTAAGTTGCTAAATCCATAAGAAGACCTCTTCTTGGGCGGCTTATGACTTCGCTCCCCCTGGACAAATCCTCACCAAACGTTACAAAAAAATATATGGCCCACTCTGAATTCTCTTGGCAAGTTTGGTGAGGTTTCTTCAAGGGGGGGCAAAGTTATAGGAGGGTCCCAAAAATATTTTTTTCACCATAGACTGAATGAGCAAACACTTTTCGCACGCCTACAGCCTAAACGGCTGGACGGATTTTAACCATATCTGCGGCAGGAGGAGGGGCTTGGTTCCAAAAGCGTGCTTTTGTATGTTCCATGGAAATGAAACCAGTACTTTTGTTGCAAATAACTGAAATGTACGTCTCCAAAAATTTGTGACATCTGGCTCCGCTCTGCGGACCCACTTCCCTGTTCCCTCTGCAGTCAAAGTCTCATTGGCTTGGAGTATGCCGTGATGTCGGCAAAAATTGGATGCGGCCTGTGGTTGGCTGGAGGGAAGCTTGCTGTGTGTCACAATTTTTGGTTACGCTGCCATGTTCTATCTGTGGACATTGCGGCGCCGAAAGGGCCTGGCAAGCATACTTTACACCATGTGGTGGTGGGAAAAAGGGATGGAAAGGGTGGGGGAGTGAGAAGTGGTTCATCTGATATATTTGCTTAGGTGAAGAAGATGGTGGTGTGCCTGCAGTATCTGTGCATACTGCGCCAATTCACGGGAACCTCCAGAGGTGAGTACCTTGTGTGGTGAATGCAGGCAGCCTGCGGCGACTTCTTTCTGTGGTGACTGGTGGCAGGTCAATTGCAGAACAGCAGTGCATTGCACATGACATTAATATTTTAACATAGCGTGTACTATGGTGTGTTGCATGTGGTAATCCCGTAGCCCCGTACATGCATGGCTGGAGGCCTTGCACCGAAAACTTTGTGCCCTGGTTGCAAGTCGGTTTGACATTGTTGCCTTGTGTGTGTAGTTTGGTACCTCCAGAGGTGAGTACCTTGTGTGGTGAATGCAGGCAGCCTTGGTTACGGCACAATAGCTTGTGCGGCAACCTCTTTCTGTGGTGAATGGTGGCAGGTCAATTGCAGAAAGGGAGTGCATTGCACATGACATTAATATTTTAACATAGCATGTAATATGGTGTGTTGCATGTGGTAAGCCCGTAGCCCCTTACATGCATAACTGGAGGCCTTGCACTGACAACTTTGTGCCCTGGTTGCAAGTTGGTTTCACATTGTTGCCTTGGGTGTGTCGTTTGTCAACATTGCATACATTTTGGTTCCATGGGTGTGGTGATTGTTAGCACATCCTACAGTGTTTAGTCCATGGCTGCAGCTCATGGAGTGAACACTCCTGCAGTGTGTCAGCTGGGTGTAATATTCAAATGCTGAGTGAACAGAAGTGGATCGGGTTCAAATGTATATTTTATCAGCTTGGGTAGTGTCCATTGCGTGGAGTGCTGACTACTGTACTGCACTATGAAGCATTGGTTTTGTGCATGTAATAGAGTGCTGGGAGCAGGGCCACTATTGTGAAGATTTTGTGGTTCGGTTGGCAGTACCACCATAGTATGAGAATGAAAGTGGGTAGGGGTGCCGGAGGCTGTGTTATGATTGTAGATTCTGCTAACTGTTGCATGGTTCCATGCATAGCTGTATTACAGTGCAGAGGTTGGGTAGGAGTGACAGTGGCTGTGGTACGTTTGTGGATTGTGGTACTTGGTCACATGTTCGCATGCATGGCTGCATTGTGTTGCGGTGGGTGTGGCCAAGGACTAGACTCTTGGGTGCATGGCCAAAGGCCGTAGGCCATGCACCCAAGAGCCTAGGCCTGGGCCACACCCACCGCAGTCATGCAGTTTTCACTCTGCATCTCTCAGAGGGTGGTGACTTTTAAACAATGGTTGTGGAGCATATTTTAGACTTGGTAGTGAACCAGAAGTGAGCTGCCATGCATATATTGTTGGTTTCATGGGTTAGGTAATTGTTAGAACACCCTACAGATTTCGGTGTATGGGTGGAGATGCTGCAGTGACACGCCCTGCAGTGTGCCCACTGGGTACAGTGTTGGAATAGTGTCAGTATAGAAGAGGTTAGGGTTGAACTGGATCTTCTATGTGCTTGGGTACTCTCCTTTGTGCAGATTGATGGGACTAGGCCCAATGTTGTGAAGATTTTGTGGTTTGGTTGGCAGTGACACAATACTTTGTGCACAGAAGTCGGTAGGGGTGCTGGATGCTGCGGTATGTTTGTGGATTCTGCTAAATGTTACATGTTTCCATACATTACTGTGTTATGGAGCGGGGTTTGGGTAGAAGTATCGGTGGCTATGTTACATTTGTGGATTGTGGTACCTGGCCACATGATCGCATGCATGGCTCCATTATGTTGTGCTTGGTGTGGCAACGCCTAGACTCTTGGGTGCATGGCTAAAGTCATGATGGGTGCCGCTCTGGATGATTTTGGATGCTGAAATCATGGATTCTTTTGCAGAACTTTCTACAAGAAGTGCTTTAGAATCAAATGTGACGTGTACTCTGAGTGTTTAACGGTACATACGGAGTGCTGTACAGAAATGATAGTGTTGGATGCAGAGGTCTTGTATGTGATTGGTGCATGCGTGTGTGAATATTTCATAATAACCAATGAGGGAGTGCTGCAAAAAGAACCATGGAAAGGGAAGAAGGACTGTCCCTGCTTTACTGGTGCACAGCCCTCCCAGTAGCTGGGAAAGCGCACGTGCCACATCCTGCCCTTCTGAGCATGTTGGGCATGGAAATGGAACTGTGGGGAATATCCAATCAGGTGTTTAGGGTGTGGTTCACAGGAAGGGGCAGTACTATTTTTCCCCAATGCTCTGTGTAGTGAGGTTGGCAGAGATGGAGAGACGCACAATGCTGATCGTGAGTGATACCTTTGTGCAAGATCTGCACAGGTATGCTGTGCAAAGAGGAATTGCTGCCAATTTTTGGTTGGAAGGAGTGGAGACTTTGTGGGGCAGTCTCTATGGGTACAGTTTTGGCGGTATGGTTCACCTTTGCAGCTATGTGGTCTCTTTCGCTACTGTTAATGTTGTTGTGCTGCATTGCTGAGGTGTACATTTATGTTACATGTCATGTGGACGTTTGCTCCATCACATCAAGAAGTTGATGAATGCAGTGATGCAGATTTTTCCCACTGCCAAGGTGGTTTTCTAATGCATATCACCAAGAGGAGTATGGGAAAAGCAATAGGAAAGTACACGTGCCACATCCTGCCCTTCTGAGCATGTTGGGCATGGAAATGGAACTGTGGGGAATATCCAATCAGGTGTTCAGGTTGTGGTTCGCAGGAAGGGGCAGTACTATTTTTCCCCAATGCTCTGTGTAGTGAGGTTGGCAGATATGGAGAGACGCACAGTGCTGATCGTGAGTGATACCTTTGTGCAAAGTCTGCACAGGAATGCTGTGCTAAGAGGAATTGCTGCTAATTTTCGGGTTGGAAGGAGTGGAGACTTTGTGGGGCAGTCTCTATGGGTACAGTTTTGGCAGTATGGTTCACCTTTGCAGCTATGTGGGCTCTTTCGCTACTGTTAATGTTGTTGTGCTGCATTGCTGAGGTGTACATTTATGTTACATGTCATGTGGATTTTTGCTCCATCACATCAAGAAGTTGATGAATGCAGTGATGCAGATTTTTCCCACTGCCACGGTGATTTTCTAATGCATATCACCAAGAGGAGTATGGGAGCATACCGGTGTCATTTGTCCCCAGCCAGAGCTCGGAAGGTGTCTCATAAACAGAAGCATGTGTGAAGTTATGTGCACTGGTGGGATGTTCCCCACCCACTATGAGATCATGAATTCAGGAAATATGCACTGTTTACATGCAAATGGCATTTCTTTGACCGCCATTGGCAATGCTATTTTCTTTTACACTGTGCAAGAAGCGATTACCAGAAATCGGTAATGTAAGTAGGAGAAGACAACAGCAACTCATATAAAGAGAAAAAACAAAAAAGGTTCTTTGAAAGCACGTTAAAAAACAAGAAAAAAATAACTCTTTTCAGAGCTACCACTAAAAACCAAATCTCCTACCCTTTTTCAAATTTCTTCCCCCCTCCCGTTCCTAGCACGATAACTCTGCGGACTCTGTGGTAGTTTCAGGATTACACGTGCCACATCTGGGCCTTTTCAGGATGGCAGGCATGGAAATGGGACTGTGGAGGCTAATGCATTGCTCAATAAGGTTTTCGGGTTGTGGTGTGTACTCAAAAAACTGTGGCAGAAGGTCTATTTGTATAGAGAAATACAGAAGTCTATGTTTGAAGTGTGCAAGGTAAGGGGCAGGCATCCTGTATGTTTGCATGCACTGTATGTACTTGTTTTATGTTGCTAAGATACATTCAGTGTTGCTTTTGTGTGATATTATTACGAATTTTGTAGGAAATGGGTTAGTGCAGAAATAAAATTCTGTGAAGTGTGCACTGTAAGTGACAGGCATCCTGTTTTTATGCAAGCAATGTGTGTACTTGGTTTAGGCTGCTAAGATACATTCAGTGCTGCCTTTGTGCAATATTTTTACGATTTATGTGGGAGAGGGGTAAGTGTGGAAAAAATTGTGTAGCATTGTCGGAAAGAAAGAAGAGAGTTCCTGTTTGGATATTGCAATGGCTGATATGGGTAAATGAAAACATTGAAAGCATATACCATTGCAGTGGCAATTGATGGTAGGCGATGGAAGAAAAAACATTAGGTTTTTTAAGCATGTTATGGACCTTCAGTGTCACCGTGCTCAGAAGCACTTATAACAGAGTTGTAAGCATACTGCAGAAAAATGATTCATACCTATACTTTGTGGTGATGGGTGCCCATGTGGGTAAATGTGGATGGAGAAATCTTGGATAGTTCTACTGAACTTTCTACTGGAGGTGTTTTCGAATCACACAACACTTGCAGTATAAATGTGTAATGGTACATATGAAGCGTGTAAAGAACAGAACTTACAGTGTTAGATGCTGACGTCTTGGCTGTGATTGGTGGATGCATGAGTGACTATTTAACAGTACCCAATGAGGTAGTGCTGGACAAAAAATAGTGGAAAGGGAAGGACTGCTCCTGTTTTACTGGGGTGTGGCCCTCGCGGTAGTTGGAGAAGCTCACGTGCCACATCGTGCCCTTCTCAGCATGCTGGGAATGGTACTGTGGGGATTATCCAATCAGATGCTGAGGGTGTACTTTACAGGAAGGGGCGGTAACATCTTATATTTCTCTGCATTTTGAGGCTAGCAGAGATGGAGAGTCGCACAGTGTTGATCATGGGTGATGCCTTTGTGCTCGATCTACAAATGTAGGCCGTGGAAGGAGGCTTTGAGGTGCGGTGTCAATGTCTACAGTTTCAGCATTGTGCTTGCACATTGTAGAGAAGGGGCCACTTTCGCTACTATTCAAGTTGTGGTGGTGCACTATGGAGGCTTGCATTTGGGTCTCGTGCCTTGTTCACATGTGTTACGTCAACTGAACAAGTTGATGAAAACAGTGAAGCACATTTTTCCCACTGAGAAGGTGCTTTTCTCATGCATTCCACCAAGAAAAGTATGGGAATATTCCAATGTATTTTGTCGCCAGCCAGAGGTCAGAAGGTGTCTTATCAACAGAAGCATGTGTGATTTTTTGAGTGCTGCTGGCATGTTCTCCTGTGACAATGAGATCATTGGTTCTATAAACGTGCACCTTTTCAATGCAAATGGCATTTCTTTGTACACCAGTAGCAATGCAACTTTGTTTTACACTCTACAGGCTGCATTGAAGATGTTACTGTAAGAATATGAGGAGAAGAGAACAAAAACCCCTATAAAAAACTGAAAAAGGTGTTTCTTTGCAAGCACCTAAAAAAAAACACCGGTAAAAATGAAATGCACTACCCTGGTTGAAATGTATTCACCCACTCCCACACACAGTACGAAAAGTTAGCGGACTTCGCGGTAGGTCCAGGATTACAAGTGCCACATCTGGGGCTTTTCAGGATGGCGGACATGGAAATGGGACTGTGGAGGCTGAGGGATTGCTCAATAAGTTTTCTGGGTGTGGTGTGTACGCACTGACTGTGGTAGAAGGTGTATTAGTATAGAGGATTGCAGAAGCGTACAGTTATGACTCTGTATTTCAGGAGTCAGACTGTATGGATTTTGTGGGAGTCCTAGATACATTGGTTGAAAGTGAATGCAAAACACTGTGAAGTGGCTGTTCATTTTGGATTCTATCATGTGGATGGGCACTGGTATGGAGTACATGCAATAAAGTGGCTGCTTGTGGTTCCTCTTTGTGCCACTTTGGAGACATACGATCATCCAGCCATTACTATTTTTCATTTTGGAGGAAAAAGTTTAGGACATGTCACCGGAATTTCTCTGCAGTTTGCGATGAAGGACGCACTTGGCCAGGTCATGCGTAGGTTTCAAAACTGCTGCATAATGTTTTGTCGCATTACATAGACACAGATGTGGCTGCATTATTTTTTATTTAGTCTGCAAATGGAGAAAGTGAGGCACATTGTCAAGAACGCTATTTGTGCCTTTTTCGAACACGTGACCAGGTCCTACTTCCACAATGTAAATATTACGTTTCATAGCACAAAGATTTTTTGCACCAATGGCATTCATCTCACTGATCATTTCAATCAGGTTTTTCTGCGACCTACCCAAAATGCATTGCTGCCCTTTTTGGATGTACAGCACGCATTTCTCTAGAAGTCTTGCGCACTTCAACCCTTCAAAACGCAAACAAACACAAGTGGAAGCCTCTTTTTACAGCCAGTCCTTTGTACCCAAACTGACTGCAATGTTTTTCACAGAGCCACTCCTCCCATTATTTGCCATGCAATGTGTGGAGCGTATAGACTGCATGGCGGCCTGCATCCTTTCATTGGCAATTCCATGTTTTACATCTGAAAGCAGTTTTATTTTTTACTTTTTACATTGTTTTGTATGTTTCTTGGTCTTCTAACACACGACACAGAAGTAAAGAAAGGAAAGGGAGGGTACAGAAGGGCCACCACCTGCAAGGATAAGATAGGGCAAGTGTAGAGAAAGGAAGATTTTGAGTGGCCTTCACTTAAGTAGGTAGCATTCATTGTCATGCTCCCGGGCCGAACATTCCCAAGCACTTCGAAGTTGCTCCCTCCTGCAGAGTACCGTGTTGCAGTACATGCACAATACAATGACCTTTGACAGGTTATGGTTTGCTGCACAGCATATGGTCTGCAGGGGTGGTTTGGGCTCTGATGCCCTACAGGAGTATCCCGGGTGTTGGCAGGAGCAGATGCGGAGAATGGTGTAGAGGAAAGTAACCTACTGCATTGTTGGAAGGGCAGTACCCTATGCACTGTTGCCTTGTGTTTCAATTTGAGGTGTCGCTGCATGGAATATGGTCACTTGATGATATGGCAGTAGCCACGTTAGACAATGGAGGTAGTTAGCTATAATCAACAGTTTACAGTCAATATACAACCCTACTTCAGGTAGCTATATTCGTCACAAATATAGCTACCTGAAGTAGGGTTGTATAAACAGTGCAAGATAGCAATCGCTGCCTGCGCTGTCATTCAAATCAATCACCTGACAATCAGATTGAGGCCACTAAAGGGCTCTAATAACAAAGTGTCACAACTACATTGTCTGTGTGTTTTTTAACATAAATTGAATTGTGTATAATAATTGTTTTATGTAAAGTGAAAGGGATTGGCCCTTAGCTTTTTTTAAGCAAATGTGTTTTTCTACTGAAAATGTACTATTAAAAATGATTGCATAACAAATTTTACAGCACTAATTGAATGCATATTAACTGTAAACTGTTGATTAAAGCTAACTACCTCCATTGTCTATCTCCCCGATAAAAGGTAGAGCTACTACTTAGGTAGTAAGAATTGGGTTTCCCCCTCTATAGTATACTGGATGGCAGTAGCCATAGCAGCAGCATTCACGGAGATGAGTACATTGTGAAATATCAGAATGCTTTCAACAAGGAGAAATGCAGCTTCATTACGTGGAGCAAGAACATAATTATTCAGGCAACCCCACACGGGCACACAACCTTTGACACGACCACTGATATTCATTGAGATACGAAAGTTGTGCTGTTTACTTAGTTGTCCTTACATTTAGTTGTATGGGAGTAACCTGGCAGCAACAGCAATGCCCTTTTCCAGACTGACTACAGACTGTCACACTTCCAGTGAAATCTGTTCTCTAACTGTACAAACTGCAGGCGAGACCTCGACACTTTACCTCACAGTGCTCAGTGCAGAGACACTGTGTCTGTTTCACAGGTCATGGAAGGGCAAGCAGCACATTAAACAAATTAGTGGGCCATTTAACTCACCACACACTGAAGGATGCTCTTCCTTCATCCCACTGGGCCTCAGGCAGCTAGGCCTGCTGCAGCCATAAATCAGTAGGTTTGGACAGCAAATTACGTAGGTGGTACGACTGCTTTAAATGCGGTAGCCTATGGCATGAATGGGTAGGGTTGGCAACAGGGGTGGTGTTACCAGGACACAGACGATGAAATACGTATGCGCATAGCTGTGGAATGCACAGACATGCACTCAAACAACACATTAAAAGTGCATTAGAAGATGCGGAAATGCAGCCAGTGCTCTAGTCCTACGGATAGCTGCATTGTGATTGCACATACGCCGGGCAGGTGCAGTCTCTCTAGGAAACCTCCATTTTGCTTATCTGTTGCCATCTCGGACAGCAGTGTGAGCCACAGACTCACCATGCAATTTTAACACAAAAGAAAAGGCACTTACACACTCACCGACACTTTACATGAACATGTTTAAAGTGTATGATACATAGATCTTATTAGGAAATGGAAGGGGTAGCAGAAATGGCTACATTCACAGGGGAATTTGGGATTTTTTACCAAGTTCATCATGAGGAGAGCCAAGGATTGAGGTCTCATCGTAACGTCTCTGCTCACAGGGATCTTGTTGGGGAAGGTGGGCTGGGAAATGGGGAAGGGGTAGACGTGAAGGTAGAGCAGTGGTATTTTACAACATCTTTTAAGGGGGCTAAATTGTTTTACAAGTGTTCTATTTTGAAGTCCAGGCTGTATAGGTTGCCTTTTAAAGCATTTCCTTCATTTCCTGTGACCATATGCTGTTGTGAAATAGGTGCTGCTTCTGATGCATTGCTTTCCTTTACAGTATGTCCTGGTACAGATAAAAATATCTGTTAGATGAATATAAAGCAATACATATTAACTGTCTTACTTTTCAGACTATGCTATGTACGATGGCATTACTATCGTTACTCACTGCGTGAAGAGGGAAATTCTCTTCCAGCCATTTTAGGGTGTTTTGCAATGATGCATACAAAAGAAACCATCATGTTTTTTCACTGCTGTACATTGCACAAGCTGTGTAATTATAGGGGAAGGTTCTGTGTAATTACCACGTTGTAGTAACGTTCTGCTCTCAATACTTTGTAGTCTTTACTCTGCCAATTCCTTGTTTGTTTCCATGTAAAGCAGGACTGTGGTAATATTGTTGGACGCAGACATCACTTCGCCTATTGGTGCATTCTATTATGGTGTACACTCTATGCTTTTGCTCTGTTTCTTTCACAAGTACAGACTTTGCAAACCTACTCCATTTTTCCTTGCACATATATGGTGCGCTTTGTACATGTGCCTTCTCTTTGCTGGATGCTACCACTATGCAAGAGAACCACTGCCTTTTTTAGCAATTTGCATGCTAGCTGCTATCCGCGAAGAGACGCACAGTCCACGGTTAGTGTGCCAAACATCTATACAAACTAAGGGTATCCTGGTAAAAACCTATGAAATTCAGTGAAAACACGTTGTTAAAGGGACGTTATGGTTAAGTTGTGCTACTAACAACCTATCAAAAACAGTGAAAAAACATTGGTAAAGGGACGTTATGGTTCATTAAGCAATGCATTGCTATAAAGACCAATGAATTATAGAGTTCTTTCCATTACATCAACCTGCTCATGTAGAAATGTAGGCATTTTCTGCAGCATGCACCATGCAGGTGCAATGTTCAAAATGTTGCCACGTTGGATAGTAAAATGATGAATGCTTTCATTTCAGAGTTGTCTGTACTGTGAACTTGTAATAAGTAGCTAACAATGCCTCACTTACTACATAATTGGACTACTACACACAAAACATAAAGAGACCACAACGCATACAAATATGAGCATGCACAGGGAAAGTAAAGTATGGAAAAAAGCAGAAGTATTACCCAAAAGTGGTAATAACCTAACTGATTATCTTCATGCACAGAAATAATTGCTGTGTTTCAGGCTTGCTTCTTCCCCTGTGTATATGTATCAAATGATGTGACTGAACCGTAAGGAAAGTAGTGTAAGACCATATGAGAAGGGTAAACTCTGCAAATATAGAACCTTTTGACTGTTTAGTTGCTGACTGTCAGTGAAGAAAACCACCTGTTCATAGATATGTCAGTGAACAAATCAACAGGGAGCCAGACATGTGAGATCATCAGTGATGTCATCAATGATATTTGTGATGTCATCTTTCATGTCATGGGTGTTAGTCTTAGCAGTGCACAGTGGTGGCATGAGTTATGGTTGTTTAGCTTACCATAACTAGCGAATTTCTGGGTTCGGTTTTACATGTAACCATAATATGGATAGGTTGCTATAACTACAGTAGAGTAACAGACTGAGGGTTGTTGTACCAACTTCCTTATGCTTTGTGACCTTATAATGTTTGGCCCCTTTATGGGTAGGTGTTGCAGTCTTGGGAGGAACAGAGGTCTACACCCCAAAGTTTGTATCACCCTCCACATGAACTTGTGCCACAAACAGATATGTGCAAATCAAAGATTATTTTAATTGTACAAACAATACTGTATGTACATAACAGCTTGCCCTTGGATGACAAGTTTTTCGGCAATACTAATTGCCTTTCTCAAATCCAGGCTTATTTTCAAAAAGTAACAGCCAAATTCGAAATAACAATATTACAAACATTAGAGATATATCAGATGTAACAGTGTTATAGATAGAGAAAAGGGGAGGGGGAAGAGGAAGGTTATTTAGGAAAAACATGTGATAACACGAACATGTGACAACAGAAAAAGAGCCATCAGGATTCTTGATTAGCAAATTAAAATTCAACATCACATGAAGTTAACGATAGCCATTATGCAGTCTATGCTAGAATGATAACTTTCTGGTCTCTCATTTTGCATTTATTTAAAGGTTTTGACCAATTGAAAACAAATGAATCTATGGTGTCAGTTCAAATGTAATGTTAGCAGACTGTGTTTATGTCAGGAATAAATGTGTGGAGGCACCCTTGAGGTGTGACGTTATCTAAAAACACTGTCTATATACTATCAAGGTTAATTAAAATGTTGCTTGTATTTGAAAAAAGATTTTCGTAGTAAGTTGGTTTCTTACCGTATTCTAGTGGTCTTAGATCTTATGCAATAGGAGATAGAAAAATAATAACAGCGATAAATCCCATCTGTAAAGAATTAGAGAGTATATGAACACTCCATGAGCATATGTTATGTCAAAATATGTCCTAAACGGAAAAGCTTTTTCTTAGGGCAACTGAACCATAACGTCTCTTTAACAACATGTTTTCATTGCTATATTTATTATTTAGTAGACACAATTAATATTGCACAAGAATGATCACTAGACATGCCACCTCACTCCATGGCCAACACCTGTTTGTTTAGGAAAACAAGGATCACATAATTTTTGTGCCAACAACATGTATAATTTTCCTTATTGGTTTCTTTTCTACTCTTGTTGCATATAAAGAGAAAGACAGGTCTATAGAAAACTTTATATATGCTTAGGTCACTCGCAAAATACTCTCAATATCAAGTTAATTTAGGCAGCGCCCAAGAACATGACATGACAGTACTGTTTTACCATAGGGATTATAAAGGGTCTAACTTTAAATGAAATGTAATGTTTATGCAGCACCAGAATTGACATGCACATTGCTGCGGTTTGTTAGGTAAGATCACAACAATAACTCGGTTATATGTTAATGTTAATGTTAATGTTAATGTTAATGCTAAAGGTCATTTGTACCGCGCACTATCACCACCGGAGTGGTCCCCTGGCGCTCTGGCGGCTCTGAAAGAGGGAGGGAAGGTGGGTTAGTGGGTGGAGGCTGGAAAAGTGCAAGATTGCAGTGATGTGCTGTTGGCAGCCTCAGCCCGGTGGTTCCGTCGGCTGGGCCTGGGGTGTATGCGGCTGGTAGTCGTTGTGTGCTGATGTGCAAGTCTATGTGTGTTTTTGTTTTGTTGTTGCAGTGTAGTGAAGTTCGTGCGGTTTGCTGCGCTAGAGGCTTGTGGTTGTGTTTGGTTTGGAGTTTGAGAGGTGTATGCAGAGAAGGAAATTGTTAGTGGTATTGGTTAGTTTGTATCTCTATCCTGGACTGAACCGGTTGGGCTTGTGTAATCTTACACGACGGGATGCTTGTACACCCTGTGCCTCAGGAGGTACGTGCTGTTTTTGCATTCAAGGCCGTTTGAGGATTTAGCTGTCCCCTCCGCCCGCTCCCTTAATAACCTTGCATGCTCCTCACCCCCTCCACATGACTAGCGCAGCTGCTAGGGTCCATACTTCCGATTGTGTGGTGATTGGTGGTTTCTTGTCCGTTCCACAGGCCCGTGGTACCTAGTTGTGTCTGTACGGGCGGTGGGGGATGGTAAGGGTTGGCTGGAGTAGTTGCCCCCGTTTCTCTGGGTCTCGCGGGTGGACCTCTGTGTCCAGCGTCAGCCCTACTGGTGCTCAGGGTACTTCTGTCGGATTCTAGGGGTTTGTCAATGTCCTTTTTTGATTAGTCGTTTGTCTTATTGTTGTTTCGGTTTTAGTCTCTGGTGTTGAAGAGGCAGGTTTTTAGTAATTTTCCGAATTTAAGGTGATCTTTGATGTTATATAAAACAACACAGGTGAAATTTTGGAACATGCGATAATAGCTTACACAGATTAATTTTCAATATAACCAATAGAAAATGTTCCCAATACCAAACAAAATCCAGAGAAATCACTTAATTTGAAACAATATTTTTCTCCCAGCAACCCCGCCTCCAGGCCTCAATTAATTATGACCCTTTTGATTGAAAGGCAAGGTGCAAGGAGTGTGAGCACAATGGAAATATAGTTTTGCTGCTTATTTAAAAAGGCACTGTGTGGGAAAGGAATTCAATGGGAAAAATCGTTTTGGGCTTGCTATTTAAAAGGCAAGGTTGGGAAAAAGGAATTCAAATGAAAATTGTTTTTCAACACACTTGAAAATAAAAGGCAGGACTTGATAATTTGGTGTCAGAGAAAAATGGGAACCAAAAGGGACATTTTGTTTTTGTACACACAGACAGATGAAATGCAATACTTTGTAATTCTGATTCAAAAGCAATGGGTGTGATGCTGGAAAGGTATTGGGGGGACAGCACTTACCTGTCCTTGTTCTGTAGTGCTATTTCTTGGGTGTTCTGTATTGTTTTCTGCCCAAGATTCCATGTGGGACCCATGGCAGTGAAGCTCTTCCTCTTTTTGGTTTGGTGTACAGACACTTGGGATACCCTAATGGCACCCATGGGTGGAGGAACAACCCTGTGCCCCTAGTGGATGTTTAGGGGCACCTGTGTGTGGCCCACAGAGCAGGGCATGTGCTGGTGGTAGATCCATGCTGAATTTGACAGGTTCTCTGAATATCCTCCATTTTGGGAAACCCAGGCCCTGCCATTGGTATCAGTTGATTCCTGATAGGAGACAAGATGGCCCCTGTGGCCTGTTGCTTTCGATTGCATGTTACCTTGTTTTCCCAAAGTCCTGGGAAGCCCTGACTCTATCCCTTCCCCCTAACTGGGTGTTGGGTAGGAGTTTCATATATGGTATTGTGGGGAAGTCCAGGCCAGACTGGCTGGAGCCTTCCCAGTTAGTGTGTGTTGCGGGTATACCCTTGGGGTAGGACCTGGGTGAATGGAGTGTGTGACCAATATGCACTTTTTGTTATGGGTGTCTGGTTTCTGGTATGTGACACAAGGACTGAGACAGCTCTGCCCAAAACTGGTATGAATGCAGTGTGTAGTGCGGAATGGCAGGTCACTTGTCCCAATACACATTACTTGTTGTGAGTATCTGGAGTGAGGAGAATGGCCTGAAAGTACTGTGAGCCTTATTGGCTGCCTGCCTACATGAATGCCATTCTGGATGACTGCTTGCCTGAGCGTGACCCAGCAGAGTGAATGAGAGACCAGACAGTATATCTGGGGAACTCTCACTGATGGAAATCCTTCAGAAGCTATAGTCAAAATTAATGCTTAATCTTGAAAGCCGAGCCCGAAGAAGAAGGTTGACTGCTGTTACTTTCACTGCAATCTGAAAGCTGCCATGCCGTCCAAACTGATCCAAGAGAGTACCCTGCTAGGAGACCTCTTCCCGAGCTACGAGGGACCATTGTGCACCGCTAACCTTTGCCGAAGTGTCCTGGAAGTCAGCCTTCGAAAGACTGTCAACCGGAGACAGGGACCGCTGAGGAGAATGAAGAGAAGTACCGGACAGCCGTCCACCGTCGTCGACCAGGGTTCATAGGTTTGCTATAACCGATGAAGGCCCGTCGAAGTTGTGTTGCCCAGAAGCAGGGACCACTTGACGTCGAGCTGCCGACGACCGGAGCCACAACGCTACATTGGTTAAGACACTATGAATTCAAGGACGCTCTTGCCAGCACCGCCGACCGCTTTGTCCTGCTGGAGAAAGTCGAGGCCGCTGACGCACTGAGGAGCATCCGCCGGTGGGTTTCCCGCCACCTGAAGACCACACAGACACCAACGACCCGAAGCCCTTGCTGAGCCAAAGTTCTTCAGTGACTCTTTGTGGCAATGAACTATCGTCGTCGAAGGTGCACTGTACGCCTCATCTTCGCAAGACGTCCACGACTGATAGTCGATGAGTACCGCCAAGACCAAAGCTGCTGCCTCGACACCTTTGTTCCACTCAAGAAGGATCCATCGATGACCCAACATCGAACTCTGCTATTCCTGGTACATTGGGGTGGTAGAACATTTTTAGAGGGAAATAAGACACACATAAACAATATATGGACTGGGCTTGTATTATATCTTTATTTACAGGTTGCCTAGGTGGGGGGATCCTCATACAGAACTTTGCCTAGTGGTAGGGGCCCAGTATTCTGCCTATTGTTTTACCCAACCTTCTTTCCTCCTATGTCTGCTGTTGGTTCACTTTATTAACTGATTTGTATGACATTTGGACGGAGTAGAGTTTATACATTTTAATGGAATCAAAGAGTAATTGTGGTACCACATAGACATTTTATATATTTACTATTTTAGATTATCTTGAGCACAAAGTGTGTTATTGTGATTGTGCACATAACTGGAGCCTATTTATATAAAGAACTGTGTTTTTACTAACATAGTGTGTGGTCATTCCTTTGTGGGTGCTTGGGGACTACACTGTACTTAAGAACCAGCCTGCATCACCTCCTGAGAGCTTAAGCCTTGATTGCTTGTCCAACGTTACCAAATAGAAAATCTTGGCTGGGGTGGTCTGTGCCTCTACTCTGCTATATAGAGAGCAGGAGTACAGATACCCTCCTCCAGTCTTAACAATGGGGAATTTCGTTTTTCAACACACATACAGACGGGAACAATACTTTTAAATTCTGATTAAAAAAGAACAGGGAATTTTATTTTTGCACCCCCGCACACTGACTTGAAAGGTGGTGTGTTGTGGATTACTTCCTTTTGGGATTGTGGACACCCACCACTTTCCATGTGAAAGTCAAGAATTTCAGAAACAGCCAACCAAGTATGTATGTGCTATACCAGCTGTAACACACTGGAAAAGAGCTATTAGTGTCAAATTCTAACAGCCCTCATCTCATGATTTTCTATGTGGTAATTCATTGATTTACTTTAATCAAATGTGCTATGGGTCTACAGAGTTTACCCCCTCCGTCACTTTAATGGAATGGAAAGGTTTAAGGATGGCTGCTCCCATCACAATGCAATTTCAACAGACAGGGTGGTTTTCTATGGGGAATTAAGTATGAGTGAGATTTAATAATTTGTGTGAAGGCCTACCCAGGCAACTCCCCTCTATCCACTAATGGAAAGGGATAATTAAGGAAGATCCCCCCACAATTGATGGCTTTTGGATGGGTCTACATACATGGGAGGCTTTGGTCAGGGAAAACAGCAGGGCTCCTTTGAGGACAGCACAGGTCTGGTCAGAGGCTCTCAGACAAGGTTTTCCTCCTGCACCCAGACTCCTTCTGCTCCTCTGATTTGGGTCCCAGATAGCTTCTTTATTTCCCAGCCTCTGTCTCCAGTACAAGATTGAGGCCTCTCTGCTAGTTGTTCCTTGCAAGCTTCCAGCAGCAGCTCTCTCCCGGAATAATTCACAAAAAAACCAGTTCCAATGCAAAGTTCTCCTTATATTGCATGGACGACACTGCAATATGGTAATAATTCCTGCAGTCAGGATTGGCTAGTGTCGCGGTTTATTACACAGTCACACTCAACTCAGGGAGTTCTTTTCCCCCCAATCAAGGTGGCGCACTAGAAGTCACTGAGATTTTGATTCAGGTTCAGTTTGGTAAGGCCTCTAACCCATCTCGCACCCAACCTCAACAAATACCCGGTGCCACAATGGACTAGGAACCATGCAGGTGTGTAGTATGAATATATATTTATTAATTTATTTAAACCAAATTTACAAACAGACTAACATAAGCCACCCGTGATGTGGCAACACAAGAACATAAATGACTTGCGTGAAAGGTGCCAACACAGAGATAATAATGAGATATGCAATCACAATTTCCCACAGCTTTGTTTTCAAATCATCCATTAATCACACTGAAAAAGAACAATTTAAGACACACAGTGATTGTTGATTTGGTTATAATACTTTTCTCCCAGCAATATCCACCCTCCAAACATCCATTAGACTTGACCCCTCTGAATTGAAGAGCAGTGGCAGAGAGTGGGAACACAATGGGAAAATCGTTTTGGGATTCTGATAAAATACACTTTTTGGAAAAAGGGATTCAAGGTGCACAATCTTTATTTTAATTTCTTATTTCCACAGATGCAATATAAGGGAAATAAAAGCAATGGGAACATTCAGTTTGCCACACCTAAAAAGAACAGGCAGGGCTTTGTGGTTTTGGTCAGAGCACAATGGGAACAAAGGGACAAATTCATTTTGCACCCTGCACAATGATGTAGAAACAGGATTTGGGATTCATTCTTTTGTCAAATCTTTATGTCTTTACTGGCTCAAACACACTGGGATGAGCTTGTTAGTTTTGAATGCCAACAAAACACATCCTGTGATTTCTATAGGGGAATTAATTGATTTCCTTTAATTAACTATGCTATGGATCTACACAGAAAAACAGAACATTTTGCTATAGGGAAATAAAAAATGCTTGAAAATGCAGAACCTACACAATCTTTAGCTTTGGGGATATTTTTACTTACAGGAGAGGCCTTGTAAAGAACATCAGGGAACAGCAGGTTGTCAGTCATGGATAGTCTCCTCTGAATCCTCCAAGGGGTCCCAGTCAGCTTCTATGTCTCCTGGTCACTGTCTCCAATGCAATATTTGAAGCATCTATGCTTAGATGTTTCTTGCAAAAGTTCAGCAGCTGATTACCTCCCGTAATAAGTGTAAAAAGCCCAGTTCTATTGCAAACTGGTCTATTTATAAGTTTGTGATGATTCCTGTGAAATTGATTGGTTGTTTTCTCTACCTACCTCCCAGGTAGGTAGAGAGTGTTCTAATAGGACAAGCAGATGAGGAGTGTGAGTTAGGAAATGTGTGGGAGGAGAAAGCTTTGTCATCCCAACTTGACATGTGGGCTTGGCCTGTTTAGACTCTGAAAATCTACCAACATGGCAAGTACCCTAATTTTTCAAATCTTTACATGTATGAATATATATTTAAGAGCTACATCTTAAGGCAAATCAGATGATGCAAATTTGAAGTTGGCACGCCCTTCCTAAGCAGAGATAAGTTTTTTCTTCATTTACTCAGGAGCCGTATCAGTGAAAAATATGCCACTTCGTAGTTCCCATGTTAATTATTTCCTTCGCCCTCACACCCAATTTCAAATCTCTCAGAATCAACGGAAGGCACAAATAAAATTTTCATTAATAACTTTAGTTATGTTTATCACACAAAAAGCATTTAAGCATGGTTCAAAAGGGGTTACTGTCACCTTTAATAAAAGGCTGGAATGACTGTTGTGGCATATACGTGACCCTTTTTATGCAATAATATGTATTTTTCTATTAACTCAACTCCAGCCTTTTCCTTTGTTCTCTTAAGTTGCATGTCCCCTTAAGCATGTGATCAACCAGAGGCTGGCTCATGCTTATGTTCACCTCCCCCTTCAAGGCCTGTAATGACCCTGATTGCAGACTCTAATGGACATTTTAAGGTAATTGTGACCTCAAGGTCACTTTTGCTGAAAGGGCAGGCATGGCCTTATCTGTTTCCTTATGTGGTTTAAATCTGAACAGTGTATTTATTTCTATATTTTTAAGCAATGCCCCTGATTGATGGTTGACATCCAGAGCTCCGTTTCCAGGATCAGTAGAGGAAAGGTCTTGGAGGTTAAGTTTCATCTTTAGGAGAAATGACAGGCTGCATGTAAAATTCTGCAAGACATGGCTTTTAAACTCACATACATTGTATTTTACATGACATCTTATAAGGCATCCAGGTGTAATGTACTTCTTCAATCTCACAGTAGCAAAATACATGATTATCACTTTTGGATTGTCCATATGTACAGGGAAGTTATATGAGAAAACCATGTTCAACCTCTGAAAGTCTAGTGAGCACTTCTCTTAGTATACTGTCATTTGGATGAGGAAAAAGGAGTTTCTTTTATTTCTTATAATTGCAACGAGCTCGGTTTCACTTTAGATGACTGGAGCACAATCTGGTATTGCATGGAAGATAATGGCCGCGCTGCTGTCTCTTTAAGTAAAAGTGCAGCTCTCCATGTATTGAGTAAACTAGCATTGTCAGCCACATGTCTTTCTTTTCCTTTCTGAAATGTATTGTGCATATCTTTGCACTTTTGGGATTTAAGCCCACTTTCTTTCATTTAAGATTTAGGCCTGTTTTTGGTTCAATATGATATATTATATGGTATGATAGGTTATTTATAACATGCTTAATACCCAGAGGTTTCTAAGCACAGACCCTTGGATTGAACCCCTATTGCTCTGTGTCTTCTTGCTTCCAAGGCGAGCACATTTCCCCTGGCTATCCTCCCTCATGTCTGACATCACCATTTCTGTGCTGCCCTTATACTTCAATGGGTTTTCCCAAATCACTATGGCCTCTTTACTTCTGGCATTCAGGGGCTCTATTTTGTCCCATACATCCCCCCTCCCTGGATCTTTGTTTCCAGTGAGCAAGGAGAGGGTGGGGTTTCTGTTTTCCTTGTGGCCTCGGTTCATTTCATGAAACTGTTGGAGCACGTCTGCTCTTTTCCTGGTCCTGAGGGATTGGCGCTCTGGTCTGCGTTCCACTCTTTTCGGATTTTGGGTTTTGGTCCTGGTCTCCTCCCTTTTCGGTAGGTCCACATATGGCCTGTAGAGGCAAGGAGTTATTTAACCTGCCAATAATAAAAAAGAGGTTAAGTATTTCATACAGTACTAATTTCCCTGATATGATCGACATGCGGATTGACAACCAAACGAGTTACACATTACTTTTCACTTGGCATCTACAATCCAGAAAATGACAATTTAATTTTGGTACCTTCCTGATAAGTATAAGTTGTTCTACTCCCTGTAAATGTGTGATTTTCATATAACAAAGGTTGTACCTCAAATTTTTGTTTTTACGAGGGGAAAGTGGTATATAAGGTACTTCTGATATGAAGAAAAAATGTGAACCACCCACTACCTCCTGCAACTTAGTTTCCTTATGACTTTTATTTGTCGGTATGCCACGTAGCTCTTTGTTGGTTACACATTAGTTTGAAAACCTTTAGACCAACATATTTTTATTCACAAAATAATCACTTCAATTTTTTGTCATTACATCATTTTCTTAACACATACTTAACAAACACAAACATCTACATAACACATCAGTCTGTATGTACATTCATTCACATTAGTTTAGTTATTCTTAATACAAAAAAAAGTCTGTACAATTTTCAGAGCTTTCTAGATCAGTGCAGTGTCTTACCCTCAGTGTCTCATAAAGAACATAAGGTAAATGAGTCTAATACTAAATATTTGGAGAAAAAAAACATGATTTCTAGTATGTTATGGTTGTTCTTTTTCTTTAGAGACACTCGGCACTGTCTCCGACAGGTGCTTTATGATTGTCACCTTTATAAATGCATGATAAAGTAAGGTGTCGACACACTGTGTTTCGGCCTCTAAGGAGAGATAGTCCACATCCAAGGGGTGGTCTTTTCAAAATAATTTGCACTTGGCCTTTGTCAGGACAATAGGAACTGATTGGTGTAGAGGAAATCTTTTAACCCCTTATTTAACACTCTAAAATAAAAATAAAATGGCATAATAAGATCATGGTCTACAGGCTGAATTAATGAGCCACAAAAAAGCTGAGGATACATGGCCACTCACCTAAATGGATGAACCACACCGGCCACATGATCAAAATTAGACAGCGTCCAAAGATTGGACTACAATATTTGAGACCTGCCTTTCTACATTGCAGGTAGGTGCCGTTCGTGGTAATGGCTCCTAAGTGACAATAAATGAATCTCTCTTAGTGTTACTGAGAAAATTGGCGTTAGAAAATAATTGTGGCTCACAAACACAAAGCTTAACAAAAATCATAATAAATAAATAAATAAACGGTACCATCCATACCCTGTGGCAGGTGCATGGAAATTCTAAATGCGGTTGGAACAGGAATGTCTTCATGTATCCGTAGGAGGTCGGGGATAATTAGCTACATGCGACCTGTGAGCACAAATGCGAAACACATATGTAAATAACGGCGTGGAGCCGACACCAAAACATGTCGATGGTGCTTGAATCACAATCAAGACAAGTGCAACTAGTCACCCCCAATGTCTGGCAAGATACACGTCTATTTCATGACACAGTATGCTGGAGGTGCATTCTAACTTTTGTGTCGGTGAATAACTGCGCAAGCTAGGGGGCCACCCCAAGGCAGTCTAAACACCTGCCTGTGTGTGCTAGAGCACAATACAAACAAATACAAACAAAAGTGCCTCTCCAGGGCAGCGCATCTCTTACCTTTGTGGCACCGTAGTGTACACTGACTAATGCCCGCTCATCCAAACATGACAACTGGTAATCCGGCTCTGTTAGTGTCCGGACCGTGAGTGTATAGCATTCATAGAGATAGACAAAGGACTCAAAGTGGCATACTCTTGTAGTAATCACTAAAAAAGGACTATGTTTATATCTGTTTCCTGACTGTCTATGCCTGTGTTGCTAATAAAGTGATACCCAGAAAAAAGGAAACACTAATAGGTGAAACACAAGGTGTGTAAAAGGTCTATCCTTTGAAAGCTAAAACGCCTATAGTTCGCCCTACTTCCTAGAAACCAGTGTCTAATAAGGCCTTGACCTGATGTGTGTTTACATTAGCCAGTACTAAATGCGCCCTAACAATCCAAATGGAGAAAAAGGCCACCCTGCATTTGGGCTCTGTCTGGACACCACCTATGTAAGCGACAGATAGTAATCTTATGATGTCCAAGAGATTCGGCACTTTACCAAACTCCTGTTTGCTACAGTAGCTTACTTCAAGCAAACAGATTCTTCCACCTGCCTCAGGGCAGTTGATTAAGAGCCTTGAACAGTGAGTTCATCTCAAATTAGCATTAAGCTTATAAACTCACAGGGTGAGAAAAATGCCAGTCAGCATTGCTTGGAGCCACCTAAAATGTTCTGGCTAATGAAACAATGTTGGTAGATGTTATCACATACTAGATCACCGAAAAAGGTTTCAGAAAGACCAAAGAAATATCAAGGTTTAGCACCACAAAATGAAATATGCCAATCACGGCGCAAAAGATACAAGCATCTTTATTTTCTGTACAGAATTCAAAGCAAACAAATAGCTATCTGTCTCCCAACACCTTGCAGTTTGTACCAGCAGACACAGTGAGGGGTAAGAGTGCTGGACATCTCAATGTGAGCTGTTTTATACATTTTCCAATCATTCCCCAGCCCCTCTACATCTAATAATTTCAATGCTAGGGTCTTTGCCCAGTTCACATGACAAATATTACAATATTGTTCAATGGATTTAACAAGTTTGCAACTCCATGAAGTTTCAATGGCAGTATTGGGTCTCCAGCTCATAGTAAGCCTAGTTTCAAGAAAGAACACAGTATATTACAACCAAAGCACATGGTTTGAATTTGCTCTACATTGTCTTGTTTATATGAATATGATGCTTGTGAGCGAAGACAACACTTGGATTGCAGTTCATACGAGTCACAAGGATTCTTTGCATAGAACAAACAGTCTGCTCTCGGTCAGCCTAAATGTTGACGCAACTCAAAGGTCGTTCGGCTCAGCTGCAGTTGAAAACACAGTCCACCATTTTAAGACACAAGCAAGAGTTAAAATCTGATGATTCTTAAAATGGCGGCGAAGTTGATTAAAAATCAGAGCATTTTGAACATGGTTTTCTGTGCAACGTGAATGGGCTTAGGCCAATATTCATAACAAGGCGGTATTATACGAATAAAGTTTAACAAACCCTCCTTTTGGCATAAGCCAAGAGCATTACTCAAACATTCACTTAATTCAAAACCCCACGTCTCAATGTCCATACATCCTGAATCACATTCCTCAGAGATATCAATCACCACAAGTTCCTTGATAGTAATATCATTAATTACTAAAACATTAGTAGTTTCCTTGGGTGCACGTACCTTTGTTTCTAGGGCACCTATCGTTTATGCACAACATCCTCCTAATATCAAACATATGACAGGAAGACATTGTACACAACAACAGAACAGTAGAACACCAAGAACTATCATTAGCACTGCAAAGAGTTTCCAACCCCATGATCGTAACAAGTCCCAGAACCAAGCACTAAGATTCCTGTTTCCCTCGGTGACATGTACTTCAGTACTCAAGGTATGCAGATTTTGTATTTCTTTGAATATAGTAGGGGAGGAGTCAGGCACAAAAACAAAGCATGCGGATCCCACCAATTTGCATACCCCACCACACTCAGCTAGGGTTTCGTCTAACACCATATTATTTAGGAGGGCCACTAATCTAATTGCCTTTTGCTCCAGCATCATGTTGTACAGAATATCAGTGGTCCTATTGATGGTTTTTTCCAGTACCCTTGCTATTCTTCTGATATCCTCGGAATTCATTATCAGTCCCCACAATGGCACAAAGGACTTTGCTACATCACCCATGACTTGTGAAGGAGTGTCACCATACTCATTCTGCCTTGGATGAGCTCTAGAAACCTTAATAGTGGTAGCCACAAATACCCCTGGTACCAAGATTCCCAAGTAACAAGTACCCAGCCAATCTCTGGGTAACCAAGGATAAGCTTCATTGCCACAAAGTAAATGGGGTCTCCTACATACAGAGGTCTGTCTTCACTGGTTGGATTCGCAATGTTAGTACAACCCTGTTTTGTACCCATTGACTGAGAACCTTCCCTTTGTATACAGAAAGAAACAGAGTTAGGGCTGTGATTAATAGTATAGGAAGGAGGCATGGCATCCTGGTTGCCTACGGGAGCTAACTTGAAGGAAATCAGTGATTGAAAAGGCATAGAGAGTCTATCAGAAGGCCATATAGAAGCAACATTGGGTTTGCTTCTATTTGCAAAGAGAGAACATCCCAGAGGTGTTAGGACTCATTTTTCAAATTCATTCAGATTAGTCCCATCGAAGTTCCCAGAAATACTATCCACGACCAAAGAATAGTGCCCTGAGCAAGGCATAGCATGCAGTAGTTAAAGGAAGAGGATGAATATACCAGCTCAGTCCCTTTTCCCCATGTTGTGGCAAGTGTGAACATACCCAGCAATTTGTTCTGTTAATAATCGTATGGGTCACGCTCATGATCATTAGGAGAGTGTTATTATGATAACCCTGTCTATGTTGGAAGTCTCGAGAAGGAAGAGTGTGCAGATGCACGAAAGGTGGCGACACAGCGGAGATCATTTCAGTGGGTAACGAAGTCTCAAGTGGATGCACTCTTTCCATGTACCAGAACACAAGCGCAAATATAATTATTAACAAAAAACCAGTACTGTGATTAAAAACAGTGGGTCCTCAAGGACCATGATTTCTGATGAACATATTCTTTGTCAGCCACAAGACCAATAGCTTGCTCCACATGAGTGGATTTAGGAAGGAACATTGTTTCTCAGAGTCTGTTTAGTAGCCTCTCTGTTAGGCTCTTTTAGTTCATCCGTCGGTGGCTCCTGACCACGTGGCCTATCTTGCTTGAAGGTAACTTTGCCGGTCCCTGCCTCTTGTTTATTTTTCAGTGAAAGAGTGACAATGGACTGGCTCAATTAGGATTCCTTGTGGGCACAGCCGATGCTGTGCTGTGAGTCCGGTGTCTTAGATGCAGATCGTAACTCAAGACTCCAGGTATGGTGTGATCTGCTAACAGAGTGAATTTGCTTCCTATAGGAAGTGATGAAGCGGAAGCAAGATTGCTCAATGGTGATGAAAGAGACACAGAACAACTTGAAGGCAAAGCAGCAGTCTCCCCAAGCCCTACGGGGTCAGGAAGGATTTCCGTAGACAAAATAGGCTTGTGATGAGCATCAAAGTGAGAAATTTCCTTCTCTTCCCCTTTATCAAGGGGAAGAGGACAAGGTATCTTATTGATGTGCGTTGCGTGGATCCAGTGTCGTTTCCCTTCCACTCGTACAGTGGTCTGCGTGGCCAAGAGGACTTGGTACGGTTCTCTCCAGCGAGGTGTGAGACAAGAGGCTCTTTCAAATGACTTAACGAGCAATTGCTAGGTCGGAGTCGATGACCTGGGCTTCTCGCACCTGTTGATAAATCAAATACAAGTTTTGAGTTAACTGGTCACAGTACTCAGAAAGGAACAAATGCACTACATCTTTTAGCCGCTTGGATTTGGGTACATTCCAAATATTGGCTGGTCTCCCCATGATTATCTCATAGGGACAGAGCCCTGTTCTCGACTGTGCGGTTGTCCGCATTGATAATAGAGCTATCGCTAAGGCGTATGGCCATTTCAAATTGCTATTCGCACAGATCTTCGCCATCTTATTTTTTAATATACCGTTCATAAGTCCGGCACTCTGAGCCTGTCTGGCCAAATGGAACCATTTATCGATCTGCAATCCCGCGCATACTTGCAGGATAACCGCAGTGATACAATGTGGACCATTGTCCGACCAAATGACTCTCTGCAAACCAAACCTAGGAAAATATTCCTTCAGCATTCCTTCAGCATGGTTTCCGCTGTCGTCATTGCTGTGGCATCTTTTAAAGGAAAAGCTTTGACTCATTTACTGAAAGCACAAATAACTAGAACATACTTATAATTCTGACAGCGCTCCATTTCAATGAAATCAAAGTGTAGAACCTCAAAAGGCACAGAGGGGGGACCAAAACTACCCCTCGGTGTCGATGTACCTTTCCCAACATTATGCTGTAAGCATACCATGCAATTTTGAACAAAACACTCAGCAGTTTTTTAAATATTCACATTAACCCTGACAGGTTCTAATAATTTACAAATCTTTTTAGCACATATGTGAGTTGGACCATGAGCCATTGTAACCATAGCGGTGCAATAAGCATCGGGCAGCATCCATTTTTGTTTTCCATTATCTACCCAACAACCTTCATCGTCTAAACTTGTTGAACCCTCAGCCCACTCTTTAAGTTCGTCTGGAGTGGCATCAGCCTGAATGTCTTTTATGCAACTAATTCCTATGTCTATTACACAAGTGTTAGTGACCTCTTTTCTTATATAGATTTTGGAATGCAAATCAGTGGCAGTCTGTTTGACTATTCTGTCAGCAAAAGTGTTTCCTTTCCCCACATCATCTGTTACTTTCTGGTGTGCTGCACACTTCATTATTGCTAACTGCGTTGGAAGAGCAAGTGCTGAAAGTAGCCGAACTATGAGAGTACCATGTTGTATCTTAGTTCCATGCGAGGTCAAGAAACCTCTCTCTTTGCCGTAATCGACCAAAGTTGTGAACCTCCCCAAAGGCATACTGACTGTCCGTAAATATATTCACACTAAGCCCTTCAGAAAGTTCACGAGCTCGAGTCAATGCAATAATCTCTGCGGCCTGCGCAGAGTTATGCAGAATTCTTTTGGTTTCCGCAATAGTGCTCAATGTACTGATTGCTTAAGCAGCAGTGGATGTACCATCTGGAAGTTTGAAGCAGGAGCCAGCGCAAAACAGCTCCCCTTGTGGATTTTTTTTATGGTGTGTCACTTAAATTAATTCTGCCTTTAGTTTCTTGCTCTGTGGTATAGAGGCAGTCATGTGACATCTCGTCACTACAGGCAATTTCTTGCGGAAGAGGCACTAGTTTGGCCGGATTTAATGAGCAATAGCTCTTAATTTGGATATGTGGTGCAAATAGAATCAGCTCATATCTTGTTAATCGTGCTGATGTGAGATGTTGCATTTGCATTCTGTTTAATAGAACGTTTACAGAGTGAGGTAATATCACAGTTAAGGAGTGACCCAGAACCACACCCTCACTTTGTTTTACAGATGCAGCAGCGGAAGCAACAGCTCTCAAACATCTTGACAAAGCGCATGCAACAGGGTCAAGCGTGGAGGAAAAATAACCACAGTCTATTCTTTCCTATATGTTCCTACATTAACACAGCCAAAGCGTATCAATCACATACAAAATAAAGGTCTTGTCATAATTTGATGTGCCCAAAACTGGTGCTCTACACAACGCAGCCTTGGACAGATCAAAAAGGTTTCTGGCAATCCATGTTCCACGGTAAAGGCAAATAAATGCCCGTCTTTGTCAATGCCAAGATTGGTTTTATTATTAATGAAAAGTTAGGGATCCACTGTCTACAGTATGAAGCCATGCCTATCAAGGCTCTGACCTATTTCTGTGTATTTGGGATGAACATGTTAAAGATGCTTTGTATCTGTTCAGGTGTCATTCTTCTCCCCTCCTTTGAGAGGAGATAGCCTAAATAGGCAACCTCCTGTCGTCAATATTGAAACTTTTTAATGAAGCCTTATGCCCATGTTCTGCTAGATGGATAAGCAACAACGCTGTGTCATCCTTGCAAGCAACTTTAGAATCTGCAGAGTTAGAAGCTAGAAGAAGATTGTCAACATACTGCAACAACGTGCAGGTATAAGGCAACTCAAGTGTATCAAGCTGTTCCTTCAAAACTTTACTTTAAATGCTTGGACTCTCGGTGTACCCTTGTGGCACACGAGTAAATGTAAACGAGCATCCCCCTAGGGTGAACGTGAACAAATATCTACTGTCAATATGTACAGGAATACTAAAGAAAGCATTCTTTAGATCCACAACACTAAAATGAGTAGCTGATGCTGGAATCATTGTCAATATAGTAGTCACATCAGGCACAATCGGAAATTGTGGAGCAACAATCTTATTGATAGCACGCAAATCGATAATAAAACAGAAAGGAATTATCCCCTTTCTTATACACCAGTAAAATCGAACTTTGACACAAACTTCCTGCAATTTCCTCAATCACTCCTTGATGTACAAAATCCGAAACTATACTCTTTAAAGCTTGTTCACCGTCAACTGAAATCTTATACTGTGGAATACGTGGTAGTTTAACACCTGGTTTCAACACAATTTTAAGAGGCTCGATTTGTAAAATACCAACATCATTATCATCAACCGCCCATAAATATGCCAGAACCATATCCAATTCAGTCGGTAAAGGTCTAGTCAAGAATTGTGAAACAGATGTTCGTTGAGGTGAAATCGTTGAGGTGAAATCGTTAAATTACAGCATTCAATTCTTTAAACAGATTCAACCCCAACAAATTTTCACCACAATTTGTTGTCAAAAGAAAGGGACACAAATCAGTAAATGGTCCCAGTGAAATCGGTACCGGCTGAGAAACTTGACTAACCACTGGCGTACCAGAGAACCCTACAGAAATGTTGTTCTGCCCTGACAGTGGAATATCTGGAACCTGTGAATTATCAACGTAACACTTCTGTGCTCCTGTATCTATCAAAAATAGATGCTTCCTATTCCCCACCTTTATTTCAACATAGGGCCCTTTCTGATCGACCGGAATAGGTACTGGTTCCAGACTTTGCTACGGGCTGCCCTAACGGAACAATACATCATAACATGCAAGATCCTCAGAAAAATAAACAGTTGAAAGATTGTCAAAAATGTTCCCATTGTTAGCACTATGCTGGTAGCTATCCTGTGAAAATGACTGTTGATTATGAATGAACTGACTTCTACCAGGACCCCCTATCCCAGGACAGCACCTGCAGCGTCTACCCATGGCACCATACGTGTTATTCGATTGCTGTTGAAGGATCGGGCATTGTGCTTGCCAATGATGTTCTTTTCTGCAATAAGCACATTGGTTCATGTGTACAGGACCCATTTGCGCATTACTCTGTGGGGCAAACTGACCTCTAAACTGTGTATTCACACCTATTGTTCCTCTTACTATTTGTTGCAACAAAACCTTTGTTTTTAAGTCTCCCTTCTTCTTTTCTATCTTCTCTTTTTCAGTATTGACCCTATTCTCATAATACTGAGCCATATGCAATACTTTAGACTGAGATTTAGCTTGCCAGGCACTTTCGGAAGTCATAATTTGTGATTGGATATCAGGCGACAATCAGTGCACAAATTTGTCTACAAACAGCCTTTTTCCTGACTCAGTACTTAATTCCTGACTGCTAAAATCTGAAAACACTTGTTTGAAGCGATTAAAGAATTTGGTAGCGCCTTCATACTTCCCCTGGATGCAAGCTGTAAGCTTGTCCCAAACTATTCTTCTCTCTGGAACCAAAGTTTTCAATTTAGTTACTATTCTGTCTGGCAGTGTCAATATCACCTGTGGTGGTTTCTCAACAGCCTTCCTTTCTCCATCTATCCGTACCAAGTTAACCCATGTGTCACCCAGCCCTGCTTGATCAGCTATAGTTCTAATCTGTTTCCATAAATCAGCAGGTAGGATCACAGGAACAACAAGTCTATATCACCCAGCGTGAAAACTGACAAATGCAAGACAGATTCAATTTCTTTAGAAAATCCTGTTGGATTTTTCCTGATATCTGAAATTGTTTGTCTACTGGCAGTTTAACAGTTTCAAGGCCACAAATGCTTCAGGGTCAGATGAAAGCAGCCAATAAAATACATGCCAACATGCCCCATTCTCATCGGGAAAGGCTAGTCAAGTCCTTCATTTAATTTATCAGTCTGGGACTGGTAGTCCTAGGATAAACATGGGGAAAACTGGGACAACAAACCCCAAAGTGCAAAGTTCAATCCAGTTCTTGAATAGAATAGCCCGACTGCATCGGATCATGTTGGCATGTATGAATTCATTCTTCACAACATCTTGCCTTTTCCCTCTAGCTAGCTTCTCAAATCACAAGAATAAGGTACCTCTCAGAGCTCTCTGAAAGCTCTTACAACCAGCCAGAGAGCATAGATTTGGGGCCAAATCACACAGATCCATATTTTGCCAAGGATCCTCCCTAAGCAAGTGCTCCACTACATCTTGACTCCAATCAGACGATGTTCTGAAAATTGTTAATGATACTGCTTTTCCCATCAGTTTACGGAGAATAGATTGCTGAAATACCAGCCTCACTCTTCCACCACTTCTGATTCTACATCAGTAAATCCCTCTTTTCTATGTCACCCTGACAGTCACACACTCTCCAGTGGCCACACAGTGTAATGCAAACAAACGAATAACCACAATATTGTAGGGAAATCTAATTCAAAGAGTTGATGCACAGAAACATGCTATTTTGAAAAAATAAAACAGGTAAGCTGCTTCCTGCACACATCATATGAAAAACACCTTTGCAATGTTTTCGAGTCCCCTCACATCAACATTTAGTGACAAGGACCGAGAAAACATCCTGCAACATTTGTTAAAATTGGGAACTGCTGAACCTGAGGAGAAAGAGAACAGCATTTTCAAAAAAGAAAAAACAAATTAGAATTTTATGCTGCTATTGGTTTTGTTGAAGATGAAATATCTAGGGGCACAGAAAAAGGAAACTTTAAGATTTGGCCTCTGGGAGAAACCAACCTGAATCAAGCGTTACCTATAGGTTTGAACTCTGACATCAGCTTTTCTGATCTGCCTTGCACTATCAAAGTGTTGGAAGTCATTTGAAGCTCAGCAATGGGGATAGTGACCGGCTTGCAGCCAGATCCCTAAGAGGCTAAAATTGCAATTAATCTACAAAGCAACATTTTTATGGGTTGCATCTGTGTATGGTGGGCTTAAGATAATGAGAAATGAATGGGGGTTCAGCTTGACCAGCAGATCTGTGTTGCCTAATCTGATATTTTCATCTCGCAGGATTACTTTCGTCTCCTGAGGAAAGTAACCTTGATATCTGGAAAATAAAGTGTTTATCTGAAAAGCTAAATGACCCCAGAACTGGTCCAAGGGGGTGGGGGCAAAACAAAAGTCATAAACCCACAGCACTTCAAACTTCAAAAGACCTTATCACCGCCAGGCCTCTGGATCAAAAATACTATATTTCTAACCTTCAACTAACAACTAAAGAACTAAAGACACCAGTTGCTCTGTTGTTGACTGTAATTTTGTATATAAAAAAACAGCATTGGATTCATAATTCTAGTGATAGCACCCAAATAGAATGTTGCAGCAAAAGCAAAATAATTCTTTTTGTAAAGTGGTAAGTTTGAGATACTCTATTTGGTGATGGGAAAACGATTGTTCTAATGTAATTATTAATTATGCAATTTAGGAACATGTTTTTATTTTGTCACAAAGACATGGCCCACACCAGTGTGTCACATATTCTAGCATTCGTAGTGACGAGCCCCTTTACTTTGAGATGGGAACAAATTATATAAAGGTAGAAGTGAATTGAATGGAAAAATCTGTAAGTCTGGTGAGGTGATTAGTGAAGTTGTCATATGTGTGGAAATTACTAATTAAGAACATTAGAATATTTAATGCAAGATATCCCCGAGATGACATCACATTAAATTGGACGGGAACTGGGTGTAGAAGTTACTCTTATCAGACTGCCTTCTTCAACAATGTGTGCATACCTAGAAAAATAATATAACTGAAGTAATTCTAATTATACTGGTTCTTATATAACATGCTTAATACAGGTGGATTAGTTTCTAAGCACAAGCCCGGGATTCAAACGTGTGTTGCTATGTGTTGCCTTGCTTCCAGGACAAACGTGCTGCCCCTGAGATATTCCTGGGTATACCATCAAACAGAATATTGTTGTTAGAGTTAAGTTGTTCTAGACAAGAGGGACAGGGTGATTATTCACTTCCCACTGTCTTACTGTTTAAAGTTTCCCATTGAAAGTGTGAAAGGTACGCATTTTCCCAGTAATTAAAAGGAAACATCACTGAAGGCAATGTTGCCTACATACATGTTGAACATACATTTTCCTTTCTACAAGCCATTCACATATAGAAAGACCCAGTGGTCTGTGACAATTGACAGGCAGATTCATGGAATGAATGTGCGCTGAAAATTCCTGCGCAAGCATGCGAATCGCAGCGCAAGTGCGAAAATCACAGCGAAACCCGCGTACAGCGTTTCATGGAAGACCGTGCGCATGTAAAACCATGGATTTCTGCTAAAATCCTGCGTGGCGCACGCTGGTGCACACGTCTTCAAACAGCGTGCGCTACGCACACAGCGAAAGTGCACATAGTGCAGCGCACACAACAAAAGTAGGCGTAACACAGGGCGCAACACGCATAATGGGGAACAACGCATGAAAATGTGGGCGTCACGGGTGAAGTACATGAGGCAAATGCGCGGAACGCCCACGCGCGCGCCTACAACACGTATTCAGGCAATCAAACGGGGCTAATGCGTGTGTCAAAAAAGATGCACTAATCCGGAAACACGTACGCCAGCAGGAAGCAGGCGTACTTGGACCCGCGCAGCATAAAAGAACACGCAAACAACAAACAAGCTCAGACGCTAAGATGAATATACAGTTCCTTGCAGCAGTGGTCGTGGGATACCGAAGGAGGAGGAGGAGGATAGTCAGGCCCAGAATTTTTACACCCAGAACCAGCCTTTTTCGGATGCCTGATGACCAGGTGTATGGGAGGTACAGGTTTCTACCTCACATAATACTCGACCTGGTGAGTGAGTGGGAGGATGACCTCACATCACCCTCCCTGTGCTCCCAAGCACTGAGCCCCCTGGAAAAGGTGCTTAATGTACTGCACCTCTTGGCCACTGGATCATTTCAGCAGACAACTGCTATGGTGGGGGGGTGTCACAGGCCAGGCAGTCACGCTGCCTACACCAGGTGTTGGCCATCATGACTGCACGCCCATCAGTCCGCAGGCACATATACCTGCCCAGAACACCTGCAGAAAGGCAGGCTGCCGTCCAGGATTTCTACGGGATGGCACAATTCCCCAAAGTGCTAGGTGCCATTGATTGCACCCATGTGGCTCTACGTCCCCCCAGGGCAACGGAGCACATCTATAGAAACCGCAAGCACTGGCATTCCACCATCAACGTGCAGGTAATATGTGATGCCAATGGAATCATCACCTCAGTATATGCCAACTATCCAGGGTCCACCCATGACAGTTTCATTTACAGAATGTCAACCCTAAACCGGGACCTAGAAGCTGGGCGGCATGGCGATACATGGCTGCTTGGTGAGTATAAATGCCACTGCACATGCATGCATGTTAGATACTGAGTAATGTCACAACCCCACTAATGATACCCATCACCACCTCCCCAGGGGACGGTGCCTACCCTCTGAGCACTCACATGATGACGCTAATTCGGAACCCCAACACACCACCCGAGGTAAGATACAACACAGGCCCATATTGCAACCCAGGGCATAGTGGAGCGCACATTCGGAGTGCTCAAGTCATGCTTTCACTCCCTTGACTGCTCTGGTGGGCAGTTGCTATACGCTCCCTCAGAGTGCAGGATCATAGTGGCAGCATGTGTCCTGCACAACGTTGCAACACGCCGGGGCCTGCGGGTGGACATGGTGGTGCCCCCACATCCCCAACCACATGCACGGCCGCTGCGCATGGGAGGGGAAAGGGCACGTGGTGAGGCAGCCCGTACACAGCTGGTGGCTAATTACTTCACCTAAAATCACTCCCCTGTGGAGTGCACAAAGCCCTGGAACATACCACCTGACAATCAATGATGATGACATAAGGGACAGTCAACTGTCACAAACATACAACCCTGAGATTGGTCACCTGGAAGTGTTACATTGTTTGCATCCCTACCTACCGAAACACCACCAATGCTGTGTCATTAAACAACATGCATCTATGCTGCTAAATTGATTACCCCCCTGCAAAATACAACATGAAAACAGCGCCATGTCACCCAACCCCTCCCCAGCTCCGCCACCCAACACACCATGGCATGTCATGCAATGTGAAAGCAAACAAAGCAATGCACAAGACCTGACACAAGTGTCACAAAGTGCACTGTCCAAATGGAAACTGCCCACAGACAATATGCTCCCAGTAATCAATAACAAACAGCACACATGAACAAATACTTACCACCAACACAATACAGGAACACACCATGAAACATTGCAAAAACATGCCAGTACTAAATCAAAGTAGTAGAAGTCTTACAACCTGAATAAGCCATCACATCGACCCCTTCCAACTGTAGAGTGTTGCTGCCACACAAATATGGCAGTGTACTGCATACAACATGAACTCTATCTGCAAAGGAGACAGCCTTGTGAAGACATGATGAAGGAACCTGCAAATTAGGATGAAGACATGGATGCACAAGCACATATCAATAAACCATGCAGTGTACAATACAACAACAATACCCACTAGGGATGTCCACACAGTATTAACTACAGACTGCCCACACAGCTCATGGGAGCCCAATGTCACTGTGTAAGTCAAAGTCACTTGGTCACACCCTTTGCAAGCCCATGGAAACGGGAAGCAGGAGAGGTGTGTGTGCCACGAACCTAAGCATGTAACCCAAAGTCAGGACAAGCCTGCATGTGCCCAGCCGGAATACAATGGATGCCCACGGGAGTCACACAAGGCAACACACTGTAAAAAAAAAAAAAGAATCAAAAATGGCCATGTGGGAGCCGGAGGCGGGGAGGCATCCAGGAGGTTCGAGGCCAGGGTGCACACCAACACCCACCTGCATGGATGTTGCGAGAAAAAAAAATACCTCCATGGGCTCATGGCCTGCACAGCTATGCCATTGTGGGAGGACTGCTGTCGCTCTCTTCACCCTCTGCTGCTGCATCAGGAGGTGGTGGCACTATGGGAGGCAGCCCACGCAAAGCCCTGGTATGGTCCTCCATGGCAGCAAGCATGCAGGTCTGGAAGGTCTGATTCTGGAGGATTAAAGTGCGGAGATCCCCATGCAGCACCTCACGGGTTGCCTGCACTTCTGCACGCATGGCCTCGCGTGATGCCCGGATCTCCTCACGTGTTGCCTGCAGCTCAGCTGAGAGTGAATGTGTGAGCTGCTCCAGCTGCTGTTCTGCCCTTAATCAAGTTCAAGCAGACTCTGCCTGAGGTTATGGAGTTCTACCCTCAGGGCTTCCCTGTGGCCCTGTGACTCTATTGATATGGATTCAAGCAGAGTCTCCAGTGCCGCCCGTCGGTCCCTGTTGGACGCCAACATGTCTTCCCTGTGTGATTGGCAAATGGAGTCTGTTGCCTGCTGTTGTTGCTCCATCTGCCTTTCAGGGGGGATAATGGAAGTGGCCACCCTCTCCATTGCCTGAGCCATCATTTCTACTGATGCTGCCTGTTGGGTTGCCATACCGTACATGGAGTTTTCCCATACAGTATTGCCTGGTGGCGCACGGCCACCACGTCGGCGGGCACCACACCTGTTCGGGGCAAGGCGATCTGCACCTTGCTGTGCTGGCACTGCCTGAGGCTGCAGGACTGCATTCCCCCTCTGATCTGCTGGCCCAGGAACAGGATCAGATGCTGTGGAGTGTGACCCTGCATCCGTAACCGCCAAAGGCGGACCTACCAACACTGATATCCCCATAGAGGGTTCTACCACTGGTGCAGGTGGGTTTGACAGAACAGAATCCCTGCCAGAAGCACTGACCTGCGACAGCACATAAGTCTCATCATCCGACTCAGCACCTGAATAGAGGTCTGGGGAGCTGCACCCAGAGACACCCCTCGACAGTATGGTCTGCAGTACCATAGTGTTTTCACCCACCACCACACCACATCCCCCACTAGTGCTTGGTCGTGGATGAGAATCCTCCTAGGTCTGCACCATCTCCTGAACCTCACCAGCATCAAGTGCGTCGTCACCTGCAAAAACATGAAATACAACAAATGGAAACAGGCATTAGCACCATAGCACACACATAGGCCTGACAAGCCAGAGATCCAGTACATGATTTACACATGTCCCACATGACAATAACCCTGGCATGCATGCACTGTCACTGAGTTGGAAGGGGAGGCAAAAAGCAGACACTGATGACACCAAGATGGAAAAACAACACATTTGCTGCATGCTGGGTAGCACTGGCATCACACATTAGCCTTTGAGTGGCATGTCCAATACACATACATGACACATGCCAGCACACAGATGGCATGTAGCATAGCCATGGTAGATTTGACAAGTGCAGCCATATGTCAGTGAATGAGTACTGTCAGCCATCCATGTGAGATGGACATGATGAGATGAAAAATGCTACATAGTGTGACAAAATACGCATGTGCCACTCATTGCAACACATCCAGTGTACAAGAATACAGTGATTGCAGGCAGATTTACACATCCATGGTTGGTCACATAAACATCACAGGAAACAACTATCAAGTACCACATACAAACAGGCACCAAAAATCAATGTGAGCAGGCCAATACTCAATCAGCCTGAATGGTCTAATCATTCACATACCAAGGTAACAAATGTGGGCCAATGTGGGGTGTAATCAATGACGGAAGCATGTCACATATGTGACAATAGGGCTGAAAAATGCGTTGCAAAAGTGGGAGAATTGAAACAATCAGCCTGAATGAACACTGAAAAATTCTGAACAATGTTGTTGCAAGGTGACAGTTCAAGGGCAACTTCAGTAATGTGGCGCTAAATGGCTACTGTCGTCAGAAGGGATACTATCATACCCAAATCCAAGGCCAGTGAATGTTTTGGAGGAAGCACATGGGTGACCCATACCACTCAGGTGCACACACCCTCACCTGGCACTCAATCAGAACCCGTCACCCACACAACATACACATGGATTACACACACATGCATGGGCACTCACCGGGCAATGCGTCGTAATCTGGTAGGTCTCCCACACCTTGGATCTGTTCCTCTGTGACGAAGGTTCCAGCAACAGACTCATGTTCAGTGAGTTGGTTGTCCTCTTGTGGACACCCACCGCCAGTCACCAGAGTAGAAGCATGATTTGAGGCCAGCTTGTTATTTGCACTGCGTTTCAGGTCATTCCAGCGCTTGTAGCAATCATCAGCTGAGCGCCTCACAAATCCAAGGGCACTAATGATGTCAGCGATGGTCTGCCAGTGTGCCTTACGTTGACCAGGTGTGGTCTTGCACCCTGCAGTCACCACCATTTTGCGGCTATGTGCCAACACATAGGCCACTAGTGCATCAAGTTTGGCATCATTAAAGCTAAGCTTCCTTGATGTCCCCGAGTGTGTAGCCGTGTCTGGGGTCTCAGCCTGTAGTGCCAGAGCACCCTTCTTCCTCTTTTTCAAAGGTGGTTCGGATCCTGAGTGGTTTACACCTTTCTGGTCAGTAGGGGCAGAAGCGCTGGTGTACTGGGTACTAGGAGTGTGCGAATGCACAATGACCATAGGTCTTGGTGCAGGCATTGGCTGCAGGATGATGTTGGCAGGGGCAACATCAGTTTGATGGACCGGGACCGACACTGTCCCGGCTGGGAGACTCAGAGCTGGGGTGGATTGAGCTGCAGCTCCCCCTGCAGCCTCCCCACCCTGCCTACTTGGGGCAGCAGATGACATAGCTGCCCCAGATCCACATGGCCTGCTGACACCAACTTGCACTAGCGCACGTGGCGTAGACTTGCTGACCTGGAAGTCAGCCTGGGAGTCATCCTGTGCCGGTTCAGGTGCCACAATGGGCTGGTCCAACAAGGGCTGAGCCGGGATGGTGTCAGCTACGTTTCCCACAACCATAGGGCGGGGCATGGGCGTCCATGATTGCTCCTCCACACATGGGGGTCTAGGGGCACCCTGCAAATCATGGCCATGTCCCCTACCACGCCCACCATGCCCACATTTTGGAGGTCAGCCACCTTTGCCTCCCTTACCGCTTGGTCGCCACCCAACCATGGCACTTATGTTGTTGTGCATATGGGAGTAGCAGTAAACGATTGTTCTGGGCAATTGGGGGTGAAAGGGGTAGGGTACTAGATGGAATTCGTACCCTAGTGCTCTAGCAAGGCTGTCTGTGACCCCTGGGGGAAGATGACGAGTCACGCAACGCACAGGCAGGCACCCTGAAAAAAAAATAACGTGCACGCAACCCCTCGTAGACAACGTGCGTGGAAAAATGAACCCGCACTACGCTGTGGTACCCAGAAACACAAAAATAAGCGTATGCGTGTTACACACAGTCTACAATGACCTCTGAAGGGGCACGCAACACACGGGGAAAGCACAGTTGGTAAATACGTGCGCGACTCACCATCTGCCTGTAAAAAGAACGTGAAAAAAAGACACTCCCGCCAAAAGAAGAATTGTACGCTGTCTGAGGAGACAGGACAAAAGCAGAAGTGAACGCTGTTTGAGGAAACAGGCCCAGCAAAAAAATGAATGCTGTCAGAGCTAACAGGGAGTATGAACTTGAAACGCTGTGAAGTAATCGCGTGTGAACCGATAAGAAGTACAGAATTCACCCACTCGCTCTCCACGAAAAGCAAGTACAAGGAAATGGGGTCCTACACTGACCTTTTTTAACCGGCCCACACATACAACGTCACTTACGCGTGTACATGCTAAGGCCCTTTCCTCCAATTACATGAGCTGACACTCGGACGTGCAATTTTTGGACATGTACGATGAACATGCACCCGTGCTGAGGGAAAAGCCTGCGCATGTCACGTCATGGACGCGCTTACGCGCTAAGGGCCTTTCCTCCAATTACACACTGATGTGAAACTTTTTCACGTGCCAAATCACTCCGTATCAAGCTGGCCATGCGAAAACACACAGAAGACCATGCTCCTGCCCAGAAGGCCGAATTACTGCCCCCCAGAGCTCTGAGCATGCTCCCACCTGTCATCTGCTGCTGCCTGCCTGCTGCCCACGTGTCCTGCTATTTGGTGCCTGCACGTCAGCCAGGGTTCCATTTGCTGTGTCCACCCCTGCTGGAACAGAAGACTCCCGACTGGGATACCATCGCTCCACAGCCCAGCCCCAGGACCCAGTTGCCCACACACGCCTGCCTCGGGGGTCGCCATGTTGGGGCAAACACCATCTGAGACCACTGGCGACCACCAGCTAGAGAGGCAGAGGGCCACCAGCTTCAGTGTGAAGGAAGTTGGTGTCCTGGTGGAGCATGTCCTGGGGCATTTTGATGCCCTCTTCGGAACATCACGCGACAACAATGAAGGACGGGAGAGGATCTGGGATGACAGAGTGGTTGCCATCAACACAGAGGGGGTGGCAACCCGCGACATCAAGCACGTTAAGAAGTGCTGGGAGGACTTCAGGTCAAGGACCCTCCACAAGGCCGGGTGCCTCGCGGAGGTTGGGCCGGGTCAGCATGAGTGACATCCAGATGAGTGTCCTGGAACACGTATGCACAGCGCTCCACGCCCAGATCCTTCTGAGGAAGACCCGTCTGGAGTTGAGCAGTAAGTGGCCAAGCATTGGTGTGTGAGAGAGGGCATGTTGCAGTGTGCTGGAAGTCTAATACTTGCCTGTATGTTTGACATGGGCCATGTATGGATGTGTGTGTGCATGGACATCATGGTCATGCATGTGAGACCAGTAATGTGTGAACCACATGGTTGGTGCATGAGTTCCAATGCAACATGGGGAGCTGTATGGCAAATGCACACATGAAAGCATGCCAGTGTCTGTTCTTGCACATGGTGGGGGGTTGAGGGATGGATGCTGCTGTCATGTACATGTATGGTGCACATGTGTGTGTGTCTGAGAAGTGTGTCTGTGACTTTGATACGCCATGGATTCATGACACATGTCCGTGATTATGTGTACATTCACTCATGCAGTGCGGTCACCATTGTATGCACTGTGTCTATCCACTGTGTCTGTGGTGTACAAGGCATGATGCATGACCCTCCAGTGATGTGTGTGCATGGGATCAGTGTGAGCCATGATGCATGTGAGTTTGAAGGCAAACTTTTGATTAATAGAGGCCCTTGTACATGGATGCTGATGTTGATTGCAGGCGCCATGCCTGTTTATGCATGTGTGTTGCGTGCATTCACCCATGTGTTGTGGAGGGACAGGATGGAAGTGACGTTAGACACTGCCACTCATGTGCTATTGCTTCCTGTCTAGTGGAATATTGTACTGTACCCTGATGCATGTGTTCTATGTCTCCCTCTACGCAGCGTCAAGTGAAGAAGAGGGCGGAGACGGCGCTGTGGAGCCAATTGGTGGGGATGCCTCCACTGGGCGGCGGCGCAAGGCCCAGCCACCCTCCCAGGACTTGCCATCATCCAGGAGTGAGGGGGCTGGTGCCACATCTGCCACTACGGCTGTGGCGGAAGGGCCGGGTGAGGCCCCACAGGGGCTTGCAATTGGGGAAAAAAGGTACGGAGACATCCAGGTTGGTGGTCTCCACAGAGGAGGAGGAGCCCACTACTGAGCTGCACATGGGGCCTTTTGGGGGTAGTACCACTGGTGCAAGTGGTGCAGTCCAGGACCAGGGTCAGGAACCAGCACAGGTCACCGCAGAGGGGCCTGTGCATGTCCCTGTCCTTGACCCTGTGACTGTGCCACCATGCACCAGCAGGGATGCCCCGTCCCAGGCCCGTCCGCAGGTAGGGGAGAGTGCCATGTCATCTGCCTCTCCACTACCTGCGGACGAGGGGTCCCATGGCCGTATGGGCTCCATCCTGATTGGTGTCACGTTGCGCACGCGTGACATTCGTGATGACGTGCATTCTTCCTGGGAAGAGAACGCAGGCCATAACGAACAGCACCGTCGCGACGTGGCACTGTTGGGAGGGGCCCTGGTCGGTGGGTTCCTACATGTGTCGCACACTCTGGCGGACCTCTCCTCCTCTGTGGAGACTATGTGCCAGTAGTTCTCCCTGCCGTCTTCCGGCCCAGATTCCACCAGGGCCCCCTGTGGACCTGGCCTGACCAACACAGCCAGCTTGGTGGAGATCCCATCCCTGCCACAGTCGGGAGTCGGCGGTCCAGCAGGGGTGGACACCACAACTGGAGACCAGCTGATGGAGTATGTGCAGGCATCATCGGACAGGGCACATGGACAGCAGCAGCAGGATCAGGCTGTAGGTGGGAGCAATGATGGCTCGGGGCCATCGACATCAGGGGGGCAGGAATCAGCCAGAGGGCAGGAGGACCCTGGAATGGATGTGTCTTCCATGTGGCTGCGGTTGGGCCAGCATATAGGTGCAGAGCGACGGCGGGCAGAAGAGGCGCGGCTCACCATGGTCAGGGCAGAGTTCTCCATGCGTCGGGCATTGAGGCGGGCAGAGTGCCTCGAGGCGACTCGCAGGGAGTTGGAACAGGCCATGAGTGCCTCCCTGCGAGACCTCGCGGCCAGGACAGAGGCCCGCCTCCAGAAAATAGACATGGAGTTCGATGATGCCCTGGCCGAAAACATCACTGAGTGAGCCGAAGGACTTGCCCGTCGCCATTGTAAATAGTTTATAGTGTTAGGTTTCCTTTTTTTTTATTTTGGGGCTTTTGGACTACGCCCCACACTTTTGTAAATAGTTTTTTTGTTAGGTATGTTATTAGATAGGTTTTGTTTGTTTTGTTGGGCTCATAGACCCTTGAAAATTGGATTGTACATAGTTGGACGTTGGATTTATTTGGACATTTTAATTTCATTTCACCATGTATCAATGGATTTACCTTTTTGCGTTTCATTTGGATTTGGTTTGGGGGACAGAGAGTTTTGGCCATTTTTCTTTTGGATTACTTGGGTTTTTTTGAGGATTTTTATTTTTTTTATTTGGACATGCATTTCATTTCATGTTTGCCATTATTTTATGCTTTAAGTACTTTCAATTGGTTTTCATGTTAATACATTTTGATCTTTTACTTCAATGTGTGGGATTCACTCATTGGGTTCATGCATGTTGACATGTGGGTTGACTCAATCAATGGCAAACTGTGTGTGTGTGTGTGTGTATGACGGACATGTGTTGATGTACATAGTTGACTTTTGGTTTGTGTCATGAGATGGGCATGTCACTGCTGGGTGGGTGGGGGGACATGAGTGGGACCTGATTGGGGGCCTGCTGTCAGGTGCCTATCACTGCGGGGGGGGGGTGGGGGTGCAGGGGGTCATGAGTGGGGGCCTGCTGGCAGGTGCCCATCACTGCTGGGGGGTGGGGGTGCAGGGGGTCATGAGTGGGACATGAGTGGGGGCCTACTGGCAGGTGCCCATCACTGCTGGAGGGTGGGGGTGCTGGGGGACATGAGTGGGGGCCTGCTGGCAGGTGCCCATCACTGCTGGGGGTGGGGGTGCTGGGGGACATGAGTGGGACATGGGTGGGGGCCTGCTGGCAGGTGCCCATCACTGCTGGGGGGTGGGGGTGCTGGGGGACATGAGTGGGGGCCTGCTGGCAGGTGTCCATCTCTGCGGGGGGTGGGGGTGCTGGGGGACATGAGTGGACGCCTGCTGGCAGGTGCCCATCACTGCTGGGGGGTGGGGGTGCTTGGGGTCATGAGTGGGACATGAGTGGGGGCCTGCTTGCAGGTGCCCATCACTGCTGGAGGGTGGGGGACCTGGGGGACATGAGTGGGGGCCTGCTGGCAGGTGCCCATCACTGCTGGGGGGTGGGGGTGCTGGGTGACATGAGTGGGACATGAGTGGGGGCCTGCTGGCAGGTGCCCATCACTGCTGGGGGGTGGAGGTGCTGGGTGACATGAGTGGGACATGAGTGGGGGCCTGCTGGCAGGTGCCCATCACTGCTGGGGGGTGAGGGTGATGGGGTACATGAGTGGGAGCCTGCTGGCAGGTGCCCATCACTGTTGGGGGGTGGAGGTGCAGGGGGACATGAGTGGGGGCCTGCTGGCAGGTGCCCATCATTGCTGGGGGTTGGGGGTGCTGGGGGACATGAGTGGGACATGAGTGGGGGCCTGCTGGCAGGTGCCCCTCACTGCTGGGGGGTGAGGATGCTGGGGGATATGAGTGGGACATGAGTGGGGGCCTGCTGGCAGGTGCCCCTCACTGCTGGGGCGTGGGGGTGCTGGGGGACATGAGTTGGTGATCACTAGTGCAAGGTGACATGTGGCCTGGCTGGAGGCATGCCCATGGTGTATGGACTGCCTGCGGAACATGACCAGGGGTACTGGGTAGTTCCCTGTGGTGTGGTTTGACTGCAGGGTCCATGGAGGGGGTAGAGGGCACCCCTGTGAAAACCCACACTGCCAATTGATGTGTGGGACTCCCCATGCACCCCCCTGGATACACTACCCCGCTCTGACAGCGAAAGCACACGTGGAACATCCCCCGTACTGCGTTATACACAGACCCTGCTCGCACAGGCCAAATCGCATGTGGAACTTCCCGCGCACCCCCCAAATCCACGTACCCCGCACGCACAGGTCCAATCGCGTGTGAAACTTCCCGCGCACCCCAGTAATCTACGTAGCCTGCACGCACAGGGCCAATCGCGTGTGAAACTTCCCACAGACCCCAGTAATCCACATAGCCCGCACGCACAGGGCCTGCCGTGTGTGAAACTTCCCACGCACCCCCCAAATCCCCGTACCTCGCACGCACAGGGCCAATCACGCGTGAAATTTCCCATGCACCACAGTAATCCATGTACCCCACACGCACAGGCCCAATCGCGTGTAAAACTTCCCACGCACCCCAGAAATCCACGTACCCCGCAAGCACAGGCCCAATCGTGTGTGAAACTTCCACGAAAAGCACGTACAAGGAAATGGGGTCCTACACGTACCTTTTTTAACCGGCCCACACATACAACGTCACTTACGCATGTACGCGCTAAGGCCCTTTCCTCCAATTACATGAGCTGACACTGGGACGTGCAATTTTTTCGACATGTACGATGAACATGCACCCGTGTTGAGGGAAACGCCCGCGCGCGTCACGTCATAGGCGCGCTTGAGCGCTAAGGGCCTTTGGTCAAATGAAACCGCATACGTGTGATGACGCGCTTATGCGCTAAGGGCCTTTCCTCCAATTACACGCTGACGTGAAACTTTTTCACGTGCCAAATCACTCCGTATCAAGCTGGCCACGCGAAAACACACGGAAGACCACGCTCCTGCCCAGAAGGCCGAATTTCTGCCCCCCAGAGCCCCGAGCATGCTCCCACCTGCCATCTGCTGCTGCCGGCCTGCCTGCTGCCCACGTGTCCTGCTATTTGGTGCCTGCACATCAGCCAGGGTTCCAGTTGCTGTGTCCACCCCTGCTTGAACAGAAGACTCCCGACTGGGATACCATCGCTCCACAGCCCAGCCCCAGGACCCAGTTGCCCACACACGCCTGCCTCGGGGGTCACCATGTTGGGGCAAACACCATCTGAGACCACTGGCGACCCCCAGCTAGAGAGGCAGAGGGCCACCAGCTTCAGTGTGAAGGAAGTTGGTGTCCTGGTGGAGCATGTCCTGGGTTATTTTGATGCCCTCTTCGGAACATCACGCGAGAACAAGGAAGGACGGGAGAGGATTTGGGATGACAGAGTGGTTGCCATCAACGCGGAGGGGGTGGCAACCCGCGACATCAAGCACGTCAAGAAGAGCTGGGAGGAATTCAGGTCAAGGACCCTCCACAAGGCCGGGCGCCTCACGGAGGTTGGGCCGGGTCAGCATGAGTGACATCCATATGAGTGTGGAACACGTATGCCCAGCGCTCCACGCCCAGAACCTTCTGAGGAAGACCCGTCTGGAGTTGAGCAGTAAGTGGCCAAGCATTGGTGTGTGAGACAGGGCATGTTGCAGTGTGCTGGTAGTCTGATACTTGCCTGTATGTTTGACATTGGCCATGTATGGATGTGTGTGTGCAGGGACATCATGGTCATGCATGTGAGACCAGTAATTTGTGAACCACATGGTTGGTGCATGAGTTCCAATGCAACATGGGGAGCTGTATGGCAAATGCACACATGAAAGCATGCCAGTGTCTGTTCTTGCACATGGTGGGGGTGTGAGCGATGGGTGCTGCTGTCATGTACATGTATGGTGCACATGTGTGTGTGTCTGAGAAGTGTGTCTGTGACTTTGATATGCCATGGATTCATGACACATGTCCGTGATGATGTGTACATTCACTCATGCAGTGCGGTCACCATTGTATGCACTGTGTCTATCCACTGTGTCTGTGGTGTACAAGGCATGATTCATGACCCTCCGATGATGTGTGTGCATGGGATCAGTGTGAGCCATGATGCATGTGAGTTTGAAGGCAACATTTTGATTAATAGAGGCCCTTGTACACGGATGCTGATTTTGATTGCAGGCGCCGTGCCTGTTAATGCATGTGTGTTGCGTGCATTCACCCATGTGTTGTGGAGGGACAGGATGGAAGTGACGTTAGACACTGCCACTCATGTGCTATTGCTTCCTGTCTAGGGGAATATTGTACTGTACCCTGATGCTTGTGTTCTATGTCTCCCTCTACGCAGCGTCAAGTGAAGAAGAGGGCGGAGAAGGCGCTGTGGAGCCAAGCAGTGGGGATGCCTCCACTGGGCGGCGACGCAAGGCCCAGCCACCCTCCCAGGACTTGCCATCATCCGGGAGCGAGGGGGCTGGTGCCGCGTCTGCCACTACGGCTGTGGCGGAACGGCCGGGTGAGCCCCCACAGGGGCTTGCAATTGGGGAAAAAAGGTACAGAGACATCCAGGTTGGTGGTCTCCACAGAGGAGGAGGAGCCCACTACTGAGCCGCACATGGGGCCTTTTGGGGGTAGTACCACTGGTGCAAGGGGTGCAGTCCAGGGCCAGGGTCAGGAGGCAGCACAGGTCACCGCAGAGGGGCCTGTGCATGTCCCTCACCTTGACCCTGTGACTGCGCCACCATTCACCAGCAGGGATGCCCCGTCCCAGGCCCGTCCGCAGGTAGGGGAGCGTGCCATGTCATCTGCCTCTCCACTACCTGCGGACGAGGGGTCCCATGGCCGTATGGGCTCCATCCTGATTGGTGTCGCGTTGCGCACGCGTGACATTTGTGATGACGTGCATTCTTCCTGGGCAGAGAACGCACGCCATAACGAACAGCACCGTCGCGACGTGGCACTGTTGGGAGGGGCCCTGGTCGGTGGGTTCCTACATGTGTCGCACACTCTGGCGGACCTCTCCTCCTCTGTGGAGACTATGTGCCAGTCGTTCTCCCTGCCGTCTTCCGGCCCAGATTCCACCAGAGCCCCTTGTGGACCTGGCCTGACCAACACAGCCAGCTTGGTGGAGATCCCATCCCTGCCACAGTCGGAAGTCGGCGGTCCAGCAGGGGTGGACACCACAACTGGAGACCAGCTGATGGAGGATGTGCAGGCATCATCGGACAGGGCACATGGACAGCAGCAGCAGGATCAGGCTCTAGGTGGGAGCAATGATGGCTCGGGGCCATCGACATCAGGGGGGCAGGCATCGGCCAGAGGGCAGGAAGACCCTGGAATGGATGTGTCTTCCATGTGGCTGCGGTTCGGCCAGCGTATAGGTGCGGAGCGACGGCGGGCAGAAGAGGTGCGGCTAACCATGGTCAGGGCAGAGTTCTCCATGCGTCGGGCGTTGAGGCGGGCAGAGTGCCTCGAGGCGACTCGCAGGGAGTTGGAACAGGCCATGAGTGCCTCCCTGCGAGACCTTGCGGCCAGGACAGAGGCCCGCCTCCAGCAAAAAGACATGGAGTTCGATGATGCCCTGGCCGAAAACATCACTGAGTGAGCCGCAGGACTTGCCTGTCACCATTGTAAATAGTTTATAGTGTTAGGTTTCCTTTTTTTTTATTTTGGGGCTTTTGGACTATGCCCCACACTTTTGTAAATAGTTTTTTTGTTAGGTATGTTATTAGATAGGTTTTGTTTGTTTTGTTGGGCTCATGGACCCTTGAAAATTGGATTGTGTATAGTTGGACGTTGGATTTATTTGGACATTTTAATTTCATTTCACCATGGATGAATGGATTTACCTTTTTGCGTTTCATTTGGATTTGGTTTGGGGGACATAGAGTTTTGGGCATTTTTCTTTTGGATTACTTGGGTTTTTTTGAGGATTTTTATTTTTTTTATTTGGACATGCATTTCATTTCATGTTTGCCATTATTTTATGCTTTAAGTACTTTTAATTGGTTTTCATGTTAATACATTTTGATCTTTTACTTCAATGTGTGGGATTCACTTATTGGGTTCATGCATGTTGACATGTGGGTTTACTCAATCAATGGCAACCTGTGTGTGTGTGTGACGGACATGTGTTGATGTACATAGTTGACTTTTGGTTTGTGTCATGAGATGGGCTTGTCACTGCTGGGTTGGTGGGTGGGGGTACATGAGTGGGACATGATTGGGGGCCTGCTGGCGGGTGCCTATCACTGCTGGGGGTGGGGGTGCAGGGGGTCATGAGTGGGGGCCTGCTGGCAGGCGCCCATCACTGCTGGGGGTGGGGGTGCAGGGGGTCATGAGTGGGACATGAGTGGGGCCTACTGGCAGTTGCCCATCACTGCTGGGGGTGGGGGTGCTGGGGGACATGAGTGGGGGCCTGCTGGCAGGTACCCATCACTGCTGGGGGTGGGGGTGCTGGGGGACATGGGTGGGACATGGGTGGGGGCCTGCTGGCAGGTGCCCATCACTGCTGGGGGCTGGGGGTGCTGGGGGACATGAGTGGGACATGAGTGGGGGCCTGCTGGCAGGTGCCCATCACTGCTGGGGTGGTGCTGGGGGACATGAGTGGGGGCCTGCTGGCAGGTGCCCATCACTGCTGGGGAGTGGGGGTGCTGGGGCCATGAGTGGGACATGAGTGGGGGCCTGCTGGCAGGTGCCCATCACTGCTGGAGGGTGGGGGTGCTGGGTGACATGAGTGGGACATGAGTGGGGGCCTGCTGGCAGGTGCCCATCACTGCTGGGGGTGGGGGTGATGGGGTACATGAGTGGGGGTCTGCTGGCAGGTGCCCATCACTGCTGGGGGGTGGGGGTGCAGGGGGACATGAGTGGGGGCCTGCTGGCAGGTTCCCATCACTGCTGGGGGTGGGGGTGCTGGGGGACATGGGTGGGACATGGGTGGGGGCCTGCTGGCAGGTGCCCATCACTGCTGGGGGGTGGGGGTGCTGGGGGACATGAGTGGGACATGAGTGGGGGCCTGCTGGCAGGTGCCCATCACTGCTGGGGGGGTGCTGGGGGACATGAGTGGGGCCTGCTGGCAGGTGCCCATCACTGCTGGGGAGTGGGGGTGCTGGGGCCATGAGTGGGACATGAGTGGGGGCCTGCTGGCAGGTGCCCATCACTGCTGGGGGGTGGGGGTGCTGGGTGACATGAGTGGGACATGAGTGGGGGCCTGCTGGCAGGTGCCCATCACTGCTGGGGGGTGGGGGTGATGGGGTACATGAGTGGGGGTCTGCTGGCAGGTGCCCATCACTGCTGGGGGATGGGGGTGCAGGGGGACATGAGTGGGGGCCTGCTGGCAGGTTCCCATCACTGCTGGGGGTTGGGGTGCTGGGGGACATGAGTGGGGGCCTGTTGGCAGGTGCCCATCACTGCTGGGGGGTGAGGATGCTGGGACATGAGTGGGGGCCTGCTGGCAGGTGCCCCTCACTGCTGGGGGTGGGGGTGCTGGGGGACATGAGTTGCTGATCACTAGTGCAAGGTGACATGTGGCCTGGCTGGGGGCATGCCCATGGTGGATGGACTGCCTGCGGGACATGGCCAGGGGTACTGGGTAGTTCCCTGTGGTGTGGTTTGACTGCAGGGTCCGTGGAGGGGGTAGAGGGCACCCCTGTGAAAACCCACACTGCCAATTGACGTGTGGGACTCCCCGGGCACCCCCCTGGATACACTACCCTGCTCTGCCAGCGAAAGCACACGTGGAACATCCCCCGTACCGCGTTATACACATACCCTGCTTGCACAGGCCAAATCGCGTGTGGAACTTCCCGCGCACCCCCCAAATCCACGGAACCCGCACGCACAGGTCCAATCGCATGTGAAACTTCCCGCGCACCCCAGTAATCCACGTAGCCTGCACGCACAGGGCCAATCGCGTGTGAAACTTCCCGCGGACCCCAGTAATCCACATAGCCCGCACGCACAGGGCCTGCCGTGTGTGAAACTTCCCATGCACCCCCCAAATCCCCGTACCTCGCACGCACAGGGCCAATCGCATGTGAAATTTCCCGCGCACCACAGTAATCCACGTACCCCACACGCACAGGCCCAATCGCGTGTGAAACTTCCCGCGCACCCCAGTAATCCACGTACTCCGCACGCACTGGCCCAATTGCGTGTAAAACTTCCCACACACCCCAGTAATCCACGTACCCCGCTCGCACAGGCCCAATCGCTTGTGAAACTTCCTACGCACCCCAGAAATCCACGTACCCCGCAAGCACAGGCCCAATCGCGCGTGAAACTTCCTGCGCACCCCAGTAATCCATGTACCCAGCTCGCACAGGCCCAATCGCGTGTGAAACTTCCCGCGCACCCCAGTAATCCATGTACCCCGCTCGCACAGGCCCAATTGCGTGTGAGAGTGTCCGCGCAGTGGGTATGTGTATTCGGAGGGGTGTGCGGGGAGTTTTACAGGCGTTTTCGTGATTGTGAGCCTGTGCGCCATGTACAGGATTTGTGCGCTGAACATGTCGCACGGGGAGTGGTTGGGGTTCGTAACTGGTGTTGCTGCAGGGTCCCTGTGCCACTCTGCGCCACGGCTGGTTTTGGATGTTAAAATCCATGAATACGCTGTGCGCGGGAATGGATTTTAGCTCACACGGCTGGCGCAGAAATTCGTATGCGCACACTGCGCGCCAGCCGCGTGCGCCACTTGTGCGCTGAATTCTATGAATTACCCCCTGAATCCTTAGAATGCTGCTGGAATTCTGACATGTCTATTGAGCAATGGAGGTAGTATCTCTTTTGAATAAAGGGGAAGTAGCGAGAATTGGATAGTGAAGGATTCTTTAAACTAATCTGTTTTTTTTCACAGGGGAAAGATTGCTTGTGGACTCTCATGTATTTAATCCATGGTGAATTAAATGTATAGCTACCCAAGGTGATGGATGCATTACAAATGTCTCTGTTTCTGTAACTGTAGCTTTGGCAACTGAGGCAACTAGCCTGTTGATTATTTTTCATCATTGGCATTAGTATTTCCTGCATTTAAAACGTGTTGGTCTTCAAATTGATTACATTAGTTCAGCTAATAAATACACCCTATGTGCACCCCTGTGTATTTCTTGTGCCGAAAGGGTACGGAAGTGGACGGAATCAATGTTATTGCATTGGGAATCCCAGATTCATAAAAATAACTTTGTTAGATAAAAGACAATTGTGCATACCTGATTTTGGGTGGGCGGAAAGATCCCCTGAATTAGATGTCACCTGATTAAAATATCCTACAAAACAAATACAATAAATGATTCGTTGGAATTCGCCTCCATGTGAGGGCTCAGTGCATTGCTACCAAAGGAAGTGAGTTTCCAATATATCGACTTTTTTATTTATTTTTTACTTGTATTTGGTTTTATCAAACCTTAAAAAAATTCATACTTTTTGGAACACAAAAATGTTAAAAATAATAATATGCTACACATTCATTAGAAATCATATTTAAAATGTCATTCTTTCCAAAGTTCCAGAGCTTTCAAGCAAATCCATACAAATCAACATTCACAAATTTAAAATACATAAATAGCTTGAAGAGGATCCACAGGAACACTTAAAATCAGCAAAGGTACAAACATTCAAATTCTATAAAGACTTCAGAACAATAATGGCAAAATCCAACAACCCTGAGCAATTATAAACCTGTCATTTGTGATTCCACAGTAGTTAAGAAACGAGACACACTTAATGTAACATTGTCCCCACACATCAGCCTGGCCCAAAAAAGATTTTCTGCAAAATCAAAATGAAAGTTTACCTCAATTTTAAAAAGCCTAAATCTAATCTGCTGGAAGTGGGGGCAGACAGTAACCCAGAGTCTCAAAGTTTCCAAACAATAAATCTGGTTGCAAAAACAACAATCTTCAAAACACCCAAAACATATATGATGTCCAATATTTAATCTGTTCCCTAGTAGCAAATTGATTTAATCTAGAGCGCCTACACAGTGCCTGTACCTTGCTAAACGGAAAGGGTTGTAAATAGGAGGAGATTTAGCATATACCACAAATAGATCATGTCTGAAAAGTTTAAATTCAATGGTACATGGATGATTAACTGGTTCTTCTTCATAAGAGCTTATCTCATAGAGAACAGAGCACATCTTCAATGTATACAGGTTGACAGATTTGGAAAAATAGATCAACACCATTATACCAACATCAACATAAAGTGAGTTACCTGGTGGATGGATACATTTGGCAACATTTTAAAGTTTGTCTCCATCGTTATCTTGCCTTCAAGGAAATAAGTCCCAGCTCATGTCTAATAATAGCATCAGGTATGGCACTTGAAAATCGAAAGATCTCTTTCCAGACAAGGCGCTGAAGAATATTCAGGGATTCACCCAAATCCAATAAAGACATAGCCAATCCATACAACAGAATAGGTTCAATCTTCATAAAATAGTGTTTTAGGACTGGAATAATACAGAGTTTACACAACCTAAAATATATACATGTCATATGAGACAGAAGGGGACACAGTTTTTCTTTAAGGGAAACCTTCCACATACCGATGGAAGAGGAATTACAACCCAAATATCTCAAAGCAGGAACATGTTCAATTATCTCAGAACTCAAAGCCCAGTGCATTGTTTTTTACTTTATGAGACTTTGTGAATATAACAATCTTAGATTTTATGGCATTAGCATGCAAGTTATTTGCTACAGCGGATTGCAAAAAAAGATTGGATTTTTCTTGTAGCCCCAAAGCAGTCCTAACAAAGAATATGACATCATCAGCAAAGTCTAACCAATGTAGCCTCATCCTACCCAACCTCACTGGTGAGATTTTAGAAGCACTCCACAACTCATCAATATCGACTTAATATACATGCTAACATTATCAATATTGTTGAGGAGAGACATACAATCGTCCAGTCCTAATTTTACCCATGATAAACCCAGCACTAACAAATCCTAGAATGGAAACTTAAAAGCAAGACAAGACCAGGGTCTCACGAATGGAATGGATCATTTTCGCATATGTGCATTGAATATACAAAGCTCACACATTTTCCACTGATCAGTCACAACTCCTAGTGCGCACGTCAGTAGTGCCTGTGAGCAAGGTTGCGCCATTCAAAATGGCAATGGTATGCCAGGAACGACTTTGTGCGAGGCACAGAAAATGGTTTGTGTGCCTGCCTCAAATAAATGATCCGCATATTTTGTATTATAGGACACTTTAGTGGTCATGAGGTGAGCAAATGTACACTCTCAAGATGTTAACCTAGGAGCATTGGTTTTGTCCACATGTCATGGTACTTGAGACCCAATTCCACCAGCACTGCATTCAGATTTTCTTGGTTTCTTTCTCATTTGTTATTATATACATACTTGCTAAAACTGAGAATTACACTAACACATGCGATATGACCAATACATACTTTAGGTGCATATGGCACCTGCATGTTTGAGATCTGTCAGGTTGGGCTGATAAAGCTAGACATAAAATAGTGTAGTCCAATAAGACAAATTACATTAATTGAATATTGGGTAAAAAAAAATGCAAGCTTTTTACAATTACTGTACACACACAATGCATTGCTCTGCTGCAGTGAACGTGAGGTGACTATTCAGGGATAGCTAGGAGGAGGAGATTTTACATGTGTGGCCTGTTAGCTGAAAGGGCCTTTTATACTCCTATTCCAGAAATAGTAAATACATTCTACACCGTCAGACTATAATTAGCCAGAATAAAAAACACAGATAGCAAGGGTGGGCGCCCCTGTTAACTGTGTATTTTCACTGCAAAGGCTCGTCTGTTATCAAAAGTGGCAGCTCCTAGTTCCAGAAGAGGCCTAGCACGGTGGAGGAGTAAATGCTAGCATGACTTTACAATGATATGCCTGAAGAAGTAAAGAAGTGAAGCAGGAAATCAAACACACTTGACAGTTCGAAACAGCATTTGAACTCAGCCCAAGGATTTAACATACTTGGAGAGTCTGTCTTTATATCACTTTGGCTCGGGTTTTTCTGCTCTTTCGATTAGCATCGTTCAGGTCCAACTATGCAGTGCGCCGCGTTGGATCGCCCAGCGACCATACACTGCGCATGCCTTGGCAGCATGCTCTAAAGCAGAAAAGTTGGCCGTCCAGAAGGATGACTCTTTTATTCTTTTTTGATCCACAGTGAATTCCCAGAACAAAATCGGAGATTAAAGGGTATGTTAACATTTAAAAGAATTAAAACAATTGTAGAAGGATTTAGCTGCATTTTAGAGATTTTGATAATATGCTGCAGACATTCAGACTTGGAAAGGGAAGTGCCTCTTTGTGCATGTGCGTAAAATCTGTCTGTAAAGCACATTTCCTCCTATTTCCTCCCAGAGAAGGCCCTTGTCCGGGGAAACAAGCCCCATAAGTGGCATAGCTGTCCATGCTAAGGTAGGGGGGTGAGAGGGGATCTTCCAAGAACTGTCAAGCCAAATTGCCAGAGACCTGACTCCATCTATATGTTGTATCTCTTGGGTGAAGGCTATGGCATGCTCTAAGAGCACGGCAGAAAAAGTAAAACGTGCAGTCATTTAGTAAATACATGTTTGTTCTATTCACCCTCATTACAAGTCGAAGCTGTACATGGGAAATATCATGGGAGGAAAAATGAACACTGTATGAAAAATGATGGCCTCACCTCACACTATGAAGGTCGGGTAAATCCTGTCCATTTATAACAGTGACAGAAGGGATGCCATCCAGCAATATATGCACGAGAAACACAATGATCTCCCAATTTCTCCTAGACGAGAACTAATCAAGACACCCTCAAGTAACAAGCCAGAGAGCTATCTCTCCTATGCACCCCATAAATCAACGCCTCATTCAGTGACACACCAAATACTCATCTCATAAAGCCCAGACCCTAAATCACACAATCCAGTGGCATACTGGATACCCATCCATCCTTCCCTGCTCCCACCGTACAGAGCCGCACACCCCAGTAGCACAGTGTTCTTTCCAGCATGCCTTGTTCTGTAGTCTCATGGATGGCTTAGAGAACAGTACCACTCCTTATGTAAATCATCTTCACACTCTCATGAAGGGTCTGCCAGTGATTGGCAGACACTGATGGTACAACCAGGCACAAGTGCTTTACGGCAGCAGCCTGAACCAGTCACAATCCCTTTACCACTCATGATGCAGACAGGCAGTTTGTGGCCCTCAATCTGTCCTGACTGTTGTCAGTCTCTGCTCTGCACATTTTCCCATGGCCAAAATTACCACCAATTACGTTCTTCTGACAGCTTCTCAATAATAGAAGTTTTTAAACAGAAATAGCTTTTACGCAAACAATACATCCCCCAAAAAACACTAAACCTATTCATCAAAATAAATCATATAACATGCTAAAGGTAACGTGCTCAAGTCATATTAAAGCACACAGAGTGCTATACAGTACAAAATATGTTAAATATATATTTTTATACACAACAAATCAATTAATCACAGCCATACTTGCGTTCCTTAAATTGCAACCAGTCTTATACAGTAGAAAACATAATAAATGTGCTTTCAAAATAATTATCAATTTATTTTTGCCATATATCAATTCTCAATCAATCAATTAAACAAGCTTTTATTCGGTATGAAAAAAAAACCTTCAAGTTATGCTGCAGCAAAAAATACAATACAGTTTTCATGGTTAAGATTATAAATATGCAGTTGGCTAAAAATGTGATTATAAGATTGAAAATCGTCTGATAAAAACCTTTGTTCATAAAGCAGCAACAATAACTAAATACTAAATGACATTAGGATGTATAAAAATACAGACTAGGGGCCTCATTACGAGAAGTGCAGTAAAAACGGGGTCATTACCGGCATGGAGGAACTAGCGGGTCCGTGCTCATTTTTGACACCGCTGATAGCGGGTGATTACAAGTGCGCGAGCATGCGCGAAACCCATGCTGGTAATGGCCATACCGCCATGCCGCTAAAGGCCCTCCATCCCCCCGATAGCACCATCACGGAACCCGCCGATACACCCTCCGCCTAGGAGGCACCACTTAATACCGACCTGTAACATCATGCTAATACCAGGCTCGTAATACCGGACCGGAAGTAACGTCATCGCGTCGGAACGGGAAATGCGCCGGCGGCCATCTTTAAAAACACAATCCATTGCAATCCTCCCAAACCACCAGTTGTGTGCAGGAGCGACCAGTGCCAATCTATTCAACATGTCTAAGGCTACCAGGAAATCAAACACCCGCCTGCGCAAGAAGCGTTTTTCGGATGAAGAACTCAACATGTTGTGCGGACACCCTAGCTGCCAATGCTGAGGAGATTAACCAGCAAAACCTCAAAAGGGAGGTGCAGCAAAGAAAAAAGGAGATTTGGGAGGAGGTAGCCCGCAAGGTCTTGGCAGTTGGCACCACCCCAAGGATAGTCAAAGACTGTAAGAAAAGGTGGATGACCTCCGCCACAGGGTACAGAACATCCTGGCCAGCAATAGGAGGGAGTCCATGGCCACAGGCGGGGGTCCCCACTCACCCACAAAACTAATGCGCTGGGAGGAGACGTGCAGTAACTTCATTCAGATGGAGTCCATCGAGGGCTTTGGGGAGATGGTAACGGGTGCCGCAACATCTGGAGATGGAGGTGAGTGACCCTGCATATCCCAGTAGGGGAAACCATGACGTAGCACAAGTGATCTGGGATAGAGTCTAGGCAAGGCAATGCATGTCCCAACACACACATCAACATATCCTTGTCCAGATGGAGGCCCAACCCCTGCCACACTGAAAAGCATGCTGAGGGCCAATCCCATTACCAACAGATAGCCAACACACATGGACCGTGTACATGTAATACCTCATAAAACCCCCAATACAACGGCATGCCACCTGCTATGCAGCATTCCTTCATACTACCCTCTGTAACACACCTGTAAGAAATGAATGCATGATAAATGAAATTCACCACAGCACCATAAAATGCATCTCTCTTCTACCCCCCCAGGCACTGATCGAGAGGATGCCAGTGACGAAACACCCACAAGGACATCCACATCCTGGCAGAAGATAACTCCCACAGGCAAGACCACCTCCGGGGCAGCCTTGCAGGCCACACCAAAACCCAGGGCGAGTGCCCAGGCCATGGGCGCACATGAGGGCCCCACATCTACGCCTGAGACCGGGACCACAGAACTGGCAATACCAGAGGAAGGTGAGGCCAGTGGCACACATTCGGCAGCAACAAGTTTGGTTGGCGAGGCAGCAACCACTGCCCCACTGAGCGACATTGAAATTGCAGTGGAGGGGTATGTGGACGAGGGTGGACTGACCCATGTGGTATGTCCACACTCCCCAAGCCCCGTGTCCACTCCCCAACCCCACACTCAGGCCACACCCTCCACGATTCGAACCTCAGCACCCTCGCCAAGGACAGCCCTGCCAATGCACGCATGGTCGCAGCACCCTCAACCGCTGCTGCTCCCACCAACCTTGAGGCACGGCTAGCAAGGGTGGAGGCTAGACAGGACGCAATGCTGGACCTTGTCCGACAATATGTTGCGGAGGGAGAACACACGAGGCGTGCGATTGCACAGGCCATAGCGGGAAACACAGTCGCCATTAATGCCACTGCGTCAATGATGCAAGACAGTCTGGGGCCGTCACGCAGGTCCTCACCTCAATCCTGCTGCACATGTAGCAGCAACAACCTGCACCAGCCGTGCCAATCACCACGGCTTCCACCCCATCACGACACCCCCATCCTCCACACCCGCTTCCTCTGCACCCTCCAGACCTGTGCGTCCGACAAGACGGAGTGCGAGGCAGTCAGAAATGCTGCCCCCAGACAAGAGAGCAAGGAAATAGTGTGGGGCAATAATGGGAGTGGGTCAGATGGTGTCGGTGGTGTGTAGGTGTATTAAGGGGAGTTCATTGGGTGGTATGGGGTATTCATTGGGGGGTATGGGGTGTTCATTGGAGGGTATGGGGTGTTCATTCGGGGGGTATAGGGTGTTTTGGTGTTGTGGGGGGGTTAGGGGTAGCACATTTTTATAGTTGATATTAATACACCCGTTGTGTGAAAAATAATTCAATGCATTGACATTGGTCATTTTGTGTGTATACATTTTATTCATGACAGTGCACAGTGCCCAACTCCCCACATTCCCTGTGTGCATGTCCACATGGACCCAGTGTACAATATGTTACTGACACATATCCATCAACGTCCCTGTGGGTCAAAAGTATTCGTCAATCAGTGATTGGTGTACTGCACGGCCATCTTGTGCATCACGTACTGGCAGGGGTGCTGCTTCTCCTCCGTTTTCATCCTCATCATCCTCACCCGGTGCATGCATGTCAATGTCAGGTGGCAGTGGTACATTTCTCCAGACGCACATGTTGTGCAGCATGACACAGGCCATGGTGATCTTTGCCACCTTCTCAGGCCTATAAAGGAGTGCTCCACCAGACCTGCTTAGGCAGTGGAACTGCGCCTTCAACAGGCCAAAGGTCGGCTCAATCACAACACGGGTACGGGTATGAACCCGATTGTACTCCTCTTCATGGCTGTTCCGCGGGTTCCGCACAGGTGTAAGTAGCCACGGCTTCAAGGGATAACCTCCAGCACCTGCAAGCAAATACAAATAGGTCTGTGTGAGTCACTCTGAGCTGCCACCCTCACGATTCACAGCCATGGCTGCAGCAATTTGGTGTTGACATGCACATGTCCCTGTACGTATGCACAAATATTTTTAGATGCATTGTATACTGCATTATGGTGTGGTAGTCTGGATGGTATTGTACAGATGATGCAGGGTGATTTCTTGTATGCTGATGCGGATGTACTGTGGATGCAGGATGATGTTTTGCCTCCCATTATTGCTGTGTGTACTACACTGTGCATGATTACACTAGCCACATTGGCACAGTTGCAATCATGTTTAGTCATGCATTGCTTGGCATACCCATGGTGGCCAGGTTGTGCGTCTTACATGTTGTCATTGATATACGGCATTGGTCCAATGTGTGGCAGTGATGTGTCATGTTCGGGTTGGGAGGTTCAGGTCAGGAGTGTTTAGCTCTACGTGCATTCTCCACTCACCGCCTTTTCCCACGCAAGCGGATTATGCATCTCCCCCCATTCCCACCCAGGTAGAGTATGCATCTTCCCCCCATTCCCACCCAGGCGGAGTATGCATCCCCCACCTCACCACCCTGATGCACTCCCATGGCCCAGGCAGGCAACTTACCGAGCATGGTATCGGCTATCTCTTGGGCAGTCCGTGGTAGGGATATGTGGGTGCTAGCGTACTTCAGGAGTGCTTCCAGCACTTGGATCAGCATGCATAAAAATAGTGGTTGTGAAATGCCGTGCAGCTCACCCACTGTGTGCTAGTAGGTGCCTGTGGCCAGGAAGTGGAGCACAGACACCACCTTTAGTAGCGGAGGGATGGCAGTGCGTATTTCTATGAGGCTGATGATGTCGTCATGTATCAAGTCCACAATGATGGTGATGGTGTCCCGGTCCAACCGGTACAGGATGTGGATCTGGTCAGGGGTTAGATTGAATGGACTGGGTCTGATGCGTGGGATTGGTGGCTGCCTACGAGGTTCTACTGGCTGCAATGGTGGTAATTGCTGGGTCTGTCTCACCCTCCTTCTCCTCCTGCGTCTCCTCAGTGCTGACTGTTGCTGTAGCTGTAGTTGTTGTTGTAGTTGGTGTTGTTGCTGTAGTTGCAGCAGTATAGGCATGTCCTCCAGCCCCATGATTGCAACAGCTAGTAGTATCATTTTGGTGTAGAAAGGGGTGTGGTGTGTGGGTGTACTCCTTTTATACTGGGACAGGCTCCATTGACTCCACCTGTGGTGATTGTGTGCACCTGTGGCAGTTGCCTTGACTGCAGGTTGCTGTTTACGGGTGGTCTGCGATGCCTGTATGGGCACCATCATGCAGGCGATAATTACTGCCTTCGGGATGCCGGTAATTGCATGTCCGCGTGAGTTGTGATGTCCTCCTATTACCGGCAACCCGGTATTTACTCTGCGAAGGGGCGCATGTATGCGCACGTGCCGGTATGAGGGGGCACGGTATGGGCGGTGGCGGTATTGGCGGGTTGTCAGGTCGTAATGGCCCGGACCCGTTAACGATGCTGGTATTACCATTCTGCCTTCCTTTTTTCATTACCTCCATTCTCGTAATGAGGCCCTAAGTCTCGCTTGAGGTGAGCCAGGGATCCTAACTCATCACTACTAGTCAAATAAGTAGGTGGTAGTGGGGAGAATAAACATGTAGCCCCAATAGCTCTACCATAAGGCTAAGAGGGCTAGAATCCTGCACCTGGAGTCTTTACAGCTATAGATCCGTGTAACCACACTCTATGGGTATATCTGGCAGTTGCAAAAATGACATGTGGCTGCAGAGACTCTCTCGGGAGTTTAACAGCATCACGTTTACGGCGAATCCTCAGATTGTATAGTATGTGCTTTGGGTAACATCGTCTCAGATTGATTGTGCAGGGGCATGCCTATAGATAGTGAATAAGCATTTTTTCTGCTAATGTGCACATTGGGGATAGTGCAGAAGCATTTGTGTGCCACCCTCTAGTCAACAATGTGATCTCTAGGGTGCCAAGTTTCGAGCAAATGTAGAATGACGTTTGAAAGGAGGCGAAATGTGGTCAAGGTAGGTGTACTGATCACCTGTTGGCCACGAGAGGGGTCATCCGGGCACAGCTTTAGCAAGGCGGCTTTGCCCATTAGTTTCTATTTGATTCGTTTTTTTAACGTCTCCTTCAACTTCTGTGACCTTAGATCTAGGCAGGAGCTAGATTGGTTTCTCATATCACTTATTCGCACTGCACCCAATGTGTGTTTCAGATGTGTGCCCCATTTGACCTTATACACACCATTCAGAGACAACAGGTGGTTCATTGCTTCACGATAAATGGTCAATTTGTCTGCTTTGCATAGGCGCTCTCAGTATAATGCCGATTTGAACTAAATCACATACCTGGGCAACATTAAATTCACGCTGTAACAGCAATGAGGGAGTACTAGCCGGCAAAAGGACTGCTTTTCTAAAGAATGTGTGCTCTATACTTGCTAGTTTCCTGATGTTGGCATATCCCCAGAGTTCAGAACCATATGTGGCTGCAGATACAGCTTTTTTCTTGTATTGTTTCAAAGCCGGGGATATTCCACCGCTGCTGTGCGTTCTGTGTGATAGTTTAATTGCCCCGCTGTATTTTTCCAGAGTAATCCCAGATTTCAGAGTTTGTTGTGACCATGCCCCCGAGTTTTGAAATCTTACACCCAGATAGTCAAATTGTTTAACCTGCTCCAGCTTGACATTGTTGACTTGGATAGGCATGGTGCAGTACTTGGAAGACTGTGCGTTGAAAACCATAACTTTTGTTTTTCCTGCATCAAATTCGGGATGCAAGACAGAAAGATGTTCAATGAGTTTTTCAGGCCCGCGGGTGTAGTGGCAAGGATGACAGCATTATCCACATAGAAGAGGGAGGGGATCCCCAGGGATGCCATCTTTGGGTGGTCGAAGCTTCACCAGAGCATTTAGTATCTCCTGAATGTAGATGCAAAACAAGAGGGGGGCAAGGACACTTCCTTACCTCACCCCTTTGTTTTTTGTTTACAGAGAAAGCATCAGTCTGCTTCTCCCCCCAAGACATAATGTACAGTGTCTTGATGTTACCCATATAACAGCATTATGGCGATCAGAAGTTGAGTGGGGATGTTAAGGTTTCGTAGAATCTGCCATAGTGAGTTCCTTGACACTGTGTCAAACGAGGTTTTTAGGTCCATGAATAGGGCATATAGTTTTATTTTGCATAATACTGTGTATTTCTGGATCACTGTGATATCCATTCTAAAAGACTCACTATAATTTACAAAATACAATGTATATAAAAAAGTATGGGGCTATTAAGTTCTTCTCGTATTTGCTTTGCAAGTGTTTTTTTTCACTGTTAATAATCTTTATTAGGATTATAAGGAAGGATAATAACAGCATAATCAGGACCATACGGAAGGCCAGATAGACAGAGAATATTCGAAGAAAAAATGAGCAACAATACATAAAAACTGTCAAATATGATGCTGGGAAAGAAAAAACAGGTAGGTTGAGGTCTTAACAATGTGAAAACCCAGCCAGATAATAGTACAAATTCCGTATCTGCAAAATAAATGGATAAATAGTGGACAAACAAGGAAGACTAACGAGGGGAAGAACACGAGAACAAGAGGAAGGAAGGGAGGGAAAGGAGCATATAATGATGGAGCAATGCAAGCTTTGGAGTTGAATTATGATGCCAACCAAACAAAAAACAATGTGTAAATCAATCTGAGGAAGAAAGGATGGTACAACATGAGAAAGTGCCGAATAGGACTGATTAAGAGCCATAGAACGTCGAGCAAAAGTGATGTAAGTAACAAATAAAGTGAGCCTATTTTGCATTATGTTATTATGTTTGGGAATGGCATCAAGGTAAATGGCCATGCAATGTTCCATTCTCTGCACATGACATACGTTGTTCCACGATCCCTTCACAGAAACATTTTGCACATTTCTTCAACTGGAAGTGACACGTTTAAGTGCCAGAGCAATAAGGAGGTCATAAAGTTTAGCTGATTCCTGTAAATCAATAATAACAATGGCATGACTGCCCAAAAAGACATAGAAAAGTGAAAGTGGAATATTGACATCGAAGATTAAATGAAGAAATCGCCACACCTCCTTGTGGAACCTGAGCACATGGAGGAAATCATAAAACATATGTTTATACGAGGCGGAGGCATCACCACAGGACCACTTTTTATTATCCTTCCCAAGTTTTCATTAGGATAATTTCAGAGGAGTTATGAAGGCTCTGTGGGTGAAAAAATACAGCAGTTGCATGATGTTAACAGAAGTGGAGACTCTCTTAATATATGCAAATAAAAGAGATCAAGTTTTGTCGTCCAGAGTAGCCCCGAAGTCCAATTTTCAGTCGGATTGCATGGACCATTTGGTGGTAGGATGAGCAGTAATGCACATAACTTTATAGAATTAAGCAGCAGGGTCAGCGAAAACCATGGTTAAGAGCAGAAGTCTGGAGGCATCAGGTAGATGAATACTATTTATTGAGCACTGCAGAGCATCCAAACAGGCATTAACCAATTTAATGTAAAAGTTGAGATCCAAATTAGGGATGGAAAACAGGCCTTTAAACTGTTGAAAAGATGGAGGGGAGCCATTATCTATAATGTGATAGAAGAATCTGATGCCTTTATTTATCCAGGACATGCAACAAAGTGCCCTGCCATTCATAGTAATAGCTTTGTTATGCCATAAAAAAGGAGAGAGATTCTGGGTGGGGGATCTGAAGTTAGGGAAGAGAAACAATCTGAAGGCCGAAATCGAAGCCTTAATGGGGCCTGAGAAAGCAGAGGAGATATGGCCAAAGATGTAAATTAGGTCAGTAATGTCATACAGGAGTACCCATTTTTTCTCTCCAATAAACACCAAGAGGGGGCGTGAGAGGGAACACAAGTGGTGAACCAGCAACAGGTCTGTCTGAGTAAGGAGGCAGAGTGTTAGAGTTTAAGGTGGGAAATCTGACCTCCCCCACCATCATACAAGGCTCTTTATTTGCTAACAGCAATTATTTTACATTTCCCCACCCCCCAAGAACATTTAGAAGAATAGAATTAATGGACTTAAAAATTGAAGCCAGTAGTGGGGTCGGGAGAAGATCTAGATAGTATAGAACAATGGGGCACAGCATCCTTTTAATGGTATTAAGGTGACCACACCAGGATAGATAGAGGGATGACCAACCACATGTGAGTTCTTTAAGTCTATTAATTAGCGACTCAGCATTAATTTTAACAGTGTCAGCCACAGTAGAAGCAAAACGTAGGCCTAGGTATTCGATTGAGTTTTAACAATATTTAAATCGAAACACATCTAAATCATGCTTGACACAAAAAGAGTTATGGGGAAGAATTTCAGACTTGTCTCTATTGAGCTTATAACCGGAAACCAAGGAAAACTGCTGCAGCCGGTCTAGCAAGAATGGAAGATGGAGTTTGGGGTTTTTGATAAGAATCAAGATGTCATCAGCATATGCAGCAATTTTAGTTCTGGAAGTTCCATATGGGATTCCAGGTATATTAGCATCAAATCTAATGAGTTCTAATAAAGGTTCAAGAGATAAGATGTAGAGAATAGGGGAGAAAGGGCAGTCCTGTTTAGTGCCTGTATGTAGAGGGAAGAAGGAAGAGGATAGACCATTGATACAGATAGAAGATATAGGGCAAGAGTAAAGAGGTTTTGTGAGATAAAATCTTCCCCACACCCATGCCCTCGCTAAGTTTGAAACATAAAATCCCAGTTGACCCGGGCGAAGGCTTTTTCAGCATCAAGCGCAATAGCGGCATGTCCTAGATAATCTTTTTTGTCCATAGACACCAAGTGAAGAGCCTTTAGAAGAAGCCTGGCATTCACAGAAATGTTCCTACCCTTGAAATAGCCAACTTGGTCGGACTTGATCAAAGCGGGGAGAGAAGATTCAATCCTGTTGACCAGAACTTTGGCAAACATTCTGCTTTATGCATTAATGAGGGAGATTGGTCTGTAGTTTTTGGGAAGATCAGGATCTTTATCTGCCAAGGGAAAAAGAATAAGAAGAGCTTCAGGGAAGGATCCAGAAGAACTTTGTTGAGATGGGAATGAAGAAAAAAGTGACTTTAATCTGGAAGAAAGTGAGCTAGCAAAGTAACTAGAAGATTCAATAGAGAGCCCATATTGACCACAGGCTGTCACTTTACTTAATTCCTTAATGGCGCGATTAATCTCAGGAAGCGTAATCTCACCCTCTAAATGGGCGAGATCCGTTTGAGGATATGATGTTCTGCTGATTTTATTAAGAAAAGACTCAATACGGGTAGGAGAAACAGAGGTGTCTGAAGTATATAACTCATAGTAAAATTGTTTAAAACAGTTGAGAATGTCATCCAGATTAGTTTGAAAAAAGTGCAATATTTATCTTTGATACATGATATAAACATCTTTTCCTTCTTAGATTTAAGGTAAGAGGCGAGGGATCTGCTAGCCTTGTTAGAAGTCTGATAAATTTTGGTTTTATATTTTAGTAATGCATCAGAGGATGATTCAGTGAGTTCTTTATTTATCTGAAAGCGCAATGAAAGAACAGAGTGAAGATTAACATCCGAGGCAGAATGGATTTACAGCGTCGGAAAGCTGGAGATATAATTCATCAAGATGTGCTTTATGCAAATTTATTTTCTTGCAAGAGTAAGTGATAACATGACCATGCAGCGTCAGTTAAATGCATCCCAATTGGTGACAGCTGAAGTGTCATGGCCTCAATTCTCAGCAAAATGCTGTTGATACAAGGAGTGAAAAGACTGGATGAATTGTTGATCATGAAGCAAGCTATTGTTAAATCTCCAGTGAGAGGGAGGCTTATTGATATCAGCAAGGTTGAATGTGGTAGAGACTGGGCTATGATCAGAGAGGATAATGTTAGAAATAGAAGAGTCAATAATAGTACAAGTGAGAAACTTTGATGAGAAGATATAATCGATACTTGATAGAGTATCATGAGGGAATGAGTAAAAGGTATAATCCAATTGAGTGGGGTGAGAGAGCCACCAGGTGTCAACAAGACCAATCTCAGCCAAACAATGCTTAAAAGCCTTATGAGACTTGGAGCTTTTGAAAATGCACTTTGATTTCCTGTCTAAAAAGGGATCCTTTAACTGATTGACATCACCACATAAAATAATATTATTCAGGCCAGAGCTAAGAATAATTTGTTTAATAGAATCCCAAAAACCAGGGTCAGGGAGAGTGGTGCCATACATATTCAAAATGGATAGAGAATCAGAGCCAATCAAATGTTTAACCCAAGCCCAATGCCCATTGGTATCAGCATCCTCAGCTAATATTTAGTAGGACCATTTTTTGCTAATAAGTATAGCAACACCATTTTTTTTGCCAAAGGCAGGGCTAGCGATAACATCTTTAATGCAAAATTATTTAAGCTTCACGGTTTCAGGAAGAGACATGTGAGCCACTAGTATGCAAGCTACAGATGGCTTGAACTTATTAAGGTTGACTATGATTTTGTATCTCTTAATAGGGTTGTTGCACCCTTTGATATTCCAAGCTATGCACTTAAAAACCATGGTCGTGCATGAAATAATGCAAAGAGAGCTGCCGTATAAGGACAAAAACACATTGTAAAACAGGAATAAACACAAAAGAAGTGCACTGACAAATCACATGCAGAATCCAAAACATGTAAATAATAAGGTAAGTAGAGGGGAAGGAGAGGGAAGCCAGACCAAAGACAGGGGCTGGTTAAGTGAAAAGGGAAAAAAAATGATTCCAGATGATAAGGTACATAAAAGATAAATGAGGCAATATGGTCAGGCTAATAAAATTGAAAAAACTGGAAAAAAGGTTGGGGGTGGGTGACACCACAAAGTCCATCAACCACACACAGATAGTCCTTAACAGGAGAACGGGTCACAGACCCACACCCAACCAATCAAAAATATAGAACTTGAGTTGGTAGCACTAATGCATTAAAAGGAGTTCAAAAACACTGCCAAGAACAGAGGAGAATCAAGATCTTTAGGTGGAGGGAGAATCCAAAGGAAGCAAAGTGTCCATGCCCTCATTTTTAATGGTGCAAATGAAGGCCTTCAATGCAGCAGGTTCATCAAAAATGGCGGTACGCCATGAGTGATTTCAAAGGAGCACAGATGAAAAAGGCCATACCTTACATTCATCTGTTTGAGAGCTGGGTGAAAGGACAAGAATTCTTTACAACGTTGAGCATTGATTTTAGCCACATCTTGCGGGGTATGAATTTTGTTACCTTGCCAGGTAAGGCGATTCCTTTCTTTAACCTTCGAAATCAGTAGCTGATGTTGAGTGAGTTCCAGAAGATAGAAAATCAACGTGCTAGGAGGTTGATTGGATGAAGAATTTCTGACTGGACCGATACGATGGCCATGCTGAATGTTGAGCAAGGTATTTGGTTGGAGAGGAAGCAACACTGGCAGCATGTTCTGTAAGAATGATATGGGATCAGATCCTTCAGATCCCTCCGGCAGACCAGTAACGTGCAGGTTATTTTGCCTACTTCTGTTCTCTGACTCCTCGATGTGCTTCTGAAGGCACTTGACTGTTTTTTGTAATATAACTACCTTAGGAGAAACATCTTCCACAAAGCCAACCCTTCTCTCCATTTCGTCCATTCTGCCCTCAAAGCCCTTCCATCTGTCATCCAATTGCTGCAATTTCTGGTTAGTAGTTTCAATGAAGGGCTTCAAAGCTCTGGTCTCTTGCAGAATAGCATCAATGGCCAGGTCAACAGGAGAGAGCATAGGTGGAGAATCACTTTTAGGTCTTTTGAGATTAGTCGAGGGAGGAATTGCATCTTTGGAAGTAAGCTGCGGTTTTTGAGTGCCCTTGCCCAAAGCCATGTTATCAAATAAAGAGAGCAAGATAACAACTGAAGAAGTGTATTAACACAGATGCAAGAGAAGCAACCAGCAGCCAGCAATAAAGGACAGAGTGATACAAGCTTTGAAGTCACAAAACCATAGATACAATAAGTGTCCAGTACATAAGCAGTGCCAGCAATGATAACTATGAGAGACAAAAGAGAAAGAAAGGAACACGTCTCTCCAGGTCAGTCAAAATGCTTGCAGGAACTTGAAAAATAATGAACAAGGACCAGCACAGCAGTTAAGGTGTAAAAGAACAGTACGCATTCGAACAGGCGGCAAGAAATTTGCTGTATCCACCACAAAAACTCGACAGGAAAAGGCCATTCTTGACAGAAAAACTGTTGATATGCACCGCACTTTCTTTCCTCTTTTCTTTTTTCAATTTTTTATCTCCTTCTTTCCACTCCTCCCTCACTCCTTTTTCACTTTTTTTTACTCCTCCTTCCCCTTGTACCTCCTTCTCCCTCTTTTGAAGTAAAATAGTGATGAAAAGGCAAGGCAGTAAGTGTGGCAATGAAAGTCAATAAAGAAATCACTTAACTAGTGGCCAAACGTTGAGCAGTACTAGTAGAATGAGGCAGGTGTTGACGCACACTTCAAAATCAAATCCGTCGAGCCAAAGCCCGAACCGGCTCATTGCATCGTACGACACCCACAACGTCTCCTCACGTGATGCAGCTAATGGTTGCCAGAGAGGGCGCACATCTTCCCTCGTCGGAGAAGTCCACTGAATGAATGCACCAGTACCACCGGAAGATAGCATAGAACATAGGCGAAGATCCCGCAAGCAAACAGCGGAAGAATGTTGGGAGGAAAGGGCGGTAAGTATTTAAATCACTAGTTGTATTAAAATGATGGAGTGGAGCAAAGCGTTCAAGAGACCATACTTCTGGACGCCAAGCCACTCCCACTAGGCATGTGTTTTTAGTCAGATGGAATGACTTCCAATTCTGCTATTGCCCAACATGTACATGTTTCTGTCTCTAAGGTGCTTAACATGCTCAGACATTCATCAGGGGACCCCACCATGTTATCCACACTCTGTGCTGGGGAGCTTGTTTCTTACAGATTGTGTATCAATTAGTGTGCCACCATAATCCCCATTGATCTTATTTTTGCTTAACTCCCTTTACCTATATCACATTATCTAATGTATTTTGACCAAGCTGTTTAGGGTTTTTAGCGGGTGTTTGTTTAAATGTCATTGTGGTACTGGGGCAGTGAATGCTGGGACAACATACTTGTTTTTTCTATGCCCCCACTCATTCCCTCCATTGGCACTGTGTCCCTGGCTGCACATGCTGCAGGTTTGAGGGGCAGTAACTGTGGAGGCACCACTGTATTGTTTGTCAGTAATGAATGATAAACAGCTACCATGCACTCATGCAAAGTCTACAAGCCATCCTGGCCATTGCATTTGGCCATTGCACCTCACAGCATATGTGCAACGTGTTGCCCTCCTCATGCAGTGCCATATATAATGTTTCTACTGAGTCTAGCAAAAAATATGATTGGTCTATGAATTCTCTGTTACAGACAATGATACAGAGAGAGTATTTAACAACCCCTATTTCTCTGTTGACTTGGGACTGTCTTTACAGAAGAATATCTCCTGTCTATTCATATTTCTTTTACTACTAAGATTGATTCCATCTGTTCTCAGGTTATTGATAATCGTAATCTGTCAACTGGTGTATGCAGCCCCACCCAAGACAGGATCACTCTTGTTATGTTGTTATGATTTCTGATTTAAATTTTTGACCAGTATCTATGGATGATCCTAGGGCGCATTTATTCTAAAAAAAAAGTAGCATTCTATCCTGAAAAACCCCTATCCAGCAAAAGTATGAAATGCAATAATGTTGAACTTCCCCTATAATGTTGCTGTTTGTTAACAGATCACTCTTCCGAGGTATTGTTCCAGAACCGCCTAAACTTTTCTGGGTTGCTTCTTTCCTGAAGAAGCCCACTTTGCATCCAGATGATCAAAGCAATTACTGTGCTATCACCAAGAACTCTTTTCTAGATAAAAAAAATGAAGAAGGTGGTCACTTCCAGCCCCAAGAATATTTTTAAATCTATAATTGATTGGTTTTCAGACAATCTTGGTTCTGTTTCCAGTATGCAGTAAAGGCAATAATTAACTATCTTTATTGGCCATGTTTCAACTTTCTGCAATAATTGACACCCCAGTATCACATATTATCTGAGATAAATTGTCTTCTGTGGCCAGAGTGTCTAGGACAGCACCAGGTTGTTTGTCTTCTTTTTTTCGTTGACATATATATGTTATATATATATGTCACAGCAAATGATTCAGTTACTCCCAAATCTCTTTCCACATGTAGGGGTTCTGCAAGACTCCCCCTTGTCTTCACTACCATTTAACATTTTGTAAAACCATTGCAGGATCTTCTAAATAGCTTTGATGGTGCCCTCTTGCTATGCAGACAATACACAACTTTAATTTAAACTCACCGGAGGTTCCACGAATTATAAATCCATATTGGAAAATAATGTTCAATTACATTTTTTTAGGTTACTTAAAGCATCAAATGACACACATTCAACTGCACCAAAATTAAATGTCATGTATTATTACTGTGAACGCTGATTAACCCCGGGGAGAGGAGATATGATTTATGTGATAATGATGCCATGAAGGCAATAATGCAACTGGGATCATGCGGCAACCATTTTCCAACCTGGGCAGGAATCTGGGAATAGTCTGGAATATTTGTAGTGTTATCTCATTTATGTATGTATGTGCCTAATAGTTTGGTGTTTTATTTTTTTATTATATCAAACATCGAATAAGGAAATTCCCCACTCAACTAGCTTTCGGTAATGCTTGCATGGCAGCTTCCCTAAAACGGACATGAGCGGAAGGACTGCCGAAACAGTGCTTTGGAAGCTCTCGGGTACACTGGGTGAAGGCCATCTGAGCCTCTATCTTGGATTATGCCGGCCTACACTGGCCATAAGAATGGAACTTTATGCTCGACCGCATATGTGTCAGGGCGCATTGTCCCCACATACCTCATTGGAGGAGGGCTATGCTGGATATCATCAGAACAGATTGACAAACCCGGAAGAGGAAGATCATTTGATGACATGGAAACTGAAGACAGGCTGCGGATATGAACAATTCATTCTATTGTTTACTGAGTTAGGGGAGGGGAGATGAAGTGGGCATGACAGGTATTTAGAGAGGTCAGCTCATGAGGGAATTTAAATGGAAGGCAACTTGGAGGTGGATTTGGTGAGTTTGGGCGTGTTGTTGGTCTATCTGGTTTGCAAACCTGTGTTAAAGGTTATCTTGCTTTGTCCATTTCCAATACGTCTCCTGAGTCCTTTGGGCCTCATTCCGAGTTTGCAGGCAGCCATGGCGCTATTAGCGCTATTAGCACCATGGCTGCCTCCAAACGCGGGTCCGGTCTGGCAGAATGGGGATTTACCGGGTCATTGCGACCTTGGAGGACCCGGTAAGTCCCCATTCTGTAGACCATTCCCCATTCCCATTGAGCCCCTATAGGGCTCAATGGGAATGGGGAAGGCGCAAATTACGGGCCCGCAAATAGCGGGCCCGTTATTAGCACCCTGGTCCCTTAGCGGGACCCGCTGAGGGACCTCGGAATTGGCCGGTAAGGGTTTACCGGCATCCTTACCGGTGACTGTTAACCCTTACCGCCCAACTCGGAATGAACCCCTTTCTCTGATTTTACTTTCACAGATGTGCCCGCGACTCGGACCTGTCGCGCAATGCTGCTGACCGTAGGTCCCTTAGAGTCTCCATCCGGACAACCCCACGAGTGCTGAAAAATGTAAGGTAGGAGATTTACTTGAACATCTGCATAGGGGGTTTCCGGAGGAGGCAATCAAGGCTGTTGAGATTGCATGCAACGCCAAACAGGGAACCGAGAGTCCTGTATGGGGACCAGGGAATGGACAACGTGAGATGTGATGTGTTTACAGGATATTCTGAAATGGGATGGAGATTTTGGGATGGTATGTGGTATTGGTAATTGTTTTTGCCTGTGTTATAACTGTGATTCAGGTAGTCCTGACTCTCTTTTATCCAAAGATTAACCTAGCAAAATACTGAGGTTAGGGACTAAACCCAGTACAACGCATGGGCAAAGGGCAAAAGTAACATATCAGAAGTGACAGGGTAAAGCCCATAGGTAAATATGGATAGGTGAATGAGTGTATGGTGAGAGCCTGTATTCTTTTCAGGGCCACTACAAGCCGTCTTTGGTTGTTTTTAACCCCTTACCCTCTCAGTACCCCAAACGAGTGAAGTCAAAAGAATGAGTGGAACAGGGGCACTAGGGTAACGGGGCAAGTGATGAGTGAATGCAGAGTTAAGGAAAATGGAAAATAGTAAATTAAATGGGCAAACAGCAATCGAAACAGGTGGAGGAACCCCCAAAGGGTTTGCCCTTCCATTACAAGTTTAGACTGTTTAACAGTTTGTCCTTTGATTATTTGGACTCATGGCATTATCTGACGCAACGGAACAGACACCATTCTTGAGAGATAGAATATTCATTATGGACAAACTGGGCACCATTAGAAAGGTGCTGTTCAAAGAAGGGACTAATATATCATCACTACAGTGCAGGGTGTTCACCACATAGCATGAAGAAGCCACAGCTTGGAGCTGCGACAGGAAGATTAGAGGACTGTGGGACACTAACGCGTGACTGAGGGTACACATAACATTTTTGAGGGGTAGAAGAGACGGAGAAGGGGTGTGATTGTGCCCCCAGATGTTCAGAAATGAAGGACCAACGGACACAGAAAAGACAGAGGTGTACCAGGAGGAGCAGGACAACACGGAGCACTAGTTCTGGAGATGCCATACCAGGTGCCGACAGCCCTTGGGGCATCAGGACTGAGTTGATTGGGGTCCGAAGACCACCACCATCGTACAACCCCTCAACAATGAGGGGAGGTACAATATATGGAATGGACTCAAACATGTTTCAGACTCCCCACAGACAAGTACCGTCTGGCCATGAGGACGGAGAACAATAGGCATGTGTTACTGTCCATGTGTCCCGGAAACCCAGAGACCTTAGGGCATTGGCTAAAGAGTTCCCCATCATCAGAGAAGAGCCACAAAGATTTTTTGAGGAACTGCAAACAGTACTGCAGTGTTATAACCCATCATGGGCCGATATGAATCAATTTATGAGAATAGTTATGCCAGAGGTAAGACAGAAAATGATGGAAAGGGCGACTTGGGAAGGTGCCAACCCATATACAGGGGATGCCCTGGTACAGGCAAGAGATAGGACAGTGACAGCGGTTGCAGAACTGTGCCCTAAGAAAACTGATTGGGCAAAAGTATCGAACCGCAAACAGTAAGAGCCAGTATCCCGCTGATTACTTAGATAAATTAAAGGAGGTGTTCACTCAGCATTCTGGGATTACAAACCAGAGTAAATGGCACAGGAGCTATAGTAAATTCGTTTACTGCAGGCTTACTCCTGAATGTACAGATGGAACTTAATAGCGTATGTATAGGCTGGCAGACCAAGCCATTAGCTGAGCAGCTTGCGGTGGCAATGACAGCAGAGGAAGGAAACATTTGATAATAAATTAATGTTGTTACAGATTCAGAGTCTTCAGGGTCAGGTGCAGGGACAGCTCCAAGGAAAGGCACAGTAAACTGGAAATATGGCTCAGAGGGGGGGGGGCAACTGAGAAGTAGAAGCAGCGGTGGAATCCAGATGGATCAACCGATATATCAGTAGCAGCAAGGAGGATGTTGTGAACAACAGCAGCAGAGACAGTGGGGACAATTTGACCAACAGTAGGGATGGGGAGCAGAGCATCTAAAGTACAGGGAAATTGGAAAACCCAGCAAGCTCTTAGAGCCATGATACCAAACCTGTTAACTTGAAACAACTTTTGCTGTATGGGCACATTATAAATGCCCAATAAATAAATAAATACTTTATTAATAATAGGAGGGTATTTGGGAAAATACACAGACAAACGAGAGGGCAGGGGGTATTCAAATGGATTCTGACAATCAGAAAGGGAAGGGACTCTGGAAGCACTGATGATGCTGGTCGATCAGGAGGGACCTTATGTACAGTGCCAAGTTCAGGGATTACAAGTACCATGTCTAGGAGATACTGGGGCAAACCGATCAGCTTTGCGAATTATTAATTTCCCTCATGTCCCCACATCGGTGGACACAGTACGAGCGATAGGCATATCGAATACCACAGTCATACACCAGGTGACTGATGCTCTTGCCATAATGTTAGAGTCCATTACCGACCAGCATACTTTCCTTTTCAGCCCAACCTCACCTGTAAATGTATTGGGAAGAGACTTATTTTGCAAAATGAGGTGCAATATCTATCCAGGTGTTTTGAGCGTACCCTCCGATAAAGCAGTAGCTATTGTGAGAAACCTGAGGTTTCTCACCTTCCAGTCTCCGGGGATCTGTCATCCAGGTGGCAGGACACAGACATCGCTTTTGGATCCAGTTCCTGGGGTGGACCAGTGTGGCAGGATCAACTAGATGAGGGTTCCTCAGGGAGTGGAAGTGGGACACCAGAGGGTGAGATGCGGTATCCCTTTCCCAATAACACATTTTCCCCACCCGACCAGGTAGGATTCCTAGGAGCTCAACCCCCAGCCCCTTTTCTAACACAAGCACTCTCTCATGGACAGTTCTCTGAGAGCAATAACGGACTAACATTTGAGCCGTATACCTGGCATGTCCCAATACAAGGGTCGGTCAGAGACAGGCAATTACTGATAATTACACACACCTGACTTCCATTATACTTCCCCACACAGATAAAAGGTGGAGCACGAAAGCACACTGTGAGCAAGGCAAAACACACAAGGAAGCAGCAGTTCCAAGATGGCAGTTTATTACGAGGAGAAAGATGGCGAGACCTGAAAGAGCTGAAAGTTGCCTCGGCCTTTTCGGGTGAAAAGTGCTACTTTTAAAAGTCCTCGAGAATAAGAAACATAAGACCTGGAATTAAAGCTGAAGAAAGGTACATTGTGTCTCAAAGGTACCGGGAGCTCTCACACATTGACAGCCGAGGTGGGTGGAGCGATTGCCGCCATGGTACTGTCCTTGGCTCCCACAACAAAGCTGCACCAGCAAAGTCAGCACAGCCGGTGAGTCAGAGAGACTGATAGCAGACCTGTCTGTGTTAGAACCTAAGTTGCAAGTGGCAACATTTTATAAAGAGGACCGTGTTTTGGCAATGAGTGATGCGAGTATAATTGGAACTAAAGAAGTAATTGAACTTTGTGATTGAACTTTGGGGAGAGAACCCAAGATACCATATACAGAGTGGTGAGTCGCCACGTGGGTGCTCTTACGAAGGTCTCTGTTAGGTAACCACTGAGAGTGTACAATTGTGAACTGTACATCGAAGTGGTCCTGCAACTGGTCATGCCAAACCCTGTGCACATTCAAAGGTCTTCAATAGCTAATACAAACTGTAATTGGTCCGAACCAGGCTGATGGAGACTGATTGTGAAAAGGGGATATGAACCTAACTGAGGGGGATCTGTGGTGAACTGTGAGTCACCCATGAAATCCATTTGAACTGTATTTGGTCCAAGCCTGACTGATAGAGACTAATTGTGAAAGGGGAATCTGAGCCCGACTGAAGGGGACCCAGGGTGAACCCTGAGTGACCCGAGAAAAGACATACGAACTGCAATTGGTCCGAACCCGACTGAGGGAGACTAACTGTGTGAAAGGGATCTGAGCCCGACTGAGGGAGATCCGGGGTGAACCACGAGTCACCTGAAAAGGGATTGTGGAAGCAAAATGGTTCTGAGCCATGCTGAGGGGGATCTAGGGTGAAGAGTGAATTGCCCTTCATGAATACTTGAAAAGGAAAATGTTTTTGTTTGATACATCAGGCCCTCTGAAGCCAGAGACTTTTGATAACTTAAGAGACTTGCATATATCAGGCCCTGATGTTTGTAATGGAACTGTGCCTTGCGCCGAAGAAGTCCAAGAGTGTGCTATGCTAGAGTGATCCGCCCACTCCCCTGCTGAAAATGTGGAGAAAGGAGGTCAATGGCCTGAACATCCTGACTTATCAATTTGTGAACACTTCTTCCTTTTTCGTGAACATTACCCCACACTATTTGTTACTTAGTGGTACGACAATGAAGTAAGATACATACACACTGCCAAACCAGCAAAGATAAAAGTTGTTCCATTTAAAAGATTGCCCCACATTATACAATACCCCATGAAGCCTGAAGTAGAGAAAGGGATCAATCCAGCTATTGAATCTTTCCTACGTTAGGGAATAATTGTCCAGACAAACAGCATATTCATACTCCAAATGAAGAAAACAGGAAAGGAAGTATACGGTTTTGTTCAGGATGCACAGATTATTAATATCATAATAATACTGCCCTTTCCCATGGTGCCGAATCTGGCAACTACAATGTTATGTATTCCACCAGAAACCACGCATTTCACAGTGGTTGAATTGTGTTCAGCTTTCTTTTCAGTTCACGCCCATAAGGACAGTCAATTCCTATTTGGATTTTTGCATAGGGGGTCCAGTACACATGGACGCATTTGCACCAAGGGTATAAAGAGACCCCCAACCCTCTTCTCACAACTACTGAAGTAAGATTTGGATGACATACATTTGCCTGGGAAATAGGTCTTAAAACAATATGTTGACAATAAGTTAATTGCCTCTCCCTCCTATGAGGCCTGTGAAGAAGACACAAAAGTCCTGCTAAGAGCACAAGCAGAGAAAGAGTACAAGGCTTCAAAAATAATTATAGTTATCGACCCATATGGTGCATTAGCTGGGACAAATTACAATGGGCTATTGGATGATATCGGCTCTTGACAGGAGACAGTTTTTAATATATATCGAAACCACAGAATGTAATACAAATTAGAGCTTTCCTATGGACAGTAGGATACTGTTGGCAATGGATCACTGGATTTGCCAAAATAGTTAAACCACTCCAAGATTACACCCAATTGAACACTGTCAAACCACTGCAGTGGACACCAGAGGCAGAAGATGCATTCACAAGAATGAAAAGGTTACTACCGGAGGCACCTGCACTGGGTCTGCCCAATTACAAAAATGGATTCACCTTGCAATATCCTGAGAGAAAGGGTTTTGCTTTGGCTGTACATACCCAGAAACAAGGGGTTCATCGTAAACCTGTAGCCTATTATAGCAAATAATTGGATATGGTTGCAGCAGGAATACCACCTTGTCTGTGATCCATAGCTGCTGTAGCTCTGGTGGTGCAACACATTGAGAACATTGTATTGGGATAACCTTTATAGGTGGCTGTTCCCCAAACGGAGGTATTGTTAATATGGAAATCAAAAACAAAGCACATGTCAGTCTCAAGAGCTAGCAAATATGAAATTCTTTAACTGAAATCATCTAACATTACCTTGACCAGATGCTGTGTTCTGAACCAAGCTTTGTTTTTACCTACCCGAGGGGAGGGGGAGCCACATGATTCCTCCCCACATGTCTGAGTGTCGGTAACAGATTTTCTGATGATGCGCTCGCAGACCTCTCCGAAGCACGACTGTCAGACCCAGATCTTGAGTACTTCATTGATGGGTCTTGGCTTAGAAATCAGAAAGGACAGGTGGTCTCAGGGTATGCGGTATGCATACCTGATGAACTAGTAGAGAGTGTAGAGCTAAGTTTCCCCAAGTGATGTCAGCACAGATGGCAAAGCTGGTGGCCCTGACACCAGCTTGCCAGCTAGTGACTCAGCAATCTGTTAATATATATACCGATTCACGATACACATTTGGCATAGCCACAACTTTGGCCAACTCTGGAAGCAGAGAGGCTTCATGACTTCAACTGGTACAGCCAAAAAACAGCCAGATTGTATAAGGCCTTTTGCATGCCGTAATGTTACCAAAACAAATTGCTCTCATCAAATATTCCACCCAGCAGACACTGTATGACTGTATTAGCTGTGGAAATGATTTTGTGGATCAAACTGCAAAATTGGCAGCTAAACAAGAGAGCAAGGAGCTGCACATTTTGCCGGTGCACAGAGTGCCAGAGGAAATCCTGTTTAAAAGATTTGACGACATAGCGCTTATGCAGGAGAATGCACCATCTGATGAAAAAGATAAATGGATCCAAAAAGGGTGCCGGTTGCATGAGGACTCTCTGTGATGAGATGAGCAGGGTCAGTAAGTGACTCCAAAAATATTAGGCTGTATCATGGGAAGGCACATTTTGGTAGTAATGCAATAACAATGCCAGTGGGACAATCCTGGTTCGCACCAGAACTCGCCACTATGGCTCCAGAATACTGTCAATGATGTGTAATATGTTTACAGGATAATGTGGGGAAGAGTGTGCTGATTAGACCTCCACCATATGGCCCATTTATGGGGCTAAAGATTTATTTTGTACAACTGCCAAAATATAACCAGTGGAAATACCAGCTAGTAATAGAGGATGGCTTTTTCAGGATGGGTGGGAGCTCACTCTCTTAGAAAGGCAGAAGCAGTGACTGTTGCAAAAACACTGATTCAGGAATTTATGCCCATGTTTGGGATATGTGTAAGTATTACCAGCGGTATTACTAGCGATCAGGGAGTTCATTTTGTTAATAACATCATTAAGACACTGTTGTCCACTCTGATGTTCCAGCATATTATGCATTGCCCTCACCACCCCAGTCAACTGGGGCAGTAGAGAGAAGAAACAGGGTATTGAAAAACAAATAGGCCAAACTGTCAGGAAACAGGGTTGAAGTGGCCAGAATCCCTCCCACTAGTTTTGTTTTGCATGTGAAGTACAACTGCCAAGAAAACTGGGTTAAGTCTGTATGAAATCCTCTATGGAAGACCTATGAAATGGCCTGTAGCACCACCAGTGATATATGTACCCAATAATTTGCAATTAACTGATGATCGATTGTTGGAATAACTCAAGACATTAATGTGTTCTGTCAGTCTCATTCACACTCAACTTCGAGCTGCCCTGCCAAGAGAACTAGACTCTCCAGGTCTTTCCTTATAGCCCAGTGACACCGAAGTGATAAAGGTCCACCAAAGGAAGGCGGCTCGAAGGGATCCTAGCTCTTCTTGTCCATCTCTAAATCAGCTGTTAAAGTATAGGGGCACCCGCATGGGTGCACATGAGTCACTGCAAACATGCAGTTGCCTCCGAAGTGTAATTACTATTGGCTGGCTGATGTGTTTATTTGTATTGACTTACACTAATGTACGTGTAGAGGAACAAGACTCTATTGTGCACACTATTTTAACAATGAAAACCTTGGCTAATGTTGTGAAATCAGCTGTCCAGGCCTTGCCGTTCTAGGATAAATGATTGATTGTGCATTGGCAAGGGGGTAAAAGTGATCCGAACGGATCTTCAGAGGTGCCCATCATTGAAGGAAATTACGCATGCCAATCATTCTGTTGTAACAGGCGTGATGCTGATCACTTTGTAACTATGACCACAGGGTTAACTGAAGTGATCAAATATTTTTGCATCGCTCTCATACAAGGATTTTATGAGTTTAATTCCTTGGATCCCTATTTAACTGCAGTGAATTACAGGATAGGTACATGGATTATAATAGTCTAACATCTTAACAGGGATGTGACCAGGTTCCTGACTTTCTCACAATGTTTCAACCACCTCCTTCTGAGGCTCATGGGAACATTCACCTAGGTTTTCAATAAACTCCATAATTTTCAAATATTGTCTATTGAAATTCGTCATATGTGCATTTGTCCCATAAATATTCATTTGGCTTTCGTGAAGGCCTGACTGGACTTTAACCTTGTATGGCTTTACTTTATGCCCAGACATGCTGCTTGATGATTCACAGTTTGGGTGCGCGAGTGGCACCAATCCTTCTACTCTCTCGCTTGGGGCTCCTGCTATTTGTGACGCCATAGAAATGGAGTCCGTCATTGCAAGATTATAGTGGTCTACCGAAAGCCACTGCCGATACAAACACCACCTGATATTTCATTTAACATCTCATTTAGAGGGTTTGAATAAACCACATGGCTATTCTTTCTCTTATGCACAAACTACATAAGTTCATAAGCTGGTGTAACTGGGGCTATGATTCCGGATGGTATTAGGTGAGCCGACAAGGAGCAGTTTGGTCTTGTCATCATTCAGGCAGAGGCCATGTGTGTCCATCCATGCCTGAATGATGGAGAAGACTTAATTGATCCGGTTGGCATCCGAGTTGTAATTGCCGGATAAAGTGAGGAGTATCTGGGTGTCATCTGCGCAGTTAGTGTAAGTGACACCCAGATGGTCCAGCTTGTCGAATAGGGGCTTTGTAAATATATTATACAAAGTGGGTGAGACACAAGATCCTTGTGGGACACCGCAAATAATGGGAATAGGGTCGGCCGCTGCTAGGGGTGAGAAGACCCGCATGGTCCTGTTGTCAAGGAAGGATTGGATCCATGTGACCACAGAGTGGGAGAAGTGTGCTGCCGATGACAAGTGGTTGCACAAGATTTTGTGGTCAACCAGGTCAAAGGCAGCAGAGAGGTCAAGGAGAAGAAGGATGGCAGCCCTACCTTTATCTTTGAGTTCGTCTATCTGGCTCTTGAGATCAACAGGGCCGTTTCCGTCCCATGTTGAGGACGAAAGACAGATTGGGAGTTCCTAGTATTTGGTTTGTCTCAAGGTAATCCTGAATTTGTAAATAGGCCACTCTGTCAAGAATTTTTAGTAAGAATGGGACAGTGGTAATGGGTCTATAATTCGTGGGTATATCTGGGTCGAGAGTTTGTTTTTTTAACAGTAGTAGGACCCAAGATTGTTTCAGATTACTTGGGCATGTGTTATTGGAGAATGACAGGTTTATTAATTTGGTAATGAAGGGGGAAAGTTCTCTGGCTGCATCTTTTATGATCTGTGCGGGGCAACTGTCCCCCTTACAGTTCGAGGGTTTCACGGATGCAATAATTTTGTGTACTTCAGGTATGGTTATCTTTTTGAAAGTGAAGCCTGAGCTAGTGGCGGTGGGTGAAGGAAGGGTGGATCTGGAAGTAGGACCGTGAGTGAGTTGTTGTCGTTTGTTTTCAATTTTAGTTTGGAGCCCTGAAATTTTGTTAGCAAGGGCATTCTGGATCCCTGTGCATCATGGTTTATCCTTAGTGCAGGTATCTGCGGGAGGAATGGGGTTTTCTAATTCCTTTAGGATGTTAAAGAGCTCTTTTGTGCTAGAGCCTGCCTGATAGATCCTGGAATTAAGAGATTCTTTCTTAGCGCGTGTAATCTCATTTTTGTAGTGTGGAGATATTGGTGAGATTAGTTCTGTTATCTACTGAAGGCACTGATTTCCATAGTGATTCAAGTTTACTTTTTTGTTGTCTGAGAAGTTTGAGCTCCGGGCTGTACCACGTATTCAGGTACGCTTTTGGTTTCCCTTTACGCATTTTTAGTGGAGCAATGATGTCGATAGCTTTAGCCATGGAATCATTATAGGCGTTGAGCAGCAGGTTTAAGTCAGTTGTAGCTGGTAGAGCGTTCAGAATAGGGGTCACCAGGGGTATTAAGGCTTCCGCTGTGATGTTGTTCTTTTTCCTAGTTGGGCGGGCCGGTGCAATAACAGGCCTTTTATGCACCAGGTTGCTGATATTAATGTTGAGTGGGAGGAAGTAGTGATCCGTCCAGATGAGCTGTACGGGGTCCTTCAGGGTGATGTTGCAATTAAGGTCAGTAACCCAGTCAAGGATTCTGCCCTTTGAGTGGGTGGGTTTGGTGCAGAGTTGTAGGAGGCCATGCTCCTCTAATGCCATGGCCAGGGAAATGGCTGGGGTGTCGAGAGGGTCATGAAACCCAAGATTGAAGTCTCCAAGTAAAATCATTTGTGCTGAAGGTTTGGAACTTTCGGCTACTAGTGATGTGATGTCTTCCTCAAATGAGCCAGGTGGGCCCGGGGGTCTGTAAATTAGATGCATCGTGATAGTACTCTTAGGGGAGGTTTGTAATTTAACTGTGAGATGCTCACATGATTTGAGTGGAGGAGAGGAGGCTAGTCTAATATCAAGCGAGGACTTAAAGATGATAGCTACACCACCTCCTCGAGCGTTAGGTCTGTCTACTCTGAGGATGGTTTAGTTATCAGGGATAGCTAGGGTAAGAGATGGTCCCGCAGCATCATGCAACCAGGTTTCAGTCACAGCGAGGAAGTCCAAGTTGTTGGTTAGAATGATGTTGGCGACTTCTATGGAATGGGCGACTAATGATCTAACATTTAGAAGAGCTCATTTTAGTGCAGGAGGGATGGAATTGATGGAGGTTACAGTGTGATTGTTAGTCTTGTCGGGTAGTTCAGCTGGGCGTTTGCTAGTTCTGTGGTGGGTTCTGGTACCAAGTCTATTGTTACGATCGGTAGGGATGAGGGTAGTAGTTTGAGAGACAGTTAGGCCAGTCATTATGGGGGGGTAGGGCAGGATGCTCTCGTTTTGGTAGGGTTCCGCTTGGAGCTATCTGAGTTCTTATTGGCTAGGACATCAGAAAAGTGTGCGTGGTCAAAGGTGGGATAGGCAGATTGTGAGACCGGGAGGAAGGCTGTGAATATTTCTACACAACTATTTTGAATCTATTGCATACATGTTTGGCTTTGCGCGTTTGACCACATTCCCATACTAATTGAGACTGCTTATTATTATTATTATTGCTCAGCTTTCAACAATGGACCAGAGTTAGATGGAACACTGTGGCAATAAGACCCGAGGCGGCAGGCCAATACCGCCCCAGGTAATGCCCCCGGGGCCGTAGTTACAGGCCTGAGCATAGCGAGGGCCTTAACGAAGCCCCGGGCGCTTTACCGTGGGCGGTATTGTCCCGCTGCCAAGGGTCTTATAGCCATTAGTACCCCAGTCCATTAGACCGGGGTACTAATGGCATTTTTTTCTGCCGGGTTTCTAAAATAAAAAAATAAAAAGTCAAATAAAATGCCCACCGGGAAAGGGAAAACGTAGTCTGTTTTCCCTTTCCATGACGGCCATTGGGAGCAGAGGCGCTGGGAATAGAAGTGTTCCCAGCGCGTTCGCTCCCAAGAAAAAGAAAAAAGAAGGTAAGCAGGGTTGGGAGGGCTGGGAGGGGATATTTTGCAGGGGAGGGGGGTGGAGGAAAAACAAAACGTACCTGAGTCCCCGGCAGGGGAATGAGGGCAGCCTCCAGCCTTGGGGAGGCTCGGAGCAGGGATTGCCCCGTTTTGAGCTATTGTTATGTGGTATGTCTCGGAAACAAGCCAATCACATTAGTGTATCCCGTGGATGCACGGACCGCCGGGTACTAATGTTGTGTGTTACCTGTTTAAAACAATGAGTGGGATCTTTAAGGTTAAAATGTCAAGTGGGAATTTTTATATGTAACTTTGGTTGTGGTGCGATTCAGGGTGATTTAGGTTGAACCTTGAAATTACCCGATGAAAGGGAAGAGTGGGGGTGACTGCAGACTTTTGCCCATTTTTGTTGTGCCCTTTTTCTTTCACAGTTTTAAAGCTATAGCAACAAATTATGTTGAAATAAACTCCTTGAAAAAAAACACACATTAAAACACTTGCAGTACTAATGGCCTGAATATTAGATTTTTTTGTGTGCTGAAAAGTGACTTTGCTCACTAATCAGCACGCAAAACCCATTTCAGTGATTCATAGAACTGACTTTGTGTGTATTTCCGGGGCACTACATGGTTTTGTTTTGTCTTTGTGTGCAGTAGAGCTCTTTGTGCGACACTCTGCACAAAGTGTGGAACAGGTCTAAGCAGAGAAATTAATTTGGGGTGGAACATGCATATTCCCCATTCGCCCAGCAAAATGAGGAAGAACGTGGGCTTGTTGAGGGACGTGCCATGAAGTGAAATTGCACGCCCAGTCAAGCGCAAACCTAACCAAATTCATGGAATCCAACACGCAACTTCACGTCGGGAAAAGTTATATGCAAACCACGTGGAGTCACCGCCACATGATAGGCGGCCCAGAGCACTGTGCGCATAGGGTCCAGCACGCATAGGTTAGGTTTACATAGCAATTTAGGGGAGAGGGCATGTAGTTGAGGTGCCGCTTGGAGTTAAGGGTGATTGTCTGCAGATTGGTGGGGTGCAGTCTTGAATTATGGCAGTTCAGACGCAGGTTTATCGGCCGCTGCCATGCATTACGCAAAATGTTGCGCAGATTGTCGGGTGGCGTTTTTGGTTATGGGGCTTGTATGCAGTGTCACCAGGGTGCTGCCTTGGTTGCGAGGGGAGGGGCTGCAGTATTTCCGGGGTGCTTGATGATGCGTATAAGGTGCTCAAAGGTCGGTATATGTTGCTGGTTGTGCTTTGCGTAGGTGCGTGTCGTGGGTGTTCCGGGCGCTACTTGCGCCTAGGGTTACTTAGCAGCAAAAATGTGGCCAATACGTGGAACATGCAAAACATGCTTTTGCGTGCAGGCAGGCGCAAAGTTGTTTTACATGCAGAGTGCCTTGCACTTGTTTTATGACTCGAGCGCTAAGTTCCCTTCAAGGTTTTTTGGAGAGTCATTTTTCAACTGTTGACATGAAATAACGTTTTAGGCTGTCTTAACTTGATGCAACCCTTTTATTACCTTAAGGCTAGTTTGAACCTGCATACAGTCACCTTTGTTACAACCAGCCTTGTAAAATATATGTTTACTTAACGCAGATTGCCCTGTTAACCCACATTTGATGTGCCACCACCCCAAGCGCGTTGTTTTATTTTAACCCCCGGCCCCTCCCCCCATCTGTGATTTCTTGAGACGCCACTGCATTGGCTATCGTTTGACATTCCAGGGTACATGTTTTAGGGTTGCCTCGAACACTGGTTTTCGCACTAGCTATTCAGAAGAAAAAAAACATGTTTGCGTTTCTTTAAACAATGTTCCCCTAAGTTGATTTGCGTTCCACCCTCTGCATCCACCCTCCTGTATTGATCTCACCGCGTGAAATCTCCGATGGTGCTCGGGTCAGGGATAAAAACGTGACCTTCCATTGCATGCCCATCTCGAACATCCGATCATATTCTCTTTGAAAATAAAAGAAGACCTGTTTCACGGTTATCATCGCGTTTCTCTCTTCCAAGACCCGTAAATGCTCATCCATCAAGCTCGGATATTGAAACCATGGCTGCAGAGCTGTTCTGGGGATATTTGACTTTTGATTAAAAGTAACCAAAGCCAGGTGCGTTTGATCTTCAAGTCTTTCGAGCTTGAGTTTTTAATAAAAGTGTACGTTTTGGCAAATCTGCAATATACTGCCCATTTTCAGATGCTTTTCTTCTTTCTTTGGACAAGGTCCCAGCACGTTTTCTTCCTTTTCTCTGTCAGAACACCTACACACCAGGGACGGCACAATCCCAGAACAGGCCAACCCTCTGTTCCACACACCGATCCAGTGAGAGGTTTTTGACATTTCTAATTTCTAGAAGAATACATACACGTTTCTATGCCACTTCAAACTTTAGTGGGTGGTATTAAAAGAAATGTTGCACCGGCGGAAGTCCAATTTGCGGCAAGACCAAAATTGCTAAATTGCAAAAACAGAGGGCCTGATTTGCACAAGTGTTTTACAATTGTGCAATCTCATTGATAAACGATCTGGAAATCAAGCTGCAAAAATGCATCAGAACAGTCTTTTTCTGATGCATTCAATTATTGCCCCAGTGATAAATGCATTTGCAACAGTGCAAAGTTTCTGTGACAATGTGTTGTGATTTCCCTAATCACCCTATATACGAGCGCAAAGTATGTTGGCATATTCAGCATGCAAACCGAATGTGTCATGCATTCGTTTTTGCCTATTTGGGCTTGCTAAAGTCAATCAGGATTTACTGAATTTTAAGTGTTAACCGCAAAAGCATGCATTCCTCATGCCCTTCTGCGACACTTATTGCACAACAAAGTGCCGTATGGGAATTGAATTGTTGTCTGTCTAAGGTTGGAATTCTATGCAATGAAATTTAATTTTGATGAAAATCGCAATTGTTTCAAATAAGCCTGATCTTCTAGATAGACACTGTAGGCAGATATCCACCATTGGTGTATTCTGCATGTGCAGGACCACTGGATTTCATGTCTGTGTCCTGTGTTACAAAAACATAGATCAGAGGTTGGAGTACATACATGATTGCTGATGCATAAAGTTTGCTTGGAAGAAATGTGGTCTTTAAGATAGTACAGTCATGTTTGACAGCTCTTATTTTGAGCAGGCTAGGATGTGCTTCATATTATAGGAAAGGGCAAACATGCCCTAGCACAAAGAGTGACACCAAAATGGGTCTACTTTACAGCAACGGAAATTAGGTGTCACACTTATGACAAGTTTGGTGGTATCTGCGTAGATCCACCGACCTACCACCCAATGGATTTACTGTTACTAGCACTTGGTCCGGTGGTATTAGCGCTGATTACGAGTGGTGCTCGGTGGTGTTAGCCCCAATTTATTGCAGTCCATAGGGATTTCGGTCGAATTCCCCCAGAAGGTAGCTCTGCGGGTTTGGCCTTCTTTTAGCTGTAAAGCAGAGGAATTACCTCCAAACCCGTAGTTTGGTGGTGTGGTAATGCAGAGGCAATGCAATGTTAATTCTTTTACTCCTGCATTACCACCGTTTTTGGCCACACCACCAAACTCACAATGAGACCAGTGCTTCATGCCCAAACTCCAACATAACATGATTAGCATCGGGAAAAAAGTCTGACACTTTCAAAGTCAAACATATGAGAAACAGACAAATGCCAGAAAAGAAATGCTGAATACGATCAATGCATCCAAACGAACAAGAACAGATAAATGCAGCCTGAGCAAAGTAGGAGTTGACAGAACTAGCTCTACTCTAATACAGCACAAACTTCAATATACCTCCAAACTAAAGGAGTTCCACACATATTTTTCAAGGCATCTTCATTTTTGTGACTCTCCATTTTGTACCTAATGATGGTTTGATAGGGGTCCAATAGATGCACTGAGCAATGAGATTAAAGGCAGACGGTCTATGCTGGATTCTCGGGACGCAATGTGGGTAGGACCTTAAACAAAATTCATAAATATAATATTATGGACAATTCACTTACCAAAGTTATCTATTAACACCAAATGTGACATTCCCAGCATCCTCATCCTCCTGGATAAAAAGATTGACTGAATCAGACCACCCAAATGCCTCCATTACAATCCCACAAAGTACCAGTTTATCATCGACCCTCTTCAAAATGTACCTTGACCAATGATGGACATCATAATCAAACGAAGACTTATCTGCTACAGCTGTGTAGATGCACACATATAAAAGCTAAATCCAAGCTCAACAAATCTCCAAAATCACTATGTGGATGAGCAAGGGCATAGGAAAGCTGAATCGCATCGAGATGCAATCATGATATGCAAAACAAAGAAAAGACAGCCATTACAATCCCTTGGTCTAAAGAGATGGAAGATTTCCTTCAACTCAACAAGAGTCCCAATCCTGTGAATTCTCATAAGCAACTGTCTACAAATTGCTTCTGTCACCGAAAAATGTAATGTAAGTGGCCTTGTTTAATGCCCATCTGCCACTATTGGCACCAGTGTACGAGCGCGATATAAAGAAAATATCATATCATATCAGTGCACCGTCACTGCTTCTGGCTCTGTAAGAAAAAGAGGGGCAGGGTGCAATAGTGGGACAGTGGTAAAGACTGATGCAAACCCTGTGGTATCGATGGTTACAGGCCAGAAGTACCCATTTCTTTAGTGCCAATCTGCATTACATGGGTTTGGCAGCGAAACCTGGGAGTATGTTATCCATAGGGAATAGCCCAAGATCTGATAGACTACAGCATTGGTGGTGTGGTTATCTGCTGATGTGGAAGAGTGCATACATTTCAATCATGCGATACTTGATTTTCCCATACAGAAGTCTTGAGATCAACACACCTGTTCCCTCAAGACTGGACTTTGTCAAATGCCTCTTCATTAGCCTGTGAGATTCCCTGATGAACCACCTTAATTTTTCAAAAAGAAATTCCGCTGGAATCCTGAATTTACTAAACCTTGAGAACACCTCCATTAGCTTCCAATCAAATGCACAATGCAAAATGATCTACTTCACCCAGCACATCTTCTATATCAGGGGCTGAAAAGTCAGATAAAAGAAATTCCGCTCGTATATCCTGGGCAGGATGCAATCGTCCAGCCGGGCCACCTTAGTGAGAGTTCCTCGGTATAACAAGAAGCACCAAAGTGGGCTTTTTTGCTGTTAGTGCCACTCACTTTACTTGCTTGCCATGCCAAGAAGTCTTAATCCGTATTAGGACCAAGTGCCTTTGCCCAAAACCTTTAACAAGTGTCTCTTTAGGCAGCTACATGAAATAAAACAATGTCATATTGACTCCTTGAGCATGGGTGAGACTAAATCTCACACACACTAACCTTCACACTTGACCAATTGTTCCACCACATTGCAATCTTCCACGCATGCACCCATGCTCACTAGGTTGAACATGTTAGGACAAAATGTACCAGAGTAACAAAAGCTGGAGGTGTATTATCAATGCAAGTCTCTAGGCATATGAGGTGTGTTATTGTTTAGTAGCATGTTTGAATTGTGGATAACAACCATTCTGTGGGGGATTATGCACAAAGTGGGCCTCATCATGAGTTGGGCAGTATCCCGGCTGGGATACCGGTCAACTTTATTTGCGTTAACGCCCACCCACCCGGCGCTATTACTGAAGAATCACAGGTTGGGCGATAACTGTTACTCCCCATTCCCCACTGGGTCAATTGGACACTGTAATACCGCCGGCAGTAATTGCACCGAAACCTGGAATGTTTCCGGCTTGTTTACCTCCAGCTCTGAGCTGGGGGTAAACACGGCAGACTCGAGATTGTGCATACCATTAAATGCGGTGATAACACAGTTACCACCGCATTTAAGGGCTACCGCCCAACTCATGATCAGGCCCAGTGTGTCTGCATATATTTTATTAGCCAATTGCAGCATGTAGGGAGTTGCTGGGATTTAGGTGTGCAGAAGAGACAGCCTGGGATGGGCGCACGTAAAGTGGATGTTATGATGAGTAAATGGGAAATGCAAAGAGTGGTTTTACAATAGGGGGTTATTGCACAACCAGTATTTAAACTCAGAGGGGCATTGTGTTCAGAAAGGGGATCAGATAGTGGTTTGATGTGTATGTCTTTGGTTTGATTGGTTATGCATATTGATGGCATGGGTTGATACGTTTTCTTTCTCCCAAAAGCAACATATTATTGTGAGATAAAAGAATCCAGGTAGGACTGTTCCTGTTTGTCTCCCCAATCTAATGTACTATGTGGGCGCTGTCAACTCAAGGATGAAGAATGGGTGTCCTGAGCACAGTTAACCTCTCCCCTACAGGAATGTGATCAGTGCATTTATGACTATTTTGAGCAGTGGAAGTGGATATGAAGGGGTTAATTTAGATTGCAGGGTATCATGTCAGCGTGTCGATTTGTGAACTGGAGGTATTGGGGTTCATGGGTGGAGGTTATGTCTACATGGTTCAAACGTCCAATTCAGAATTATAGACATCTTTTAAGGATTGGTCAAGCATGTGAAGTAGACCATTATGCGGTCACAAGAACAGCAGTGCAGGAGGGCTCCTCCATGATATAATCTTACAAGATGGGAGTTTAAAACCTTGGGAGCCACTAATTGGCCCGGGGCATCTCTACACATCAAGTCCTCATGTAGCTGATAACTCTTTCGTACCTAATCATCTTTTTTCATTGAGGGGACTGTGATAAATTGCCATCTGGCAAGGGGGTGAAAGCCCTGGCTTTTTTAATTTTGATAAAATAATAAAATGATAAAGGTAATTCCATATCTGAAAGGGCAATCTGCTAATAAGATTCCCCTACAATAAACTCCATGCCAAAAGCATAGTGTGTACCTGTTCCCTGCTGTATTAGTATCCTGATTTGCAGCACCTGCTCTACGAGTGACACAGGGCAGATTCAGAGGCCACAGTTGCTCATTTCACAGCTGCAGTGATAGCCAAGTCTCAGCAGCACAGGGGCTGCATTTAAGATATGCATCCCTGTACCAAAACTATGATGATAATAAATAGCCAATGATGGTGGCAGGATACATTCTGATAGTAAAGCTATGGCTGGGACTATTTATAATCATTACAGCCACATCCAATTTGATATCACCCAGGTGTCAGCTCCTGTGAGCATAGTCCAGCTGTGGAATGTGATGTGTATTCTGACCAGACAGGTTTAGCCTGTCAAATGACAGCCCAGTAACCTGATTGGCCATGACTTCTCTTTGATCTCTTTTTGAGGGGCTGCCATCCTCTGCCTGGGACAGACACATACACACACAATAGGCAGAGGGATCAAAAGAGCATCCTTATTCGAAGGGAACAGCATCACAACAGGTTGCTGTATATCTAAAAGCCTTTGATTCTATAGAAAAGGGAAGTGGGCAGGGGTAATGCAGTCAAAGGGAGATCTCTACAAGTTTGGGAAACCTCTAACATCTTGTTTCCCTCTGTAGCTATTTCCTGTCCACTCCACTTCCTGTAGCACAAAGCACTTTGGGTGTTATGTCAGAAGGGCAAAGTCCATTAATTTCAAGAGCAGGGATTGGACCACTAAAGCAGGCTAGCTTTAGACCAATCGCCTGGAGACTTTTTTCTTTAAAAGAATGGGTATCACACCACTCCTTTGAATCATATTTTGGACTTCAACACTTGAAGAAGATTTGGACCCTGCTGGTAGAGCAGTCCTTTCCAGATTCCTCCAGTTGTGAGGTGAAGTCAGGTGTTCCAAGGCAGAAGCAAGCTCTGTCCCCTAACCATCCCCATGAGAAAAGAACTAATCTTGTCCCTGGGGCTATGGGTTGGGGCTATGGGTTGGGACTCATAGCTGGGACCCTAGTTTTCTTTACCATTGAACTGCGTTACGTGTTTCCAGAACCGTTTGACACATTGCAACCATCGGTACCCTCTATCACTGCCTTTTGCACACTCCCAATCATTGCAAAGGCATCAAGAAGTCAGGTTAGACGCTGCCAGACCACCAAGAACTGCAGAAAGGTATTAACTATCCTTCTGGTCTAACATTGGGCCCTAGAGACGGGCTAGTGCATTGTATTTCTGTTCTGTAAGCTCATATCATAGCCTTTGAGCAGTTTGGTATTTTATTGCCTTTTCTCCCCATGTCTCGTTACCCAAAGTGCTAGATCTTTTCTATGTTTGTTTGTTTGTTTGTTTATTAATTTGTAAGGCGCACGAACCCTTAGGTAACTGGGCGCACAGAAAACAAGGAAACTTATATCTTAGTTACAAAGTAAAGACAGGTAAAGGTAGAGTGCATACATACAATAATACCAGAGTCAGAATACAATGCAATAAGGAACTGGTACAAAGGAACAAGTGGTCACCGGTGTGCTGGTGCAGTTGTTTAGTCATAATAGTTGTTGGATCATAACTAGTTAAGTGTGTTTCGTCTGAAGCTATAGTGGGACTGATCTATTCTGAGCTCAAGTGGGAGTGCATTCCAGTACTGGGCAGCTTTTACTCAAAAGCTATTTCTGCCTGTTTTTTTTAAACTAAATCTAGGTATTTGAAGGCAGTGGGAGTTGACCGCGCTAGAAGGTCGGGTTGATGTTCTTCTGATTATTCTTTCGGTAAAATAAGGTGGGGCTGCATTATTGAGACATTTGAAGGTTAGCGACACAGTTTTGAAGAGGATACTATCACTAATTCTGAGCCAGTGATGGTCTCTCCTCGTATTGGATACATGTTCTCTGGTCGGGAGATTCAAAGCCGTTCTAAGGGCATTGATTTGCAGTGTCTGGATTTTGTTAATGATGTATTTATTGGCTCCCAAATATAGGGCGTTGCAGTAATAAAGTTTATATAAAATTAGAGCATTGGCTAGGATACTGCAACTAGCTTGTGAAAGGAATGGCCAACATGATCTAATAAGTTTACAGGTATAGGTGGTTGATGAAGCTAGAGAATTTGCCTGTTTTTTATGGTTATGGTAGAGTCAAGATAGAAACCAAGCGTCTTCACTTCTTTGGCTACTGTAATTATGTTGCCATCGATGTTGAAGGTGAAGTAATTAGTGTCAATTTTTTTTAGATTAGTGGCCGAGCCAAGATCAGAATCTTAGTTTCATCGTCTTTCAGGCAGAGGCCATGAGTTGCCATCCATGCCTGAATGAGGATGTATATTTAATTTACCAAAGGTGTATCAGAGACAAAATTGCCCAAAAAGGGAATGAGGATCTGGGTGTCATCAGTGTAGTTCGTGTAGGTGACAACCCAGTCTGTCCAATTTGTCAAATAAGGGCTTGGTAAACATATTATACATATTTGGTAGACACAAGAGCCCTGTGGGATTGTTTGAATTGGGTCTGCCGATGCCATGTTGCAGATGACTCGCATAGTTCTTTTGTCCAGGAAAGACTGGACCCAAGCTATGGCTTCACTTGAGAAATGGGCAGCCGATGCTAGGTGTTTGCATAAAACTGCATGGTCCATCAAGTCAAAGGCTGCCGAAAAAAATCAAGGAGGAGCAACATGGCAGTGTTTCCTTTATCGTTGAGCTCGTCAATTTGCGCCTTAAGTTCAATTAAGGCTGTCTCAGTGCTATGTTGAGGTCTGAATCTGGATTGGTGGGAGCCCAAGAGTTGGTTTGTCTCAAGATATTTCTGGATTTGAAGATATGCTACTCTATCTATTATCGTGAGGAGGAAGGGTACCGTAGTAATAGGCCTATAATTGGTCAGGATGGAAGGGCCTACCGTTTGTTTCTTAAGTAGAGGTAGTTGGGATGGTGTTGGATGAGAAGGAAGCATTAATAAGTTTAGAGATGAAGGGGGCTAAATCTCTTGCAGCATCCTTAATTATTTGGGCAGGGCAATTGTCACCTTTGCAGTTAGAAGGCTTCCGGGATGCGAGAATTTTTTCAGTTTCCTGAATGGATACATTAGTAAATTTGAATGGTGCTGGGCTGGGTAAGTCATTAGCAGGAATAGTTGTTGACATCTCAGTAGGGGGCAAGGACGCATTTATTAAGGCAATTTTAGTTTGCAGTGTAATTATTTTGTTAGCTAGTACGTTCTGGATGCTGGTGCACCATTGTTTGTCTTTGGGTAGGTTGTCAGGCGGAGGTATAGGTGATTCTAGTTCCCGAAGGATCGCAAACAGATCCTTAGTATTGGAATTGGCATTTGAGATCCGTTCGTTGTAGAGATCTTTCTTTGTGCAGATGATTTCTATCTTATAATTGTTTACCCAGAGTTTTAATTGTAATTTATTTTCATCTGTCAGGGAGTGTCACCATAGAGTTTCTAGTTTTCTCTTTTACAATCTTAACTCTTTCAGGTGGGGGGTAAACCAGGCATTGAGGTGAGTCTGCTGTTTACTCTTGCGTAACTTAAGAGGTGCAATGGTGTCAAGGGCCTTAGCCATGGTATTATTGTAGAGATCCACCAGAGTATCAGGATTGGAATTACTTGGGAGAGCATTAATAACAGGGAGAAGGAGAGGTAGAAGTTTGTCAGGTGTTATATTTTTCTTTGATCTAGTGGGGCAAGGGGATGCCATCATTTTGTCGTTGGCTATTTGTTTGTCTAGGGTTTGGTTAAAGTTGATTAAGTGGTGGTCAGTCCATGGTTGGGGTGTAATTTTAGTAATGGCCGTTGGGCAGTTCAAAGTGGCTACCAAGTCTATGGTCCTTCCTTTATCGGGAGTTGGAGAGAGGACTTCTTGGTTGAGGCCGTGTTCAATGAGCATGTTTGTCCTCTGGATCAGTGACTCCTAGGTTGAAGTCGCCCAGGATAAATATTTGAGAGGAATCTTTGGGAGGCTAGATAGGTCCTCTTCAAATGTGCCAATAGGTCCTGGTGACCTATATATTAGGTAGATAGTTAAGGTGCGGCTGGGGGATAAGGGCAATTTGGCAGTGAGTAGTTCATATGATTTTAGTGGGGGTAGAGTAGATAGTCTTAAGTCAAGATTAGCTTAATAGCAATAATAGCTAAGCCACCTCCTCTAGAATTCAGTCTGTCCATTCTGATTAATTGATAGTCCTCCGGGATATCTAAGGTGAGGGCTGGGCCCGCTGCCTCATGCAGCCAAGATTCTGTAACCGCTAGGAGGTCTAGGTTATCAGTGGTTAGGATATCAGCTATTTCAGTGGCATGAGCCACTACAGATCTGGCATTAATCAGTGCTCTAGAGACTGTGGTTATATTAGGCAGTCTCTGTGGTTTCATGGGAGCTAGTATGTGTTGTTTAGGTTTAGCACACAGTGTCATATGTACAGCAGTTTAAGTACTTATTACTGATAGTTTTAGGCTCGTAGAGGTAGGAGATTCTAGCTCATAGCCTAGTTTTTCTGTCAGGAGTGGGACACGGTGCATAATTAGTTTGCTCCATAGTTAGGAAGATTATTGGCAGGGTAAGCAGCGGTAGAAAGGACACCTGGGTCTTTCTGACACACATCATTTTTAATTAGGAACAGAGTGAAATAGTTCAGGTGTGTCAGTATGGTCAGTCTGGGGCTGGCCACTCGGAGAAAGACAAAGTATACTAATCAGATCTCAATGGGGCAGTTATAGCTCGAGGTGGGCTAGTCAACATAGGTATAGTAGGTGCACATTTCAATTGGGCTAGAGTGACATGAGTAAGGTAGTTATATGTTAAAATGTGCATGTCTAACATAAACAGGGCAAATGCAAGTTTTAAGTGGACTAGTCTGACCTAAGTAGGGCAGTTGTGCATCAGAATAGTAAACAGTAAACAAGGCAAATACAAATTAAATAACCTAGTTTGCAATTGTACATCCGAGTAGTAATCAGTAAACAGGCAAGTGTAGTTTTAAATAGATACAGGCATTGGGCATGGCATTCAAGACAGTATTGCATGCAGATAATGTTAGAAGCTAATACAGGCTAGCTAGGAAGTTTAGAGGCAGTGGTGCATGCAATCAGTGTTGAGCTGCAATGGTAGACAGTTAAGTGTGATTGATGTAGTCGGTTAATCAACTAAGTGAATCAAGAATGTTGCATCGGATAACACAATATAAGGAAATTCATACAATGAAATTATGCAGACCAGATCAGTGAGCCATGCACTGCAAGGATAATGTGTGGTGGTCAGATGGGGCCATTTGGAGAAACAGAGTCGTCACAGTATATGTCTTTATGATGATAGGGTGCGCACGAGGAGCACTGTCCAAAAGGTTGATTCCACGGAATGCAAGCCGGCCAAGCGGGCTATAATAAATAGGTAGCAATGCAAACGGGAACTGGCTAGGTTTGATGCGGGCAGTTGGAAGTTGTTGTAGATCCAGCAAGGCGGCCCATGAGGGGAGATGTAGGTTTAGAAAACCGGCAATAGTGTAGGGTTGTGGCGGAATGATTGAGGGTAATAACGAATACGATGCAGGGTGGTAGTGTTGCTGGAAGTTTGCAGGTACGGAATGCAGCGGATCATTGGTTGTAATGGTACTCACTTTTGGACGCTGCCCCAGACTTTCTGGCCAATGGCCAGATGGCATCGGACAGGCACAGGACAGGTGCTATCCTTCGATCAGTTCATTAGATCGAAGGTCCGGCTACGCCTACCGGCTGTGGGTTGGCTCAAATGTAGATCACAGCAGCCAATCCGGAGTAGCAGTAGGAAGGGTTGGGCTTGTCAGAACTCAAATGGGAATTAGGAATCAGTGTTGGCCATCTTTACACAGTTTCTCCTCGTGGCAGATAATGGTGAATATTTGTTGCCCAGACTGGCAACATGTAGTATTTCAGCTCGGAACCACAAGGATTACCTTATGGCTAACAAAGCATTTGTAAAGTTTAAATGCAGCACGGTCTGCTCGCAAAATGAGGTAGGGGGCATCTAGCGTAAAGGTACAACCAGATAGCTTACCTCTGCTTTACGTCATCCCTGGTGTGTGTAGCACTGCTCCGGCAGTCAATAGGAGCTCCTATCTATCCTAGCTCTATCTTTACATGTTCTGTGTTCTTTCTACAGGGATTAGTTTTGACAGTGTTTTTTGTTTAGTTAATATTGTATATGGTATGTTTGATCAAAGTATATATTTTTATAGATTCTTGATTAGACTTTTGCTGTCTGATCTGCAGAATCTTTACCACAGTTTATTGGGTAACCTAAGGCCTAATGAGCAGCACACTTAATAATCGCTATTTAATCGGGTTGCATATTGTCATCCAAACATTCTTTCACATATTGCCCATTCTTAAAGGGAGTTGCAGCAGTCATATTTACTGATCCCTTATCTGCTTTTTAGGTTAGCACTGTCTTTCCGAATTTCTCCTAGAGAGCTGGAATTAGGCTTCAGCAGCAGAGACACAAGCTGTTCAGAGGACAACAAAAAAGGGAATTAGTAGATAAGATATGGAATGGGGCAAATACTGCACTTGGAGCTTGAGGCATCTATAAAGTAACACATTTGGACACCTGGTTTGTCCATCTTGAAGAAGCCATCAGGCTTATATCAGGGGCATAGCTCTCAATCAGTAAAGCAAATATCAGGGAGTTACATGTCATTGGCACCCACAGACAATTTACTCGAGATGCATTGCAGAAACGGATTAACAATAATGCCAGCGAAAAACCTACAATGTGACATGGCACATGTAGAATTTACGGATTATCTGAATTCCCAACTGCAGCTGGTCGACAATGGTGGGAAATGACTCTGGAATACCAGCATACCTGTGGCCATGGATAAAATTCTGGATGTACAGAGGGTGGTGCTCTGAAGCAAAAGACTGCACATTCACAGCGCAAGGCCTGATCAAATGTCTATGGGCCCCAGCAAGCTGGATACTGCCTGATCCCGGGGCTGGATGCAACTTAGGAGTGGATGACACAACGAGAAGTGTTGGAAGTAAAACTAGCCAACAGTGCTGCCCTGTACATGATCTCTGTGAGAGTAATAACCCCTGATTTGTAGTTTGGGATTTGCTCAAATTAGAAAAGATGGCCCGTACACCTGCCCCAGTTAAAATGTTTGAATAAGCTCGATAAAAAACAAATTATGGTGGTGGGACACCCAATCTTTTGAGAAGGAGAGGCTTCAGGGTTCACCTTAGCAGGGAGACTGTTTGATGGTGGAGACAGGTGTGTAGAATTAGTTGTACCACCAGAGGCTGATTTGCATTTTCCCATGCACATTGAAAGTAGGCAGTTCAACTTGTTTTAACCTGCAGTGTAAAGAAAGGTGGTGACAGTTCACTTTGAATTTATGAAGAATTGGCCAAAGGTAGTACCAAGAAGATTTGAGCAGATGAAGAGAGCTGAAGAGGAAATCAGGAAAGTAAGAGACATCACTACAAGTGTACAGATATTGTCAACATTATATAATGAGGAGAAACAGGTTTTTTAAGTAGCATATCTCACTGCCACGTTATGTGTTTCTAGCCAGGTTCTCTCTCATCCTAACAGAAATAATAAACTGCTTTGGCAGGGGATGTTCGAGAAGTGAAGCCATAGTGATTACACAGTACCCTCCACCTCAGATCACCTATGCTCGCCATTAGATAACTAGGCCATGTTTGCAATCCTGTAGTTGCAACAAGAAACCAAGTCATTGAAACAAGAACTTGAACAGTGTATGTCTGTTTCCAATGAAGTGCCTTGGGGTGGTTATTACTACAGCTATTCCAACATAACTAATCAATACTAATGCAATGGCTAAAATAGCTGCTTTATCCACACAAAGAAAAAGTAGAGAAAATCAATAGATTTGAGAAAGAGATGGAATTCCCTGTGCAAAGGAAAATAAGTGAATTTGGATGGAAGTACCGTGATGAATCCAAAAGATCCCTCACTGAACTTCTGCCTAAAGTCTCCTCCAGGGTGGTCAGGGATAGGCAGACACTTCCTGATCCTGACCTTGGGGGTGATGTACTGTAGAGGATCTTGATATCAGGGAGGAAACCCGGTAGACTACTGTGCAACTCGAGGTTGGCAGTGTCTACTCTGTCTAAATCCAGGTGGATCTATATCAGAATATAAATAGGAGATGTACAGGTACTGTCCACAAAGATCTGAAAGGAGGGGGGTACCAGTCACGGCTAAAAAATGACAACACAATTTTTAATAATAACAAATCAAAATGATAAAAAATCTTGATTAAATTCAGAGGTCCACACTACAAGAATTACAAAACTTCACAGAAAACATAGGAATACCTCAATGGCAGTCAATGCTAAATAAAAGAAAATCAAGAAAACAGTGTACACCTAGGACAACCTACTGTTTACCAAACTCCATTTGGATTAGTGTAGCATATTATTACATCTCTGTTTTCAATCCAGAGAGCTGTCTCATTATTTTTCTGTTCACAAATACAAATAACGAACATTCAACAGGAGAAAACAGTTTCAATGAAAAAAACCTAGTTCCTATAAATTCACAGACTTGATCTGGGTCGGTTTCATAGAACCCGTAGAATTGAAAAAGATATAAAAACAAAGTGTCAGCTATTTATTAGCTATATAACTTTGTAAACTTCGAACTTGCTGAACTAGAGGACCAAAAAGGATAATTTACCTTATCTGGTGCTCGTGGGGGTTCGCAACTTCAATGGTTCAGGTGGAGCAGGCGGGTGAATCAGTCCTACAGTATAGTTAATACAAGAAAAGCATCTAGATGAGCTTTTACAAAATAGCAGCATCCGTGCTCACAACACTGTAACTGAATCAGTGGACAACAATTTATAATATATATGTTGTTGCAAAGGGTTGCCTACCCCCTCCTACTCCAACTGAACCACTGAAGTTGCGAGCCCCCAAGAGCACGAGATAAGGTAAATTGACCTTTTTGGTCCTCTAGTTCAGCAAGTTATAACTTTACAAAGTTATAGAGCTAAAGTTTTTCGAATGGATTTGCTTCAAGCATCAACTATTCTTGATGAGTGTTGTGCAGTAGACATGGTCCACTGTTGTGTATGCCTGCCGCAATTGGCATTGCATTCATCCAGGTGGCTCACTTTTAGTATTGGCTGAGCGTGTTGGCTTTCACTGTGATTGTCATGTGCATAAAAGCTATGTGAACAGACAGACTGATGTATGTTTGGAATAATGACATTTCTATTTGGTGTTATCAGATGTTGGGGTGTTTGCTAAGGCCTGCACTGCTGAATGTCTGTGTGTCCAGTCTGCACACCTTGAGGCTCTGACTTTGTGTGCATGACACATGTTTGTGTGCAGCTGTAATTGTTGGATGTGTGCATATTACATATGCCATTAACTGCATCTCCGTGTCCGAACATCCATCAGGGTCCTGTAACCTGTGCGTTTTGCACATGTGGACTGTGACTGTCAACTGTATGTCCTGCTGGCTTGCGCATGTGGAAACGTCACCGTGAATGGGGATGCTGTTGAGTCACTCCTGTATGTGACTTTGAGCTCAGACATTCTATGTGTGTAAGGCATGTGTGGGTATGTGGGTGATCAGTATACTGATTTTGATACACATGGGGATGGTATTACAATACTGCTCTACAAAAATGGTGTTAGGTGGTTTGGAACTTTCACAGCTACGGGTGTCCAGCAGCACTATGCCAGGGTACAACTTTTCTAGGCGTTCGGCAGCCACGGCTTCCAGCAATCACAAAACGCTCCTACGGATGCTGGGCAACAACAATGGACTTCTCTGGTTCGAGATATCCAGCACTCCTCCTCTGGATTTAGAAGACCCATTCCCCGGATGGCAGGCACACAGAACTGGCTTCCAGGATACTTCAATGAAGATCAGCAGCTTTGCATAATGGTCCCTCATAGCTCGGAGAGAGGTCTCCTTGGCGGATCCTCTCTGGATCAGTCCTTGGGAGACACAACAACTTGTGGATTACAGTGAAGAAATACAGCAGCAGACTTCTCTTCCAGCTGAGCTTCAAGGAACAGCTTCTTCCTGCTTTAGCTTTGACTTCAGCTTCTGAACAAATTGGTAAGTGAGAGGCCCCCAGATATACACATCTGTTCCCATATCCTTCTGGCTGAACCAGACTCAGTCAGCTAATCACACAGAAGGGCATTCATGCAGGCAGGCAGACAATCAGGCTCAAAGGCATTCAGGCCATTCACTCCACCCAGACAAACATAACAAAGAATGTGGATTGGGGTAAGTACCCAGCCTTTCACAACACTGCACTGCATTCATGACAGTTTCAGTTAGGGCTGTCTCATTAATTGTGTCACACACACAGACACCCACAACAGAGAATGTGAGTTGACTGCCAACTCCATTGACACTGGTCCCACCCCTAGGGTGTACCCACAACACACAACACTTGGGAAGGCTCCAGTCAGTCTGACAAGAGGAAACCTCAGAGCAATATATGGTATTTCCACCCAACATCCAGTCAGGGTGAAAGGGAATAACAGAGACATGTATGGTGTTTCCGCCCAACAGCCTTTCAGGAGGAAGGGACAGAGACAGGGCTTCCCAGGACTTTGGGAAATAAGGTAAAAGGCAATAGAAACCAAAAGGCCACAGTGGCCATCTTGCCTTTGTGTAGGAATCCATTGATTCCTATGGCAGGGCCTGGGTATCCTAAAAATGGATGACACTCAGAGCTACTGCCAAGGATCCATGTCGCTGCCACCAGCCCATACCCTGGTCTGTGGGCAACACAGACGTGTCCAAAACACACATAAGGGGTACAAGTGTTAACCCACACCCATGTGTGCATTAAGGGTATCCCATGGGTGATGTTCACCAAAAGATATAATGAATTGCTGTACTGCCAGCTGGACCTCCGTGGCAGAAAACATAGAGAAAACACGCACGCAAAAGTGGTAGGAGAAGGACTAGGAGGCACTCTCCCTCCATAAGGCATTTCCAGTATCACACCGGGATTTTCTCAATTCCCATTGTTGGAGATGGGGGAGGACGACCACAAATATACCATGGCCATAGATGGATAAAGACAATTTAAGATGTAAATTGCTGAGTTTGACTTCTGGTCCATGAAAGAGAGAATGACATCAGGAATGACGCTAGTTATAGGTAACGTAAAAGGCTCACTAGTAGCTTTTCTAGGGGAGAGAGCTGATGACATTTGGAAATAAAGCACGATACGCAGGTGTGATGCACAAAACACGACACATGATGAAGCACCTTTTAATAATTGCACAGCAGACGTATGGCAGGCTCTGAGAGTGCAATTTCCCGATACATTCGACATGGGTGTGACTATGATTAGAAAAATGGGGGAGGATGAAGATCCTGTTGCTTATCTTCAAGATAGATGGCGTCAGTAGTCTTGTAAACCATGAGATAAAATGGTAGCATTAATTTATTACATTTTGTGTAAGTGGCTGCCCAAACCACTGCAACAGCAAGTTAATAAACAGGTGGGAATGGAAGCAAAACCATGACCAGAAATACAACTGACAATCATGCATCACTGCTGATTAACAAAGGAGACGAATAAAAAGAAAGTTGAGAATAGAAAGCATGAGGAAGCAAAGTTAGTCCAGAAGAAGTTGTCACAAATAGCCATAGAGGGGGAGGTACTGATGAGTAATCAAGGAGGCGTGACACAGGAGATGTAGTCAGGGCAGCAAAATAACCCAGAGATCAGAGTGGGTACAACTTTTGCCAAGGGGAAGAGGAGATGAGCCTAGAGGGGTAGGACCAGGTGGATTTCAAAACCTCAGGGAAGAGTAGGATTTAATGGTGGACAGCCCTGGATGAGGTGCCTTTGCTCTTTGGGCCTCTCAAGCTTTTTAAGGCTCTCTAAAATTTCTTTGGGCTTTGGGGACTGTCAGTAGTTAATTTTCCTGCACTTTTGCACACAGAAGAGTGTTTCTTCTATTTCTAATTTCTCCCAGGGGTCTTCAGGGAGCGGGTGTGAGACACACGATGGAGAGATGCGGTATTCCCCTTTCCTTTACCCATGCCCTAATGTCCCAACTACCCCCCTTCTGCACAAACACTGGGCTGAGGAAGAGGGTGAATGAGAGTAAAGAGGCTAACCCATACATATTTCATTGGACATGTCCCACTAATCATATCAGGCAAAGTAAGGCACTGGACTTTAACCACTTACATCTGCTACCCTTTAGCTCTCCCCACTCGGAAAAAAAGGCAGAACATAGAGACACATTCTGAGAAAGGTGGAACATGAGAAGGAGCAGAACTAGCGGGTCGAAAGTGAACCCACTGGGCATAACTACTGATCAAGGGACTAGAGAAAAGGGAAGAAAAAAATAAAGTTCCCTGCAGGAGGTTGATGCCTCTGGTAAGCAGTGAAAGAGATGCGGAGACAGTGAAATCCCAAACAAGAAGAACCCTGCATTGTATTTCAAGGACACCAGTGACCCTCCCCGGTGAACGACAGAGTTGGGGAGTCAAGGCCAAACCTGTAGTATTGACCGTGACTTGTGAATCAAAGCTGCAAAGACAAGAAAGGAATGTGCACAAATGGTGAGTTAGTGAAAGACATGAAAGGCCAGTTTGTGTCAAGGAAAGATTGAAGCTGCAACAGTGTATCTCACAAGTGAAGGTTGCACACATGCTAATGAGACACAAAATAAAGATAACGAGTGATAAACTTTTAAGTGGTTTATAACTGTGAAGCCAGAGATACAGAGTAGCAGAGTCGTCTGGCGAAATGTAGTAGCCCACTCTAAAGTCTCTACTCCCACCATAGCTATAGGGCAAAGCAGGAGTTTTTCCAAACCCCATACATTGAATAAAGGTTTTGAACTTGTTCCTCTTGTGTTAGTGTCATACTTGTGATACCATGCCTCCCTTACTTATGTTATACTTACGCAGATGATAGTCAAATCATTGTGTGCCTTGATCTTTCTCAGGCTGACACTGCGCTCAAGCTTAGTACCTGTCTGGAGGCTGTGGGGCAGTGGATGAGCAATAATTGGCTCAAACTGAATGGTGACAAAACTAAGGTGTTGGTGGTGGGCCCTCCCTTGGGTGAGGCTCTTTGAACCCCTTCCTTTTGGCCACCCTCTATTGGCACATTTCCCTGGGGCAGCTGTGAGTGACCTTGTGGTTCAAATCTCAACCTCTCTCTCTGCTGAAAACCAGATCAAGGCGGTCTGCCAGAAGGGATATTTTCAGCTGAAGATCCGGCCTAAAGTCTGTCCCTTCATACCAGTTGAGTGAAGCTCTCCCTTGTTTTATCTTCACTGGATAACTGCAACTCCCTCTAGCTAGCGCAACCTGCTTACCTGATTCGTCATTTCCAGGTCCTGTAGAATTCAGCCATGAGTGTGGCCACAGGGACATTTAGATGGGCTCATATCATGCCTGTTTTGCATCATCTACACTGGCTCCCGGTGATCGAAGTGTGTTTAATTTAAATTGTTGTGTTTGGTGCAATGTGCTTTGCATGGCACTGGGGCAGAGTATCTTCAGGCTAAATTCTGATCATATGTGCCCTCTTGATCTCTTTGTTATGCCAGTGCCTGCCTGATTGTTGTTACCCGGGCTAAATACTCCCGTATTGGTGCAAGAGCATTTTCAATTGCAGCTGCTGTACTATGGAACGCCCTTCCTTTTTTGCTTTGTTCCATGGTCAATTATCTGTCTTTTAGGCATTCTCCTAAAAAATATTTGTTCTAATTCCTGTTTAATAAATCCTCTTGTGTTTGGGGACTTTTTCTGTCTCCCACTGCACCCAAGCTCCAAGATGTCTTTGGCTGAATGCTGCGCTCTATAAATGCAATTAACATAACATAACATAACATAACATAACATAACATAACATAACATAACATAACACCTGCAACAATGCTGGAATTTTGGAAGAATAGGACACATAGGTAGGACATGCAGAAGCAGAGAAGGCATGCAACAGAACTGGCAAGCTCCAAGAGGTGGAATGGGTCATGCTCCACAATACAATGCAGAACCACAGGAATGTTATGCCCATGGTAACACTCAGGGTCAGACATATGTGCCACAACCCCAACAAATGGAGCCAGTGCTGCTGCAAATGCAAGTACCGCAAGGTAAACCCCATCAAGTACCCCTGCAAGCACAGCAGGTACAACCCCAGCAATCACACACACAGCAGGCTATGGTACCACAATGGAACATGACCCCAGGAGTTCAACAAGCCCGCATGCCCGAATTGGGAAGTGCGACTGTGATAGGAGGATATCATTTCACGGGTAAAGGGATGAATTTATACCCACAATAGGACACCGTATAGAGCGACCTAATGTGTTCAGTACTATCAGTGACACCAGACCCCCAAGAGGAACCAAGGGTCATGGTAATGATAGAAGGCAAGAAAGAAGGCAAGAAATGTTAATTTCTCATAGACACTGGAGCCACTCATTCCTGTGTTCATGAGGGAAAATATCCAATGTCAGGTACTGCCATGAATGCTCAGTGATTCTCTGGGGTGATGGGTTTAGTTCCTTTCACAGATGATTTGCCAAACTCTATAGGAGAACACAATATGTCAATGCCATTTTGATATTCTAGGCAGACGCCAGTTAACATATAAAGATGTGACCTCATGGCAAATCTTAACATGACAATGGGACTCATTACAAGGTTGGAGGTAGCCTTGCCGGTTAAACTGGCAAAGCTACCTCCAAACTTGCAACAGGGTCCGGCACCCATGAATGGGCAATTACCGGGTGCGCTAATTCCTCTTTCACGGGTGCCGGAGCCGGTAGATCCCCATTCCCATTTGAGCCCCGTAGGGCCCCATAGGGCTCAATGGGAATGGGGATGCCTGTAGCACTGGCACGGTTCATTACCGTGGCGGTGCTACATGCTTGCTGTGCTCGCGGGTGCCTTTCATTCCACCAGATCAGACTTGGCGGATTGAAAGGCAACCACGAGCACAACTCAGAGTTTGCCGCTTTGTATGGAGTGACAATCTTTTTACCGTGGTTACTCAGATAAATAGATAAAATATTGAGAATACCTAATGAATTCTTGTTTAGACCAGAGATTCCCATGGACAATGAGGAATGGCAGGTTATCCCCTTAGAGTTAGAAGCAGCAGTTGTCAGCAAAGAAAGGGTAATGCTTCATGGGACAGATGATGAAGGAAGAGGATGGAGAACAGTGATATCCCTCAGTGAACGATATAGGCTGACAGATTTGACAGACGAAGAACTGTTTAGTGATCACTACTGTGATGATGAACTCGTGTTTTTTATAAGTCTCACTTACTGTATTAAAGTAGAGAATGCAAAAAGTACTGCAGAGAATGATGTTGGTAAAAAGAAGACTGTCATTCTTTCAGGAAGACTTAGAGAACGTGCCAAAGATTTTATGGACCACAAGCCCATATGATGTGGGTCTAATTAAAGGGATAGGTGCAGTTAAAATTAAACTAAAACAAGGAACCCTTATACCACAAGCAAAACATTATCCCATGTTCAAAGACACGGATGAAGGTATACTTGAGAACATTTCTGCTTTAACGAAGCAAGACATATTACTGCCATTGAATTATCTAATTCATCATGTAACACGAACGTGTAACCCATGAGGAAATCAAAAGGGGGGTGTGGAGATTTATACAGTACCTTCGCCATCAAAACAATATAGTCAAAACTGAATTTTCTTTACTTCCAAATCATGTGACAATACTGGGCAACATCCCATCTAACGCAAAATATTTGACAGTTATATATTTGAAAAATGCATTCTTTTTTTCGATTCCCCTTCATGAAGACTCCCTTCATGAAGACTCCCAAGATTTGACTTCCTTTTCCTATAGAACTACCTATCTGAAACATAGTAATTTGCCCCAGGGGTACTGTGTGTCCCCTTCAATATTTAACAGAATCCTCCAGATGGACCTGGGCAAGGTCCAACTCAAATGTGCAATAATCCATACGTGGATGACATTTTGTTGTGCAGTGAGACAGAAGAAAGATGCAGAAAAGGCTCAGTTAAACTCATGACTATACTCTCAAAAAAAAGGATAGAAAGTAGATAAAGAGAATTTACAATACTGTCAGGAAGAGATTTTGTAGATAGGACAGTTGATTTCTCATGAAAGGAGAAAAGTGACACCTGAAATAGCATACGCAATTATGAAAACCATAGCACCTAAAACAGTGAGGAAAACCCAACAGTTTCTAGGCGTATGTAACAAATGCAGGGCCTGGGTTTTCGATTACAGTACATATATTCGACCACTTTTACCCCTGTGTTGGGGACGCAGATTACAATGAAGAATTGTATTTATTTTCCAATTCAAATGGAGAAGTTATGACCACAGTCCTTGCACAGAAGATGGCATTAGGACATGCACACAAACCATAGGCTTATTATAGAGGGGTTTTACATCCAGTTTTGAGGGACATTGTCCCTGTGAGCAATCTTTAGCTGCTGCTTCATTCGCAATTGAAAAGGCTTTTAGTCGCAATTTTAGGTAAACCCAAAAGTACATTGACCACACAAAGAGCATCTCAGTATGAGCTGATTATTTCCAAAACTGTGATCAAAATTGTTAGATGTAATACATGAAATCCAGCAACGTTTATTGCAAAACTAGCAGGAGAGGATGATTATGTACATGATTGCAAAACGTATACTGAATGATATAATGATATTCCCAGGCTATTGAAAATGCCCTCTGAAGTTGTTTTTATTCATGGTTCTTCGAGAATTGACCAGACAACTGGGCAATGGCATACTGGATCGGCAGTAATAAATCTGAATCGAGAAGGTGAATTTGAGGTGGTGACGAGTATGAGATTGTCTTTGAATAATTCAACAAAGGCTGCAGAATTAGTGTCGCCCATTGAAGCACTGCAGAGATTTGAGGATGAAGTTTTGATGTACTCTGACTCTGCCTGTGTGACATCAACGGTACATGCAGATTTGTGAAATTGGAAAAGTAGGGGCTTCCTCCATGCAGACGGCACTCCAGTGAAACATGCAGCCCTATTGTATAGGCTTATGGAAGCATTAAGTCTCCCACTTACTCTAGGGGTCGTAAAATGTGCAGTGCATTCCAAAAGAACAGATTTAATTTCCTGTAGAAACGAATCTGCAGATTTAGAGGCTAAAAGGTCAGCCTATTATCCACACCTATCTAGTCTTCAATAAGAAGATGTTAAACCAACAACTGTTGGTAAAGGAGGGCTTTAACTTGCTGTCCATTGTCCAGTCAATTGCAATACAAGGTTGAGCCTGACAAGAAGAATCGGATTTATGGAGAAAGCTGGGGTGTTCTTTATCCCCCACTGAGGCAATTTGGAGACAGGATAGCACTGGAAAGCCATTTATGCCTCTTGCATTATTGAGAGTAGTGCTGGAGCAGCTTCACTAGCAAGCACACATGGCTCGAGAGAGTCTTGCTGCTACAATTGCAGAAGAATGGTTCTTGCCCAATCTATTGGAGCATGTGGCACAGTTCATTATAAGTTGCATCATGTGCCTGGTGTTTATTGCAGGGCACACTTTGCAAACAGTGAGAGGAGCAATTCCAAGACCCAATGGGCCATTTCAGCATCTACATATAGATAATGTGGATATGATGCATACATGCAATGGCTACAGATATATGCTGGTCGTAGTATGTGCTTCTTCTAGATGGATCGAGGCAGGTCCATGCACACACACTCTGATGCTTTGTGTGTTGCCAAGTTCCTCGCACGCAAGTTATTCCCCAAGCAGGGGGGTGTGTGAGGTTCTGCGGTCTGACAATGGACCTCAATTCTGTAAATTAGCTGTTTAAACAGATAGTTCTCCTATTAGGTATTAAACACACATTTTCTTCTGCTTATCACTGATAAGCAAACAGTGTCTGCGAGAAACTAAACAGATTATTAAATGAAAGAATAGCAAAGCTCAAAATAACCTTAAAAAGGTGATGGCTCCTTCGCCTGCCCCTTGCCCTATATGCGCATAGAAATCAGACTGGCTCAGATCACCATTTAACTCCTCATGAGTTGCTGACTGGATGATGTATGAGAACCCCACATGCTCCTCCAACTACAATAAGAACGGATGCCCACAGTTTAAAGAAGACATTAGGTTATGGGATGCATGATTACCTAACAACGACTGCAAGTATTTCTTTCATGTTTCAACAGATCAAGAACTGAAGGGAGGGGTCAAAAAGAAGTGACAAAGGTAACCAACCTCTTGAAACAGAAGAATTGCAGAAGCCCCAAGTTTGTATCCAGGTTACCAGGTGCGCACATTTGTAAGCACCTGGAGAACGCCCTGCTTTGAGGGGCCACATGAAGCGGAAGAATTTAGCCCCATGGCCGTGAAATTAAGGGGACGGAGAGCGTTGCTGCATCTACATGACACCAAACCCTATAATGGTGAAACACTGACTCCTCCTGTAGCTGCCCACAGTGAAGCAAGAGATTTAGTTCTGCAAATGCTGACTCGTTGAGCCAGAAGCAAGGATAAAGAGAATGACGACAACATCAGTCCTTTAGATTAGGCTTTAACGCTTTCCAAATTCGAAAAGGAGAAAATATACTTGCAGCTATCCTTGAACTTTGTTAGATAGGATAAAAGAGACAATGAGAGAAGAATCCGGAGTTTGAAGAGAAAAAAGAGTATTGTTCATTGTGTATGCTACCTTTCATAGTGAGAATACACACACTTTGTATGCTATTTTTTCCTACATATTAAGGTCTTATCCAGCCTTGATATGAAGAGGAGAAAATATCAATACATTTTCAGAGATCCCAAGGATAATTGTATTATTTGGAGAGTGATAATCACAATTATATTACAGTTTCTGATATAAAAGTGATTCAAAACGAGATAACACATTTGCATATTAAAGTAAACACAAAATGGAGATGTTTCAAAATTTCAGAGATTCACTACCATCCAGAAAGTAGATAGGTTTTTATGGAAAATAGATGGTGATATCATTTGGTGTTATGATTTGTGTTTTCCTCCTTATTATTATGGCATTTCAACATGTTATAAAAAGTGATACAGATATGGAGGGTGTCAATGAAACATCTTTTATTGTCCCCACTAGAGGTACATAGAGCCTGTTTTATAATATAACTAGGGGTCTATTTTGATTTAAAAGGGATGTTGAGGATAACCATGAAGATATAAATACGTATATTGACAATTGTGTTCATTTAAAGAATTATATCTGCTACCAACATATGAAAGAGGTGGGAGAAAGAACATCAAATGAATCTGTTATGTTTATTCCCTAATACTGTATGCCATGAACACAGCAAGAAAGAACATTTTGCAAGAGAAATGTCTACACATGATGCAAAATGGCTCGTTCATCTAGCTGCATGTACAACCACAAGACAATTTGAAGGAAACTCATCTATGTTACGATGGCGATCAAAATTAGCATTCTCATATGAAGACACCTATGTGAAAACGAGAAGGATGGAAAATGGACTAGGATGGACAAGCAAGAAATGTATCTATCCATTACAGATTTGAGAATGAATAAAGGTTGTCCAGATGAAGAAGCTGAATTTCTTAGACATAACTGATAAACCAGGAGAGCCAAGATGCAGAGAGAGACCTCAGCTAGTGATATATGGATGTGTTTTTACTAGTACCGGATGGGAAGAAGGACTATTGGCGTGCCCTGCACACATACTGAAGAACAAATCTGCAAGGGTATTGCATATAATAAGTGACAAATGCCTGGAATCATGGGCTAAGTACTCAAAGTTACTTACATGGGTCGACAAAGAAGCAGGACCTGTATCCATAATAGCACTGAGGAATGCAACACATGCTTCAAGAATGATGGCGTGAGCCTGGTGGTAAAAAACAAAGGATGTGAACAGATTATTGAAATCTCAGGAATTAATGGACAAGCTGCAGTGTTAATGGATTGACACTGGGCCTATGGATCCAGAGCTTACATGCAGTCGTCTAAGAATTGGGGAGGAATATGTTCTATAGCAATGCTACATGTTCCAGCATTGGTGATTCCCCAAATGGACCTCCATATTGATGAATTTCCAAAAATGAATGAACATCAGAGGAAAAAGAGATCACCCAAACTTGGCAAAATCACTGGCGGCCTATGAAAATATTCCAGATGAGCATAAACTGATCAGAAAGACAGCAATGCTAATGACAGCTTTTTTGCCATGACTTCAAGCTGCAGTAAACGCCATGTGGCTGCAGATTACAAGATGGGAGCTACTGCAAACGATCAATGAAACAATAAAAGGATGTAATGCTATCAGAGAAGATTTGAGAGCCATCAGGCTGATGACCCTCGAGAACAGAGATGTCCTAGGCCTGATAACAGGAATGGAAGGAGTAGTGTGTGCCGTGATCAGGCCTTCTTGCTGCATGTTTTTTTAGCACCTCATGATGGAGGAAATGGAACCCTGATAGAGGCAATAATTATGCTGACGACCTTGCATACGAAAATGGAGGATGAAGCTAATGAGACAGCAAGAGATTCATGGTTTTCATTCAATTGTCATGGACTCCAGCCTGGCAGGCAAATGCTTTTAAAAAACTTGGAGCAATACTAGTGTTGGTGTTACTAGGATTCGAGCAGATGGGGGAATATAAAGGTGCATGTGCATTCATTTGCCCTAGCTCCCGCCCCCTCAACTCTGTCATACTGGAACAGTAGAATAACAGCAGTAAATGGGACCCCCTGTATCGTTCCTATACTGCATAGAGTGTATGAGAGACGTTATGCACTCAGACAGCCATACAGAATATACCCTTGCACTGAATGTGTGGAAGAATGCTGCATGAAAGAATGTTAGCATGCACCTATGGACATCATGGAGTGCTAAAGTGAAATCTGATGAGGGCAGAGTGATGTCATGAAGAGGATATATAAACCTATGATGAAACAATATGAACATACTTAAGAGTAACAATGTAACTGAAGCACCCAAGAGAAATATGTACATATGGCTAAAGTAATCGTGAATTCAAAGAAAATGAAGAAAAGGGCTTGCTATAGAGGAATATATAACATGGCAAGGACGGCCATGATAGGAAAATGGACGCTGGCTCATGTCGAATGCAACTAAGCTACCACAGAGACAGACAAAGGTTGTAGAATCAGGAGAGGCTGGTGAGCTCTATGTGCAGAACAACCAGAAGGCTATGTTGGCCAAGGATCAATTAAGGAATAATTGCAAGGCACAAGTCTCAGGAGAATAGCTCAGCGGCAACGTGATCGCTTTGGAAGCAAGACAACACAAAACAACACAGGTTCGATCCCCAGGTCCACGCATAGAAACCTCTGGGTTTTAAGTGCATTATAAATAACCTATCATAACCTATCATATCAAGGGGAGCTTACCAGGATAAGCTATAAACAAAGGCCACATTGTTCTTATATTAAAGAAGAAGAAAACATCTGAAACATCTGAAATGGCCACAGTATTGGACATTATTGGACAATTAACAATTAACAATTAAAAGTGTATGAAGCCTATGCAAGGTAGAGTGAGCAAATCCCTTCCCTCAATAGGTTTAATAATGTGGCCTGTAGAATGACATCATAGATGATGCAAATTGGGGTATAAGACCTCTATGTAATCAAGCCACTGTGTGAATGGGCGTGCATCAGTCCAATGAATGTCAGTTCTCCATGCTTTATTAAATGAAAATAACGTAGTACTTTGCCATATTCCTTGAGTCTGTTCAATTATTTGGTCTGAGCTCATTATTTTCAATTCCATCTAGCACAAAAGATGCTTCAAGGTGCTAGAGAACAAGTAGGAATTCGGTCATGGATGGGTTTAGCTTCAAGTATGCACTGGACAACCAAGACTGGATCAGCAAGAGGCAGATTTTGAGCCTCTGGATGTCCTTGATGGAGTTGATCTTCAGGTATAGCTGTGTGTCGTCAGCGTACTGCTGGGTGTGGATGTTGTGTGTGGCTAGGAGGGCTCCCTGCAGCTCAAATATACTCAACACGATTATCTACACCCCTAGCATCAGGTTCCCTCTCGCCCAGTTGCCTAGGGAGCGAGGTTACAAGTGGAAGCCTGCCTGAGGCACAATTCACACCAGTGCCTACCAGATCAAGTAAATTAGGGCTTAATTCACAGAAGTGTTTTATAATGGAAAACCCCATTGGAAAACGTTATCTGAATAAGGGCCTTAGAATGTAGGGTTAGGTGTGAAATGTTATCCCAATGCTTTTCCAGGGCAAAAGCAATACCGCAGGAATAGCCTAATCTGTAAAAATCCTCATCTGCAGCGATGATGAAATCGACTATAGACTCCTGGTAAAAGTGTACGTATATATTCACCAACCCAATAGTATCAGGAATTTCGACTAATTTTACAACAGCCGGAGCGATAACTCGTACCTATGGGACATAGTTGAAAAGATCTAAAAAAAATGGAGTGGTTCAATATAAGGGTGTCCACTTTGTGAAAGAGGCTTCGAACCTTGATAGTTCTGATGTTACCCTGCCCACGTTCCTATTTAATATTGGGCCAGACTGCCTATTCAAGATCGGAGAATCAAAGAGAGGTTGCCCATATCAACTTCATGGTTAGCAGCCCTTTCAAGTGCATTTACAGTGTGACTAGAGGAAGTATGGCCCGTGTAACTGCACGGCACCCCTTCTTCTTTTTTCTGTTGGTCTTAACTTCAGAAGTAACCAACATTATTTTGTCTAGCAAGCTATGGCGGTTCTTATATTGTTAAATGTGGCCGTAGCCTCTGACCGCCAGCTGGATGATCCCCTTCAACCGACATGACGTTCAGACTGCTTGGCTACATCAAGTTAGCGTTGACTGAATTATCAGTCGTGTTTTTAGAAAAGTACTGTGTTTTTCAATTTTCTAATTAAATGGTATTATTCAGATAATGAGCTCGAAACATGATTCAATATGTATATTTTAAACATATAATGAAATACAAATAAAACATTTATGGTTTCTAAATTTCTTTGCTCTTGGTATGGTTTGATCTGTGGTTCTGAATTTGGGTGCCCCCCTCCTAGTTCCATAGACGGGTTCCTCCATAACTTGTTGTTTTTTTTCCGCTGACACACTTTACGTTTATTATCCGTGTTAACTGCTTTGTCACATCCACGGAATTTGATGTTATGCACTGACAATTCACAGTTCCCCATAGAAAAAGAGGGTGTGGGGGAGGGAGGGGAGCTAGATACGGACAAGCCCTGAATATCTCTAGAATTATCAGACTATCATTTGCAGTCTCACTTAGTTTGCTATTGCCTTCATGTTGTTGAAACAAGACTCCAATATTTTTGCTAGTAACTATTGTAGATTGGCGAGACTTCATCCGGGTAAGGGATGTGTTGTTTTTATTAGCAAAGCGTTTCTTGCTAGTGCGGGCATTTACGTGGTCGTTCATAGCAATATCAACATTAGGAGCTGAATATTTGCTCCCAGATTCGTGTAGCTCAAGGGCAAGAACGCCTGCTCACAACTATACTCTGAAAGGGGCATCAGACTGTCCAGAGTCTGTGCGCCCCTTCTGCATGGATATCATTTGGTGGTCACCAGGGGCACAACTGCGAACCCCGTAGTCTCCCTTGCTACCCCTGTGTTCTCCGTTGCTACCCCTAAAAAAGTGTTTCTTTTTTTTTTTTTTAACAAACCAAAGCTAATGGGCTATGGGCTGTGGCCAGCACCATGTGGCTCTTCTGTTCGGGAGTGACTTGCTTTCTTGTTCAAGCCTCTTAAAAATCTTAAAAATCAGGGGGTTCCACACATGTAACAGTGACCCTAAATAAGAAAGAATAAGAATAGTAAATAATTTCTCCATCTGGAATTCTATGCAATATTACTAGACTCATTAAAGGTATATTTTAGGCACAATTCAGGGGTTGAGTCACTGATTTAGTCTGTTCTTAAGCACCTCAAATTCAAAATGCAGACATAAACTTCCAAAAAGCATTCAGAGTACAATAAGCATCCATTTCAGACTTTGTATTTTGCTTTTCGCAGGTTGCAGTTATAGCATGTCTTTTCTTGCCGTGGTCTCTGTTACAATCATCACAAGACAATCCTTCTCGGTGTCCTCGGTCAATTGACAAAATCCTTGTGCCTAAAAGCTTGTGTACAGTGTAGAAATGTTTGACCATAACACATATTAATCCTTGATTTCATTGTGCCACAATTAATGTTTTATCTTTCCTATCTCTATGGCATGCAGTTCAGGATGTTTGTTTGCATGAATGTGGTAATGAGTGCCCAGAGTACAGTATGCCATGTGAGTGCGCTGCTTTCCATGCGCTACTCTAATATCTTTAATACACAGTTATGAGCCCTCCAAATGGTATGTACTTTGCCAACCTCTGAAGCCTCAAAAGTATATCCCAGCAAGCTTGACATGTGGCCATATTTGCAACAGACCTGCAGATGAATTGGCCTGCTGTTCACAGTTACCAGTTTAATTTTATCCACTACAGAGTGTAATTTGCTTTCTGACTTTAAGAACATTAAGACATGTCATTGCTAATTTTACTATACTTTACTTTACTTTCGTATTTCTAGCGTGCAGACCGATTACCTGTGTGCTTAGGGTCACGACAAGTAACAAGAACAGACAAACAAGAATCCCTATGCTACGCAGTTTTATGGGTACAACAGCAAAACAGTGATGTTTTTAATTTCTTTTTGAATACTTTGTAGCTTGAATTTCTCTGATCTCAAAAGGGAGTTTATTCCAAGTAAGAATGGCGACAATACTGAAGGCTCCCTTAAGGGTCTTATTATTATTGCATATGTATGTCAAGAGCTGTGCCGTGTTGTTGGATCTGAGATGTCTTTGGTTTTTATTTTCCAGAATACAGTCATGCAAGTAGCCTGGCATTTTGGCCAATGTACATTTGTGAGTAATCACCATCAACCGGAAGATAATTCTTGCCTTAATATGCAGCCAATGTAGGTTACGTCTGGCCTCTTATACGTGATTCCTCCATTTCAATTTTTTGATCACTCTTACTGCGCTATTTGGGATGACCTGAAGCCGTTGAATTTCGTATTATGCAGTACCACTTAGTAGGCTACAACAGTAGTCGATGTTTGATCCTATGATGGTTCTAGCAATTGTCTCTGCATTATCTTGGGTAATGAATGGTTCTAAGTGTGTAAGCAGATTCATATAATATGATGAAGCTGACACCAAACTAATCATAATCATAAACTGACACCAAACTAATCATCACTTGCTGGACATTTGACTTTTTCGACGTGCACTTGTACTCATAACCACCCATACTGTCCGATTGCCTAGCAATTGCGCCTCAGACCTCACCTCACCTGATTTGGTTACAGCACATCCAAACCAGAGCCGGTAACAGTGCCCAAATCACTCCTTTTGCACAATTGTACCTGCTCAATGATTGTACCGACATTGTGCGCCTGCCCTTTAGCAACACCCATGTGAAATGACTTAAGGAACTCAAATGTACTTCGCCCAGTGTCACTTCACAATGTTCAATGCCTGTTATGTGAGGTGATATTATTGTATACTGCCTTTAGTATATTCCGCCATTAGTACAGCCATCCAGAACATTTTCATGTCTGCACATACAGACATAGTGTGGCCCCCTTCTCCATTATGGTGTACACCATCCTTAATATGACACTTAACCACAACCACCAACGACTTGCATGCTGTCATTTGCATTCACTTCTAGCCTTACAGAGTAATTCGAGTCGACCCTGCAGTTCTTATACTATACCTGCATTGTTCTGCCTAGACTACTAACCTGCATATTACAATAACCTCATTATACCTACACCTCTTTGCTGCATGTATTATATGCACTAGACTACCTGATCTACCTATGTAATGCACACTGTAGGTGGTACCTGAACTAGCCTACTCTTATCCAAATGTGTATCGCTTATCGTATATGATATTTGAAGTAGCACACCCTGTCCTACCTGTGTACTGCCTACCACATGTGATAAGTTGAACTAGAATACTTTGATCTAACTTGTGTATTGCTCGCCAAAAGTGATTTTTGAACTACTCTACTCTAACCTACCCATGTATGACTTACCGTCAGTGATATCTGGACTAGCCCTCCTCAGATTGCCTTTGCTAATTACACTGCTTGAGATACTTGAGCTAGCCTACCCGATCCGCCTCGCATGACACACTGTCTGTATAGCCTTGCGACTACTTCACACTGGTTGCCACATACTCTATGAATGCCCAATGTGTACTAAACTAGTTACACTGGCGCACTTCGAACTGCCCATTGAATTAGCCTACTGCTCATTCTGTGTTGTTTGAATTTCCCATTGCATCTGCCGATGGCTGACAGACCTTACCCATCTGTTATTTGACCATACCGCTGGAGTGTCCTTTTATGCTACTTTGTTTTAGCCCACCCTGTAGTTGACCCATACATACAATGTTAGCCTAGCATACCCGTCAAATGCTCTAACCTAAATTATACTTTACTCGGCCACCTATACTGAATACCGAACTAGCCAATTTTGATGAGGTTTAGAGCGCAGAAGCTAACTGCATCAACCACCACCAAACATCCTTCCACAACATGCACACCAATACCCACAGCTTCTACCCAGCCAGTATGTTACCTAAATCAGCCTCCTAGTGTACTGTGCCTGGCTCCTAGTTAGTGTACGACGCCTGGCTCCTTCACGCTGGTGCACAAGCCCCACCTAATCCAACTAAAATGTCAGCATATAGCCCTCCTACCACCGGGCAACCTAGCAACTCGACTATATTGAGTTCATTCGCAAGCAACCCTTGCACCTTAAGCTACAGGAATTCCAGACTCCGCTCCAGACTAACCAAACTTTTCGAACCCCTCACTAGACCACTGCCTTCGATAAACAAGAAAATGAAGCTCCATACCAGTAAGAAATTTAACAATGCCAGCACTGACACTATCCCATCTGGCCCGTATGCCACCACTAAGCAGAAACTTAAGATAGTCAACTCATCACTGACTATTCCCATCCCCACCATAGCCACAACTGAGGCCCACCCACTTAAAGGAGCTCTTATAAATACCAGGTCCCTGGTTGCCCATGCAACAGACATCTCTGACCTAATATTCGCAGATAACCTGGACTTCCTTGCTATCTCTGAATCATGGTTACATGCTGCTGCAGAACCAATGCTCTCGCTAGCTGTTCGAGATGGCTATACAATACTTAGACAGGACAGAGACAAAATATGAGGTGGAGGTATTGCCATTATATCCAAAACATGCCTCTCTCTCAGACTTGCTCCCTTCCAAATAATGAAATCTTGCGAAGTCCTCACTTTTAAACTCCCGCTACTCAACTCACAGACCCTCACTATTCACCTAATCTATAGACCCCCTGGCCCACTTGGAAAGTTTGAGGAGTACATCTACACTCTACTCACCAGCAAACTTAAAACCACCACTCAACTATTACAACTAGGTGACTTTAATTTAGAATTCAATGACCCTTAGATAAGCACGCCAAAACTACAGCTAATATCCTGTCCAAACTTGGCATATCCCAAAAAATCAGTGAACCCACCCACAATAAAAAGAGAACCCTAGACTGGGTGGCTGACTACAATTGCACAGACAATATCACCTCCATCCGCCCGCAACTATGGACACACCACTTCCTTGTGTCTTTCACACTGACTACTACTAGACCACTCCCGTTGGTTACTCCAGCTGCCCCAACTTGGAGGAATAAAAAGAACATTACAGTGGACAAAATGATCCCAGCCATCGTCCCAACCCTCAACTAATTGGCTGACAACCTGGATCCAGGTTCATTGGTCAATAAGTACAATAAAATTATGCTAACTGTACTTGATAATATTGCACCTCCGAAACTCAGACCCAGCAAGCCCAAACCTCACCCACAGCTAAGAGACTTACAACTCCTAAAGGAGCTGTGAAACCTACCTGGATATTACTCCCTTCAGAAGCCAACAAATCCAAAATACTTAAAATCTCAACCCAATATAAAAAGGAAATCTGCTTGGCCAAACGCAACTCCTACAATGAACGTTTCTCGAACGCCAACTCCAGCATGAAGGAACTATTCATCATATTAAAAGAATTAGAGTCTCGTATCCCTACAACTGATATCTGCATCAAAAACAAAACATGGTGCTCAGATATTCAACAGGCACTCTCCAACAAAGTAAGCACCCTCCAAAACAAAATAGCAAAACAAAAAGCCTCCCTTAACTCACTATCCCAGTTGAATAACTTAGACCTCCCCCCAGTGAAACATTATCTGACGTTCCCGTCAGATTCCATTTCACTAAAACATCGATACTTGAGGTAGAAAAAGTCATTCTCTCACTTAAACCATCTAATTGCCAGGGCGATCTTTTCCCAGTGCAGATTATAAAAGACGCTGCAAGAGATCTTGCCCCTTTTATATCCAAACTCATTAATGCCTCTTTTGCATCTGGCATCATCCCCATGAACCTGAATCAATCCTGGGTGCTCCCACTGCTAAATAAGCAATCCTTGGATCCACTAATCCCTACCAACTACCATCCGATCACGACGGTACCCTTCTTGCTCAAAATACTTGATACATTTGCTTATACTCAGATTGAAAAATATTTGGAATGCCATAAACTTTTGGGAGCAAGACAATCAGGCTTCTGTCCACTACATGGTACAGAAACTGTCCTCATCAACTTGAAAACACAGGTTGATGAGCTAAGAGACAAAGGTAAAACAGCGCTCCTCCTAATACTAGATGTTTCTGCCACATTCGACCTCGTGAACTATAAGGTCCTATGCGGCCACCTGGACTCTGCGGCCCACTTCTCCAAAGAGGCCATTAGCTGGATAGAATCTTTCCTGAGTGACAGAACCATGAGGGTCTTCTCCCCCTCAGCAGCTGGTGATCCTATTCCTATTATATGTGGTGTCCAGCAGGACTCTTGTGTCTCCCCTTAATTATCCAACATATTCACTAAGCCCTTGTTCGATGATCTGGACCTTCTGGCTATCACCTACACTAACTATGCAGATGATACTCACATACTCCTCCCACTTTCCGGGAATTACGACAAGGATTTGGCCTTGGTGAATAGGGTGTATCTCATCATCCAGGCATGGATGGCGACCCACGGTCTATGCCTGAATGATGACAAGACTGAGCTTATCATCCTGGGTACCCACACCACCCTTAAGAAACTAGGCCAGGAATACTCATTCTTCATAATTGATGGGAACCTCATCAAGGTGGCAAAGGAGGTACAGACCCTTGGCTTCTAGCTCAACTCCACCCTTTCCTTCGACAAACAAGTGAAATCAATGACCTCAGCCACCGCCTACACCTGTAAGCTCATTAGGACCAGCAAACCCTTTCTGTCGAGTGACAACTGCATGATCCTGGCCAGATCCCTAATACTCTCCAGGCTAGATTATTGCAATGCCCTTTATATCCGCGGCACCAATAAATCAATCCTTCAGAGGATACAAATCCTCCAAAACAATGCCTTAAGAGCCGCACTTGGTGTGACCAGAAGATTACATATCTCAGCGACAAAGCGCCAAAATAACTAGCTTTCTACCCACAATAAAACCTTACTAAAAACAGCATCCCTCACCCATAAAGCACTAAACAATGCTGCCCCCAGCTACCTCATTGATAGACTCCTCAGGAAAACATCAGCCAGACCTATGAGATTTAGAAACGCCAACTGCCTCACTATTCCCAGATTCAAGTTGGCCATGGTAGACGACAGCAGCTTTCCTGTGAAAGCAGTCCAACTTTGGAATTCTCTGCCACACCCTCTTAGAGAAGATCAACCATACCTGAACTTTAGATGCAACTACATTGATCTGCTCAAATCCACTGACCAGTAGGCTGGACCTCTGGGCCACATACAGCTCTGTACTGTATCTGTATATTCCGTCAAAGTACTTCTTAACATAGGCCTGATGTATATTTGTATTATTCCTGCTTATAACTTAACATAGGCCTGATGTATATATGTATTATTCCTGCTCATAACTTGTATATATGTTTTTATTCATAATGTATATATGTAATACTTCTGCTTATAACCTGTATATATGTTCTATTTCTGCTCATAACTTGTAACTCTGTAATCTAAGCCTTGCATTTTCTTTAACTGCTTTGCCCTGATACCTCCGGGTCTGGTGTGCATTAGAAATGAATAAACAAACAAACAAACTGCTGACTTGCGCCTTCATATTTAGATTTTTATCCAGATGTATTCCTAATGTTTTTACTTTATTCAGAATGTCAAGCTTGTGGTTTGCTATACTAAAGCTACTAAACAGAGGGCTTAATTTGGCCAGTTTCTGGTTTGAATCGACTAACATTAGTTCCATTTTACTATCATTTAAAGCCAGATGGTTTTGAACCATCAATTTCTATATGATGTCATAGATGTGGTTGATAACTGTTTCATTGTCTCTATGTATTCCTGTTATAGGGATGACACATTGTGTGTCATCTGCATAGTTTGCAAATATAATATTATTCTGTTCCAAAAGGTCGAAGAAAGGAACCATGAATATATTACATCAAATAGGCGAGACACATGCCCCCTGTGGTACTCCAAAAGTAAAGGTAACTGGTTTAGCTTCTGCTTCTGCACTTGCCACTTTACATTGTCACTCGCTCAGGAATTATATCATCCACTGGGTTGCTGAGAAGTCAGCAACGTCCTTCAACCTGGTGGCCAATATATCATGGTCCACCAGGTCGAACGGTACGGAAAGATCTAGAATCATGAGCAGTGATATGAGTCTCCTATCCATTCTTTCTAGCAGCTTGGACTTTAGGTCCAGGAGGGCTGTTTCGTTCCCATGACCCTGCCTGAACCCTGATTGAAAAGTGTTCAAGATAGGGTGGTTATTAATGTAATGGGAAATCTGACCATAGGCCACCCTATCCAGGATTTTTAGGAGGAAGGGTTGTGGGGCAAAAATGTGGCTTTTTTAGCATTGGAGTGACCCACGCTTGTTTGAGGCCAGAGTTGACAGAATTTTCTTCAAATGAGGCATTGACACATCTTGTAAGTGCAGATATTAGAATGTCAGGGCATTCCTTAATAGTCATTCCTGTGCAAGGGTCACCCTTGCAACTTGTGGGTTTCAATTTCGTAATCACATTTCCTAGCTCTTCCTCGAATATAGTGGTGAAATGAAATTTGCCTTCTGGTTCTAATGCAGTGGAAGGCTGGGTCTGCTCCAAATCCTTCTGAATATTTAGTGATTCTTTTTTCACCTCTATATTTTTGTTTGATGTTAGCAAGTTTATTGTACATTGCTTCCTGGATTAAGGTTCACCAATCCTCGTTTTTTGTAAATGGTTCTTTATTACGGCCTCTGGTAGTTTCTTGTTCTCTTAGAATTTTGAAGATGTCTTTAGTATCTGACATAGGGCCTTATTACGAGGAGGGCTGTAAGGGGTTAACGGCACTGGTAAAGGTGCCGGAGCCGTTAACCTCTTACCGCCCTATTACGATGTCCGCTCGCGGGACCCGCTCAGGACGCCTGGTTTTACCAGACGTCCTTAGCAAGTCCCGCGAGCTGCCCAGCATGCTAACAACAGGCCTGTCATTAACGGGCCCGTTGTTAGCATACTCCCCATTCCCATTGAGCCCTATGGGGGCTCAAGTGGGAATGGAGATGGTCCAGGTCCGGGTTCTCTGAATGGGGAAATACTGGGTCCTCCAAGGTCAGAATGGGCATGGCTACCTCCAAACTCCAAACTCGTAATGAGGCCCATAGACTTTGTGATTCTGTTGTTAATTGTTTCATTTTTTGCTTCTATGATTGCTCTCTTGAGAGTCTTCGCTGCATTTTTATAGCTTATAAGGTCCAGTGGCTTTTGGCTTTTTCTCCAGAGGTAGAAAGCCTTTATTTTCTCTGTTTTAAGTTTTTTGATTTCTGCCGAGAACCACTTGTTGTTTTTATGTCTTTCTTGGCAGAACATCCTCTTAACTGGGGCTAATGAATCTGATATGTTGTGAAAAGTGTTAATAAATGATTGGGTCATCTTGATTTGTGTCTTTGAATTCCAAATCTCAGATGTCAGAGTTGTCACCCACAGTTTGAGTACTTCCTCTGTTAATTTCTTGTAATTTCTAGACAGCTTAGATAGCCTGGCCTTAATGATTCGCTGGAGAATGATTTGTTAGGGATGTGGGAGTAAATGCAAACGTGATCTGACCAGGGGCATGGTGAGATTACCATTGAAGAGACCATGACATTGGGTGTCACCACCCAATCCAGCATATGACCTTTTGTGTGGGTAGGTTTGTTAACTAGGTTGACAAATCCAAAGAGCCTAGTGCCTCCTCGAATAGTCCTGCATTGGCATCAGCCTTATTCTCAAGCCACGGATTATGGTCCCCCATTATTAATATTTTTGTGTTGGGTTTGAGCATCAGTAAGACACGATGGTCAGGGAAATCTGGATCAATCTTGGGAGCTCTATAGATAAGCAATAGGTTAAGGGTAGTTTCGGGACTGATCCCTATTTTAGCAGCCAGCACTTCGGATCCTGGTATGTCTTCTATTTGGGTTTCCCATATATTGAGTTCTGATCTATATATAAGGGTGTCTCCACCGCCTTGACCCTCTTGCCTATCCATCATTGGGATGCTATATCCAGTGGGAATTGCTAACTCTAAAGATGGTCCAGCTGCCTCATTGCTCCGAGTTTCAGTTATAGCACAAATATCAATGTGACTTTCCTCAATATGTGTGGCTATTTCAACTGCATGCTTAATTAATGATCTAGTGTTCAGTAACATAATTTGTAGAGTGTTAGTCAGGGAATTGCTCACTGACTTACTATTCTTCACCTGAGTGCATACCTATTTGTATCTTCTTAATAGGCCTATTATATTTATTTAACCCTCAGTTAGGTATTGTCAGTTGCAGATTTGTAAGAGGAGATTCTCCTGTTGTCGTGGTCATGCTGCTTACATTCAGTGTCTGTATATTCTTGGTTGTCGGGACTCCTCTCCCCTGGGCCTTAAAAGCCACCTCACGGTGGGGATGGTTCCTGCGATTACCGAGTGTAGAGACATGGTGTTGTGACTTAAAATATCTAGGTGTGTTAGGCTGGAGTTGGCTAATCCGACAGAATTTCCATTCTGCTCACAGGGTAGTGCCTCTTTCGTCAATGCTAAAAGGGTTTCCTCCCCATGGGCCTTGCTAGCGTCCTCACGGGGACGGATAGCCCTGATAGTAGGAGACGAGCAGACTGTGTAAAGGTCTTTAGTGTGGTCCCTGGGGTAAGGACCTGGGTGGTCAAAGACAAGTACTTGCCTTGTTTCACTATATCAGACTGGTAAGATAGCTCATGGGTTGAGCACTCACTGCTGCGATGTGTGTGTGATCTGAAGGTTGGAGGTTCGAGTCCCAGCAAGGACAACTCAGCCTTTCATCCTTCTCTGGTCGATACATGAGTACCAACAAAGGTTGGGTGAAATTGTATGTACATTTGTTCTATAAAAAGTGCTTAAGCTTAAGTGCTATATAATAACACAACATTTTCATTTGGCCTTGGAAGTCTGATTGCATTCACAGTAATTTGGCAATATGGGCCTATACACACTGATAGTAATGATACAATTGGTGAACCATTCTTGTATGAAATGGATATCACATTACAGTATATCATAACCATCTTTTTCATAGTGTGGTCAGGAACAATGCTATGTGTTGCAGGATCTTGTTTTGTCAAGGTTTGAAAGGTTGTGTGCCTTTGCTTCCTGTGATGTCACTTCAGGGTGGGGTCAAATGAAATCACTTCCTGTGAAGTCATGAGAGGTCAAGGGTTGTGTGATGTCACTTCCACTACCCCTGGCATTTTGGTGAAATGACGTCCCTGTCCTTCTGGGGTATCTTAGAGCTTCTTTAAGGAGCTGTCATACTATGGTTAATGTCTGATACAATGGCCGTCATTAATGATTTTAGGTACAGAGTCAGCCACAGGTGTACTCAAAGGACTAGCTGTGCTGCATGTCGAGGTGAGTTTACACAGTTCATGGTGTGTTTTCATGTCCAGCTTAGTATTTACAGGAACAGGCGGAGATGGTAGTGTTTCAATGTTAAAATTCTGCAGACAAGCATCTGCGGACAAGCAAAGTTAGTTAGTTATCGGGGAGGTTTAACCAAATCAGTCAAATTAGTAAGAGACACCGAGTGAGCTTTAGTTGCATTACAAATACGTTGGGCCTCATTACGAGGTATGCCGGTAAGGCAAAAACGATGCCGGTATGGTAATACCGGCATCGTTTATCGTCCCGTTGCATTCCGACCCGCAAACCCGGCACTAGCGGCATACTAAACAACGGTGCCGCTAATAGCGGCATAGGCGCGTGCACGCATCCCTTCAGGGATCAAATACCGGCATGCCGGTAATAGGGGGTAATTCCAACCCACGCATACATGCAAATACCGGTATCGCGAAGCCGGTAATCACGGGCTGCACGATGCCGGCCATACAGGCATCGCGGACCACCCGCAAACAGCAAGCAGGATACAAGGCAGCTGCTGCAGGTGCACACAATCCCCACAGGTGGAGCCAATGGAGGCTGTGCCAGTATAAACTGAGCACACACCACAACCCCCCCACAGGTGTATACAATTTAGAGTGGCCCAGTACAAAAGGAGCACACCTACACACCACACCCCTTCCTACACCAAAATGCTACCACTAGCAGCTGCAATCATGGCGCTGGAGGACATGCCTATACTGCTACAACTACAGCAACAACAACAACAACAACTAAAGCATCAAGAACAGGCAGCACATAGGAGACGCAGGAGGAGAAGGAGGGTGAGACAGGCCCAGCAATTACCACCAGCGCAGCCACCAGTGCCTCGTAGGCAGCCATCAATCCCTCGCACCAGACCCAGCCCATTCAACCTAACCCCTGAGCAGATTCACACCGTGTACCAGTTGGACCGTGAAACCATCACCACCATAGTGGGCATGGTACAGAACGACATTGCCAGTCACATACAAATACGCACTGCCATCCCCCCACTACTAAAGGTGGTATCTGTGCTACACTTCCTGGCCACAGGCACCTACCAACACACAGTGGGCCAGCTGCATGGCATTTCACAACCACTATTTTCATGCATGCTGAATGCCCTCCTGAAGCATGCAAGCACCCATATATCCCTACCACGGACTGCCCAGGAGATAGCCGAAACCAAAGTAGGCTTCCATGCACTGGCAGGCATGCACAATTGTGTTGGTGCCATCGACTGCACTCATGTGGAATTGGTAGTCCCCCATGCCATAGAGGCGGTGTACCGCATTCTCAAGCAATACCACTCCATCAATGAGCAAATGGTATGTGACTCCAGCAAGATCATCACCCATTGCTGCGGCCGATTCTCTGGATCCACACATGATGCTATGGTACTGCGCAACTCAACGCTACCCCGTCACATGGAGCGACATGCTGGACCACGTGCCTGGCTGCTCGGTGAGTTGCACAACAGGCCCATGGCCATGCTGAGGGGTACTGATGTGTGCGGATGCAGAAGGTGGGGGGGCCTACTGCACCTGGGTGGGAAAGAGGGGGAATAGTGCACCTGGGTTGCACTAGCCAGTGAGTGGAGAATGCATGTAGAGATAAACACTCCTCCCCTAAACCAGCAAAACAGAACACAACACATCACTGGGCCACTTATCACAAATATTGCAGATGGATGACAACAAGTAAGAAGCACAACCAGGGCACCATCGTGATGGCAAGCAATGCATGAATGAATAGGATGGCAACTGTGGCAAAGTGGCGAGTGTGACCATGCATATTAAAGAATATACAGCATGAGTTTGAGCCCAAACATTTGCGCACTACCAAAGCACATTTGCCAGTGCATGCATGATTACACCCAGCATCATCTATTGAACCCCATCCAGTGTAGCACACCTCATTACAGTATACATTGCATCTAGGTGACTTTTTGTACACGTACAGGGACATGTGCATGCCCACACCAAGTAGCTGCTGCCATGACTGTGTTCCCTGAAGGTGGCAGTTCTGTGTGACACACACCTATTTGTATCTGCTTGCAGGTGATGGAGGATATCCCTGGAGGCCGTGGCTACTTACCCCTGTGTGGAACCCGCAGAACAGCCATGAAGAGGAGTACAATCGTGTGCACACTCGTACCCGTGTTGTGATTGAGCAGGCCTTTGGCCTGCTGAAGGCACGGTTCTGCTGCCTCAGCAGGTCTGGTGGGGCACTCCTATATAGGCCTGAGAAGGTGGCAAAGATCACCATGGCCTGTGTCATGCTGCACATGTGCGTCCGAAGGAATGTACCACTGCCACCTGACATTGACATGCATGGGCTGGGTGAGGATGAAGGGGATGGAGACGGAGGCGAAGGAGCCCCCCTGCCAGTACGTGATGCACGGGATGGCCATGCTGTACGCCAAGCACTAATTGACGAATACGTTTGAAATGCATGGACAATGTAAGTAATGTGTCTGTGACACACTGAATCTGGACTTGCACACTTTTTTCATTCGAATTGCCCCACTGTACACCATCACACATTAAATGTACATGTACAAAAAGAACGATGTCCAGCCAATGATTTGCTTGCACACAACGGTGTATTTTCAGCAGACGTGATATGGTGAACATAATCCCCTCACAACCCCCAGTAAATTCCCTCTACCACCCCACAAACCCCAGAAATAACCCAGTAAACTCCCTCTCCCACCCCACAAACCCCGGAAATAACCCATTAAACTCCCTTTGGCACCCCACAGAACCTAAACGTCCCCATATGTCCAACAAACAGTGGTCCCTTCACCAATGTACTTTTTCAAAATGTCATTGCCTGTCCTGTTATTTCTTGGCGATTTTTGGATCCGGGGGTGCCATGGTCAAGCGCCGTGCACTTCTCCGTGTCAACTGCACAGGGCTAGATTGGGCCGAGGTGGAAGGGGTTGTTGCAGAGGAGGTGTCAATGGTCAGTCCCATGGCTGGCCCAAGGTGTGGGCGCTGCATTTGCGGCAGATTTGCAAGAAGGGCCTGTGTAAGTGACCCCATACACTCCCTAAAGGCACATGTCGATGCCTCCACAGCAGCAGTATTGGCTGCAATGGCCGTGGCAATGGCCCTCATAGCCTCATTCCCATTGTTTACTTGTTGCTGCATGAGTTCCAGCATGGACTCTTGTCGGGGTGGTGGCTGGCACGGTGTTGGCTGTCACCTGCGTGGGGCCCACGTCCGGGGCACTGTCCTCCTCAAAGATGCCAATGTCTGTGTCTCCTAGGTCCGAGTCATGGAGGTACGGATCATCCATCCTCTCAGAGCCTATAGGGGGGGCGGTAATGTGGCTTGGGGTGGGTGTTCCGGACATGATGTCAGCCTCATTATCCACCTCTGTAGACACAACGTCCGTGGTGGCTGGCTGGGCATCAATGGAAACGCCTCCCACTGTTGTGGGTGGCTGCTGCTGTTCTGTGGCTGCAGGTGTCCCCTGCAGGGTTACTGCCTTGCGTGGTACACTGGCTGTTGCTGTAGGCAGTTTCTTGTGCTGGGGGTGGCAGTAGCCCTGGTCCCTTGGCGTGCAGTGGATGGACCTGCACCCTTGTCCTGCATTCCTTCTTCCTCCTCGGTGCCTGGGGGATACAAGAGATGCAGGTCATCAGTGATGTTGTCAAATGGCAGCTATGATGTATTGCGGTGTGATGTGTTCATACAATTCAGGCATCATTTAATTTCTGGGCTGTGGCATTTGGTGTTCTGAGGGGGCATGTGGAAAATCAATGCATGGCTGGCGGCATGGCATTAGTTTGGTGTCTGTGTGGTGAGTTCCATGGGCATGGTTGGGTCATGTAGCACCTCTGTTGGGATTGGGATTGGCGCTCAGCATGCGTGTGGTTCAGGGTGTGGCACACATTCTTGAATGGATATGTTGATGTAGCCTTGGGACATGCATTACGTTGCCTAGTCTCACTTCCACATCACTTGTGCCACATCATGGTTTATTCTACATGGATGTTATGGTTCACTCACCTTCCTCTGTGGATGATGCGGCGCCAACCTCCTGGTCTCCAATTCCCTCGATTGATTAAGGGTCGATGAAGGAACTTGCGGTCTCCTCCCATGCTGTCAACTTCACAGGGGAGTGTGGGCCCCCGCCTGTCGCCATTGCGGCCCTCCTGTTCTCCGCCAGGATCTTCCTCACCTAGAGGCGGAGGTCGTCCCACCGCTTTCGGCAGTCATGCACACTCCTTGGGGTGCTCCCCACTGCCAACACCCTCTGTGCGACCTCCTGCCAGACTTGTTTTTTTCTTGTTTGGGCCGCATGCTTCAGGTCAGTGCTCCTGATTGTATCTGCATGCTGTGCAAGGGTGTTGGCAAGCATGGTGAGTTCTGCGTCTGAAAAACACTGCTTTCTCTTCGTTTGGGTCGACTTCTTGGCAGCCTTAGACATCCTGCTTCTGTTGTGGCACACACCAACATGAAAGAAGTGGTGGTTATGGAGGATGGCAATGGATTGTGTTTTTAAAGATGGCCGTCGGCCCATTTCCCGTTCCTGCGCGATGACGTAATTTCCAGGTCCTGTTTTTGCGAACACGGTAATACCGTGCCAGTATTACCGTGCCGGTATTTAGAGGTTGTTATGAGGCGGTTCGCAATGGGCGGCAGCCGCAATGCCGGTATAGGGGGGTTGGTGGCCCTTTACCGGCATGGCGGTTTTGCCACTACCGGCATGGGGGAACGCGTTTGCTCGCGCACTCGTAATCACCCACTGTTAGCGGATTCATGCGGGCACGGACTCGCACGTTTCCGGCATGCTGGTAATGAACACGCTGTTACCGGCCTACTCGTAATGAGGGCCGTTGTCTTTCATTCCGAATCTAATTAAGCTGCCGTTCACAAGAAAGTAGTTGCTCACATTTTTTAAGGACAGTAGATAATAAGCGTTCAGGGAAAGCTGTTTACCTTTCCCGGATTCCCCCTGAATGTATGTTGGTTTTTTTCACCTGTCTGCTTCTCTGTTGCTTTTGCTGGTTCGTTGTGGGGTTTTGTTTGTAGGAATAGTATAGTGTGGATTTAATATAATAGTTATTGAATGATTTTATTTTATCAATTGCTCACATCTTGGTTTGTACACTACCATGGGTTTGGGCATATTCAAGGCAACCCATTCACATTTAGATGTATTCATTGGAATTTAGAAACACAGCTCGTGGTCTTTGAGAAACACAGATACTATACTTATCTTGTTCTATTGATGTCAGTGTTATGTTAGTGGGGCCTCACCATTCTCGCTATACCAGAGAGCTGTCTCATGCATACACATGCCTCTTTAGTTCAAACTAAGGTGACAATTTCAATGTTACATGCAAGATGAACATGTTCTGTTGGTGTAATCTTTACTAGTAATTGCAATCTGATAAAGAGCAGGTATGTGGTCTATAATACATATTCTAACACTGCACATGACTTAACATTCTGCAAATGTGCATGTGAATTTGTTTGCTTTCTGAAAAATGTACTTCACCCAGTAATTAAGTTTGAAAATGTATTTGTGCATGTTTTATTTTCAGCAGAGTGCACTTTAGCATGCAATACACTTGTTTATGATATATGATTTTTAATAAATACTTTTTCATGTCATGAGTCATGATGTCATTTCATGATCATAAATTTCATGATTTTTCATAAAGGGCTTATGATTCTCAATGTTTTCTGCAGCACGCACTTTTGCATGCACTAAACATGTTTATGATTTATGAGGTTTTATACATGATGTTTTCATTTCATGATTCATGTTTTCATTTCAATCTCATACGTTTCATGATTTTTTATAACGGGCTTATGATTCTCAATAGTTTCTGCAGAACGCTCTTTTGCAAGCAATAAACATGTTTCATACTGATTTTTCATTTCATGGTCATACATTTCATGATTTTTCATAAAGGGTTTATGATTCTCAGCGTTTCAGTGCAACCATATTAAGTACTTTATGGTCATGAACCTGTGTGATGGTTTTTAGGCCCAAAGACTTGTCAGGTGATTTAATCAGCTAAAGGAATGGTGTGGGCCAATATCTCTGCGTACGTAGAACAATAAAATGAACACACTGAATAGCTGTGAAGTCAAGAACTTCACAAAATCACGCCAGCACAAGTGAGGCTGAGCAGAAGACTGCGGCTCTATGAAAAGCCCATCCCTTTGTTACAAAATAATGATAGCAGAAAAAGACTTTGCATACCCCTAATTACAAGTGAGATTGTGCATAAGACTCAGTGGCGGCTGCTATCATAGGGCGGTGGGGCGTCGCCCCCCCCATAAAGTAGAGCAGAGAGAGCAGAGCAGAAGCACTATAAAGATTCAGAAGAATATCTTCAATCTTCTTGCATTTGCCAACAGCACGGGGGCGCTGTGGCAACAATACATTGTTGTCCTCCATCAAACTCCTATGTGCGTCGGGCCGGCAGCCACAGCAGGGCGCGTCCCATTTTACTGAAATGTTCACTATAGTATAGTGCGTGGAGCTTGTAGCTCCAAGCACTCTACGTAAGCCCTTTAATTAGAAGGCTGGCGGGGCGCTTGAGGGTGGCCCCCCAGTATCAAATGTGCGCAAACAGCGCACTGAAGATTCCCTCCCCCTGCATACCTCTGCTAGAGTAATGTCACGGCTGTTTGCCAGCCAATGACAACCCTTGCATTGGCTGTCAAACAGCCAATGACATTACTATATCTATGCAGGTGGTGGCACAGGGTGTGTGCGTGCGCCTGTGCCACCTTCACACTTCTCTGATTCTTTCGGTGCCGACAGTTGATGAGAGGACCTGCTGCCCTGCCCTGTCCTGCCCAACCAGCAGAGACGGGGCACCTGTAGCATCGCCGATTCGAGCTTGCCGTCGGACGCAGTTTAACCAGTGACTGTTTGGGGCGTGTAACACAGCCCCTACAGTCAGCACTGAAAGACGTGTAGGCCCGGGCCTACACGTCTTTCAGTGCTGACTGTTGGGCCATGTAGGCAACTTGGGGCCTTGTGTCCCTGACTCCCCGGGCACGCTACCTGGGACACACGTGGACGTAGCGGCAGGGGCCACCTGGGCTTTGCTTTATTACGGTCCATGGCCCTTGGGGTAAAGAAAGGCCCAGGCGGCCCCCGCCACTACCTTGGTCCACGTGCGTCCCAAGTAGCGGGCCCGGGGAGTCGGGGACACAAGGCCCCAAGTTGCCTCCAAGGCAACTTGGGACTTTTACGCAGCAGGTTACATGGTGGTTGAATCTTGTTCACAACTTAATCTTTTTAGTTCATTCAATGTGTTAATAGACCTACTGCCGAAGCCAGTGCATAAACTGCAGGTCAAAGGCATAGGCAATAAAGTTATCCCACAAAAAAAAAAATAATCCATATTATGGGATTACGCGTTTGTTTGTGAAGAAGACAGCATGGTGTCCATACACCAGCGTACCCCAGCTGCACATGCCCTGCAAGGGGGGGGCGGGGGTAGTGTGGAACATGGTGCAATGCTGAGAGGGGATGTGGGAGTGGAACAGGGGGCTGCGCTCTAAAGGGTAGTCATCGGGAGGGATACCGAACCAGCGAAGATATGTCATGGATTGTGAAGAAGGGATTTCTTGAAGTGCACGGTTTTGATATAATTTCTGACTTAAATGACTGTGGGTGTTTAGACAAGAGCCGCTATGTAACAAGCGACCTCCACCTCCACGACACACGCATTCATTCACCCTTCTTGTACACGCACACATGCGTTCCCATTCAGACTCACACAGAACCCCCCCACATCACGCGTCCCCACATCTGCAAACAACATTTCTGGTGGAGAATAGATGCTCACAAATCACATACATTATAAAGAAAGCTATTATATGTTAATAAATATGAAAGTACTATTAAAGATGTGCGTCCTCTATCCCGGATAAATATATCTCGAACATTGACACTGATTAGCTTTAAGTAAATAAGAACAATTGAAAATGTGCGTAGTAGGCCCATTCCTTTAGGTACATTGTCAATAGCGCATCCGAGGGGGAAGCTGTGGTGGGCGGAGGTGCTGTCGGTAAAGCTGCAGCACCCATCAGATCGGGGCTGTACAGAATGGAGGTCTCTGGGGGACCCTTGCAGCACTAGAGAGCCAGGCACGCGGTCAAGGAATCATGTAAAATGCAGCGCATGTGACTTGCAGGGCTGGTAGCAGCACGCGCGATGCGAAGGTCAGTGGCTAGCAACAAAGCACATGACCATGGGCCTCATTACACGAACGGCGATAAGGGTTTACCGGTACCGGTAAGGGCACCTGTACCGGTAAACCCTTACCGCCTTACTACGAGGTCCCTTTGCGGGTTGGTACTTTAATGCCTGCTGTTTAGCAGGCGTTAAAAACCAACCCGCAAAGGGACCAGGGTGCAAATTACGGTACTGCAATTTGCGGCACCGTAATTAGCGCCTTCCCCATTCCCATAGAGCCCTATGGGGCAAAAATGGGAATGGGGAAGGGCAATGGGGGAAGGGGGAACTACCGCCCCGCCAACCTTGGAATAGGGCGGTAATTCCCTTTTCCTCCAAGGCGGTGCCGGTATTTTACCGGCATGGACCAATGTGCTAATAGCACCTTGTTCCTCCGCCTACCGTGTAATGAGTTCCCATATAAGTAAAGAATAAAACAGCGATGTGTTCAAATGTCTATACAGAGTACCACATATACGGAGACCAGCAGGACAGTCCTGTGGCTGAGCAGTAGCAGGCAGACTCTTGCACAGGAGATTCAGGCCATAGCAGGTTGACTCTTTTTGCAATTATGTGTATTGAGGGACAGGTCTGCATCGAGATTGAATCCAGTCATCGCAAAATAGCTTAGCAGACTACTCTGCCTTCTCCAGAAATCGGCCCCTATCACCTGCATAACAAACATTAGAATACTGGGATGATAGCACAGTAGGTTTCGCCAGAAATCTGTGTGTAGTATGTTATAAGTCCTGTTTGAATCCTGGCTTGATAACTCGAGAGCACCCCGTTGCAGGGTATGACTAGCTTGGTTTCTTACTGGCATGACCGCGTTTATGAGACTGCCGTGGAAATATTGGTGTGCAACCAATGTGCAGGCTACAGTTTGGATCTCCTGGTGGGACAATGCCCTTGCAATCCACGAGGCCAAAGCACTTGCTGCAGAGGTCGCTGTGTTTAACTTGATGACATCTGTTAGTTGAGTGCCAAGAAGGACATGCGTTTGTGTTCAGTAGCACGTAGATCTCATTGCCGCTGGTAATGAGTCCATTGCAAACCTCGTTTATAGTCTTGCAAACAAGCAGGGAGAGCACTGTGCGTGGCTACACCGGGTGCAGGCAGGGCTCTGCAGCTTCCTCCTGGACTCCCAAAGAAGAGGTATTGGGCCTCATTACGAGGTTGGAGGTAACCATGGAGCTAATATTAGCTCGATGGCTGCCTCCAAATCCTTACTGACTACGCCCTGGTGAATGGAGCTATTACCGCCCCATCCCAAGGTTGGCGGGGGTGGTAATTCCCCCATTAACCAGGGCCTTTCCCCATTCCCATTGAGCCCCCAGTGGGCTCAATGGGAATGGGGAAGGCGCTAATAACGGTACCGCAATTTGTGCTACCGTTATTAGCTCCAAAGTCCCTTTGCGGGTCCCGTCCTTAACGCCTGGTAAAACCAGGCATTAAGGGAGGACCCGCAAAGGGAACTCGTAATAGGGTGGTAAGGGATTACCGGCACCGGTGCCCTTACCAGTGCCGGTAATCCCTTACCGCCCACCTCGTAATGAGGCCCATTGTGTGGGTCTGCAGAGCAGCACTACACACTACTTTTAATGATTCGCCCTAAACAAGAACTGAAGGGAGTGTGGAGTGTCAACAAAAATACACATGTTAGCCCCTCTCTCGGCTACCAAGACAGAGGGCCTGATTACATGGAAGGCAGTAAGGGTTAACGGTCACCGGTGAGGGTACCGGTGACCGTTAACTCTTACCGCCTTACTACGAGGTCCCTTTGCGGGACCCGACCTCAATGGCTGGTTTTACCAGCTGTTAAGGAACGGGCCCGCAAAGGGACTTTGGAGGCAATTACGGTACCACAATTTGCGGTACTGTAATTGCTGCCTTCCCCATTCCCATTGAGCCCTATGGAGGCTCAAATGGGAATGGGGAAGTACCGTGGTGAATGGGGAATTACCACCACCACACACCTTGGAATGTGGCGGTAATTCCGCCATTCACCATGGCGGACTCAGTACGGTACCGGCGGCATCCGCCTACCGTGTAATGAGGCCCGGACTCTAAGCCTACTTTTTATTGTGTAACCCTCATTTTCCCTCTCTCTTCCCCTCATGTATTCTCTCTCTCTCTCTCTTTACACGTGCTTCCCCTTTATTCTCACATCTTCTCTCTCTCTCTCTCCATGGGCCCCCTGTCTCGCTGTCTCTGCCCACTTTCCATCTCTCATTACCTCCTTTTCATCTCTCTTTTCTCCTCTTGCCCTGTGCCTCTTTCCTTTGTTCTGTGCTCTCGCCTTGTCCCCCGCCGGATCTCTCCCCAGCTCACATTCTCATTTGTACATCCACCCGTCATCACACTCGTGTATTTTTACGTTTGACACTGCTGCCTGTAAGGTAGGGTTGTTAGCACTATGCGATTGACGCAAAAGGTTATCACTGATGCTAGCTTCGTGCTATCATTTCTGCCCACATGGACACCAGGTAATGGCAGCACATGTAAGAATAATGTGCCACCATTAATATGTAAAACCTAATGCCTTTTCTCATATTTTCGGTGGTATTTTTGGACAGTAAATTGAATTTTGAAGGCCATTTTTCCAAAAATTTCACGGGAGGGGGCCCCCCAGAACACCCCTTGGGTGGTGTGGGCTTGGGCGCTGCGCGCGCTTGCTGAAAAATTTCTCCTGGGAAATCTACGCCCCACCAGCTTTTAAACTCACCAGCCACCACTGATAAGACTATAGCAGAGGGGAAAGCCCAACATGTGATTAGGTACACTGGGAAATCCAGCCACAGGGTACAATGACCATGAACTGTTGCAACACACTCTTGATAAAAATGCAAGTTCCCAACACTGGATCTCAATGGTAGGGACCTTTCTTTTCACATCTTTGAGTAATGCCCCAGGTTATCTTTGCATATACTCCCAGCGGTATGTCTACTGATGCTGTACACTGCATGGACTATGCAGTAGTGTGGGCAGCGAGCAGTCACACACGTTATCAGCTGTCAGGTTCCTCTCATTTTAAGCCCCTCACTCCAGTTCCTGCTACTTGCTTTGAGAATGCAACGGCCCATGTGTTTTCAATGAAGCACCAACACAATCTGACAGTTTAACCCTTCCTTACATGCTGCATTGCTGAATGAAGCAAATGTGCGGCACACTCCATAATTATGCCTAATAAGCACCTTTGGTCATCAGATTCCCGACAGAAATGAAGGGCCTGATTCGGAGAGCGTTTTCCAATGAGACTGTGCCGTCATGCAACGCTTCTGTGTTCCAGTTATGGACGTTGTTCCGTTTAGTTAGGCATCTATACCTTATACGATATCATATCGCGATTTATGTCAAATGCAAAAAATGAATACATACCATAAGATTGCACTCTTTGATGTATAAATGAATGTTAGCATAGTAAATCCCATTATGTTTGTGTGTGTGTTAATATGTGTTTCAAACTTGACAAAACCTGATAGACACACTTAAGTAAAAGAAAAACTAATGAGCCTTCCAACGCAGCCAGCCGGATCCCCGCGGCCCTGCCCCCTCCCCCGAGCCCCAGTACCCGCCGTTCACGCATCACGCCGTGCAGCTACAGTGTACCGGAAGGGACCACGTCTCGGTTGAAAGTCCCCGGGGGAAACGTGTATTTTTACAGCAGCACTATGTTAGTGATGCTAATGACGATAATTGACCATCGAGGTTAAAGTTTGGACACATGTTTAAAATGCCCCGATAACCACTACCACATTCTACTACCGACTTTTCACTGATTAAACTGTCTCCACGAGAACACGAAGCCCTGATTTATTTTCCAACGGACGCAGGCCAGCGGCATCTCGACGAAGATCGCGCGCACACGAGTCGGCTGAGAAACACATGCGCATGAAGTCAATTACCGCCAAGGAGATTCGTGTGCAAACCCATGTAATTTGCTAAGCAGATCGTGTCACAGATCAGTTAATGTGTTCGGTTTCCAACGGGATCCTTTCAAACTCCTGCCAGGCACAAATGTTAATCTGTACAGCATGGATGCCTGGAGCAGGCAAACGCACTGCTGTGGGAGAATTGCCAACTATGCCATTTCTGACCTAAATCGCGTGCATCCTAACCAAATGGAGCTGTTGTAGAACGGTGCGACAAATTGCACCGTAAAGTGGGAGCTCATGCAACGTTGTTGTTCTCGCGAGTTTATCTTTTGAATTACCCAAGTGGCGAAATCGTTCCAGACTGTATCACGTGTGGAAACTGCGTGCAAACTTTCTTGGAGTATGTTTCAAATCATCTGTAAAATCGAAAGTTTCGACATTTCTTTATTGTTATTTATTTAACTAAAAATGTCTTTTGTGCTTGCGGAAACTGAGTTGAAATCCAGCAGTTATATTCTATGTCAAGACAGAGCCAAGCATTATGCTTCATCTTCTTGTTTTATTACTCTCCAGCAGTTTCAACAAATTAATAAAATGTTCAATCCTTTGAATAGAAATAACATTTTTTTTCCCAAAAACTTCATTTCCATCAGTCCTAGGTCCCTATCCCCAGTGTCCTGGTCATGTGACCTAGTCCTTCCACTTCCTGTAACCTCTTCTTTTCCTGCTCTCCAGAGATAAGTACCCTTTTCATTTATCTCCGTAATTTGACAGCATTTGTATTAGGGTATTCATAGGATTAACTGTTTAAACAAAGATTTCATGATATGAGAATGTGGGCTTAAAGCTACAATAGGTGCAGGGACCGCGCTTGATAGTGTATTTTGGATCATACAGCGGCCCCGTGCTGCATTTCCAGCACTCCAGGGGCTCGCCAGAGGCCTTCGCTCTTACTCGCTTGCGACGCGAGTGAGCAAAGAGCCCCCACCCTTTTGGGGGCGGAGCAAGGCTCCGAGAGCCTGCTGTGATGGTGTGTGTCAGGGCCCCAAGGGTTCTGTTTCCGCCTCCGCCGATGCGCTGGGGCGGGCGATCTCACAGCGCAGCGCGGGGGCAGCCGCGCGTAACAAACCACGCGACTCACGGTTTGGATGCATAAACCCGGACTGATTCTACGTCAGTTTGGTGGTTCCTTTATTTTCTCTTTCCCCTGGTGTCACGTGCTTGCGCACGCAGGATCACGTGACACCACATTCCTCCCCAACTTGGAGATATTTATGCATTACACTTAATAACATGGTAATTAACACGGGATCTTGTATACAGTTCTGACTGGCAGAGTAGCATGCGACTTAACTGTCTCTGCTGTCCTTCTCGGGGCTCATCTTGGTTTGGGCGTTCGCCTGTAGATTCCGTCTACTATGTATCCTTGGAGGCGACATGACGGTTTGGGCTTTTCTCTCAGGCGATAGTGGGTGTTCCTTTCTGTAGGCCTGTCTTTCTCCGTGATCTCTGCTTCGGTTTCCCTGTTGGGCGAGTGTGGTCCGCCTGCGTTTCTTGGCGTGGCTAGACTCTCCGTTGGAGCTGGTCCTTGAGGAGTCTGCCGTGTCCTTCTGCCGTCTTCCCTTGGGGGTGTTGACGGTTCTTCCCACATCTCTGGAGGTACTTTTCTGAAGTGTGATATGTTGCGTGTCACGGTTTCTCTCTCCCGGGTGGCGGTGACCATGCTGTGGTTGGTTGTGCTGACTGTCCACTGTCGTGTTTAAAAGTTTAGGGACATCTTCTTGGGCGGTGCCCGGTTCTTGACAATGACAGTGTCCCCTGGGATTAGTTCTCGGTGGCTGGCTCGCCTGGCGATGCTCTCCTGTTCGTTTCTCCTTAGTCGCCTGGCGTCTATCGCGGGGATGTCAGGTTCTGGGGCTGTCCAGTGGGGATGTATGGGGAGTTCTGCTTGTATAGGTACCCCGAACATGAGGGCGGCGGGGCTGATCCCGGTGGCTGAGTGCGGGGTCTGTCTGTGTGTCCTCAGAAACCGGTATACGGCCGTCAGCCATGAGTGTCTTTGTTCTTTAGCGATTCTGATGACCTTGTTAAGTGACCCCATGAATCTTTCTGCGTCTCCATTTGCTTGGGGCCATCTCGGGGTGATTCGCTGGTGTTTGACGTTCACTTCCTTGAAGTAGTCGCGTAGTTCTTGACTGGTGAAAGAGGGCCCGTTGTCGCTCTTCACTTTCCTCGGGATTCCGTGGGTGGCGAATATCTTCTCCAATGTGAGGATGGTGGTTGCGGCGTTGGTCGAGGTTACATGTTCGACTTCTGGATACCTACTAAACTCGTCGATGACTACGAGTAGATACCCTTCTCCCGCGATGGTGCAGTGGTCCATGCTGACCGCGTCCCAGCGTGTGCAGCTCCTTGGGGTACTGCTGATTGGTTCGGGGTGTTCGGGCCTCCTGGATGCTTGGCAAGCCGCGCAGGATTCGACCAGCTCTATTACTCTTTGGTGCATGTTCGGCATCCACATCCTGGACTTGAGGTAGGCCGTGGACTTTACAATTCCTTGGTGTCCGCTGTGTGCTAATCTGAGAGCCCTTTCCTCTAGGGACTCAGGCAGGATAATGCGGTGTCCTTTCAGCAGCACTCCTTCGGGAGCTATTGAGAGTTCGTGCCTGATCCCAAACAGTGCTCTGAGCTTGGTTTGGGCTGGTGTTGTGCGGTGGGCAATGGACGTAAGATAAGTTTTCCAATTGCCAGACTGGATGGCTGCCGCCGTGTGTTGTAAGACGGTATCTTCTTCTGTCTCCTGTACGACTTCTTGTAGAGTCAGTGCTCTCGGTCTTGCGCAGGCGACTATCTGACAGACATGCTCATTGATCTCTTTGGCGTGGTGCTGCTCACTGTCGGTAGCCGGTCTTGGGTGACGAGACAGGTAATCTGCTGGGTTGTCCGATCCTGGGCGGTACTCCACCTCAATGTTGTACGGTTGTAGCTGCAGCATCCATTTTTCTATGCGTGCAGGTGGGTGGGGGGCTGAGCCTCGGAAGATCGGGATTAGTGGTTTGTGGTCTGTGAAAACTTTAGCTTGCTTCCCTAGCAGGTAGACCTTGAAGGGTCGGCATCCCCACAAAATGGCCAATGCTTCCTTTTCAATGTGCGCATAGTTTTGTTCGGGTTTTGTGAGAGCTCTGCTGGCAAATGCGATGGGGAATACTCTGCCCTCATTGTCAGTTTGGGTTAACACTGCTCCTAGGCCACAAGGGCTGGCGTCCACGAGAAGCTCGGTCTGTTTTCTTATGTCGAAGAATGCCATGGTGGTGGAGGTAGATAGAGTGTCCTTGATTTGTTGGAACGCTTGTTGGTGCGTAGCGGTCCATTCCCACTTCTGGTCCTTCTTTGTTAATTCTCTGAGTGGACTTGCGACGCTTGCGAGGTCAGGGATAAAACGTGCGCAGTAGGTAGCCATCCCCATGAAACTCCTCACCTCGGAGGCAGATTGTGGAGCTTTGGAGTCCTTGATGTCTTGCACTTTTGACGGGTCGGGGGAAACTCCCTCCGCACTGAATATGTATCCGAAGAAACACAGCTCACTCTTGTCGAATTCACACTTCTCTGCGTTGAGTGTCAGGCCTGCGTCTTCGAGCCTTTTCAGGACCGCTGCTAGGCGTTGATGGTGTTCTTCTTTATTTGGGGCATATACGAGGATGTCGTCGCTGATGTTGGTGGTTCCTTCCAGGCCTGCGATAACTTTGCGGATTTCATGTTGGAACACTTCTGGCCCAGATGATATTCCAAAGTTTAACCGTTTGTATCTCATCAGGCCGAGGTGAGATGAGAAGGTAGTGATGTACCTGGATTCTTTCGATAGGCGTAGCTGGTGATAGCCTGATCTGAGGTCAAGTTTGCTGAAGACTGTAGCTCCGGTGAGGTCGACGATGAGTTCGTCGATCGTGGGGGTTACGTGGCGTTCTCTCCCGATCGCGACGTTGGGAAGTCTCATGTCGATGCAAATTCTTACTGCATTCGGCTGTTTGGGTTTTTGCGCCACGACCATGGGAGAGACCCACGGGGTTGGTCCAGATGTTTTTTCAATGATCCCTTCTTCTACTAGCTTGGTCAGTTCTTTTTCTACCGCACTTCGTAGGTGGAACGGGATCCGTCTGTGCCGAACCGCTTTCGGTTCAATTGTGGTGTCTATGTGGAGTTTGATGGTCCTCCCCTTGAGGCACCCGATGCCCTGGAATAGCTTCTTGTGTCGTTTTAGTAAGTTGTTGAGTTTGTCTTGTTGGAGGCTGAACGCGAACTGTATCAGTTTCAGCTTCTCTGCTGTCCTGCAGCTCAGCAACGTCTCGCAGCCTGACTCTTTTTTGTTGGAGCTCGGGCTTTGGGTGAAGTTTGTTGAATGCAGCTACCGGCATGACGTTCACTGTTGCGCCGGTGTCGATGACCATCTTCAGTGGTTCTCCATCGGAGAAGACGGTGCACGACGGTCTCTTCCGCTGCCGTGACCGATGTGGTTCAACTGCAGATATGAGATGGATTCGGTGTATCCGTCTGCTCCCTTTTTTCCGTCTACTCTTGTCACCTCTATCGGGGGACGTGCTGCTGTCGCTGTCGTCGCTGTCGCTCGAGTCTGGGGACCTCTGGGACTCATCGACGGCTCTGGCTTTCCCTTTTCGTGTCTGGGGGTGTGAGTTTTCTCTGGGCGCGAACTTTTTCCGGCGTTCTTGTGCCTGGCGCGGGGTAGAGTCTTTGTCCGGTGGGTTTAGACAGACCGCGGCAAAGTGGTTAAGGCGGTTGCATTTCCTGCACGTGGAACCCCATGCGGGGCATGATTCACCTTTGTGCCATGGTCCTCCGCACCATTTGCAGCTCTTGTCCCGCCCTTGTGGTGGGTGGGGCTTCCAATCTTGTCTCGTGCGAGTGTTCTGGCGCCTGGAAATGGCTGCTACATCTTCCATAGGTCCGGGGCTGTCTAGTGGTAGTTTTTGGATTGCTGCTTCCATGACTGCTACCTGGTCCTCCGTCTGTTCGCGGAGGCGCGCCATTTCAAGGATCCGTGATAGGCGTATGTTACGTTCTGAAAGTATAGCTCGTCTCAGTTTCTCCGAGGATATTCCATTAATGATCTGGAGACGGATGGCGAATTCTTCGTCTGGGAACTCACAGCCTACCGCCATTTCACGAAGGCGGGCGTGAAATTTGTCCACCGTCTCTTTCTCTCGCTGCCTCGCCATGCAAAAATGAAAGCGTTCGTAGTCCGGGTTGAGGTCGGGCTTGAACATATTCGTGAGTGCGGATCTCGCTGCGTCATAGTTGTCTGCGCTGCCACGGTTGGGTGTTGCATTGAAGAGACGCAGGGCCGCAGCACCAATGTTCAGTAGGAGGAAAGTGCACATTTTCTTGGGCGCGGTGATGTCTCTGACCTCGAGGTGCATCTCGAATTGTTGGAGCCAGATTTCCCATCTGATGGCGGCGCCGGAGGTGAAAGGGCCGAATGGCGGCATAAATGATGTTTGTGTTGGGTCGGGGTGTTCGTAGGAGATACTCCTCCTGGAAGAAGGACTCGAGCCGGCTCTCCCGGGGCTGGTGCTTGGGCTCGACATGTTACGTTATAGGTGTACACCTTGGTGTTGGAGCGTGGGCCTAGGGTGCTTGTATGCTGCTGCGCAGTACCTGGTCAGGGCTGCTGGACTCCTCCAGGGGTGTCTGGTGGATTTGTTGCAGCTATGTGTGGGAGCCCCTGTCCAGGCTGGAAGGTGGGGCTTCAACCACCTCAATCACAGCGTTATTCCTGGCTGTGGGTTGCTTGTTTTCAGTTTCCTTGATTCACAAAACATTTTTTTTTTTTTTCTGATGCGGGCGGTGCACAGCTCCGTGTCGGGGTCGTAGTTCCCCTCGTCGCCAGTGTGATGGTGTGTGTCAGGGCCCCAAGGGTTCTGTTGCCGCCTCCGCCGATGCGCAGGGGCGGGCGATCTCACAGCGCAGCGCGGGGGCAGCCGCGCGTAACAAACCACGCGACTCGCGGCTTGGATGCATAAACCCGGACTGACTCTACGTCAGTCCGGTGGTTCCTTTATTTTCTCTTTCCCCTGGTGTCACGTGCTTGCGCACGCAGGATCACGTGACACCACACCTGTCAAGGACTTTTTCTCCCAGCTCGCGTAAAAAGCGAGCGAGGGAGTAGCCCCCACCCATGTGGGGCGAAGCGAGAAGGCTCAGAGAGCCTGCAAAGGCCCTTTCTCCACGCTCGCGTAATATGCGAGCGAGGGAGTAGCCCCCACCCTTGTGTGGGCGGAGTGAGAGCTCATAGAGAGCCACTCGCGCAGCCCCCACTCTCGCGGGGGCGGGGCTTAATGCCGAGAGAACCAGCATAGGGATTGAGAGAGCGCAAGGTCCCCTCCTTTGGAAAGGAGGGGACAAACCGCTTTGCGGGCATTGCGCCCCGTTCTCCTGACAGTGACAGTCATAAATCTTACCGAAGAAGACTTGGAGACTCCAAAAGGAGATAAAACAAAAGCAAATACAGTGTGACAGCTCAGACAGAGCTTACCATTATTATAGTGCTCAGCACTGAGTATCACAGAAGCTGCTTGTCAGCCCAGGTGCAGCCTCAAGTAATAAGAGTGAATAGTGGACGTGCAACCACACCTGTGAAGGTATTACTGGGCACCTACCAGCACACAGCATGGCTGAGTTTGAATGGAGTGAGGAGGAGCAAGAAGTCATGTAGTCAGAAGACTTGGCTCACAGCTTCAAAGAAGTGCTGGGTGAATCACTCGTAGAGGAAGTGGCTCAAGGGGTCAGACCCCTGCCGGAAAGACTAGAGACAATTGAAATATTTCTGAGCCAAAGAGACAGAAGCACCACACCACGTGCAACCACGTCCACAGGGGCCGTGCCAGAAGGCCCACAGGAGTGTAACAAGGCCCAGAAGAGCAAGAACTCTTCTGACCCACTGGTCCAACCAGAAGGGGTAGATCCACAGGCCCCTGAGGCGACCGACACTTTCGTTAGGCTAAAAGAAGCCTTTATGTCTAAGTCGGGGGTGCCGAACCTCATGACCCCCTACCCAGGGGAAGAAAATATGAGCGACACAGAGGAAGAGGTTCCCCATGGAGAGGAACCCTCAGAATCTCCAACCTCCTCGCAAGAGGCAGGCGATAAGGAAGGAGACAAAGGGAGTTTGCCACCACCAAAAAAGAGGCTGAGGAAATTGAACAATATAGAGGAAGAAGAAACCTCAGATATGTTTCAGCCAGAGGAAATTATAAACCCGAAATCCTCAGAATGGGGCCCTCACCAAGAGTCACAAGATACATGACTCAAAGGCTGCGCAAAGCACTCGGGAAGGAGGTGAGCCAAAGAATGAGGGCAGAATGCCCAACATCTGAACTTCCAGGCAAAGTGGCGGAAGCACCAGAACTAGACCCGAAGATGCTAGCTTTCGTCGCCAAATCTAACAGGGACCCTAGGAAAGGGATCGACCAAGCTTGGAGGAGTTGCCAGGAAAAAGTCCTGGGTCTAGCGGGTCCCCTAGCCAAGATTATAGACTTGGCGGAGTGAGCGAAGGACACAGGGGAAGAAGTGGACCCAGAAGTGTTAGCAAACTGGGCACAAAGAGCAGTGTGTTTTTGGGGAATGCCAATTGCGTGATATCCTCAGAACGCAGAAGAGGATTACTGCTGAAAATAGACCATAAATTAGGAGACCTGTCCTCATACAAGGCGGGCGAAGCAGCGCAAGGGCTGCTGTTCAGTGAAACTTTCAGAAAAGAGATGGGAAGATTCGTAGGGACCTACACCTCCCTGGAAAAGGCACAAGACTCAATGAAAAAGATCTTCCCCGGAAGAGATTTTGGAGGGACTGGTCGGTACAGAGGTTGAGCGACTGGTTGCTATCAGACGTCCAGAAGGCCTCAATCAAACAGAGCACATTACTGGGAGAATAAGCAGCCAGACACTTTCTTCCAACACAGAAGTCGCTATCCCAGACGAAGGCGAGGCAGAAGACGAGGAAGTGGACAAAACTTCCCCACAGGTGAGAGCACCCACATATCCTTCAGTAGTGGTGAGGACAGCGAAGTACTGGGAAAACTGGCACGCGCTTTCCAACAACGCTTGGGTACTACAGTCAGCCAGAGTCTTACACATACAATTTACCCAGACCCCAACCCAGTACAAAGCCCCCCGACCAATAGTATCAGCGCGAACAGAGAAAGACTTGTTACACACAGAACTACAGTGTCTAGCAATGAAACGAGCTGTCGAGCCATGCGAAGCTCCGAAGTTCATAAGCAATATGTTTCTGGTCCACAGAAAAGACAAAGTGAGACTAGTCATAAATCTGGGGGACATGAACAAGTGGGTAGTCTACAACCATTTCAAGATGGAAGGGACTCACCAATTGAGAGACACGCTCAGATAGGGCGACTGGCTCGCAAGAATAGATCTGAAAGATGCATATCTCACAATTCCAGTACAAAGAGAATACCGACCCTTCCTAGTGTTCGACTGGGACGGCAATTATGGCAGTTTGTGATAATGTCATTCGGATTAGCATCAGCTCCCTTGGCGTTTTACTAAATTGATGAAACCAGTAGCAGCAGCGATCAGGGAGAAAGGAATACGGATCATCATCTACCTAGACGATATCCTACTAATGGCAAGCAGCAAAGGCATACTTCGCTACCAGACCAGCTGGGTAGCAAACCTCTTAGCCTCACTAGACTTCCTAGTGAACCAAGAGAAGTCGCAGATGATACCAGCGAAGAGGATAGAATTTCTAGGCTTTATCATAGATACCAGGACAGCGACCCTGGAGCTATGGAACAGGAAGATTCAAGACATAAAAAGAGAAATAAGGAACTGCCTCAGCAGACCAGTCACATCACTGCGAACAATCGCACGGATTGTAGGTCTGTTAGCAGCATCAATGCAAGCAATATTTCCAGGACCCCTGCATTATCGGGCGCTACAGAGGCTGAAAATAAGACACCTACAGCAGGGCCTCAGCTACCACCAGCTAGTGCTGCTAGACCAAGAGTCCAGAACAGAGCTGGAGTGGTGGCTTCAGAACATGGAGGCATGGAATGGCAGAGCCATTTTCGGCGACCGTCCAGACATAGTAATAGAATCAGATGCCAGCAGAGCAGGCTGGGGAGCCCGGTGTGAGGAACTCCAAACAGGAGGGAGATGGAGCTCGGAGGAACTCAAACTACACATAAACTGCCTAGAACTATTAGCCGGCTCTTTCGCGACCAAAGCCTTCAAAAAGGACAAAGTGAATTCATGTATCCTACTGAAGATGGACAACATCTCAGCGGTCAGATACATAAATCACTTAGGTGGAACGAAGTCCAGGTTATTAGCGAAGATAGTCAAGGACTTTTGGCACTCCTGCCTGTAGTCAGGAACTGCAGTATTAGCAGAATATTTACCAGGTGCGCAGAACGTAGTGGCCGACTGGAACTCCAGACATCTAACAGACTCCAGCGATTGGATGCTGGACAGAGCAATCCTTCGGCAGATAGAAGAGCTCTGGGGCCAGTGCACACAGATCTGTTTGCGTCCAGACTGAACGCACAAAATGACAGATATTTCAGTTGGAGGCTGTATCCAGCGGCAGCGGGGACGGATGCCTTCCTACAAGATTGGAGAGAAGAGACACTATACGCATTTCCTCCATTCATAATGATAATCAGAGCTTTAACGAAAGTGCACAGAGAAGCAGCAAATCTGATCATAGTAGTTCTGATGTGGAAGTCGCAAGTATGGTTTCCAGCACTTATGGAGCTAATATCAGACTATCTGAGAATGTTGCCTCAAAGAGAAAACCTTCTCATGGACCCATTTGGGTTGTGTCACCTTCTGAGAGCGAAGGGGACACTGTTGCTGATGGCGTGCAGGATAGCAGGAGACGCTGGAATCTCCCAGGAATTTCGGCGCAAGCTGCGAGCCTCATCACAGAGTCATGGGCTCCGTTGACTAGAAGGAGCTACGACGCAGCTTGGAAAAGATGGTCTAGGTGGTGCAAGAGGATAAGTTTTATCCCGTTTCTGCACCTTTAGTAGAGATATTACATTTCTTGGCAGAACTACTACAGGACGGCAAAGCCTACAGAACGATAGGAGTATATAGATCTGCAATATCAGCAGGACATACACCTATTGAAGGAGTCCCAGTAGGGGAGAATCTGGTGATGATTAGACTTCTAAAAGGGATAAGATTTAGGAAGCCACAGCAACCTAGATACGAGTCTCTATGGGACGTAACAGTCAAACTGCAACTATTAGCAGACTGATCCAGCAATAGATACCTATCTCTAGGGAGACTGTCAGGGAAATTGGCAATGCTACTATGCATGGTATCATGTAGAAGAGTAGCAGATGTCAGAGCACTGTAAATAGACAGAATGGTATATGGACCAGACGGAGTGACTTTCCATCTGGCCAGGAGAACAAAGACATATTTCTCCTCTATAACATATCCATATATGCAAGAACACTCGAAATGGTGCGTAGCTGCATGTATAAAAGAATATGTAAATAAGGCAGCTGAACTGAGATCGATAGGGACAACACAATTGCTGATATCGTGCAGGAAGCCGCATAAAGGCGTAGCGACAGCCACTATAGCGAGATGGGTTAGAGAGATTATGTCTCTAGCAGGTATAGACATGGCAACATTTGGAGCACACTCAGTGCGCGGTGCAATGGAATCGAAGGCACTGAGGCAGGGGGCTACGTTGCAAGATATATTGAAAGCAGCTGATTGGGTGAGTGATAATACGTTCAGAACGTTTTACTTTAAAATGATTAACACACTAGCAGCAGCTATGGTAAGAAGCTTTGAACAAGCATAATGCTCGCCTGCGTCTTGACATATAATGAAGATTCCCCCTGCTAATAGCACAGGGAGCTCTTGATTCTATTAAAGATAAGGAGGCGAGCATTACTTTCCCACCCTAGATACACGGGAGAGACTAACTGATAATAGAGAAATGTACTGTGATATGTATCAGAATAATTAACAGGATTCCCTCTCAGAATAGGGTGTGTATCTGCCGCCCTAACATGTAATGTTGTTTCCGTCTTTGGGAGACGAACAGAAGAACAGCTGAAGACATACAAGAGAAGAATGGGACAGGTTGATCAAGATCACAAGTTAGAATAGAGGGATCGTATCAGCAGAGCTCTACAGTTCAGAGACTTTGTGGAACAAGTTGACAGTTCAGTCACGGTTACGATTGCAGTTGGAAGCAGTCAAAGAAGAGAGGCTACAGGAAGTGGAAGGACTAGGTCACATAACCAGGACACTGGGGATAGGGACCTAGGACTGCTGGGAAATGAAGTTTAAAATAAAAAAAAAACGTTATTTCAATGAAAGGATTGAAATGTTTTATTAATTTGTTGAAACTGCTGGAGACTGATACAATAAGAAGATGAAGCATAATGCTTGCCTCCTTGTCTTTAATAGAATCAAGAGCTCCCTGCACTGTTAGCAGAGGGAATCTTCGTTATATAATTCAATTAGGGATGCACTTTTCATGAGGGCCACTGTGACCCTACTGACGACGGAGCACGCTACTAACTATGGATATTGGCTCCCAAATGATTCATTTTCCCGAGCTGGTGAGTGGACGTGAAGAAGGTAAGGGACACTATCCAGTGACGGCCCCAGTCATGCAAGCGCCCGGTGCGTGTGCCACCCTTTTGCAGTCAAAGGTCCTCATTAGTAGTAAACCTGTCTGGAAAAAATGCTGGTAAAATTGAGAGTACTTTTGGCTCTGGCATTTTTCCAGGACTATCCTACTCCGAGTCTGCCACCAGGGGCAGTGAACTACCGCCAGGCCTCACCTGCTGGGAGTTCAGGCCCCTACAGGGCAGTGAATTCACTGAATCACTGGCACTGTTAACAAGGGTTCTAGCGATTCAGTAGTTCCCATATCATGGAGTCCTATGCGAGTATGTGGAATGGGAATTTTGCCGCCATTTCCGGCACCTGTAATATCCCGCTAACACTGGGATATCGGGCGTTGATAATGAACAGGAAAGTCTGCCGGTAGCCTGCCGGTAGCACCGGCGGGTTACCACCAGCTTCGTAATGAGGGCCAATGAATTTCTATTAGTGAGTGACAGCTGCGCCCCACCAGCGCCTATTCAAGAAACGCAGTGCCTCTGTCCTGTCACTCACTAATAGAAAGTCATTGACTGACACTTTGCATGACACTGTCATGTAAAGGGCATCGCCAGCTCACCCAATGTAAAGTGTCATGAGCCGGCGGAACCCTTTTATTTGCAGCGCTCCTATGTGACCGCACCACATTATCGCCCCTTGAGCCATCTCTGACAATAGTTACCACTATTAACAAGTTCTGAGGTCAAATTATCAAGTCCTTTGGTCAAAAATGCTGCAAACATATTAATTGTCCAGTGATGTTTGCCCCTACAACTAACCTACTCGCTTTCTCCCTTCAGCAGTCACCCCTATAGTCACTGTGAGTACTATGAGAGATCCAGAATGCTCTGCCCATCTCACAGAACAGACTAGACTAGAATAGTTTTCCTTGCTTCCTTCCATCCTTGCAATCTTGTTTTGTATGTGTTCTTTTGTCTTTTGTGCGCTTTGAGGTCCATGGGCGAGTAGCGTGTTATAAACATTACAAATTAATAAATAAATTCATTCCCCAGATTACCTGTACCAGAGGTTTCACGCTACAATCCGGACATCCCAATAGGACACTCCACTCCTAAAATGGCAGGACAGCTGCCTCCATATCCTTAACAACTATTTATAGGTCCTTTTGGATAGTGTTAGGCTGGTTGTAGCCAAGAACCACAGTGTGTCTGTATTGCATGCATTGCCAGCATATACAACATTAATTGCCTTTTCTGTTGCTGAGTCATTGTGTAGAGATCGTCACTAGTCATTCTTGGTGCACACCCAGATCCAAATCTTTTTTCCAGGGTTATATTAACTCTTCTGTTTGTTTTTCTTGAGCGTGCAGCTTCAGGTAAGCTAGATTTGCGAATCATTTTGTATCATTCCTTTCATTTTTTGTTGTGATCCTTTTATATTTTTAAGAGGTGTTGATCAGTTGCTTTAAGTTTTTCCGAACTGGAGCCTTTCCTTCTATTCGAGGCTTACCCACTTGCTAGAATGGCATGGCCCTTGGCAAACAACTATAGCTCCCGTTATGTTTCTTCTCCTGTTTACCAAAATACTTCACACTTAAAAAAGAAATATATCCCAAATTAAATGCTTTCAATAAATGCGCTTGGTTGGCCTTCTTTACTAATAAAAATGTTTGATTTTTGCAATGTTGGATTTTGATCCACCTGCCACTGATTGTCCCTAAGTGATATTGTGGTGCCTTTGAAATTGTAAACACTATTAATCTTTTTAAAGTTCCAAATTGGACCACATGGTTCAGTTAAGGGCTACATTGCATGCATAATCACACCCTAATAACTCAGCGCTTAATATAGAACATCATAGCTCAGTCCTCCAGCTTCTAGGCACTGCAATAATCAATGTGTCATTATTATCATTCACGAATAGGATGTAATGTACCTTTCTGTGGGGGAAGGGAGAGGACGTTTTTCCAACCAGAGCAGTGCTTTGCAAACGTCACCTCTCCAGAGGCTTTGGACTACAACTCTCATCATTCCTACCCAACATAGCCAATGGGGAGGGGTCATGGGAGTTGTATTCCAACACATCTGGAGAGCCACAGGATTCAGGCCTCTGGACCAGAGTATGGATCCCATGTCTCCCGATGTTGCCCGGTTTACAAAGCGAGCATGTTGCAGTTGAGATATGGATCCAAATTTGAAGATTAAGGAAAGCTTCTGAGTGTATAGCAATTTGTGGAAACGTAGTCCATGTGGTTTATTCTGATTACTCACATTATGATGCCACTAAGCAACCTTTCACCTTTCAGCAGAAGGGTGGCCATTTGAGTTTATAATTGATTGCTTGGACGCCCATGGTATGTTGCAGCACACGAATCATTTATGAATCACATATCCTTCTAAAGCACTATTTGAGTGATCTCCTCAGTATTACTATTTATTTAATTATTGTGCATTTGTTGAAGCACCCTGAACCCTTAGGCATCTAGGCACTAGTGACATTAGTGAGAGGAAACATACGAAAAGTGCAATGGGGATGGAAAAGAGGGGGCAAATATTGAACTGTCTTAGTATTTTAGCACCAGGAGCTTAGCATACAAAAGTACAATGGGAGGAGGGAACAGAGGAGACAGGTATTGAAATGTCTTAATGTCTTATTTCAGGGAGCTTTAGGCAGAGAGACAATTTTTCAGTTTTTTCACTAAAGGTCCAGCAGGAAGGTTTCTTTCTCAGGGCGAGGGGGAGATTGTTTCAAAGCTTTGCAGCAATGACAGGAAAGCTTGATCCTCCTGTGGTTTTAGGAATGAAGATCGGCACTCTGCGGAAGCGGCTGTTCATGAATCTTCGTGGGCAAGGGGTGGGGTGTATTTCTACTCTACACACCACGTGATAGAAGATAGGCTGGGGCAGTGTTGGTGGTAAACCTGTGTGCGATGGACATGATCTTGAATTGAGTCGCTCGTGGATCGGGAGCCAGTGGGCTTCTTTCCTGGCTTCTGTAACATGGTTGTGCTTGGACACGCCTAGGGTGGCTCAGAGGGCATTGTTTCCTATAGTGTGTAGCTTGTACAAGTTACGTTAAGAAGTACCTGCAAGGAGCGTATTGCAATAGTCCAATTTGGCTCTGGTGGTGCGGAGAAGAAGGGCTTGCTGGCATTTAGAAGTTTGGCAGTAGAGGCAGCAGAAGAAGCAATGGCTGTGACCTGGTGTGAGAGGTCAAGGGTAGCATCTAGGTAGATAACCAGGGTCTTGACTGACGATGAAATTTGGATCAAGTTGTTGTCAATGTCAAATAAATTGTAAGCTAGATCCATAGATTTGTGTGCGAGCCTACAATGAGGATCTCATTTTTGTCATTGTTTAGACATAACTGGTGGGTTGCATCCAGTTCTGGACAATGTCATAGATTGAGTTGATGGCTGCAATGTCAAAGTGGTAGGTGCCTGAGAGAGGGAGGAGGATTTGGATGTCATCGGCATAACTTGTGTCGTTTTTTTCACCAAGGGCTTCCAGGTGATCAAAAGGGGGTTTATTATAAATATTATACAAGGTGGGGGAGATGCAAGACCCTTGTGGAACTCCAGAGGTTACTGCGGTTGGTGGGCAATATGATCATCCATAAAGACACAGGAGAATATGCCTGCCACAAATGATCTAATATAGTTTGTCGCTGCTGGGGAGATGTATGCTGTTGCGGTGAGGTGGTTGCAGAGTGTCTGATGGTCAACGCGGTCGAACGCTGCTGATAAATCCTGCATGAGCAACAGGGAGAGTTTGCCTGTGTCTTTAATATCTTCAAATTGGTTCTCATGTCCATCCAACAAGGCGGTTTCAGTTCCATCCCTGGTAAGAAACCTGATTGGTGGATGCCCACGATGTGGTTGTCCTCAAAGTATTCTTGGACCTGGATGTATGCTCTACGGTCGAGGATTTTAAGGATGAAGGGTACAGTAGTATTGTGGTGGTAATTAGTGACAAAGTTTTTTTTAGCAATGGGATAATCCATCGTTCTTTCAAGGAAGTTGGTACCGATTTTATGTCAAAGGAAGAGTTGATAATAGCTGTGATGAGGAGTGTGAGAGTATCATCAGCGTCTTTGATGATTGGGGCCGGACAGACATCACCTCTGCAGTGGGAGGGCTTGAGGCCTTTGATGATGTTGGCCACTTTGAGTTCTGATACCGGGCAGAAGTCAAATTGGGTGGTAGGTAGGCTGGTGGGATCCATGAGGAGTGTTGAGTGTTGAGTGTTGAGTGTTGAGGTGGTTTTCGAGAATGGCCAGTTGCTTGGCACGGATGTTCACCTGGAGAGAAGAGGTTTTTCTTTCATCTTGGAACACCAGGTGTCATCTGCGATGAGGTCTGCAGGGAGGTGATTGGTGACTCAAGTTCGCGCAGGATCATGAAGAGTTTGCAGGTGTTGGACTGTGCATTATCTATTCTCGTGCTGTGGCTACTGGCTTTGGCGATATGAATTGCTCTTTTGTAGTCTTTGGCAAGGGAGGTGAACTGAGCCTTGAAGGTTGGGAAGGGGTTTTTCTCCAAGTCATTTTGGCAGTGAGTTTCTTAGCATGGGAAGCAAGTAGCTCAGGGGTGAACAACGCGTTCTTTTTCAGAGCGAGCTTGGCATTGTGCTTTTTTAGCAGGGCTAGGGTGTCAACAGCTAGTGCAATGGTGTCATTGTAGAAAATGACAAGGGTCTTTGGGTTCATTGCAATGTTGGTTAGGACCTTGAGGTCTGAGGGGAGGGGTGTGAGGCGGTCCTTGTTGAGATTTGTTGTTCAGCGGGCCAGGGCTTCTGGTTTCACTAAGTGACAGGGACTGGGCTGTTTGCTGGTGGGGATATTGAATGTGTTAGTGTGATGGTCAGACCATGGGCAAGTTGTGATGGGGCTTGTCAAGTTGCGATTGAGGTAAGCAATCCAGTTGAGAGTGTGGCCCTGGATGTTGGTAGGTTTAGTAGTTAGCTGAGTAAAGCCAGTGTGGTTGAGGGATGTGGCTATGCTTTATGCAGGAGTCTGTGGGGTTGTTGAGGCTAAGATTGAGGTCTCCTAAAATCAAGATATTTGAGCTGGGATTGATGGTAGGTTTGAGGGTTTGCAGGAGGTCTTCCTCAAAGGATGAAATGGGATCTTGGGGGTGATAGATGAGATGGAGACTGAGAGTATTTGTAGGTGAGAGAGTGAGTTTAGTAAAGATCATTTTGCAGTTTGGGATTTGGCTGGAGTTTGTGATCCTGATGGCTAAGGTGTTTTTGAGGATTAGAGCAACTACGTTGCCTCTGCTGTGAGTTCTTTCACTGTGCAGGATGGCATATCCTGGGGGATAGTGATGGATAGTGCACGGCCTTCTGCTGGATGGAGTCATGTTTCGGATATGGTGAGCAGGTCAAGATCTTTGGCGGTGAGGAGGATCTGAATGTCAGCAGCATGTGCAGGGACTGATCTGGCAATTAGGATATGTTGCATCTGCAAGGTGGATGTGTATGTCCGACGGACAGTCGGCCAGCGTCTTGCGCACCTGCTGCACACAACACCATGCCCTTTGCCTGTGTGGGCTTCGCTTTAGTGGGCTTTGCCTTAGTGGCCTTCAGTACCTGGTCTTTATTCGATCGTCGCTGCAAATTTGGGTACCTTGCATCTGTGAGGCAGAAGTGTATGCCTGATGGTTGGTTGGCCAGCGTCTTGTGCACCTATGGTGTACACCACTGCACCCTTTGCCTGCTTGGGCTTCAATTTAGTGAGCTTCGCTACCTGGTCTTTATTCAATCGCCACCAGAAATTAGGGCACGTTTCATCTGCGAGGCAGAAGTGTAGGCTCGACGTATGGTCAGCCAGCATCTTGCGCACCTGCAGCGTACAACACCATGCCCTTTACCTGCACGGGCTTCACCTTAGTGGGCTTCGGTACCTGGACCTTATTCGATCGTCGCTGAAAATGAGGGTACGTTGCATCTGTAAGGCGGAAGTTTAGGCCCAACAGATGGTTGGACAGAGTCTTGCGCACCTTTCGACACACAACACCACGCCCTTTGCCTGCAAAGGCCCTGCCTTAGTGGAATTTGGAATCTGGTCTTTATTCGATCGTCACAGGAAATTAGGGTACGTTGCATCTGCAAGGTGAAAGTGTAGGTCCAGGGGACGGTCGGCCAGAGTCTTGTGCACCTTCGGCGCCCAACACTGCACCCTTTGCTTGCGCTGGCTTCACCTTAGTGGGCTTCGGTAAACGTTCTATAACAATTCCTTTGTAGGAAAGAACTGTGTATTGTGATTTGACGATTGGCGTACTATAAGCTAACCAAAAAAGGAGATTATATAATGTCACAGGTACGCACTGCACTTGTTTTGTCCTAAATACAAGTGACCAATTTGCAGAGATCTTTTGGCTAGTGAATTAAGAGCAGCCTGCTGTTGTGCATGTGCGCTTTCAGATCTCTCATTACACGTCCTAGGGTGACCAGATGTCCCGGTTTTCCCAGGACAGTCTGGGGAAATCAACCTCCGTCATGGGGTCCCTGGAGTTTTTTTTATTTTATAAACCCCATCTGGGTTTTGCCGGGACCGATTTCGAAATCCCAAAATCGTGTCCCGGCGCAACTCTTCCTGCACCAATGGGGGCGTGAAATGCTTTTCAAGTCCCCATTTCTTCCCCCTTCCTCTCCCAAGTGCTCTACTCCAATGAGAAGAGTGTGCCTGTGAGCACAGCCCCTGTCTGCCCCTCTGCAACAGGCTAGCGACATAGAAGTAGGACTAACGTTTTATTTGTATTTACTTTCATCCTACTTCTATTTATGTAACATGTCCAAGTTTTAAAAAAAAAATCTGGTCACCCTAGCAAGTCCCCATGTTACAGAAAGTATGTGAGAGATGGAGGAGGGTCTGGTTGTTGCTGCAAGGAACCAGCAGAAATACCTTCAATGCATATTTAAGTTTCAGTCAAGTTCCTGACAATTGAATAGGCATTTCCTCACTGATGCCATTGGGCTGGAGCACGGTTGCCTTAAAGGGCCCCTCACTCCAATTACATTTTGTACATTTCACTTAGCATTTGGGAAGTGGAAATGTTTAAAGCAAGCAGAAAGCATGAGCATTTCTATTTTGACTCCAAAATATTTGATTCTTATCCTTTCTTCACCGATTCTCTCCATTCTACCATTACTGCCTTTCTTTCCGATGTCCAGTATCGGATGCACTCCCATTTCCTACACCTTCAAATTGGCTCTAAAACGGAGGTTCGCTTTTTCCCTATGGTAACTATTCTGCTTTTGTATCCTTCAACCCCCCCCCACCCCTTACTTCTACGTATGCTATCTACCTTTGTCCATAATCATTGAGTTAATTTTGATTCTGCTCTTTTCTTTTCCTCTCACATTTCAAAGTACGGCACTCTACCTTCTTTCAAATATATAAGATTCAGAACGCTTTCTCTTTTCTTACCTTCTAGCCTACCAAAGTATGTTGTACCTCGTTTGTTCTCTTACCCCAGGATTGCTGCCTTGCCTTCCTGGTTGGCATTCGTGCCTACCAGCTCACAACACCAAGATGTATTTTTAATTCAGCTATTCATACCCTTTTCAGCTCTCTCTCATCCATCTCCTTTCCTCCTTTTTTTAACTTCCTGTCTTCCTTTTGAGTCCCGTATCTTTTCCTATTTCTTTCTTTAAATGTATCTATGTGTCCCCTTCTTATTTATCATCTGTCAGGTTAATATTCCTTCTCGTTCTTTACATTCTCTAAATCAGTTTCTTCTTGTCATTCATAACCCTCCCCGCACCCGGCCCTTTGCTAAGTCCCATTGTCGTTCTTTTATTCTGTTGGGCATTGGAAATCCAAGCCTCTTTCTAAAGGGCCTTCTCCTACGCGCTATTCATTTTTTTTATTTTGTTAATATTGACTACTTTTCCTCTCTATCTTAATTTGTTTCATTATAGTTTATCCATACCATGATCAAATATTATACTACCTTTTATTCCTGTGTCTGGGCAGCACTTTGGCGAAAGGCTAGTCTCATAAATAAATAAATACAAGCACAAATGTATACATTAGAATTAAGGTATAGTTCCCGTTCCGTTCTGAAGCGACACTTATGCATCTGGCCTTCTAAACTTTGGAGGTAGGTTTAGAGAAGATGTTGCAGGAATGCTTCTGTTATGACCGTAGGTAGGCCTGGAACGCTGGTGGCGCAGCAATAAATACTCAGACGTGGAGGGTGCCTGAACACGTCTTTTCTTTATTCCACATCGTATCACTCTGCCCTGCCCCCACCCGTCACTTCCCGTTCCCCGTCACTTCCTTTCCGAACTCCCAACACCTGCATCCCTTTGTCCCGCCCCCCCTCAATTCCACGGAACTGTCAACATGACATCTCCCCCCTTTTTAAACAAAAACCAGACCTCCACAACAGGTGTCCGTCCAGCGAATTACATTAACCCATTTCCTCAATCCACCGACGAGGCCGTGTTCTTGCTCTATGAGGGCGCGTGTCGACTTGCACAGGAGAGTTGCTCTCGCTCCCACCCGGTGCCAGAACATCTTGATCGGAGTCATCATCATCATCACAATCTCCTTGATAATCGTCCTCCAACATATAGTCAACAGGTGGGACCACTTGCCCACTCAACCTATGGGACCCTAGCGACGGGATCCCCTTAAAGTGCAATGAATTTCCGGTGACCGCTCCTTCGGGTCCCTGATCTGGGTAACCAACAGGGGTTCCTCATGGAAAAGGGATGTGTGCTTATGAGTCTGAGACAGCTTGACCGCAACAATGTCGCCCACTTCAATGTGGGGCTGTCTTGCTCCTCTGCGGGTGTTGGCATACTCCTTCATGCGGGCCTTTGCGGCTTCGTCTCGTTCACGCATCTCCTGGTACCATTCAGGGGGTCCGTTACCCAGCAGAGCTTGTGGGAGATGGGTTTGTATGTTTCTCCCAAACATTACCTCTGCAGGTGTCCTCACAGTGGTGCTGTGTGGGGTGCCCTTGTAATCTCGCATCAGTTTGGTTTAGTACTTGCTCAAAGGGTTGTCCGGTGAGCTTAGCAATTTGGAGCACCCACTTCAGATTGGCCATGAAACACTCAATCATGCCATTCGCTTGCGGCCATAGAGGGGTTATCTTGCGATGGTGAAACCCCATGTAGTTTGCAAACTGGTTGAACTGATGCCCGCTGAAGGGTGGTCCATTGTCGGTCTTCAATACCTTGGGAATGCCATACGCAGAGAATATGCGGTCAAGGGCGGGATGACATGGTGAGCTGCTGTCGATGATATCATTTGGGCTTCCGGGTATTGTGAATACTCATCCATCACTGCCAGGACATACTTTCCCCCTTCAATGGGCCCAAAGAAATCGGCCGCCGCAGCTTCCCAGATCCCTTGAGGCAGTTCAGACATGTTCAACGGCTCTGGGTGCCGATTGGGGGTAATGAGGCTACACATGGGACAACTGGTCAGGGCGTCCTCTACCATCATGTCCATGTTGGGTAACCAGATTTTCTGCCAAAGCATGCATTTGGTCGAAACCATTCCTCTGTGCTTTTCATGGGCTAGCTCGATGATTCTTGGTCTCAGGGATTGTGGAATCACCAACTTGCAGTGCTTCAAGAGGATGTGATCATCAGACAATGCTATCTCCTCTTTCACCTGGATGAGCCTATCCACATCCTTCTGTACGAGATCTTCAGCTGCTCTTCTTCTGTCCTTAGCCCTCCTCCACATGCTAGAGACGAGACCCTCACAGACTGACAGGTGGTTTGATGTATCAGATAGCAGAGATATCGGTCTGCTACTGAGGGTTCTGGTGCACACCCCCCCGCGGTCATCTTGACAGGAAGTCCGCCGGGGTGTCTCCAGTTTCCGGGGCGATGAACAATTTCAAAGTCATGGGGCCTCATTACACGGTAGGTGGTATGGGTTTACCGGTACCGGTAAGGGCACTGGTACCGGTAAACCCTTACCGCCTTACTACGAGGTCCCTTTGCGTGACCGGACCTTAACGGCTGGTGTAGACCAGCCGTTAAAGTTGGGACCCGCAAAGGGACCTTTGTGCTAATTACGGTACCGCAATTTGCGGTACCGTAATTAGCCCCTTCCCCATTCCCATTGAGCCCTATGGGGCAAAAATGGGAATGGGGAAGGGCCATGGAGAAAGGGGGAATTACCGCCCTGCCAACCTTGGAATAGGGTGGTAATTCCCCTTTTCTCCATGGTGGTACCGGTATGGTACCGGCGGCAACCATGGTGCTATTAGCACCATGGTTTACCGCATAACGTATAATGAGGCCCATAGTCTTGCAACTGTATCCCCCAGGCGATACAGGGCGGCATTTTTGCCTGTGGATTGCCATATAGGAACAGAAGAGCCTGGTGATTGGTGACAACCTTGAATGGCTTCCCATATAGGAACAGGTGAAAGTGCTTGCACGCCCCCACCACTGCAAGCCCCTCCTTCTCAGCCTTTGAGTATGCCTGTTCAGTGACCGAGAGATTCCTGCTGGCATAGGCAACAATGTACTTCTGTGAGGGGTCTATGGGGTCTTTCCGGGCCAGTATGGCCCCCAGACCCACAGGGCCTCTGTCCACCGTCAATTCCGTTTGTTGACCGGGGTCGTAGTAAGCCATATTTTCCGCCTTGGATACTCTTTCTCTGATGAACTCGAAGGCCTTCTGGCAGCCTTCTGTCCATTCGAAGGAGGCATCCTGGCGAGTCAGCAGTCGTAGTGGTTCGCTCACTGAGGCAAAATCCTTAACGTAGCACGTGCAGTAGCTGGCCAGCCCTAGAAAAGAATGCCGGTCTGACACATTAGCCGGGGGCGATGTTTCATATAGTCCGGCCACTTTTTCCGGGCCCGGCGTCATGCCTGTTTCAGAGAAGATGTGTCAGAAAAATCTCAGCGTGCTCTTCCGGAATTCGCACTTGTCGTGGTTGAGTGTGAGGTTGGCGGCTTCCAGAGCCTGGCACGCCTTCATCAATGCCTCATCATGTTCATTGATGTCCGTGCCGAATATCAAGATATCGTCACTGTAGTTGAGGCAGTTTGGTTTGTGTTTGATAACGTTGTGTACCTCAGCCTGAAATATCTCCGTGGCATAGGACACCCTGAAACTTAGCCTTTTGTAGCAAAATAAACCCATATGGGTGACAAAGGTGGTGATCTTCCGGCTCTCAGGACTCAGTACAAGCTGATGGTGCCCCTTCTGCAGGTCTAACTTTCAGTAGGTGAATCATGTCTGTGATGCGGGGGCCAGGTGTCGCTCCCGCAAGATGGCTTGATTTGGGCACTGCATGTCCACACAGAGCCTGATAGCATCCAACTCCTTCTTGGGAACAGGCACTATGTGGGATACCCAGGTGGTGGGCCTGTGGCGGGCTCAATGATATCCTGCTCAAGGAGTTTGTTCAGCTGGTCCTGAACCTTCCTTTGGATATTGACCGGGATCCCTTTGTAGTGTTGCGCTGTCGGGCGTATGAACTCGTCTATGATGTTATACAGGATGTGGATAAGGCCCATGTCAGCAGCTACTTTAAAGCTGAGGACACATCCACTATCGGTTTCCGTGGCCAGGACATGAATGGGAATCTTCTTCTCGTGCCCTTTGTATCGGCACAGACCCTCAAATTGACCCATACACTTGAGAGGTGCTTTGGCGCCATACGCATATGTGTCCACTGTGGCGGGGCTCACCTTCGGTATTTGGGGTAGCTCTTTAAAGATGTTCTCGCTGACTACATTGACGGTAGCACCAGTGTCAATCGAGAATTCGGTGGGCTGCTCATTCAGCTTGATGATCAAAGTGGGGCTGTGAGTGCTGGCAGTGGGGTTTCCGAGGGCATAAACGTATGCTTTCTTTCTTTGGTCACTCCCTGATGAGCTGGGTTCCGAGTCTGACTGAGATTGTTCTACCAAATAACGCACATGGCGCCGAGATCTGCGTTTGGGTTTGGTGCGCATGACATACCTCTGTCTCTCTCTCCGTTCCCTCTGAGGTCTGTCTTCCCCAGAGTCTCATTCCCTAGTTTCAGGGAGTGTTGACTTGGCAGTGCATGGGGACTTCTGCTGGGGCATGGGCCAGAGGGCACACTACTTCTCGCTTTGGGCTGCGGTGGCAGGTCTCTGGCTCGATCTCTTCTTTTATCGCGGAACAGTTTTCAGACCCACTTGAAGTGTTCTTCTTCACCACATGACACTCATCGCTGGCCAATGGTGGGGCATGTGCCATCGTGGGGGTACTCAAACCCGCACCGGTAGCAGAAGAGTTTGTCAGCCTTTCTCTCCAGATGGAGTTGGTGAATGCTTTTGATCGGTGTGGCATTGCCAAAGCTCTCCACCTGTGAATCAATGGTCCTTTCGACCCGCCCCAGGGCGAGTATTTCTTCAAGTGTGCGGGCCTTTTGTAGAAGTTTCCTCCAGAAGGTCTGTGATTCACACCCCGCTAGGATCTGGGATCGCAGGGCCTCAGTATTTGAGTAGTTGGCAAAGTCACAGGGCCTCATTACGACCTTGGCGGACCGGGTTAAACGGCGCCGTAAAAGGCTGCGGCACCGTTCAACCCGTTCTGCCACATTACGAGGTCCCCTCGCGGGACACGTTAAGCATGCCTGGGAAAACCAGGCGTGCATACCGGGTCCCGCGAGGGGAAGAGGGAGCAAACAATGGGCCCTCTCGTAATGGCCCTTTGTTTACTCCCTCTCCCATTCCCATTCAGCCCTATGGGGGCTGAAATGGGAATGGGGATGAACCGTGTCCGTGTCCTCGAGTGAGGAATTACCGGGCCATCCGAACTCGGAATGGTCCGGTAAGTCCTCATTCCGAGGACACGGACACGGATGTGGTTTTGCCGGCAGCCATGCCGCAAATTGCGGCATGGCTAACGGCATAACTTGTAATGAGGGCCACAGTGTTTAAACTTGGTGCTCAGGCGCATTACATAAGCGTCCATCGTCTCACCCTTGATCTGCTTGGTGCTGTGGAAGAGATGCCTCTCATAATCCACATTGGTGTGGGGGGTGAAGTAGGCCGCCAGGGCGTCTTTCAAGTTCTGGATGGTGCCAATGGAGCCTGGGGCATGTCATCTATGATATCATGGGTGGCTGAGCCCACAGCCAGCTTCAACAGGAATATTTGTCTTGCATCTGCGATGGGCCCAGTGGCCCCCATGTATAGATCAAAATCTCGTATCCACTTCGTCCACCTGGGACCCATATTGCTGGTGTCAGTAACGTCAAAAGCGCCTGGCATCTGGGCTGCCAAGGTGTCCGGTAATCGATATGGTGTCTGATCAGGTGCCTGTTGACCTGGTGCTGATGGTCCATTGTCTTGGGGTTGTGCCCCTTAGTTGATGTCTTGGTCAGACATGTTTGGCGCAGTTACTCTGGTGAGAGGATGGCCTTACAGTGCTCTTGTCTGCACCCTGCATTGGGACTAACCGTCCCTGGTCTGTGGTCTTGGTGGGCTCACCTGGAGGCCCGATGGACGCCTTCTGTAGGCACGAGCACCATCAGTGGGATGTGGGGTCTTTTGTGGCAGGTCCTGAGCTCCTAAGCTCTTATTGGTGAGGTGTAAGGCCTTCTGTGGCCAGTCCTGAGCCCCTAGGCTCTTCTCCCCCCTTGGGGCCTTCCTCCAGCACAATGTCCGCCTCTTAGAGGCACGAGCACCATCTGCTGGTTAGGGATGTGGGCGGGGCCTGCTCCTGGTCTTACCGCATGAATTGCTGGTCTATGACGTGGTGAGAGTGAGTCACTGCTGTGGGCTGGTATCAACTACAGCCCTCCGATGCACGTGGGGCTCCTCCCCTGTGGTCTCCTCAGCTGCTGTCCCTACCGCGGGCCAGGCGAGCCGCGTGCACTATGCAGGACGGGCCGGTTCCGCCCCTCCCACCTTCCGCGGCTTAACGCAGGTCCTGCTGTGTCCCTGCAACAGGACCGCGGAGAGTGCCTTGCTTCCAGCGAGCACAGGAGCAGTGACGGCATCTCCCCAGCTGACAGCATCCAGGCTGCCTGCCTCGTCGCCATTGTTGTGGCCGTGGGTAGGCCTGGAATGCTGGTGGTGCAGCAATAAATGCTCGGACGTGGAGAGTGCCTTAGCGCGTCTTTTATTTGTTCCACGTCAGGGTCGGATTGACCCCTCGTCTTTTCGGCGAGTGGGGGCCAGTTTCTGGCCATGCCTGTGCCGGTTTGGAAGAAAAAAAAATGTAATAAAAAGATTTTTTTTTTGTTTTTCCCAAAAAGCCTTTCATCCTTCTTAGGTCGATAAATGATGAGCGCCAACACAGGTTGGGTGATATTGTATGCATATTTGTTCTATAAAAAAGAGATTAAGCGTAAGAGCTATACAATAACATATTATCATTTGGCCTTGGACGTCTGCTTGGATTCACAGTAATTTAGTGTACTTAGGAACAATGCTATTTGATGCCCCTTCCTGTTTTGTCAACTGGTGAAAGGTCGTGTTTCATCGCTTCCCGGGATGTCACTTTGGGGTGGGGTCAAATGACATCACTTCTGGTGATGTCATCAGAGGTCAATGGTCATGAGGCGAGTGGTGGGCCACTTTTTTTTGGGTGACCAGGCCTATTTCTTGTCCCAGTCTGACCCTGTTCCACGTCGTCTCACTCTGCCCTGCCCCCACTCCCTGTCCGTCACTTCCCGTTCCCTGTCACTTCCTTTCCCAACTCCCAACACCCGCCTCCCTTTGTCCCGCCCCTCCACCCCCATGTTCACGCAACTGTCAACATGACAGCTTCCAGCAATCAAGTCCACCATCAATCATGTGTTTTTGGGCTGGTACGTTAAGGAAAGAGCGATATATAAGGTGCTTGGAAGTCCACCTGCAATTTCTGAGAGCCCAGACTGTTCACTCCTTTGCGCAGTATATTCGATCTCCACAAACGGAGGAGTGTGTTTCTATTAGTAACCAACCTCTCGTGCACACGTTCACGTGCACATCGTCCCTGATGCTAAAGGTCACTTTGTCACGTGGAGTGGCACTTTGAGATAACTAGCCTATTCTCACTGGGAGCCGTGCATTTTCACGTTTTTTTTTTTTTAAATGCAGCAGTGCCATGCCTTCTCATTTCTGTTCGAGGAAACTGGCCTCCCTGATTCAGTGTAACCTTGAAAGTGTTCGATGAGAACCATTCGCACACGTTGCTCAGTGCAATATTTTCTGTACTTGTCTCTGCGCACTCCACAAAACCACAGCGTGCGTTTACCTTCTCTTAGCCCACATGCATTTAACTTCTTTTAGAGTCGTTTACTCAGGAGAGAGGAAGAGAGCTCTGACCACGGTCAGGGAGTTAGACTGAGTCATTTTTGTTTAGGGAGGATTTTTGGCATGTAATTAGACCCCACACAACCAACTCTCACTTGGTGTGTGGAATGCCACACTCCTGAAAAGAAGGTAGTATCCAGTTAGGGGAAAATGTAAGATATGTGACTTTAGGAGTTTGACATTTCACCTGTCAGCTGACCACTGTTGTGCATTAACTGGCAAGCTGATTAAAAACGATCCTGCCGGAAACAACTACCTTACTTAACATCTGGTGTAAGACAGGGACCACTCTCCTAGATAAGTGCCTATTGAAATGATTGCATGCAAGCCTGACTGATGCATTTAACGCTCTGCAGTGACCAGCCGATAGACCAAGGCTAGACGTGTGTGTTCATAGAGCAGAAGCGTCAAGGTCAGATTCAAGGTCAGCTGGCAATGGGAGAAGAGGAGTATTGATATGTAAATGTGGGTAGCCCCAACTTAGTACTAAGAAAACCACATAGGCCCCTGATCGCTGAAGGTACTAGATTCCAGTCTTGTGCCCCGCTGGCCACTGACTTCAACCAAGTCCACCAGGACTTCGTGAGTCTAATGATAAGCTGAGTCCCTCAGCTGGACCTTTTCATGTGCTATCAAATACTTTGGGTCAGTGTCTCCCATTTCACTTTTCAAAGTGGAATATACTTGATTGCCTTGGTTAGCAATTTTATTTGAAATACAACGTTATCTTTTTAATTTTTAATTCTAATCATTTTAGTTAGTAATTTGTTGACGGAATTAGAATATGTTTTTATAATAACCCTGCTTTAAACTTGGTGCTCTTGAACTCTTAAATATATTGCTGTTTAAACTTATGACACTTGCATCCTCACTAGCTCTGGATGAGTTAAGCTTTTGAGACGGAATGCTGGAAATGCACTAATGGTAAATGCAAAGGTGCAGTTCAAGGAGGTCATCTTACATTAACTTAGTATTCGGTGTAGTTACCAGACCGGAAGGAAGGATGTGCGAATTTTGGGAAAGAACGTTTGGATAAGAGCTGTTGTGACTGGGTCGCTCTTTGCCTCCACCCCCTTATAAGGATTTTGCAACTTGCTACTGGTGCAAAACATCAGTGAATTTTTTATGTTTGTCTAAGCTCCACCTTGTTTTCCCATCATTCCATATTACCAAGAAGCCTCTGCATTTCGCGCGCACACATTTTGGGAAAGAGCTTTTGGATAAGAGCTGTTGTGGCTGGGTCGCTCTTTGCCTCCACTCCCTTCCAAGGATTTTGCTACTTACTACTGGTGGAAAACATCAGTGAATTTTTTATGTTTGTCTAAGCTCCACCTTGTTTTCCCATCATTCCATATTACCAAGAAGCCTCTGCATTTCGCGCGCACACATTTTGGGAAAGAACTTTTGGATAAGAGCTGTTGTGGCTGGGTCGCTCTTTGCCTCCACTCCCTTCCAAGGATTTTGCTACTTACTACTGGTGGAAAACATCAGTGAATTTTTTATGTTTGTCTAAGCTCCACCTTGTTTTCCCATCATTCCATATTACCAAGAAGCCTCTGCATTTCGCGCGCACACATTTTGGGAAAGAACTTTTGGATAAGAGCTGTTGTGGCTGGGTCACTCTTTGCCTCCTCTCCCTTCCAAGGATTTTGCTACTTGCTACTGGTGTGCTGACCAGGGATTCAAGCCCTTTGTGACTGCACTATCAGATACTTGTATTGAAGAACTTACTTTTCTTTTTCTTTTTCTTCTGTCTTTTTTCTTTTTTCCCCTCAGTAGGTGGAAAACATCAATGAATTTTTTAAGTTTGTCTAAACTCTACCTTGTTTTACCAGCATTTCATATTAACAGGAAGCCCATGCATTTTGTGCGCGTGCATTTTGGGAACAAGCTTTTGGATAAGAGCTGTTGTGGCTGTTTGGGCTGCAAAGGGCGCTCATGTAAATAAAACTATTTAAGCTACTTATAGTTTGGTTTACTTAATTTCAGGAAATATATTTCCCATTTACAAAAACGTGTGTACTCGTATGCCAGGCTACGTTATATCTAACTAAGCTAATCAATGGAGCCCTACACGTTAACGAGTGACATGCCGTGTAGGAGGCACACGCTAAAATTAATTCAACGCCTGCAATCCACCCTGGTGAAAATGCCTCACTCTCTATCTTCCCACCAAATCTTGTCTGTTTGTGGGCGACCTCAGCCTCAAGCTTCCTCGGCTAATATTTGCATGTTTTATTCCCCAACTTTGGTTAAAACATGCTCCACTCCCATCACCTCAATGAATACAGAATCTTACCGAGTTGATCCAGGGTCATTCGTAAACCCCTTTGTCAGTGATACAACAATGGCAACGGTCCCCATTGTTCGGGAGTCTCAGTTAAATTTTAATAATGCCCTGCCTACACTTGCAACAAATTGGATCCCTCGAGTAACAAACCCGTTGCCTCACTTGGGTGTTTGCGGCAAGATTGACATGAACTGAGAGGTTGCATCCTTTAATCGATTTGGACCCGCCCATCGAAGCACAATGATTCAACCCCTTAGCCGAGAATGCCCAGTTTTCCAATTTTTCTATGCAAGCAGGATCCTCCTTCCAGGCCTCTACTCAGAGTAATCGTTTAAAAATGAGCTTTAATAATCAGGAAATTCCCCATCTTGATTTATCTCAGTCACCTGTAATGTTCGAGTCACCTCCTCTAATGCATCCCCAATTAAGTCTGCCTCTAACTGTACACCAAATGCACAAGAGCGGTGCTCTCAAAACCTAACTCCTTCCCCTCTTACGATTCCTGCTGCATTACCAGATGCTTCCCTGCCCCTTTTTTAAATTACGTTAGACGCACTAAATTTGGCTATCTCGACCATCCTAAAGATCTATGATACACTTGATGCTAGACTAAAAATCCGAAATGTCCTTATAGAAAAAGTACTACAACAACAATCATTGACAGCTGACTCGTTAGCGTGCATATTACAAAATAAAATTCAGTTAGTGTCTGAACGAGAACTCACAGTGTTAAACACCTCTGCACAGCCCCATTTACTGCCCGCTGCACAAGAAACAATACATTCAGCAACAGCATTACCTTTGGCCGTTGAACGGCCATCCTCGTCTGACTCTGTCCAACATACTGCTTTACACCTGGCTCCGCCGACGGTAATGTCGCTTACGGGGCCATTTTGCATTAACGGTGCAAGAAACAAAACCTCCGAAAGGCAGACCAATGGCAGGCCTGCTTATCGCAGTGAAAAAGTCTTCGGGACTTACAATTGTCGAATGGGCTGTTCCTAATCAGTACATGCAGCTTGTAAAAATTACCATTAATTCATACACAATTGCTCTGATAAATGTTTATTGGAACCGAGCAGCTATATCACCTAATGTCTTTTTTTCTGACATCGAACTTCTTTTGAACCAAATTGCTTTGGATGGCTCTACTTCTGCGACTATACTTGTTGGTGAACTAAATATACATTGTTTTAAAAAAACTTCAACTCAAGAAATGTAAATAACTGATAGATTGTCAGCAATTATGACAAACTACCAACTAATGGTTCAGTGGAAGGAGAAGTCCCACATAAATTGACCTAGCGAAGGATGGACCAAGAATCCACCATTGATTACATATATACTGACCCAAATACATTTCTATTAGTTAAGAAATTCGAAATTTGTAAGCAATCTCAGAGTGACCATGACCAACTAATACTCACATGGGCTTGTGACCTCACTCTTACCCCATTTTATCATTTAAAAACCTCCTACCTGGTAAATAGGGGGCTCAATAGACTCCAGGTTACTGAGGGCTCACAATATAGTCTCCACTACTGTTTAAAATTTAAGGTGCCCTTGAATCCTGACATGAATCGTTCAGAGAGCTGTTATGTCACAGCGCTGCAATTATTCTCTGAACCAGAAAACAGAGGGAACAAAACCCTCTTATGTACATAAACATGCCTTTGATGTGGAGCTAAAGTATCGAAAAAACACCTTACGGAGAGCGATAAGAGAACAAAGCAAGCGGAAATGTCATAATTATTTGGTTGCGATTAAAAACTTGAACACAGTATACAAAAACTGGGTAATAGGAAGGAAGGCTCTCATGTTTCAGAATGACAGTGAGAACATGTTGAAAGCTTTAAAATCGAAAAACTCAAGATCAATATGACAATTATTTAATCAATCTGCACATATACCTCAACTAGCATTACAGGCAAACCCAGTAAGTGAACAGAACTGGATAACTCATTTTTCAAATTTATATGCTATTCATAATAAAGCGACTTCCCTGATAAAGGCTATGCGATTACCCGGTCACTCTCTCGAACTTAAATTTGACAATGATGATATAGAATTCTATGGGCCTCATTACATGGAATGCGGTAAGGGTTTACCGTTACTGGTAAGGGTACCGGTACCAGTAAACCCTTACCGCCTTACTACGAGGTCCCTTTGCGGGACCCAACCTCAACGGCTGGTTTTACCAGCCGTTAAGGAACGGGCCCGCAAAGGGACCTTGGAGGAAATTACGGTACCGCAATTTGCGGTACCGTAATTGCCGCCTTCCCCATTCCCATTGAGCCCTACGGGGGCTCAAATGGGAATGGGGAAGTGCCATTGTGAATGGGGAATTACCGCCCCCACACACCTTGGAATGTGGCGGTAATTCCGCCATTCACCATGGCGTACTCGGTATGGTACCGGCGGCAACCATGGCGCTAATAGCGGCATGATTGTCGCCTACCATGTAATGAGGCCCTTTATCTCAAAGCTCAAAACTTCAAGGGCCCACGGCCCTGACGGTTAATCAAATACTATAAGAAAAGCTAATACCAAGCTGTGGGCATCGATCCTGAACATCATCTTTATTGAGATTCTAAGAACTGGAAAAATTCCTCCTGCTTGGCGCAAATCAGTTATAGTCCCCATTTTCAAGAAAGGAGACCGCCAACAACCACAAAGTTACCGTACAATTGCCCTCCTGGGCGTGCCTGGAAACCTTTTCTGTAGATTGATCCTTCGTGACCTCAACCAGTGGATAACAAGAATGGAACAAAATGATCCCCACCAAACAGGATTCGTCCCAGGTATTGGCACTGCAGTCAATTTAACCGCAGTGAACGCCATTCAACAACAGGCGTACAACTCTAAACAAGGGATTTATATTGCATTTGTCGATTTTAGGTCCACCTTCGACTCAGTGAGTCGAGAATTATTGGTGAACAAATTAGTGTTTGCCGGCTGTCCGCCAACCATTCTAGCTTTGATACTCCACTCGGACACTCCCATCCGTGTAAGATTAAACATGCAAGGCTTACTTTCTGCACCAATCTGGAAGCATCATGGATTAAAACAAGGCTGTCTGCTGGCAGCTGTCTTATTTAACTTTTTCATTTATGATTTACGAAATAAATTCATGTCATTGATAACAGACCCACCGTGTTTGGAACAAGCAGAGATACCATGGCTCCTTTACACAGACAATCTGGTCTTTTGTCCAAAACCCCGACAGGCCTTCAGAAATTACTGCTCGCTCTTGAGCAGTATGCAGAAATAAATGATCTCCAAATAAACACAAATACAACTAAGATTCTGCGTCCCAAAATTAAAAGATCACCTAAATCGTCAATCTTCAAGTGGTCCCTAGGTAAGAACATACTAGAAACTGTTGACGAGTATAGATATCTTGGAATTAGCATTAACAACGATCAGAATGATGATGCATATGTGAACGACTTGAAGGGAAAGATAACTGCTAATACTTCACAAGCAATGCTTATACAAAATAAATATGGCACGTTTTTATTTCAGCCAGCGATCACTTTCTATATGCAGAAAGTAACGGCGATAATTCTATACGGAAGTGAAACGAAACTTTTGAAAAGTTAGACATTTTGACTGTTAATGAAGGGAGATTTTGGAAACAAATTTTCAATCTCCCCAAGAGTCAACCTATGTGCCTCATACGATATGAACTGGGCCTACCTTCCCTAAATGTGATGGCTAATTGGAAATTGCTTGCCCTTTACAGAAAACACCTGAATCTAATACAATCATAGCGAAACCTGCGAAGTATATACCGGAACCTCTCCACTCTTATCCACGAGCTTGGAGAAAGTCTGTAAAACCTCTAATGGTTACAGCAAGTATCTGTGAATCACTATTGGCAACAAACCTCACAAAAGCAAAATACAATCTATGGCGGTTGGACTGGATCTATACTATGGATCTGTGTAAAACGTATAACATTTTCAGAGAAAATCCCGTAGAGGGCAAGAGATTCAGAATAACGGAAACATATCTGTTGAAATTCCCAGACTTAAACTACAAAGCTTATTCTTAAGATTCCGTCTAAATCTCTGCCTAACTAGAGATCTACGAGCACGGAGGTAGCAAATTCTGCTGCATGAAAATGTCTGCAGATTTTGCTGTAACCAACAATGTCATGAAACGTTTCCGCATGTATTAACTGTCTGTCTGCCCTGCATTGTTACAACAACGTATGATGTTATTTAAATCTAATTTTCCAAGAACAGATAATTATAACTGCTGAAGACCTTTGGAACAGATTGTACCATACAAGAGTAGTGTGGCTACAAATTACAATTGCGAAATACATACTCTTACTTAAATTAGAACCTGGAATATTTCTCTAAACTAAAGCTGTCAATAATACTTATGGACAGTGCACTGATTTTTTGTAAATATGATGTTGACATTCTCTGCAGTCGAAGCTCACTATTATGGCTTCATTGTGAACTTTCTGATGTTGATGATCAGTAATGATCCAAATGACTGAGGCTTTTTCTACTTCTTTCTGTCTTCTCCTTTGACCTGTTGATTCATGATTATTGATTGGTAACGAAAGGAGTAAATCCTAACATGTTGACCGAGTAGTTGTGATTAAGCTCCAGTTTGTGTAATAGTTGTTTCATCATTGTTTGCAGTCTGCAGTCTGTATTCATGTAACTTTGTACTTATGTTTTACGATTTTACTGTTTTATATGACTTTATGTAAATTAGAATTTATTGAAAAGTTATTTTACAACTATAACAATAAAAAAAAAATTTAAAAAAGAAGGACGGATGCGTCTGCCACATCAGTCAATTCCAATGTAGGTTACACAAAGAAGTAGTTCCATAGTTTTTTACACTAGACATTTCCTACTTTAGGGGTCTTCTAGAGCTAGTTGAAAATGGTGTAAAATATGTTTTAAATCATTTGATGTATCGATTGGCTAAAGCTACATTACAGGGTCGGCGATTGCAATCCTATTGTTATGACTAAGTTGGCTTTCCCTTGGGAAAAGGAGTTTTTTGGTGCCTTATAACTTTGGCACTTTTCAATGAATCCACATGAAAATGTACAAACAAAGTTTAGACCCAACTTTGGTTTCTGTATATGCAAAGTTTGATGCAGTTTGATCAAAGAGGGGTCAGCGCTCTAGCGGTGGGGGAGGGGGATACAACTTTTCAAAATCCAGCTGGTCTTAAATGGGAATCCTTTTGCACCAAACTTGTAAGAGCGTTGGCCTGGTTCCAAAAGCAGACCTTTGGAAATGTAATGTTAATACATTTAGTCGATTTTCTTTAAATGCTTAAAAAGTTAAAACAAATTAATGATATCTCAGTTTGCTCCACAACTCACTTCCTGATTTGGTGTCTGAGGAAACCTCTGGACCAATCATGGAACTGTGTTATGTTTGCAGACATTACGGAATGGTGCTGATTAGTCAACTGAGAAACAGGAGGTGCACCAAAAGATTTGAAATGGATGCCATGTTTGAACCACAAACTGAACCCGTAGACCACGAACATTGCAGTGAGAAAATATTCCAAAACACATTTCACTTATCTTACAAACAAAACAAGCTATGGGGATTGGGGGATGGCGAGGATGATATGATATGATATTTTATTTATAGCCCACCTATACACAAGTGTTTCAAGGCGTGACAAGGCAAGGGAGGGAAACAAGGGGGAACAAGACAATGATCTTACTAGGCCCAGTGACATTGAGATCACGCAAGTGCAGGGGAGAGGGAAGGGGAGAAGTCCCAGAAGAATGGGATGAGGAGAAAGTGCAAGACATAGGATCGCACATTGAGAACAGAAATTGTGGCCGGCAGGTGGCAGTGCAAGGATAAGTGCAGGAAATACAGGTGATAGATAAGTGCAAGTAGGGTGGGGGGGTTTGGCTTGCAGATACAGCCCCAAGTGCAGGGTTGCCGGGGGGGGGAGTGCAGGTGTGCACCTGGGAGGGCAGAAACCTGGGCCTGTGGTTACGAGGGTTGCCAGGTAACCAGTGCAATATCAGACAGATCAGCATGGTAGTGAAAGAGAGAAGGCAGAAGCAAAGAGGAAAGTCTTGAGCTGCTTCTGGCAAAGGAGATGGTTCTGCTCAAGTTTCAAGAGGCAGGGAACTTTTTCCAGAGGGAGGCGCCAGCCGAAGTGAGAGACCTGCCCCCAACTCGTTGCTTGGAAAAGTGACTGACCCTCATCGAGTTGTTGGTGGAGGAGTGAAGTGCTCGAGTAGGAAGATATTTCCGAAGATAAAGCTGGAGATATTTTGGTCCCAGACCCCAGAATACCTTGTGGACAATGCAAAGAGTCTTGAACTTGATCCTTGCAGCCACTGGGAGCCAATTGACATTTCAGTGCTGGAGAGATACGATCCCTGGACAAGGAAATGTCTAACAGTTCTGTTCTGGATGAGTGCAGAGGACGGACAGTAAATGCAGGCAGATTGAAAAGGAGGCTGTTACAGTAGTGAAGCCTAGAGAGAACCAGGAAGACTACCTCGCAGTAGGTGAAGTGGGTAGTTTGACGTCTTAGAGACATCAGAAATATGAGGAGACAAAGAGAGTGAGGAGTCAAAGATAAGCCTGCGGTTCTTGGCCACAGAGATGGGAGCAGGAGGAGGAGGGCCAAGGGAGGCTGGACAGAGAGTGGCAGGAAAGAGGGGTGCAGGATTGCCGATGAGGAGGATCTCCGTCTTGCTTTCATTCAGGCAGAGGACATTTGCAGCGCACCATTCCTGGATTGCAGTCAGACAATCAGGGATGAGAGAAGGAGAAGAGGTGGCAGAGGGTGCCTGAAGGCGAGCTGGGTGTCATCCGCATTGCACTGGAAGTTGGAGCACAGAGTGGCAATGTGGTGGGCAAGAGGAGCCAAGTATTGGTTGAACAACAAGGCAGAAAGGTTAGACCCCTGGGGAACGCCAGAGGTGGCGAGAGAGATAGAGGAGAGCAAGGACCCAAAATGGGGTGGAATATACCCAGAACATGCCAAAAATTATGTGGTTTTCTTCTCCGATGACTGAAAACATCTGAGATGTTTGGGGACATTGCTGTGATGTTCACAAACTCTGACAAATATTTGCAGGCATTCATGCATATGTATTATAAGGCAGAAGTCGCTGCCCCATAGTTGAGGTGATACCCATAAGTCAATGGAAATCCAAAACTTCTGTTGTTAATAACTTTTCACTTGAAGGATGAATTTGGTCCTCCCCAGTCTGGCAATTTTGGGAAAGATTTGTTTAAAAATTTAAAAGTTAATAGCAAGCAAAAAAACACTGGTTTTGGCCCATTCCCATTCATTTTCCCATAGAGAAAAAGTTAAATTTTAAGTGGGCTGAAGCACAAAAATTCAACTTCAGTACGAAGTGTTGACTCGATTTCCTGGACAGGTTTATGGTAAATCCATCTAGGAGTTTTAAAAATAATCGACAGGGATGGGGGTGCCCTCTGCTCCCAAAAGAATAGCCATATCTTCTGTGGTGCTTTACAGCACAGAGGCTTTTTAACAATGAAAATGTGATTTTTTTTGTTGTTGCTTGATGAGAGCGATTACTGCGGTAATACCTGGGGGATGCAAAAACAAAAAGCGCTCAAAAACCTATTTGGAGGAGGACACATGATTCAATCACATCAGGCTAGAGGTGGGGAGGGGGAAAGAGGGAACCATGTGAAGATGGGGAGTTGGGGGTGGTCTGGAGATCCAGTTACAGTACGGCCGTATTCAGCTAATCGAGGGAATACCGGGGGAATAAAGCAAGATTCACTTAGAAAAGAAATTGCATCAAAGGTAATTGGAGAGGTCTGGGAAGGGAAGAAGAAGTTGACTGGAGTGGGGAGGAGCAAGGACAGAGGAGTGGGGCACATGGTAAGTGCCAGTGAGGACGATGAAGACATTTCGATTTTCTGATGTTTTTGGCTTATCGGGGAATAACAGGGGACTAGTGCAGCAATTTTCACACATTTTTCCAATTATCTGGGGGAATACTGGGGTAATACCGCAGGAATAAGGTGTGGACAAAAAAGTGACTTAAGCAGAGATCACAACTACTAGGCAGGGGGAATGGGTCTTTTGAAGAAATTATTGGTGTAACATGTACAGTGTCCACGGGCGAAGGCCATGTCTAGTGGGCCCCAAAGAAACCTATTAGTGCAACATGTACAGTGACCACGGCCAAAGGCCATGGCTAGTGGGCCCCAAAGAAACCTATTAATGTAACATGTACAGTGGCCACGCCTGAATGCCATTTAACCTCCATTCACCTTCGTCATTTAACTTATATCTGAGGCCTCTTATCAGAGGCGTTGCTAGGAGGGGGCTAATGGGGCTATAGCCCCTGCTCTTTTGGTTGTAGCCCCGGATAGAATCTCAGGAGCTACAGCCAAAAGGCTGGCTAGCCCCCAGTCCTGACAGCTCCGACATCAGCATAGCCCCGGGTCTTTTCCAGACCTAGCAACTCCCCTGCCTCTTATGAACATATTGCCTAAGCATAGGGTGGGGTTCCAATCAAATGCTGATGATACACAGTGGTTCATAAGACCTGCCCATGTGGAGGAAGCCTTTGCAAGGATAGTAGTCTGTCTAGACGAAATCAGCAGTTGGATATCAGCTAACTCCGTCTTGCTTAATTCCAACAAGACGGAGATTGGCCCAAAGCTTCTCTTTACTTAGGAGAGATGCCACCTGCTCATGGCCCAGTTGACTACAGAATTGAAACTTGCACCCTGATTAAACAATCGCATCTGCATAACGCAGAATCATCTGTGCTGTGAAGGTCAAATCAGAGCCAAAGTGCAGGCTGTTTTCTACTCACTGTGACTACTTATAGAAGCTCACCCTTTTGTCCCCGTGAGTGATCATGTGGAAGTGGCGGGCGCTATGTTTAACTCACAGTTGTACTACAGTAATAGCATTTTGGCTGGAGCACCGGCAAAACAGGTTCAACGACTTCAAAAGGTGCAAAATGCCAGAAATCGAATGCTGTTCAGGGTTAGTAAATCCACACACATCGCAGGGTTACGGCGATCAATACATTGGCTGGCTGTGGAGGATAGTATCAGGTTTAAGATCATCTGCTTGATATATAAATGTCTGAATAAGCTGGCCCCGGCATACTTTGCAGACACATTCAAGCTTTATCTGCAAACACAGACCCTCCGATCGCTGGAAAAGTTTCTTTTGACAGTTCCCCCATTGTCCTGTGTGTTCAGAGATTCTCAGTCTTTGGCCCCAAAGAATAGAATCGGAAGTTGGAGTCTTTTCCCAGGTTTTGCAAAGCAGTAAACACGTATTTGTGTAAATAGGTACTGAAACCTCTAGTCACTTCATCCTGTACGTGTCTGTCCATCAATTCATGACCATTTACAATTGTTATATTGTATGTCATTAGCGCCTAGATTCGATTTGGTTCATACAGAGCATGTTACAAATATCTCAATCAATCAATCAATCAGTAACCAAAGGTTTTCAATAAATTATATATATACAGTTGTGCTTCAGATGCATTTCCCATATAATGAAAACTTTTTGGGAGGCTTATAACGTTTACGCAAGTTGATGAATTGGCACAAACTTTCCATAAAATAAAAATACTTTTTGGAAAGTTTGGAGCAGTTTATTTAAGGGGGCACAACGTTATAGGAGGGGTCCCAAAACTCTCAACATTTGGATACATTGAATGGGAAAGACATTGCTTTCAGACCTGCAGCCCAAATCGTTGGATGGATTGTCACCTAACTTGTGTGAAGAGCTTTGGCCAGGCCCCAAAAGAATGTTTTATGCAAATGTAGTGTTCATCTGCCCTGTGTAGGTACAAAAACGAGTGATATAACTTTCTTGCCTGAGGCATAACCTGTGACCATGGCCAATGTCAGATCTTTGGCCATGCCTCAGACAATTGGGCCACTGACCATGGCCACCAGGGGATGGGCTATGGAGCTATAGATGGCACTGGGCCTGGTTGCTGATAAGGCCAAATGTCTGCTCTGAGATGGCTAGCGGGGACTGCAGCAATGCTGAAGCCATGCCCCAGGGATTGTGGCCACTGGCCATGGCAGCAAGCAATGGACAATGGCCCACTGGGCCAGGCTACATGCCATGGCCAATGTTTACTGTGAGTTGATTCATGGGGCAGACACTATGGCTGAATATCATGGCCCAGGGAGTGTGGTCAGTGTCCATGGGTGCTAGTCATGTACAGTTGGCCACAGTCCCACAAATGGGCTATAGTGGCCACTGGGCTGGTCTGTAGGCCAGGCCCAATCTCTGTTGTGGCTTATTTTGCAGGCCCGACAGCAACTCTGAAGTAAATGTTCCAAGGTCTGTGGTCACAGGCCATGGTCACAAGCCATGGACAGTGGCCCACAGTCCCATTATCGTATAGTGGGAACTGCATCAGGCTTCAGGCTGGGTTCAGTGGCTAGTGTTGGTGGGTTGGTAAGGAGTGGGACATCTCTGAACCTAATGCCCCAGGAACTTCAGCCATTACTTGCATCCCCTGCATCCGTTGCTGAAAGAGACAAACATCAATGTGTGCGGCACAAAAAAGTTAATGGAATGGTATAGTTGTTTCATATATTCTAAAGATGACTTTTTAGTTTTTTGCATACCCTGTTGGAACAGAATGAAACATCTTCAGCTATAACATATTTTAGAATTCACTGAAAAACCTTCTTTAATGTGGATTATGGTTATGTTGCCTTGCACATTTTCTTCTGTAAAATGGTTGGCAGGGCTTGTGATATAGTTGAAGCCCATGTCCCAGGGATTGCGGGCATTGGCAATGCCCACAAACCATGGACAGTGGCTCTCGTTCCTATTATGGCGGTATAGGGGACAGTGGGCAAGTGCAAGCTAGAAAAAGAGACCGAGGCAACAGTGCCTTCGGTGTGGGCCGCACACCCTTGATTCCCACTAAGGGTTAATCAATTTCTTTTGTGATCGTTGTTCAGTTAATAAAATCCAACTTCAATCGTAATTCACAGATATGTATATTTTTTAATTTTTCAATTGCTGTGTTAATAAAGCTCATAAAAAATTGTGCTTAATTGGTTAAACTTCACCAAAGAAGCTAATTATCTCAGTTGAGGCAAAACAGAAAACCCATCTGGCTAATGCATTTCGGATGTATATCCTTCGTCAGAGCCAGGTTAGTACTACACACATAATAATGCATTATAGGTGGATTTAGAAGGTTTACAATGTTTAAATTAATAATTGTTCCGTACGTCATGTGTAGCAACCAGATATTCAAGAATTAATAACCAAAACAATCATAATAAACAAAACAATCATAATAAACAAACAGGGCGCCCACAAGGACAAACAAATATTTAACAAAAAAGTGAGATTGGAGAAAGGAGAAAAAACAAACAAGTGAGCATACATGATTGTAGACAGTAAAAATACAATATTTGCACAGATAATGATATTGCTCTATAATTCAAACAATTAATGGGACTAATCAACTGCGTACTAGAATTGCCGATTAAGCCTTTTTGGTGACTATGTTGCTTAAAGATAAAGTTAGGCAGCGTGTGCTTATTGTACCAGAGTGTTGATAGTCGTACTATATTGTGTGAGAATACCTGTGGCTAGTTAAACATTTCACTAACCTGTGTGTCAGTATGCAACCCACTCGTGCTGTCCGCGTGTGGTGTTTCTCTATGAAGCACTGCCTAGTGTGGGGAGAAAAAATGTGTTATCTCCTCCGAGTAATTAGCTGCTATTGATCTATACGCGATCTTACTTCGCGTCGCTTTGTGCAAAGGTATGGCTTACCTGGAGCGTTCTGAGCTACGTCTTGCTCGATCAACTCCGAACAGCGTCTGAGGCTCGCGGTTCGTGTCGTTGCCCTGGGCAACGTTATGTAAACAAAATGGCCGTTTGTGTATAACCAAGTCGGCCATATTGGTAGAGGCAATACTGGGACATGAGTGGCATAGAGTGTGAAATATAAATGGCAAATGTAAGGGATGTGAATGTTAAGATATTAATTGCACATGTAAAGATATTAAAGCTTCATGATATCTGTGTATTTTAAGTTGAACCTCTAGCACATGTATGTTCTGATAGTAACGTCGTGTACCTCATGGCTAATTGGCTAATTGGCCATTAATGTAAGGTTATATAGCGTAAAGATATACTGTCTAGTACACATCAACAAAGGAAAATACAAACTAATAAATAATAAATGTTTACAACAAATGGTTATAGCAGAAAGCAACAGTGTTTTCAAATCGGGTAGTGATTTATACTTATTGCATGAGCATGAGACAATTTAGCATGTTCATTATTGATATTGCACGGTGAACAAATAGTGACATCATTACAAGAAGCAGTTGAGATCAAATTCCTCGTTGAGCCCTCGTGGTGCCAAGGAATCGAGACGATCTATCCAATAGGCTTCTCTTTGTTGTCTTCTTTTTTTCAAATCAGCATATATGCTTGTCATTTCCAGGGTTTCCAAAATTTGGAACTTGACTTGAGAGATGTTATGTTGCTTTGCATTAAAGTGTCTTGCTACGGCTGAATTGATGTTCACTACTCTCTTTTATCGCAATGAATTCATATTTTGAATATAAGAATGAATTTTACATCCAAACTTCCGGAACAGCCATGGGAGCAACAATGGCACCAGCTTACGCTAATGCGTTTATGTACCAATTCGAGACGACCCATATCTTGCAAAAACCCGAATGGCAGAACAAATTGAAAACATGGGTGCGTTATATAGATGATATATTCGGTATCTGGCAAGGCACAAGAGAAGAACTTAATGAGTTCCAAGTTCCAAATTTTGGAAACCCTGGAAATGACAAGCATATATGCTGATTTGAAAAAAAGAAGACAACAAAGAGAAGCCTATTGGATAGATCGTCTCGATTCCTTGGCACCACGAGGGCTCAACGAGGAATTTGATCTCAACTGCTTCTTGTAATGATGTCACTATTTGTTCACCGTGCAATATCAATAATGAACATGCTAAATTGTCTCATGCTCATGCAATAAGTATAAATCACTACCCGATTTGAAAACACTGTTGCTTTCTGCTATAACCATTTGTTGTAAACATTTATTATTTATTAGTTTGTATTTTCCTTTGTTGATGTGTACTAGACAGTATATCTTTACGCTATATAACCTTACATTAATGGCCAATTAGCCAATTAGCCATGAGGTACACGACGTTACTATCAGAACATACATGTGCTAGAGGTTCAACTTAAAATACACAGATATCATGAAGCTTTAATATCTTTACATGTGCAATTAATATCTTAACATTCACATCCCTTACATTTGCCATTTATATTTCACACTCTATGCCACTCATGTCCCAGTATTGCCTCTACCAATATGGCCGACTTGGTTATACACAAACGGCCATTTTGTTTACATAACGTTGCCCAGGGCAACGACACGAACCGCGAGCCTCAGACGCTGTTCGGAGTTGATCGAGCAAGACGTAGCTCAGAACGCTCCAGGTAAGCCATACCTTTGCACAAAGCGACGCGAAGTAAGATCGCGTATAGATCAATAGCAGCTAATTACTCGGAGGAGATAACACATTTTTTCTCCCCACACTAGGCAGTGCTTCATAGAGAAACACCACACGCGGACAGCACGAGTGGGTTGCATACTGACACACAGGTTAGTGAAATGTTTAACTAGCCACAGGTATTCTCACACAATATAGTACAACTACCAACACTCTGGTACAATAAGCACACGCTGCCTAACTTTACCTTTAAGCAACATAGTCACCAAAAAGGCTTAATCGGCAATTCTAGTACGCAGTTGATTAGTCCCATTAATTGTTTGAATTATAGAGCAATATCATTATCTGTGCAAATATTGTATTTTTACTGTCTACAATCATGTATGCTCACTTGTTTGTTTTTTCTCCTTTCTCCAATCTCACTTTTTTGTTAAATATTTGTTTGTCCTTGTGGGCGCCCTGTTTGTTTATTATGATTGTTTTGTTTATTATGATTGTTTTGGTTATTAATTCTTGAATATCTGGTTGCTACACATGACGTACGGAACAATTATTAATTTAAACATTGTAAACCTTCTAAATCCACCTATAATGCATTATTATGTGTGTAGTACTAACCTGGCTCTGACGAAGGATATACATCCGAAATGCATTAGCCAGATGGGTTTTCTGTTTTGCCTCAACTGAGATAATTAGCTTCTTTGGTGAAGTTTAACCAATTAAGCACAATTTTTATGAGCTTTATTAACACAGCAATTGAAAAATTAAAAAATATACATATCTGTGAATTACGATTGAAGTTGGATTTTATTAACTGAACAACGATCACAAAAGAAATTGATTAACCCTTAGTGGGAATCAAGGGTGTGCGGCCCACACCGAAGGCACTGTTGCCTCGGTCTCTTTTTCTCCATGTTCATTTTCTGTGCCCAACACGGTGGCACATGATAGTGGGCTGCACCCCATTAACATATTTATTTACAAAATAACATTCCATTGGAAACGAAATACACTATCAAGAAAGTAAGCTGTGCACTCTCGCCCCTCTCTCTTATCAAGTGCAAGCTAGGCCCATTGGGTATTGTCAGTGGTTTGGTAGGGCCGGGGTCATGGGTGAGCCTCATGCCCCAGGCAATTCACCCATGACTTGTACTCCTACCATGTGCTGCTTATGGTGACACACATCAGAATGTGCTGCTAACAATATGTTTGTTAAAGGAGAGTTATAGTTTTTTCATCCATGCTAAACGTTTAATTATAAATAACGTACAGTGAACGTCATGAAACTTCTTCAGTTTAAAAACGGATGAATTTCAGTGAACACACTTTATTACAGGGACATTATGGTAAAGTTGCACTAATACAAACGTGTGAAATTGATGAAAAAAGATTGTTAAAGGGAAACTAGTTTTAAGTATCACCAAAAAAACCTTTGAAATTCAATGAAAAAACTGCTAGAGGGACATTATTGTTACGTTTCTGTAATTAAAACCTATGAAATTCTGAGAAAAACTGTGTTACAGGGACGTTATAGTTGCAGCGCAAAAGAAAAAAAAACAGAGAAATTCTCCAGTTAAGGTAAGCTATGCGACCATAACTCACGCCCCGACCATGTACTGCTCATTAATAGATTAGCCTGATTTCAGCGATTGTATTTATAACTGTTGCATTTATAACTAGTTCATACTATGGATGGCAAAAGCAGACTAGGCCCATTTAGCCTGTATTATGTTCACCTATCCCCGTGCACACATCCCATCCATCCAAAGGCAAAATCCTCCTGTGTCAGTTGCCAGCAGTGTACAATCACCCACACCTCATCAATGAAATGTACATTTCAGACAATCAGGTGTATGGAATATCCCTAACACCCCGATTGGCTGGATTGCATTCAAACAAGTTTGCAGAACATTCCGGTTCCATATTGGCCACTTCTCCGGTAGGTTGGATTCTGCACAAACAGAGAAGGGGGGCTTCCAAAGAAAATGTGGTGCTGTAGGAGTAGATGGCATAAGGTCGACCAATTCTGCCATCTTCTTCCTCGGTACACTATGGAGCATTTTGTCCATCACTAATCATAAGTCATCAATATGGATCCCAGAAATGTAACTTCTATATAAGAACATCAGCTGAGAAACAGTCATCATCATCTTTGGCTTTGCCTGGTGTTTAGAAACGTGGAGTTGTCGTAATTCTTGATAATATAAATGGGTGCTTTGTGTTGGTACACACCTTAATAAAGAGAGTAGCAATGATCTTCTAAAATATCTGTCTCCAAAATGGATAACACACATAGGGCCTCATTACAACTCAGGCGGTAAGGGTTTTACGGCGGCGTAAACAGCGCCGACCCTTACCGCCTGAGTACGAGGTCCCTTAGCGCCATGGCGGACTTAACACCTGCTTTTAGCAGGTGTGAAAATCCATGGCGCTAAGGGACCATGGAGTTAATTACGCCACCGTAATTTACGGTGGCGTAATTAACGCCTTCCCCACTCCCATTATGCCCTATGGGGCAAAATGGGAATGGGGAAGGGAAAATGGGAAAATGGGGATTTACCGCCCCGCCAAGGTTGGAATGGGGCGGTAAGTCTGCCTACCACCATGGCGTAAACATAGTTTACGCCATGGTGGTAAAGTCACGGCCCAGGCCCAGGCCCGGGAACTTACCGCCTGGGTCGTAATGATGGTCATAGGAAGGATATAGTAATCCACATCCACAATCCAGCAAGTGAGGTGAATATCTTCCCACAGACATAGTTCTTTTTTGTTAATACTGTTGTCATAGCCAGCTTGATTTATTTGTAAATCGGTTTCTTAGATTTGAAAAGGTCCATGATCTACTTGAGCAGTTTATTTTTATTTATTTATTTATTTGTAGAGGAACCTAAGCATATTGGGCGTCAAAGCGCTTTCACGTATAAAGCATTACTATGAGTAGTAAACAAAACAAGGAAATAAGAGCGAGCCATTCAAAAGTCAATCCATGGCGGGCCATGAGAATTATGTAAAGTGTTATTTTCAGATGTTTTTTGAAAGAGACAATATTAGAATCAAGGCACAAGCACTGTGGTAGCATATTCCACCAACTGAGGCTGACGTTTGGAAAGATCTGCCACCAGCACGACTTCTCTTGAAGCATTTATTAGGAGTTGTGTGCTTGAGCGGAGGGAGCGAGATGGTTTATAGGATCGAAGTTGAGCCTTAAGGTATGAGGGAGCGTCCCTACACACAAACACATATATTAATGATGGTCTTGGTTTTGAATTTACTCTCTGGCCAACTGTCAGCCATTGCAGGCTTGTCAGTGTTGGTGTGGTATGAGATGGTCTGGGTATGTTAGGCACAATCCGAGTGGCCACGTTCTGTGTCACTTGGAGCCTTGCGGCTTCGTATGATGGGGTTTTGGCAAGCAGTGCATTTCCATAGTCATCGTTTTTTTTTTTTTAATTTGCACTAATATTGTAACACTGTGATTACTAATACCATATGGAATCACTTAATCCTTTGTCGTGGAGGCATTGCTTGCATTTCAATAGATTGTGTGATGTGGTCACGCGTTCATCACCCACAGGACGAATGTGGGCAACACTGGGGGCTAAAGAAAAACACCAATTCTGTGATGCAACTCCAGAAGGTGGTAAATCGAGAATCCCCCAGAGTTGCCTCACTGATTTCCGATGCCTCGATTCAGAGGGTCAATGGTTGTCCTAGTTAGGACAGGTCAAGTGTAATTCCCAGGGACACAGGAATTTCTTGATACATAGTGATGAGAGTCTAGGCGGAGTGATGATCAGGATCGCACTTGGTTCACCTATCCCCTGAAAATCAGCATCACAAAAGTATTTGAAGGTTTCAAAGGCAGGTGAGGGAATCCCTGAACACTCTGTGCTCCAAATGAGGTTTGATGTGTGCAGTGAGCTTGAAAATCCAGCACCCATCGGTGGTCCACATTTTGGCACAGAATCCAACCGTGACCCAACAGCAAAACCGACAGCAAAGGGGGGAATCATAGAGATGGGATATCTGTGCTTAGTGCACAATTGCTCACAAGTGAAGGTCCCTCTTACCCATAAATAAAGCAGGCAAATGCCACTTGACAACATGGCATGCTAGCGTTTTCTAACCTCAGACCATGGGGCCTGAGGCACAAGCCAATTCTGCTCATTAAAGAATTCACAACACCTGAGTTTGAATGATGGAAATGCATGCACCCAGGTCGGAGGCAGACCCATTAGTCAAGGACCAATCATGAGAAATTAACCAGATGGGGAAATTGACCCACAAATCAAATCCAATATGTCTCCAATCATTCTATAAGCGCCTTTATGAAAGGAGTTAAACAACTCCTTATTCTGTGGATTTTAGCATGTAATTGCAGAGAGAGATTAGTGAGTTTAGAAGAAGTATTAGCAAGTCAGAACCTGTGTTGGCAAAGCCAACAAGGCCAAATAGAGACCAGGAGAGATAGAAGGAGGTAGCTCTGGCAGATAACTCTCAGGGTAACCAAGACCAGTTTACGAAGACAGGCTAGACAAGGTGGCCTTCTGAGAACCTGGGTCCACAGGTTGGCAGGGTTCAGGTTGTGAAGATAAGGATGAAAAGATAAGCTAGCTGTAGACTCTATTCCAGGCAGTGGAGGCATCAGAAAGTACACCACCGCAAGCTAATGAAACTTACAACACCTTAATAACTCAGGTGAAGGGGTCATATTAGTAACCACCAGGGTGGCTACATACCTGTGAAGAAAATAGAAAGTCATAGTGAAAACGTGATACAATACAGGCTTTGCCCAAATATCATAGTTAAGACAACACCGGAGACAGAGAGAAATTGTTCATTTGAGGCCCGGATAAAGATAAAGACAAAGGGCCTCATTACGAGCATGGCGGTAGCCGTGCATGTATGTCAGGCATGGCTACCGCCATGCTCTCTACCGGCCACGCCACCCGCCATTGAGCAATAACCAGCCCATTACCAGTTGAATGGGCCGGGAATTGCCCATTCGCGGGTGGCGGTATTGCCATGCTCCCAATTCCCATTCTGCCCCATAGGGCAGTATGGGGTTGGCGAGCAGGGTTGCACCACGGTGCAATCACAAGTTCTGCTCGCGGGTGCAGCACAGCCCACCAGGTAAAACCTGGCAGGCTGTCAGGAACCAGCGAGCAGAACTCGTAATTTGGTGGGACGGTATGAACGGTGCTTTACCGGCACCGTTCATACCGTCACCACCAGGGTCCTAATGAGGCCTAAAGACTCAATAGTGGTCTGCATCAAGAAATAGGCAAAGACAAATGATTTTGCCGTGGTACTATAAACCACCCTGATAATGCGAGTGGCTTGAAATACACTCTTGCATACAGAATCCCATAATTGTGTGAAGTAGATAAGGGAATTGGATTTTGAGCCTCTTGACACAATGACATTCATTACGACCCAGGTGGTAAGTTACCGCCTGGGCCGTGACTTTACCACCATGGCGTAAACTACGTTTACGCCATGGTGGTTGGCGGACTTACTGCCCAATTCCGAGGTTGGCGGGGCGGTAAGTCCCCAATCCCCATTTACCCTTCCCCATTCCCATTTTTGCCCCATAGGGCATAATGGGAGTGGGGAAGGCGTTAATTACGCCACCGTAAATTACCGTGGCGTAATTAACTCCATGGTCCCTTAGCGCCATGGATTTTAACACCTGCTAAAAGCAGGTGTCAAATCCGCCATGGCGCTAAGGGACCTCGTACTCAGGCGGTAAGGGTCGGCGCTGTTTACGCCGCCGTAAAACCCTTACCGCCTGAGTCGTAATGAGGCCCAATGTCCTTTAGAATGAGGTTTACAGCTAATTTTGTTGTCTACCATAACTCTTAGGCCCAGTATTTGTTCATATAACCCTAAGCCTACAATTAGACTCCAGATGAGGAGCTGTATATCTCAGTATCTCTGTAGACAGAACACCACCACTAATCCAAAAGTGACCAAAGCACAACAGAGTGGGAAGGTAGATCCCACACAATGGGGGACTGTTTGTCCTTACCTTTTGTGAGAAACCTGAAGGTGTCTCCCTGGCTAGTCCCCAGGGATCTGTCATCCAGGTGGCCAGGACACGGCCATCACTATTGTATGCAGTTTCGGGGGGGTGAACTAGTGAGGGAGGATCACCTGGATGGGGGTCCTTGGGGAGCAGGAGCGCGACACTGACAGGTGAGATGCAATATGATCTTTTGATACCTTTTTCCCATCCTACCACGCAGGATGTTCCAAAAAACTGCCCCTCTCTTTTTCCCCCATAAGCACTTTCACACAACAAGGAAGACAACGGTCTAACACCAGAGCCGTTTACCCAACATGGCCCAATACAAGGGTCAGGCAACGTCAGGCAATGGACCAGAATCACACACATCTGATGGTCCTTAACCTTCCCCACAGGGATAAAAGGTCTAGCACACAAGGACAAGAAGAGCGAGGTAGACAGCATGACGAGACAGCTTTCCCGACCCGGCAGTTCAAAACGAGGAGATAGGCAGCAAATATCGAGAGGCTGACAAGGAGAGATGATACCTTGCCCTTTTTGACTCACGAAACCTAAGCAGAGGGAATCGTAAGGCATGGACAGTAGTCCAAGTGTCTTGGAGCAGATGTCACCGGTACACAGAGCGTGCCTACGATGATAGGCCGGAGTGAGGGAAACTCCTGCTACCTTGGTACCAGCCTTGACTCAAGATCCAAGTAAAGCCAAGCGGTTCATTACAGCCGGTGTTTCAAAGGGAGAACCGATAAGAACTGGGCTGTGTTGAATGAAAGTCGCAAATTGGCATATGAAGAAGGTTTCAAAGACCTGTAAAAGTGTTAAGGGAAGACAAGCTGCAGAGGGAACTGGCACCACGTGGGTGCTGACTCGAGAAACCCTGGTCGATCGCATGTTGATTGCGACTACATATACCAGAAGGGCGTAGGAGAGCTGCCAAAAATAGGTCAAAATGGTGATAATGGAGCTCTAGCAAAATCCCTGTACAATCAAAACTCTTTGACTGACAAACTGTAAGAAAGTAAAGGAAGTGAATCCGCAATCATAAAAAGTCTGAGGAAATTGAGAAGTGGCAAGAGTGAACCCGGTAGTGCTAATGAGAGGGGCCAAAGTCTAAAGTCCATGATGAACTGTCTATAACCATTGCGAGAGTGAACCCGGCAGAGGGAAGTCAACAACCAAAGGTCGGTGAAAGTGAACCCGGTCGAGGGAAACCGTCAACCAAAAGGTTGGTGAGAGTGAACCTGGCAGAGGGAAACTGACACCTAAAAGGTGGCAAGAGTGAACCCAGAAGAGGGAAACCAGTAATGAGCGGCAAAGCCCAAAAACCTGTTTTAAAAAGACATTAACATTTGTGAAAACAAGAAGTATCGCAAGACAAGAGGAAGGAAAGTGTCACACTTTTCATTTGGGATCCGAGGCAGGTCGAGGGAGATCCAGGGGTGAAATGCTATCACTCAAAGTTCATTGAAAAAGGAACTGTTTAGTTGATTTTTTGAATATGAGTGGTGAAGGGTCAAAGCCCGGAAGCGGGGGAATCAGGGGTGACCCTGTCAGCTACAATCTACGTCAAACAGAATCTTTTTGTTTGTTTGTTGGATACATCAGGCCTCAAAGGCAAGAGACCTTTGAATGAAAAGAAACTTTACCATCAAAGAACCTGATAGCTGGAATGGAACTGGTGCTGAGACAGCTTGAGTGTGTGCTGTGCTACAAAATCCTACCTTTCCCCATGCTGAGCACGTGGGGAATGGAAACCCCTAGCAATCACATCCTGACTTATTATTTGGAACACTTATTTTATTTATTGAAACCCTATCCCTCACTCTTTCTATAATTAGTTGTAAGGAATTGGCAGCAGGTTTTTTCCTAGTATAGGCTCTTTTATTTTGACACAACACCACTAGGACTGCCTAGTTTTTCATTTCATTGTAATTTTTCCACCCTACATGTATTGTTCAATAAACACCCTTGAACTGTGATCACTTGTCTGTCTTTACTGTTGCCACAATTAGTTCCTTTAAACACTTTAAACATGATGGTTCACTGATGAGACTTTGGCAGGATGAGAAATAAGCCTTGCTTGAACGTATATACTAAATTCGAGGAGATCTTCAGTCTTGTTGTTGGCTTGTTGGCCCTAAAGGTAACTTGTTTGGTTCTAAATACAAGTTGTGACAACTATATACCACTGAGTTTAAGTGTCTGTACCTCCGATACTCTTGAAAAATGGTTTGACCAATTAGATGGCACATGATCTGTAGGTATGTCTCAGATCCTTGATCCTGAAAAAACCTAGGAAACTAGACTGGGCTGTTAATCTATGTTACCAGTATTCTCCTGCTATGTAAGGCTAGCCTGCTGGATTGCCTAGACACCTTCAATTAATAGGGCCTCCTTTTATATGTCACTATGTATCCCTCTACCAGTGACCCACCCTTTGTTCTACTCTTCTGACACTTCAACACCTCAGACCTGGGAAGCATATATAGTGTGTTCCCCTGTCCATCTTCAATTGAGTCTTGTGAAGTGGAGCCTGTAGAAACAAATTTAACTGAGCTAGAGAAAAACAGTGTGTTCTGGAATAAGATAAAACAAATAAAGTTAGTGCATCAGGCAGGTGCTCTCTCCAGATAAAGCTAAGTATACTACCCAGATTCAAACCCTCCAGAACTAAAGCTCACACGGAGGCCCGCGAGATACTACCGTGGGTCCATAATATCAACCTATTCAAACAACTGGTATGGTGGAAGCCTCACAACAAGGCATACTCCGAACCTCCAAAATAGCCCATTCATAGTACAGCAACTTGTAGTTAGAGAAACTCCTGATTCCTTCTTTACCAATTTCAAAAGTGTAGCAGACACTGCTGTGTGGGCCTGGGTTAGATGAGCAACCCCTTTCATGTCAGCCCAGGCTATTGGGCCCCCAAAACTCTCAAATGTCCTTCCCAGTACTTAGTTTAGAAAGGAGGTTGGCATGCCTTCTCAGTTCTCTGGGAGTTTTGAACATCAGGGTTTCCCAAACTCTTCTTCTGTTGAGTCCATAGCAGCAGGCTTTCCTTTGTTCCATACCCAAGAACTGCTGCTCACCCACAAGCATGAATATTCCAGCACTTAACCCCAACTCCACTTCCCCTCTTCTTGCTGCCCTTGCACGTTCTGAATACTCACAAGGCAAAGCAGGTTTGTCTTTATCTTCCACTGTATTCATTGTTTTCTATCCCACGTTCCCTCCCTGTTGTCCTGTAGGCACTTTGACACAGAATTGACTTACTGTATGCCTAACAAATGACTTACTGTGTGCCTAACAAATGCACAATAAATAAAATAAATAAATACGACTCACTCTGGCACTTAGTCTAGCCAGCAGATGGGTCAATGTGAGTAGCATGCAGAGAGAGGGATCTTTTGAATCCTACATTAACTTGGTCATTCTTCTTAGTCAACCATCTGATGTTCCCACCACTTCCTCTTCTGATCTGCCTTTACTTCCTCGTGTTACTCCATCCTTCTACGCTCTTAATAATCCAATCTAATCTGATCTAGTTTCCCAACGTGGTGCTATCACCTCCAAACTACCACTTCTTCCTCTTGGGGTTGTCATTTTCTTGCTATCATCAGTTCCACCTCCTCTGTACTTCTGGAGCAACCTACAATTTCCAACTCCTCTATATCATCTTTGCTCCCTGATCTTATCACCTACCCTGTAACACTTTCACCCACTGATGTCATCACATTTTAATGTCCCTTTTTTCTTATCACCTCTGATGACCACCATCTCTTTTTGATGTTGCCATCTCCTTCTGCATCCTTGCTTTCAGCTCTCACTGCTGCCACCTCTCCAACCTCTTCGCTATCTCTATCCTCTGCTTTCTTCAACTCTCTCCAATCTTGAGCTATGCCAAACCTGAGCCTTCTGCCCCACTATCCCCCACCAGCTGAGTGGTGTTTCTACTTTTTATAGTGCTTTACTTTGTCTCCCTGGGTTGTGCTTCTGGTGAGGGTCTGCACCTGTATCTTGTAATTCGGGCAGGGTTTAGATTGACTGCTGATCCTAGATGCACTTTGACCTGAGGGGGCTGCACAAACCTTCATCTGCCTTGCTTACAATATTGGACAGCATGTTCTCCCTCACTTAGGCTGCCTGTTCAGGGCCCGCTCTCCCGTTTACTTATCGATGGAGTTATGCAATGTGAAAACTCTTGGGTAGGTGTTTAAACTGTTTGGATGCCTGATAGTGTTAGTTTACTCTCAATCTGTGATGGAACCAACTCCTGACAGACAACAGTGTCCTACTTTTGTTCCAGACGTGGTAAAGTCTGCAGCCAAATATTGACAGGCTTGCAACATTGTATCAGGCATGGGTACCTGGGGCCCTTGTACAGATAAATATGTTGTTGGAAATCTGTCAATTTGCAACATTGTATCAAGCAGGGATCTCCAGAGTTCACAGAGTGAACACTGAGGTTTATAATTATTTTTTCTGAGTAAGTAAACTGTAACAGTATCAACAGTATCAAAATACAACCTGTTAGTGTCAGGTGAATGAAATTGACTTTTCCTAAATAAAAGCATGTACTTCACTTTGCTAAGACTTGGATTTGTCTAGAAAGAACCTCAAGCTCTCTGCGTTGGGTAGGGTAATAGTTATGCTGGCTGCCCTGGCTGCATTCATTTGAAACTGGTTGGGTGCACATCTGGGATCCTCTCAGTCAGTTGGTGCCTGGACATTGGAGTTTGATAGCACATGGCAAAATTTGAAATTGTTAGCATGTTTGTTTCCAGGCACCACATAAAGTTATGACACACCCTGCTTTGTATTGTAAATGTTCCATTTCCATGAATGCATATATAAAAAAAACATGTGCATAGAAAAATCCCAAACCATGGCATGGCCATTCTATTGGTACGCCATACAAATATATAGAGGGGGAAACCCCAAAAAAACTACTCTTGCAGGGAGTGATTTCACTACCTTTTGATTTGGGGATTAGAGAGACGTATACAGAGCAACAAGGGAGAATTATACACAACAGCACTTCCAAAAAGTTAATTAGTACTCACAAAATATATACATTTTATTCATAATCCATAAAAAAACACAGTAAAAATCAAACATTTATAAAAACAAAGTGCTAGTGACATCGAAAAAAGCCTTGCAGTTGAATAGCAGCAATTCATTCCTGATGTGTTGATGGCATCAGTTTACATCATCCTTATAATTCATTTAGCATGTAGAGATGAAGTTTGATTCATAAAGATCTCAATACGTATCTAATATATCGAATTACTAGTATTGGTACGCCATGCCACATAATGAAAGTTGCCGTTGAGAGATACAGTATACTTAACTGTAACACGTGTGCATACCATTGTGCTAATATGTAAAGAGACTCATTGTTCTGTCCTGGCATTTAATTAGAAAGGTGTGAAGGAAAGGCATACACGTTCAGAGGGATTTGTTTTAGGCAGATTTGGGGAAGGGAACAAGATATACACGCCCACCATGCATTCTGGCTGCAAAAAAACATGTTTTTTCATGAGCATGTCATTTTCATACTGGCATTAAAGATGAGGATTCCAATTGAATCCACCCATCTTTGCACCTTGTAATAAAGGGTGGATTCTAATGAAATCTATTCTAAAAACTGTCAGCCATGCATACATGTCAGGCAGCATTTACAGTTTTTGAAAAAACGCAGTGCAGAAAAATGGTTCAACATTAAATCGGCTTGATTTAACATTTTTATTTTCTAGCAAAATCGCAGTCAATGCGGGGCCATTGCTCAGGGGATGGCCAACGGCAAGGATTCCTGCCTGTCTTTGCCTGTCCAGGGCTGGTCGGCGGGCTTGGTGCAGCATACTCTTCTTCACCGCTTGGGTCCCAATCCACAACCTCGTTCCTCCCATGCCACACTTCTACACACAAGGTAAGGTTGGCTTGCCCATCATCCTGCTGGCCATCGACATTCTCAAAATCAGTGATACAATGTTGGTGTCCTTTGAATGTTCCTCATCCTGATCCCTGTGTTCTCAACCACACTTGCCTCTAACTTTGTCTTGACTACCTCCCCCAGCTGACTCCAATGTTGAATTTGCATCTCGTTCTATGTCTGCTCTCCGTTGATCGGCCTCTACTTACAATCGTTCTGCCCTCATGGAGCCCATCTTTTCGCATATCCACCAGTGCAACCTGTGGAGCACTATCATCCCCGGGTGGTATCTTGCACTTGTACCTGCCCGCACACACCAATGCTGTTTTTTTTTATTCCGCCTTGTGTCACCTCTGCACCCAATTGAACTGCAAACTACTGACTTTATCTCCTCAGCATGCCCTGTGCCGTATCTGCATTTGACATGTGCCATCCAGTCTATGTTTCCGCTGTAATTCAGTAAACTGCAACACACACAACCTTTATCCCAACTGCCTGTCTATATGTCTGATGTAGCTCCTTCCCAATCTGTATATGTGCACCTACTGAACAAGAAAATATCGAGGCTGAGTACCACAAAAGGGAATACACCAATCACAGGCTGAAAAGATTCACAAATTCTGCACAGTCACAAAGAAACACAGATAGCTATTTGGCTCTCAACACCCCACAATGAGTACCAACCCGTCAGATAGAGGAGAGAGAGTGCTGGACATTAGAAACATTTGTGCTTTTATACAATTCTGAGTAATATTGTCCAGCCTCTCTACATGTTAATAATTTGTGGTCTAGAGTTCGTGCCTAGTTCACATACAGTTTATACAATAATATGCGAAGGATTACACAGGTTTGCATTTCCATGAAGACACAATGACGATATATGTTCTCAAATCCTGCAGCAAGCAATGTTTGTTGTCGCCTTACAATTGCATTCAGCCTGTGTCCACGCTCGAGGTTTGCTTTATATTGTCCCAATGTTTATACAAGGATGAGGATTGTGTGTGCAGACAATACTTAGATGACAGTTCATATGGAGCACAAGGTCTCTTTACCCAGTCTAAACAGTTGGCTCTTGGACAGCCTAAACATTAACAGAGCTCAAAGGTCAGGAGGCTTGGTTGCAAGGCGTGGCTGACCTCTTTCCTCTCCAATCGACCCTCCCAGGTCCAACTGGGGTCCTTCCTCTCTGACATCTATTTCTCTACCTGTGGTGTCCCCCAGGGATCTAACCTCTCTCCCTGGCTGTTCAACCAGTATCTGGCACTCCTTGCCCACTGCATCGCCGCTCTCTGCCCCAACATTCAGTGCTATGCGGATGATACCCAGCTCATTTTCAGGCTACCCTCGGCCTCCTCCTCTCCTTCCCTCATCTCTGACTGTCTGTCTGCTATCCAGGAATGGTATGCCGCCAATGACCTCTGCCTGAATGCCAGTAAGACTGAGATTCTACTCATCGGCACACCCACTCCCTCCTTCCCTGCAGCTCTCTGGCCGGCCTCTCTAGGCCCTATTCCTGTTCCTACATGCAAGGTAAAAAATCTCAGGGTCATCTTCGACTCCACACTCTCCTTCTCTCCTCACATATCTGACGTCTCTAAGAAGTCACACTACCAGCTGCACCTCCTCAGAGGTATTCTTTCCTTTCCTCTCCTTCCCCCAGAAGCTCACTGTCTCCAGAGCCCTGGTTCTCTCGAAGCTGGACTACTGTAACAGCCTCTATCTAAATCTGCCTGCCTCTACTCTCCGCCCTCTGCAACTCATCCAGAACAGGACTGCGAGACTTGTCCTTGGCCTCAATCCCAGGGACCATGTGTCTCCAGGACTGAAATCCCTACACTGGCTCCCAGTGGCTGCGAGGATTAAGTTCAAAACCCTCTGCATTGTCCACAAGGCCTTCTGGTGCCTGGGGCCAAAATACCTTCAACTCTCTTCCTAAATATCTTCCTTCTCGAGCTCTTCGCTCATCCGCCTCCAACTCCCTTAGGGTCAGCTGCTTCTCCAAGCAACGAGTTGGTGGTAGATCTCTCTCCGTGGCAGGGGCCTCCCTCTGAAACAGCCTTCCTGCCTCCCTGAAACTTGAGGAGAACCATCTCCGGTTCTGGAAGCACCTCAAAACATTCCTCTTTGCTTCTGCTTTCTCTCCCCCTCTCCCCTGCTAAATTCCTGACTGAAACTGCTCACTCACCGATCTCGGTCCTTGGCCCAGCCACTCTCCCCTTGCACTGCCTCCCTGGCAACCCCTGCACTGCGGGACTGTCTCTGTATCCCTACAGCCCCCCTTCCCAGCACTTGTCTGCACTTACCTTGCACTTGCCACCAGCTGGCCCTTATTATTTATCTTGTTTTTCTACTACCCCTGTACTGCACTTTCCCCTCTCCCTTTCCCCTTGCACTTTTCCCTTCCCCTCTACCCATGCACTTACGCGATCTGAATGACACCTGGCCTAGTAGGATTGTTGTCTGTCTTCCCTTGTCCCCCCTCTCTGCCTCGTCGCACCTTGAAACACTTGTGTATAGGCGCATTACAAATGCCATATAATATCATATCATATCAAGCTGAAAAAACAGTCCACCATTTTAGAACAGAGAATACACAAACAGAAATCAAAATGGAGGATGATTCTAAAATGGCGGCAAAATCAATCCCAAATCAGAACTTTGCAGCGCGGTTTTCTTCATGGAGCGACTAGGCTTAGGCCAAGATAAATCAAAAGGAGGCACTATATGATTTCCGTTTAACACTACCATATCCTTTTAATGTACGATTGCCTGATGTAGCCCCCCATAACATGAGTTGAGGATTCACCAGTCTGTAGTATGTGCACCCACCATGTACTTTTAATGTATGCTTGCCTGATGTAGCCCCCATAACATGAGGTGAGGCTTTATCAGTTTGTATATTTGCACCTACCATGTTCTTTTCATGTATGTATGCATGCCTGATTTACTCCCCATAACATGAGGTGAGGCTTTAACATAATGCATATACGCTCTTAGCTTGTCCTGTGTCAAACACTTCCTGTAACTGGCGCCTAGATGCCTCAGGCCTTTGTGCACTGAAATAAATGCATAAATAAATAAATAAATAAATAAATAAATAAATAAATAAATAAATAAATAAATAAATAAATAAGACTTGTAAATGTGGAAATGTACATGGAGAGGACCCATGTTCATATACGAGCAATCATTAGCAGTCCTGTTCATGCTATGCCCACATTTTAGAAAACGACCACCACTGTGTCAAACTATGTACTCTTTCCCCAGTGGCACTGTAAAACAGAATTATGGGCACAGCTCCCAGGAATCAGAGATGAATGGTGATTTGTCACCTGCATCGAAAGATGCCATTCCCTGAGAGCCCTTCTCCACAACTAGGAGCACATTGGAAGTTCCCCTCTGCCACTAATTTACACGTAACTAACTGCTGGCAGCTAAATTATTCTGCCCAGCCATCAAGAATGCTTTGGTCAGTCAGAATCTTTTAGTGTTCTCGATCTCTGAATGGAGACCCAAATGCTCTAGGAGAAGAACCTTTTTTAAAGGTCAATGCAAAGAGGAAGAAAAAGTCTACTTCATTGAGAAGTTACACTGATGTACTGTGTGTCTTTTGCTATTACATTACAATATTAGCAAGTAGTATTGTGTGGCGTGTTTATTTCCATCTGCAAGAGTGGCATTACTTTTCTACTGTCATTGTAACACTTTAATATCGACACACACAACAGATTCTGAATTGAAATAAAACACTTTACTAACTTAAAAGTCAGGGTGGAAAAATGCCTAACTGGCCCTATGCTAAAGTGAGATTTCCCTACCTAAATGAAACTAAGGAAAGTCTGAGTCAAGAGTTCAACATAAGAATCTGTCTGTGTCCAAACTCTATACTTTCCCTCACAACTAAATCTATACAATGTGTAGGGATGTCAATAACCAAAAGAAAACAGTGTTTAACACAAAGTTCTAAGCTTCTTCCAGCTTGCAGCTTCCTTTCAGCTTGCTTCCACGAATGGATATTTTGTTATAGCTAGGTTAAACATTGTGTCTTAAAACCATTGATCCCAATGCTGTACCACCAGTGTAAAGACTGGAGAGGGTATCTGTACTTCTGCCCCCTATATGGTAGAGTAAAGACAGAGAACACCCCAGCCAAGGTTCTCTAGTGTGGTGTATGGACGGGCAACCAAGATTTAAGATCTCAGTAGGTGATGCAGGCAGGTTTTCAAGTACAGTCAGCCTAATTATGAGTTAGGCAGTAAGTGGTAAAATTGAAGGTAACTGAGCAACTGCCAATTGTACCACTACACCAAAGTATGAGGTTGGGTTTTGAGTGGAGGATTTTCTTCCAGCAAAAACCTGGAGGTAAATCTTCCCACTCAATGCTGAAAAATTAGCAGAATTGCCGTAATTACTGCAGCAGCAATTCTGCCACAGTAATTTCACAAAAAAAGCCCAATTGGGTCCAAACAAACCCAAAATAAATTGGGTTTACACCACCACCACCACTTGTAATCAGGCAGAAATTCTGCCTGACCAAGTGGCAGAAAACAGTAATTCCGTAGGGCAATATTTTGGCAGGTTTAACAGCTGAATTTCTGCCTAACTAGTAATGAGGCCCAGTGTTTCACCGAAGCACCCACAAAGGAATGTCCACACACTATATTAGGTGATAGCACAGTTTCTTTATATAAAATAAGGTTGCTACTCCTAGAAGTATATATTTTCTCAAGAGGATAGCTCAGGGGCAAAGTGCTCACCTTGGAAGCAAGACGACACAGAGCAACACAGGTTCAATCCCTGGGTCCGCGCTTAGAAACCTCTGCGTATTAAGCATGTTATAAATAACCTATCATGTCATACATATAAATAATAACAGTTTGTACTTGGAAATACTTATTCAAAGAATGGCAAATATATACACTCTATGTGATACCACACAATACTTAAAATCAGTGATAGATTCACTAACTGCAGACAGTTTTAAATAGGCATGTTCATTCTTAAGTGAATCAGCATAGAATAGGAAAGAAAGGCAGGTTAGTTGTGAACAGTGGCAGAATGCTTTCTTTAGATTAAATAGATAATTAAGTGTGAAGATCCCCCTACGTGGGCAACCTTTAAGGGAAAAGTTATATGGCAGTTATATTGCAGTGAAACCAAACGTTTTTGGGCAAGAATCAGGCAAATTATAATGAGTGTATGTTCAAATGATCACTTTAACATATTGCAGTGATTAACACTTTTGAAACTAAATGTAGGCTGAAACCCAGGAAGTATCAAATGTGAGCATATATTGGGACATTTCGCAATTGTCTAAAAACAACATACCTTACAGGTGGGATTCGAACCCAGGGTTTCAAGCAAGTGACCACTATTTCTCACATCTACACATTTGGAACGCCATAAGTAATGGTAGGAGTTTAATCACCATATCTACCAGTGGAATGCACTTGGTAATCGAGTATAACTATTTTCTTTTTTACATTAGGAGAAGACAGTACAAATAAATGTCTGTCTAGTTGTATATTGATAAAGCCATAAATATTACAACCATCTTTCAAACACTATAATGTGAAATGTTGTACTTATTACCAGCATGTGAGATTCAACATGTAATTAACCTGAGTTTTCTTTTCCTTTTCTTTTGCATTTTCTCTCATTTCCATTTATTCCTAACTTACACCCCTCCCTAATCTCTGTCCACATATGCATTGTTTTTATATTTTTGTGATCAATAGTGATGCAATGACTATGAGATACACCCTGTTTTGAAAAGGCTCAGCATGAGCCAAAACACATGTCAATAAAAAGGGCTCTCCCATGTTGAATTTCATAACTCAAAACAAGTGTGACGCAGTCACAGTGTGAAAACCCCTGAAAATTCAGTTTCAGTCAGGGCTGTCTGATTCTTTGTTCACACACACAGAAACCAGACACCCACATCAGAGAATGTGAGTTGACTTCCAACTCCATTCACACAGGTCCCACACCTCAGGTGTACCCACAGCACACAGCCCCTGGGAAGGCTCCAATCAGTCTGACTGGAGGCATCCCCAGAGCCAAATATGTATTTCCACCCAATAGCAAGTCAAGAGGAAAGGGAACAGAGACATAAATATTGTTTCCACCCAACAGCTCTTCAGCAGGAAGGGACACAGTCAGGGCTTCCCAGGACTTTGGGAAACAATGTAAAAGACAATAGAAACCAAGAGGCCACAGTGGCCATCATGCCGTTGTGGAGGATCCCATTGACTTCTATGGCAGAGCCTGGGTATTCCAAAAATGTAGGACACTCAGAGCCACTGCCAAGTTAGCATGTAGCTGCCATCAGCCCATACCCTGCTCTTTGGGCAACACACAGGTGCCCAGAAACACACATAAGTGGTACAAGGGTGTCCTCCACAACCATGGGTGCCATAAGGGTATCCCATGGCTGTTGTTCACTAAATTATCAACTGAAGAGCTGCACTGCCAGAGGTCCAAGCTGGACCTCAGTGCCAGAAAACAACATAAGGAAAACACACACAGAGAAGTGATAGGACAAGGACTAGGAGGCCCTCTCCCTCAATAAGGCATTTCCAGCATCACAGTCAAGTCCCGTTGAACCCAGAGAATGTATGCAACACCAGGGAGAGACAAGAGGGACTATGATCAAGACCTTTTTTGGATTGAACTTTCTTTTGATTCATTTCCATAGAAAGATATGATTTGAAGTGAACCAAAGGTGTGCATTTCAGGGGGAAGACTTGCCTGATAGACAGTTCATGGAACATACTATTTATTTGCCCTTGTTTGCCAAGGAACTGCCACTTTGGCACCACTCTTGAACCTGGTGCTTAAATGGTAAGGAAATAAGTGGCAAGGGTCAAAATGTTGAAAATGAAGCTAAAAGAAAACAGGCACAATTAAAAGGTGGTTTAGGTGTGGTAGCACCTTTCACTTCGCAAATACAGAGAAATGTCATTGATTAAAGACTGAATGATGTCACAAATGTGGTAAGAAGGGGCATTTTGCCCACAAGAAATTGGTGAATTTCCTGATGAGGATGAACGTGATGATGGACATTATTAATGTGCTGAAGGAGTTAGGCAGTCGGTCAGCCAAGTTGCTTCTAAACCCAAACAAGGAGAAAAACGACATGCGTTTGTGTAAGTCAACAGGGCTGAGATCTCCCTGCCAGTGGACATGGGGTCGGACTATACCATCATTGAAAGCGATGTGTGGAAAGAGAAATTTCAAGGCTTATAGTTGGTTCCTCTAAGAGTAAAGGCAAATGCCTATGATGGTGTCCACATTGAAATTTTAGGAATGATCAGAGGTTTCCTGGAGTCTAAGTGAAATAAATGGTAGCTAATGTGTATGTCTCTGAAAAGGAATGAAAGCTTCAAGGATGGTATGAGCGGATTGAGATGGGGATTGAGATTGACCCCAGTGTGTCAGGCCATGTGGTGATGGTGAATCAAGTGGACAGCCCTGAGAAACAGAGCAGTGATATTTTCAGGGAGTTATTTGGATGTCTCAAGGGGTATCATCATAAGATTACATTAAATAAGATGTTGTGCCCCTTGTTTTATGAGTGAGGAATATTCCTATTTCTTTGTTGGAGGAGGTAAAAAAGGAGGTCAATAAATTGATGAAGGATGGTTTTATTGAGGTTGTAGAGGATTCAGAGTGGGTTTCGCCCATGATGGTGGTCTGAACAAGCAATGGGCAGGTATGAATGCCGGATCAATGAAATTTATAAAACAAAATCCAGGATTGGATGGTGGTAAATGGCTTAGCCATCAATAGCTCAAAACCCAAGCTTTTACTAATTGGCTCAGAAAATAAACTCGAGAAGCTAGGACCCAGCTATAAGTCATTCTCCATAGATAGCTGCAAAATAGATGTCATGAGCAAGGTTAAAACGCTGGGCATTTACTTAGATAAGAACTTGAACATGAAGGTACAAGTGAACAGCCTCATTTCCTCTGCCTCTTATTTTATCAAGCTGTTTCTCTGCCTTAGACCGCTTGTGTCAGAAACAAATTCTGAAACACTGGCAAGGGCCATCATTGGATCGAAGATCGATTATTGTTGTAGTCTTCTGGTCGGTCTGCCATTATCGGATTTTCATCGACTCCAGGTCCTACAGAATGGAGCGGTCAGAGTTGTGAAATTCCTGACAAGAAGAGATCATGTGTCGGATGCACGCCGAAGCTTACACTGGTTACCTGTTCAGGCTATGGTTACTTTTAGGCTTCTCCTCATTACACATAAATGTGTACATGGAACAATGCCTACCTACCTCAAAGAAATGATCATTTCTAAAAAAAAACATCAGAACTCTCAGATCGGATGAAACTAAAACTCTACATGTCCCATGTTTGAAAACTAAGAAATCAAGGGATGCTGCTTTTACATTCGGCGCTCCCCAGAAGTGGAATTCCCTTCCATCTATAGTGAGGGTTACTGCATCCACCGAGGTCTTTAAGAAAGGGCTGAAAAATGCTCTTTGTCATAGAGCGGCTTCTTTCTCAGCATATGACTTTGTTCCCTTTTAGGGCGGGTTTTCAGCCAGTTCTCTTCCTTTCTCTGTTCTGTGTGAGTCCTCCTTTGTCTGAGTTTCATGTTGAAGCACCCTTAAGCCCTAGGGTACCTGGTGCGCTATATAAATGTTAAACATAAACATAAACATGACTTTCCCCTTCTTCCGCGCCTGGCATAACCTAGGAGGAGAGACATCCCTTTACAACAATGAGTTTGCAAACTCAGCAGGAGATAAGAGGGTGGATTTCAATAAGGTTCTGAAGCCCTTTTGTGATTTCTGTTTCAGATGACACCAACATTTTATGCCAATATCCATATATACATTGAGGAATGGGTTTAGAGTTATCAACCACAAAATGGGTCTATGGGACAGGGTCTTGGCGTATAAACATTCAGCTAAAGGAACCTGATAAAGGGACAGATGTCTTATATTTTTGAGGGGATGATAAAAGGATGCTGAATTTGGACTGCTCGCCCGCATTTCTTTATTTTTTATTTTTTACTTGTATTTGTTTTCGTTGATAAACACAACTTTTCAAATATTTTTCAAAAGAAGTACGCAATTTAACACTTTAACAAGAAGAGAAAAAAACAATTACCAATAATAGTTATCCTCAATTATACAACTATATTTATATTACAGTTTCAAAGCTGTTATAAGAAGATAATGGCGCTGAAGATAACGAGGGACAAACAGAGGTATATGTGGGAAAAGGAACTAGAAAGTGCAATAACAGACCTACATGAGAAAATAACAGCACATCCCACTAAAAGAAAATGCTAAAACACACACAGGGTCAGCTAGAGATGCTTCGCACAAAAGGAGCAGAAAGGAGCCTATTATATCTAAGACAAAGATACTACATAAAAGCAAACAAAGCAGACAGGTTGCTTGCAAGACAACTCTGTGCAAAACGGAAAGAAACAACTATCAAGACCATTAGGGATACGAAAGGGGATCAGCTGATGGGCACACAAGATATTGGGCAGACATTTAGAAAATTCTACCAGAAACTATACTCTACAGAGCACCCGGATGCAGAGACACAGGATAATTATCTTAATTCCTTCAACATCCCACAAATTTCAGAAGAAGACAGACAGGCTCTAGAGAATCCAATACGGGAAGAGGAAGTGGGAAAAGCAATAAGGGACCTCCCGGTAAATAAAGCACCCGGCCCAGACGGTTTCACGGCCCCACTCTAAAAAATATGCAGACATGCTGATTCTGGCCCTAACCAAGCTCCTAAATTCACTCAAAGATAGCAGCAATGTGACTCCGACAATGAACGAAGCGAAGGTCCTAGTTTTCCACAAACCAGGGAAAGACCCGTCCCTCCCAGCATCATACAGACCAATCTCCCTAATAAATATAGATGCAAAAATGTACACAAGAATACTAGCAGCAAGACTATCCCCGCTCCTTCCAAGGTTAATTAATCCAGACCAATCGGGCTTCACCCCGGGAAGGCAAACCCATGACAACCTGAGAAGGATAATTCATCTAGTGGAAAAAAAATAGGCATAACGCAAACTCCGGAGGTTTTCCTAGCAGTCGATGCTGAGAAGGCGTTTGACCGGGTAGAATGGTCCATGCTATTTAAAACCCTGAAATGTATGGGATTTGTGGAACAATTTATAGCAAGAATAAGAGCGAACTATAACTCCCCATCCAGAAGAGTGGCCATCAACGGGGAGGTGACGGAGAAGGTCATAATATCAAGAGGTACAAAACAAGGCTGCCCGCTCTCCCCGTTACTTTATGCTATCTTCCTGGAAGCCCTACTTATGAAATTAAGAGAGTCCAATCACGTCAAAGGGATAGACATGGCAGGCATGCAACACAAGGTGATAGCATACGCAGATGACATGTTAATCACACTAGAAGACCCGGGACGAACACTAGCAGCAGTGGTGGGGGAACTGGAAGACTTTGGGGCCATCTCTGGCCTAAAAATTAACAGAAATAAATTGGAAATTTTAATACGGGTGGGGGACCGGGGGAGAATAGAAAGGGAAGCAAAAGTACTGAACCTCAAGATCGCAAAGGAAGGCATAAAATACCTGGGTATAACATTAACTCACAAGGTAGGGCTACTGTATGGGAAAAACTATCTGCAGCTCATTGCAAGCTGACGCAGAGATCTGGAAAGATGGAATCTTCTGATGATTTCTTGGTGGGGCAGAATTCAAGCGGTCAAGATGACCATCCTCCCGCAGCTACTGTACAACTTTCAAGCGCCCCCGGTGGGGGTACTCATAACTTTCTTTAAAACCTTATCCAAAGTGATCTCATCCTTTGTGTGGAAAGGGAAGACCCCGAGATTGGCCAGGGCAATCCTAACCGCACCAACCAGGGAGGGGGGATTGGCGCTCCCCCACTTCCAGAAATACTTCCAGGCGGCTCAGCTAAAGGTGCTCAGGGAATGGATGGGCGATAACCCACAACCGATCTGGGCGAAACAAGAAAAAGCAGTAGTAAGATCCCCGCTGGTGGAATTACTCTGGAAACAGAAACAACATAGACACCCCAACATGGGGATTAGCGAAATAATGAAGACAACAATGGAGGCATGGGACAGCAAAAACACTTAAAGGGATAATGACCTCCACACTGGGCCCTTTCACTCCCACTTCACGAAATCCACAGTTCCCACTGGGGTTGGAACAGGGGGCATATGAAAGCTGGGATGAGGCGGGAATAACGAAAATTGGGGAAATGTTCATTGACAATGAAGTCAGGACTCACGAGTCTCGCTACCCTCGCACATCACGCCGCAAACGGGACAAATTCAGATAGGAACAACTCAAACACTGGTTAAAAACCCTGGAAATAACTGAGGCAGCGACGAGAACCCTCACTCCATTTGAGAAATACGTCATATCCAACTCAGGGGAAAAAAAATGGGTCTCCACTCTTTACTCCTTCATTAACTCTCAGGAGGAAGAGGTCAAGTGGACATACATGCTCAAATGGAGCAGAACAATGGGGGAGGAACCAACAAGAAAGCAGTGGGTGGACCTATGGACACTGAACCCCAAGATGACTAGATCAGCGCAGGCAAGAGAAATGTGGACCAAAATAGTAACACAATGGCACTATACCCCCGAAAGACTGCATACAATGTTCCCCAAAACGACAGACAAATGTTGGAGGGAATGCGGAGAGGTGGGAACGTGGAAACACACCTGGTAGGATTGTAAGGGGATAGTGCCGTTTTGGGAAGAAGTGAAGGCAGAGATGGGGAAAATGTTTCCAGATGTGGGACAAATGGGAGTGGGAGTATGGATGTGTGGAATAAGAGATGAAACTGCTAGAAAGTAAAAAAAAGAACACAATGGAGAGGCATCATGGGTCTTCTCATAGCGGCATGGTCAACACTAGCTCAGAGTTGGAAAAAGAAAGACACCCCACTGACTTTCACGTGGCTACAAAAAGTGTGGACATATTTGGCAATGGAGAAAGTCACCCATACAATACAAGGAACGAGGGACAGGTTCACAGAGGAATGGGGGGGAATCCTGGAGTACCTCCAGTCAGACTTTATGGAACAATGGTGCCCACACAACATTAAAGTAACGGACATATTCAGTGCATAATGTAATCCCGAACGTTGATAACTGGTGCCCTCTGAAGGAGGGTGGGGGTGGTTGGGGGGGGGGGGCGTTATTTTGTTTGATGTACGTTGTTATGTGAAAAGCAATAAACACAAGTTTAAAAAAAACATTTTTTTTCAAACACCTGGTCAGGCACTGTTGCTTCAAGAAAGTGAACTATGGCCACTTTTACTGCTAATCTGCCATATTTCATTATGATCTAAATGGATGGTCAAATTAAAGAGGTGCTGAAAAAACTTTTTGCGGATTAGAACCAAACCAGGACATGATACTACAAGATGTTGTAGAGATTCTCTCTGTTGCTCACTTGGACAGTAGCGACAATTGCTTTGATGTTGGGGGATTTGTTTCCTCCTATAAAACACTTACCGGGTGCCACATTTCTGCTCTGAGCCTTCAGTGCCAAGAAGCAGAAGGCCCACAAAGAGAGATGCTCAGCATTGAAGACGCAGAAAGGAAATGTGCACAATGAAGAAGAGTTGGTTGTTTTTACCACATAAAACTCACTGCATATGTTTTAGGCCGCACAATGTTTACTGATTTTTTTCCGTCTAATGCTAATGGTAGGTTTGGGTGAGGCAATATTGGATGGGGAAGAGGCGGGGCAGTAGAGGAGGGTGTGGGTGTTCTCATCCCTTATTTTTCAGGAGATGTGTGCAGTAAAAAATATCTGGTGAATACATATTCAGTAAAAACACATGGCAGAAGAGTGCAAACAGAATGAGTGTTAGAGGGAGGTGTGCACAGTGATGCACAAGGAGTGATAAAGCACAAACAACAAAGGAACAAGAATAGGGTGCAAGGGACACACGAGAGTTGGGAAGAGGGTGTAGCGGGGGTACTTGTCAAAGAATAACTGGTCGGTATTATGAAATGAGTAGACTGTGTATGCCGGCCTCGTGTCGAAACTGGTTTATGTGCAAATGACAATTATCCTATGTACTACAAGGTATTATTGCATCTGTCACTGTGTTGGAATAGGGGAACTGTGTATTCCATGTGCTAGGCATATGTAGCATTTGAAATGGGATATAATTGTGGCACGGCCAATGTATTCTAACTGAAATAATGGAAGGTCAGCCATGTGTGGTACAATGCATGGGAATGAAGTTCTGTGAAGATTGCATTATTTTGGAATCTGTTTCACCTGTTATGAAATAGAAATGGGGACATTAGACGGGCATCATCTAAGAGTAGAGATGTCTAATGTAGGGCATGGCCGATTTCAAGCACAGATCTAGAAACAAGAACCCAAATCTGAGGGATCCCAAACTTAAGGACAGAGAGTATGATTGTGATCTGTTTGATCATACTCAATTGGTAGCCTACACCTCATCCAACTTCCAATCATTTGCCTGCATCACATCAACGCAAATAAGTATTTGGGTACAGACAGTAATGGAGCCAGTGATGAGATGGGCACAGAGGAAGATGTAAGAAATAAGAGGGATAAGGCAGAGAAGTGGATGGAGCAGCGATATTGGTGGTCTTCAGCTAGGAAATGATGGGAGATGGACACCATGCACGAGGAGCTGGCCATTTGTAAAAGGTCCTGAGAAACATAAGCGGGAAGGACGGCAATAAACAGAGAGAGGAGGACAAGAGAGAACAAGCATAAAAGGAAGAGAAAGTGAGATACTTATGTAGGGGAAAGGAAAAACAAGTGAGCACAGGAAAAGCAGCAATAGAGACAGACTGAATGTAAACAGGAAGCAGTGAGATGATGTGGAAACAAAGACAGAATGTGATTGATGGCTACTATAACGAGGACGCTTCATCTGCAAGCCATGTGCTTGTTTATTAGCATATAATTCAAGTGCAGTACATGAGTAAACAGGGCCTCAACCCTCCTTCAGCAGTACGCTTCTTCTTCAACTGTCTCACACTCTAGAGCCTCCCCAGCATGTTGACCCTCAACAGTTCCACCTGAGAACTTGGGCACACTCCCTTCCTCATGATGTCATGCAAAATAGAACTGTATTGTACAATATAACACACCTCCCCATTAAACACATGCAATGCAAAAATCCCTAAAATGAGGTCCCAACACTTGAATACCTCTCACCTCTCTGAAACAACCTTCCTTCATTCCAAATGCACCCATCCTCCAACACTGCTTTATAAAAATGTTCTCTCTGTGCCCTAGAGAACCTAGGCTCACATTTCGACACCCTTGGAGGACTCTGCACAAACACTCTGCTCCCCATACCCCACTCACCACCCCTCACATCATTCTGCCTGTGATACCTTTCCATCATTGGCAAAACGCAGGCACCCGCCCTCTCTCTTTTCTCCCTATCACTCCACTCACCAAAACTTGACCAACCCAACCACAGCGTATTAGTCACTGTTTGTGGCTTTCTTCTTCTCTGATGCTCTAACAGAATCAGACCAGTGGTAGCATGTGGGGAAACCTGTAAGCATACACTCTCTTCCCCACCAGCTTCTCCCAATTCAGGCAGCATCAGTAGCCATTCTGATCCCTTCCATAAGTGTGCGATTATATCTTTCAACTGCATCATTGGCTCCTTGATGCCTGAAGACAATGGAACTCCCTTGTTTGTCAGAAGTTTCCTGGGACACCTCTCCCTCTGAAACACATTATCCAAAAACTCAATTACAGTCCTAGAGTCTGCCTGGCACACACAATGGCCCTCATTAGGACCCTGGCGGAGAGGGTTTTACGCCGGCGTAGTGCATGGCGTACCTCCCCGCCAGACTACGAGTTCCCGTAGCGCCATGGATGATTTTTACGCCTGCTTTTTGCAGGCGGAAAAATCCATGGCGCTACGGGACTTGTTGTTAATTACGCCACCGTAATTTACGGTGGCGTAATTAACGCCTTCCCCACTCCCATTATACCCTATGGGGCAAGAATGGGAATGGGGAAGGGTAAAATGGGGATTGGGGACTTACCGCCCCGCCAAGGTCGGCATGGGGCGGTAAGTCCGCCAACCACCTTGGCGGAGTTGGCAGCTTAGCGCCATGGACCATGGTGCAAATTGCACCATGGTCCTCCGCCAGGGTCCTAATGAGGGCCAATGTGTGCCTCAACTAATTTGGAAAACTAATTGATAAGCACAATGACGTACTTCTTCACTCCTTTTGGCCCAATAACCAGACCTAAGCTGTCCAATGCCACGCATTACCAAGACTCACTGAGCAACTCAATAGGACTAAATGGCCGAACAAAATTCCTCAGCATTTGATCACCATCCCGACACACAGCACATTCCTTCACCAGGCCATCAGTCTCAGTATCCAACCCAGGCCACCAATAATCTTTCCTCCACATCCCTTTTGCCTTAGCTATTTCCAAATCCCCCCTAAGAGCCAACTCCAAAAGTCTTCTCTTCATTCCAACCACCCAGCTTTACACAAATATTCTCCCTCTACACTCAACTCATCCTTGATCTTGTGATAGCACACCAGCCCATCGATTGGTAACCAATACCTCCAACCTGTCCTGACAAAATGCACAATCTGTTGAATATCCACATCCATCTCCCCAGCTTCTGCCTACTCTCTGCCCGTGATAGTCTCCTCACAGACCAGGAATACCTGATCCTCAACCATGTCACTATCCTCCACTTGTGTTTCCTCTGGAACCCTTTATAGGTTATCCACAGTGATATTTTCTTTTCCTGACACATGCATTACCACAAATTCGAGCCCCTGCATTGAAGTGACCCACTTCATGATCCTTCTCAAGACTGCCTTTATTTAAAAACACACACACTAATAGATTATGATCAGAAAAGACTGTAAGCAACCTACCCCACAGCAAAGGCCTACATATTTTTGCCGCCCACACCACTTTAAGCGCCTCCTTATCAATAACTGACATTTAGGTTCAACCTCTCTCAGCATGCGTTATGTGAAGTCTATGACCCTCTCAACACCATTTTAGTTCTGTGGTAGAACCACAGCCAAACCAGAATCACTTGCATCGGTCCCAAACATCTCACATGCAGTATCGAAACCCCCCCAACACTGATGCTCTTGCAATCACACTCTTGATATCCCCAAAGTTGGCAGGCTTCATTCCATTCAAATAGACACCCCTTCTTACAGAATTTCCTGATGGCTTTGAAACTGTCCACAAAGTGCCTAATAAATTTGAAGTAATATTCTATCAGACCAAGAAATGACAAAACACCTTTCTTTTGCTTTGGCAGTTTCATCTTCACTATGGCTGAAACCAATTCCTCATTAAACTCCTCTCCCCACTCACTTAATTTATGGCCGACATAATCAATTGATGGCAAACAGAAACAATACTTTTCTTTCCTTAGGATAAGACCAGCATTGGACAATATCCTCAACACCGACACCAGACGCTGATCACGTGCTGCTACATCCTTTCCTGTAATCAACACATCCTCTTGGAAATACACCAGACCCTTGACATCTTTCAATAGTGCATGCTTCACCCTCTCGGAGCAGGAAGCAGTTGACACTAGACTAAAGGGCATTCCTTAAATCTAAAGGTCTGCTCATGTGTGACAAAGGTGGTATAATCTTTCAAGTCTCGGTGTATCTTACTCTGGTGATGTGCTGAGGCTAGGTCATCCGCGCTGAACACCTTAGCCCCTGCAGCTAAACTAAACAACTCACCAATGTTCAGAAGAGGAAACTTATCAAGAACCACAGTCTTGTTGACATCTCTGCGGTCCACACATAGGGCCTCATTACACGGATGGCGGAGAACCATGGCGCTATTAGCGCCATGGTTCATGCCGGTAAAATACCGGCACCGTCTTGGCGGAAAGGGGAATTACCGCCCCATTCCAAGGTTGGCGGGCGGTAATTCCCCCTTCCACCATTGCCCTTCCCCATTCCCATTTTTGCCCCATAGGGCTCAATGGGAATGGGGAAGGCGCTAATTACGGTATCGCAAATTGCGGTACCGTAATTAGCTCCCTGGGTCCCTTTACGGGTTGTTTTTTAACGCCTGCAAAAAGCAGGCGTTAAATCCCCCAACCCGCAAAGGGACCTCGTAGTAAGGCGGTAAGGATTTACCGGTACCGGTATTTTACCGGTACCGGTAAATCCTTACCGCCATCCGTGTAATGAGGCCCATAGTCATAGTGCAGCATGGGAGCAGGGGGGGTGGCTGCTGAACTCTAGAGTAGCAGCAGAGAGATGCTCGGTTGCAGCATCTCTGGAAGTGCACTAATGATCAAAGTCTGCTTTGGGATGAAGGAGGAAAAGCAGGCAGTGAGTCAATTGATGAGGCAGCCCAATAATGGGTGCCAGTGGATTGCTAGGCAGCAAAGCAGCAGGTGCCCCCAGTGCTATGTGACCGACGAGTGTTGACAGAGTTTGAAAGAGTAAGGGTTACAACATGTGAGGATCTTGGTACCAGCCACCAAGTAAAATAACCAATAAATATGCTGATTTTGGTCAGCCATTTTGAGGACCACTCTGTATAGATACAAATTATATTTACATGTACTCATACATGACAACATGCCGCAATCCATTCAGCTGATGCTGGTGTCGTCCTGTTTTTGTCTTGGCATTCTGGTAGTCCTGTAATTATAATGGGGAAATCCAGGAATAAAAGTCTGAGAATAAAAAGTAATAACCAGTACTTCACTAGAATCCCTGAATCGAATGGAATCTATGCTAGATCACTCCACAACCCTGCTTTTCACGCCCAAAAGCATCCCCTCGTGATGAGATATATCTAAAGCATTTCTTTTCAAGATGGCAATATGTATTCGGCTATACATGACCAATCTGCTCTCTCTTTAATCTCTCCTCCCTTTCCCCTCTTAGACTCAACAGTGCCTACCGGACAATGAGAGTGAGAGAAAAGACTCATGTTTGCATTGTGAACGGACCACAGTGGGACCAGGAAAAAAACGACTGAGCAGACACAAGGATTTGCTATAGATGAACCTTCCAAATTGATATAATTGAACGTCCAAAGGTCCAAAATCCTCACTCATACCACACAAGCGCCAGCTAAAACAAAGGGCCTGGCACAACATAGGCCCCTCTATGACAACAAGCCATTTGAAGTGGTTTGGCAATAGCCAGCAAACGTCTACTTTGCGCCACCGCACCTCCCCTACTGTTGGAATCTGATGTTCCCACGCTTGCCAACTTAGCCCATTCCATTCAGGAGATGATACCCCAGTCCAACCTTTAACTTTGGGTTCTGGGATTTATACTCCTGGATTTCTCTATTATAAACCTAGGACTTCAAGTCACAGAATGCAAAGTCAAAAACCGTAATGGGCTAATAGCTTCAGAATGGAACGGGGCGCGTTGCCTTGTATGCATTCCAAAGGGCTTTTTGCATGCATCTATGAGGTCAATGGAGTTAGGCCATTTCTTTAGTGCTCTAGGATTCCAGTGCATTTATGAAACAGCCACTAAATTGAATCAACTGATCCACCTCTCGACTTGGACCGTACGCTTATTACCGCCCTCTTTAAATTGAAAGATGTGCCTCTTCGTTTCAGCGTTTCAGCATTTCAGCGTTGTCAGTCTCATAAGTAAAAAATATAGGGGCTAATTCATGGAATTATTTGTTCCCGAAAAATGGGGATTTGTGTGCCATTCTGCCCACAAATCCCTGTTTAACAAATGGGGATTTGCGGGCAGAATAGCGCACAAATCCCTGTTTTTTGGCGCAGATAAATCCATGAAGAAGCCCCTTAGTGTTTTTATATAGCCTTTCATAATGGATTCCTCCTGTATTTACAAGTGCTACCAATATCAAAATCAATAGTAATGAGTGTACAGACTTAAACACTTTAAATGGCGCATTGCGCCTGGGAATAGAATGTGTGACTGTAGATTCACGCGCTATCCCACTCAGCTATAAGGCAAAGAGCGACTCTTCATGTGGTGCACATCCCAAACTGAATGGCATAGTTGTTTGTTAGTGTTCAAATAACAGCTGTACCTAGGTTATCTACATTGGAGGAACTAATGACTAAGTTGTGTGCTGCCTTTATTCAAACCTGCGAGCTTCCGGTGCCAGGCAGAGCACTGCAGTATGATAAAAGCCTCCTCCGACTGCCCCACATGGCTCACTGACATGGTGTGTCGGATGCTCGAACACAAACAAGTTTGGGAGCCATACAGAATCACTAAGATGTTATCTTGGATTGAACTGTGGAAAGCATTCAGAATTATGCCGAATAGATGAAGACGTACCCAGTTCGGAATTTGTGGGGGTGTTTGCCAGGGTTCAGCCCTGGCACTTATTGTTGAGCCCTGGCACTTATTGTCTCAGACTCAGTTTGATTATGATGTGGTGTTTTGGGAACTGTATTGTTTCAACTGTCAGTTATTGTAGTCAAACATCCAGCAACTACTGCGTGCAATGGCTACGGAGCCTGCATCCTGGGCCAGCTCATGGTTATTCATGAAACTCATGATTCAGGTGGGTATGGCAATGCTAGTTATCTGTTTTCAGGGAGAACAATGAGTTGGAAGGTGGTAGTCAATCCTCCCTGCTTGTAGACAGGACAGTGACCATGCCATCAGCACCAGCACAGGGCTGCATTGAAGTTTATTAGTTCAGTTAGGATTTTTAAGGAATTTTCTCATCAATTTTCTATAGTAGGAAAGCAAATGTTCTATGATAGATGTCAACATGTTTCACTTGCCACTTGTAGAAACAGAGCTGCTTGTTAACAATGATGTGTTTTAAAAAGCACTTAAATATTTCCTTTACTTCAAGACACAACTAGCATGTTAAGTTATTTTGTGTTAGTTTGATCGATATCTGTAAACTGCACATATGCCTTGGGTAGTGTGTCCATCAACCCAGATGAGCCCCAAATATCCTGACATTGTGGAGGGCAGCCCATGGGTGGTGGCAACAGTGGACTTGGAGCTTCCCTCTCCGAAGTGTAACAGGCATGCTTGAAAATATTTGGGTCATGACACTTATTTTTTTTGCCACTGAAGCAGTGGAGGTGCCTAAATGGGGATTGGTAAATAAACACATGTCGCTGACTCTACACCAACCCACTTAGCCAGTACAACCCAATATACCATACTGAGCAAGTGTGTCTATTATAGTTGTGTGAGTCCTGCAGGGCACCAGGCCGTTGGTCTTCTGAACAGTCAAAGTCATGCCCTAAAAAGAGTTAGATTGCAAGGGGTATGGAGTTGGTGTCAGGACAAGCTGGTCCCCTGCGCAACCAGTTATCTGTGGTCAAAGTTTGGCCTGCCGCCTAGCACATGGTTTTGTCAGGGAGCCAAACTCCAAGGTTCCCAGTACGTTTAGAAGTTCTTGGTGGGGTTGCAAAACCTTGTTAGTCGCTGGCGCTGGCAGGGAGTTGGTGCTCCAGTACTGTCAGTAGATAGTCACACTTCAGTCTTTTGGTTGTGTGTTGATATTTATTAATTCAGGTGCAAAAAGACACATGAGGCACATTGTGCCAGGGTGGTGAAACAAAAAACAGCCGACACGCGTTTCAACCGAAGTCTGTCTCAAGGCAAGCGTGTTGGAGCGTGTGGCAGAGTCACCCTGGATAGGGTGCTGGTTCCTGGCTTAGTAGCTCATCTGTGGATGAAGTCCGTCTGACACCGGGTGGTTCCAGTGAACTCTAGAGTAGCAGCAGAGAGTCCATGCTCAGTTGCAGCATCTCTGGAAGTGCACTAGTGATGTAAGTCTGCTTTGGGGTGCAGGAGGAAAAGAAGGTAGTATGTCATTAGAGGAGGTGGTCCACTAATGGGTGCTAGTGGATTGCTATGCAGCAAGCAGCAGGTGCCCCCATTGCAGGGTGACTCTGCCACACGCTCCAACACGAGCCTGACGAAAACCTATTTGCCTTGAAAAAGACTGAAACGCGCGTCAGCTGTTTTTTGTTTCACCACCCTGGCACAATGTGCCTCATGTGTCTTTTTGCACCTGAATTAATAAATATCAACACACAACCAAAACTCAAGACTGAAGTGTGACTATCTACTGACAGTACTCGAGCACCAACTCCCTGCCAGCGCCAGCAACTAACAAGGTTTTGCAACCCCACCAAGAACTCCTAAAAAGAGTAATCTGACCTACCTCTGGGAAAAAACGGATACTTATTAAACATTGAGGAGAGGCTTCAATCAGCTTTCTCCCGCACAACTGGGACACTGGCATCCTGAACTGAAGCAAACTCCTCTGTTGCATGGTCAGAACAAGCAGGTCGATTAAGGCAAATGGAGCCCACATATGGTCTCCGCCCTAAATGTCTGAGCGGGCTCTGAGCCAATCACAAGCAGCCATTTTGAGAGGCCGAGATCGGGAGCCTAAGAAACAGCATGCAAGTGCCCCAGATAAGTGTAGTGACAGACTCCGCCATACAATCAACGTGGCAACTAAAATAAGCTGCTTGGTGTCTATAAACAGCCTGCTCGGAAATAAAGGGATCCTATTTTAGATGTATGGCTTCGGCAGATCAGCGCAGATAGTAAGAATTGAGTGACAGCACTGCCAGAAGTGCCGGTGCTCAGCCCCGCCTGCAAAATGAGTGCCGGTGCCCGGTACCAGAAAACACTGATAGTGTTTGAGGGCAGCAAGGGAAAATCAACATTTGCGTGGTTTTCTCTTGGTGTCTCCACCTCTGTTTAACCTCACCGAGCTTCATGGTAGGGGGCACTGACAGGATTCGTATTTAATCATTACAAATGTTTCCTTGATCATGTGTCGAGTTTCACTTTTGGGACCGCCACTGTCATGTATTGTATGTTGTACTTTCTGTCAATTTCTTTTTCTTTGCCTCGTGTATGTTGTCTATAACCAGTGGAGATGGAGACCACCTACAAAAAAGAAAACATTCTTAGACCTGCCACCAGAAGGTGCAGTTTGGCTTTATCTAGTTGGGCACATCCTCGCTGCATAGGAACACAACCCACCCAACCATGCTAGGGCTTGTGGGTAGCAGTTTGGGTAGGACTTCTCACATTGGTGGCAGGACCAAAACTGGTGTTCACATTAAATAATACAAGTCTGCGCAGAGCTATTCCACTGTCTGTAATTGATTCAAAACCTTCAAGACATACCTTGTTTGATGATTGTTTGTCTACCCAAGAGAGAGAGTGCATGCACAAACGTTTGTGCCTTGCTTTTAACGCCTCGGGAATCAAGGAAGATGAAATTCACTGAATAAGTGCAACAGTGCTGTGCCTGAAAATGTCAAGGCTAGAATGGGGAGTATGGAAAAGTTCAACTCCTCCTCTGATACGTTCCTACCGTAGGGTGTTAGAGCTAACTACAGGCCCACCCAGATACAAACATCATAGTCCAGAGCCTGTAGCAGATGGCAACTGATGCCCCCTTAAGGTCTCCTCTGCTCACATCGCAACCACTCTGCTTCAAAGACAACACATATGAATCAGAACTTTAGAAAATACATTTCTGTTGTTTCCACGCGCCTAGAGGCAGCCATTAATTCAGACAATGACTCTTTAAAGCATTTAAATAGACAGTCTACCAAACAGCAGTGAATAAAAACAAAAGAAAAATAAAAGAAAATCTACAAACCATCTTCTATGAATCATCATTCCATCTGGCACTTTCGGTTTGTCCAAAATACGCCTTGTGTGCAAAATCACCATTTACGGCATCTGATATTGTTATTCTGAGTCTTTATGCAACTTCAACTCTGTTCTGAGTCTATAAAATCGATGCGTGAGTGTTGTGGCGGGTGAATTGATTTGTAAATGTAAATTCATTTACAATCTCTACCTCTGCTTTTTGTCCAAAAACTATAACTATATCAGTTTGCATGAGCAACTCCTAAGCCATGTATGATCTCCTGTTGCCATCTAGCGGTCAGCCATAAGCCATTTAATATTTCCCAGGGTCTACGTGCCACCGTTTACGATGCATTGCTGCCATCTAGTGCTCAAATGGCATAATGCACATCACTTAACTTTTGCGTGCATATTTGCTACGATTACAGTGTCATTTTATTTCTAGCAATCTTGGTTTTCTTTCAAACGTTATGATGGGCCGAGTTGCCCTGTTTTCTCTTTTCATCGCTGTTTTTATGCCATTTTGTTTCACAATCCATCCCTGTATCAACACATAAACTAGTGTGCACATGTGCTAGGTTACAAAAGCATGCAAAGTATTTTTCTTTGGCGACAAAGACAATTAAAACAATCAATACATCATGTGTTGGTGATTCGTGCCGATGCCTCCAACCCAGAAAGGCTGGACTGGGTGTGCACCCACATTGCATGGCAATGCCCTGTTCCTAAAACTGAGTTAATCTCCCGACAAAAGTGAACACCAGGGGCCATTGCATCTAAAGTTAGTAACAAAGGAGGAACCCCATGTTGCTGCTAATGGCTAGGAAAAGTTACATTATTTTCTGAAGTCCGTATTGTTGATGTGTGCAATAGGGTTCAGCTGGAGAAAAGAGGTTCTGCACAGGGCTTATTTGAGAAGAAATGGAGAATTCCTGCTTTATTTAGATTTCGGTCTTGTCCTTATCTCATACAGCTTTGCAACAGTCAAAACAGAAATAGTACATATCAATGAATTACTTTCGTGTGCCCACTATTCAAATGTGAAAAATTCGAACAACTTTGAATCATGATCCATGTGCTCAAGGCCGGCCTTAGCCCCAGCAGCACCCTGGGCGAAACCAAATTTGGCGCCCCCTCCAAAAAAGAAAAATACACACGGCAATCTTCAAACACCTAGGCAACACAAACAATGTATGGCAAGAAGATTCTTGGCAATCTGGATTTGCCTCTGTACGTCATGTTCTACAAAATAAAACACGCACACACACACACACAACATGGCTTTCTGTAAGAAGGCAGGATAAAATGTATTTACAGAACCAAAAAGAAAAAAGACGTTACTTAAGGATTTGATGCTGCAGGGGGAACAGTAATTTAAATGAAAACACACTAAATTAGCAACAACAAAAGGCCGGACTTCAAATGTTTGTCTTCATATCACAGGCCAACCATATCACAGGCCAACTAATTTAAAAGTTGACTTTCCTACCCTTTCTATTGGCAAACACCTTTATGACATCAGAAAAATGTATTGTCTGAGCAATGTCATTTTCAATGGAGAGCATTGGCAATGCAACAAGCCTCGCTTTGCTCATGTTTGAGCAGAGATATTTTTTAATTAAATTCGTTTTGGAAAAGCTCCTTTCTCCACTTGCTACAGAAACAGGTATGGTTAAAAAAATGCGTAACGAGACCCAGACATTTGGAAAGCAATCCCACATTTTTGAACTGTGAATTAATTGCAGCACATCAAACGGGTTTTGTACATTTTCTGGCAACATACCTTTAAGACCCAGGAGTTCATCTTTTAGGCCAATTGCATCAATGTCAGAGTCTCCTGCTGAGGTTAGTGCCACCTCCAGTCTCCTGCAATTCTCATAAATGAGTGCACCATTAGAAAACCCTTTCATATTTTACAGAAAACCCCATGTTAAATTGTGCTCCTTCGTTTGTTTGAACCTTTCTTGGATGGAGTTTAATACAGTGTCCAACAAGACATTAAAAAATTCAACTCTAAACTTCTCCTTTGGATCTTGAGGAGCGTCATCTTCACATTCATAAGAAAACTGCGTTTTCTTGCGTCGTCTCCTCGTATTGTCTTTAAAAGAAGCTTCAACTTCCAATTTGGTGGCCAACTCTTTAGCTGTAATCAGAGCATCAGTGAATCCATTTTCTCTGTACTTCTCCAGAAACTGGATACAGGATTCAAAAAGGATAACCGCTGTAGAAATGTCCAAAGACTTGGACTGAATGGCTTTGCTTATTAGGTTGACTCTAAACAAAATATCGTGCCAGACAACCAAAGCCACTAAAAAAGTATAGTCTTCCAATTGATCAGCGAGAGCGCTTGCTTCATGACGAAGCGATGCATCATCTTTCCCCTCTTCGGCAAGTTCGATAAGAGCATCATGGACACCAGTTATTTGATACCTGACAGCTTTTACACTGTCAATCTTACACTCCCATCGTGTCTCACAAAGGGGCTTGAGGGTCAAACCTTTAATATTTATTTTCAGAATGCTCCAGCGACAAACTGAAGAAGAAAAAAGGACATATATTCTATGTAACATGCCAAAGAGGGTACGTGATTTTGTTGTGCATTTTGCAGCATCCCCTAACACCAGATTAAGGGAATGGAAGCCACATGGCATAAAGAAGGCCCTTGAGTTTATATCAAGGACACGCTTTTGTACTCCTTTAATTTTTCCCTTTATATTGGCGCCATTGTCATATCCCTGCCCTCTGCAGTTATTCACCTCAAAACCACAGCCTTTTAGTTCTTGGAGCAAAACATTTGTGAGGCCTTCCCCAGTACTGTCATCTACTGCCTCAAACCCAAGAAACTGTTCTTGAATGCAAATGGTGGCTGCATTTGTGTCCACAAATTGAATCGTTATGGAAAGCTGCTCTTGGTGGCTATGCTCCCTGTGCACGTTTTACGATATCCTCTTTCACATTCTCAGCCATCAAGTTTATTAGTTCATTTCGGATGGTTTTTCCACAATAATGGTCTGCCACTTCATTTGCAAGTGCTTTCTCTAAATGTCCCCCCATGACCACATAAGACATTGCTAATAACTGCACAAGGCCTAAAAAGTTGCCATTACCTTTTTGGTATAAGCAGTCATTTGATCCACGGAAGGCCAAATTATTGCCAGCAAGGAACTGCACTATAGAGAGAAGGCGCTCCAACAAATTGCGCTAGTGCTTTGCTCGTTGGATTAAAATACGTTGATGCTCATCATCTATCGTTTTGTTTGAGAGCAGTCTCATTCCTGCTTTAGCCCAATCTCGATAGGCCACTAAGTGTGTGAGAGAATTCTCGTGATGACACAGAGTCTCTGCGATATACTTCCAATCTCTGCTTCCTCCCTCTTTTAGATTGCCCTTGACATTGGTATGGCTAAACAATTTGCAACAAAAACAAAATACACAGTCTCTGCTAACTGAGTATACTAACCACTTACGATGAAAAACTTCAGGATTATTATTTCCTATTCTCCTTTTGTAATGCACATTTGAAAAATGCCGCCCTAAATCATCAATTGGAAAATTAAGATTTGCATGTTGGAAGAGCCGGTGTGCACAAGATGGTCTCGCAAAGTGATATTCATGACTGTAGGCCATAGTGCTGGGTCTGAAAGGTCATTTTGATAAACTTGTGAAATCTGCAGAGGGTTTTCATCATCAGATGGCATAGTATCATCTATAAAGGGAGCTACCTCAAGTTGGGGAGTTGGGATTGCGGAAGGCTGAACTCCAGTTTCATGCTCGGTTTCCAAAGGAGCAGAGCACATGGCAACGGGAGTGGTTTTTCACCCAGTGTGCATGCCCTTTTCACATATTGCTCCATTCTTTCCTTTTAGGTGTCCCGCTCCCGATTCTCCAGTGCTTTGCGTTTCCGATTTTGGCTACCCGACAGCTTGGATTTCAAAGACATTGTTATGGCTACTGTACCAAGTTTGTCTTTCTTCACTTGTCCACTGCAGGGCACTTCACCTCTATTCCTTTCTTGCAGCTGAGCCGTAACCGTCTAACGTCTTCACTCAATTCTGGTGCTCGCCTTCTGTGCACTCTCTATCACTCTAGCTGTTGTGTCATTCACCGTCTAGCTTTTGTGTTACAGGATTCGCAAGAACTATTTCCTGAGTAGTGAAAGGACAATCTGTGTTAGGTCATTGTTAACTGGTGGGAGATGCTGTGGTGGATAAGCGTGAGGTTAGTTGGGTGTTTAAGGCAGAGTTGTTAGTGCATTGAGGTGAGGACACTAAATAACAGGATTCAACAGTACACATGTATCAAATGACCACAAAACCTCACTTACATTCAGGGAAGAACAAAAAAGTGTAGCACCCTACACACATACAAATAACTGTTGTCATATTAATATAATAGGGCCGTGAGGTTTGCTCAGGGGCAACACGTTTGTCTTTGAAGCAAGACAATGGATAGCAACAAATGTTCAAATGCTGGACTAGCACTTAGAAACTGGTCCACAGTATTAAGGTTGTTATAAAAGAGCAATTATAATTATTAACATAGTAGCATGTCTCCAGAGGAGTTTCTTTTGCACGTTATTCTTCAGAAGACCGTTGCCAATTTCTAATTAGACTCTAGAGAATATTTATGTGCAGATGCAAGGAATTATATTAATTTGCACTAATGCCTTGAAGATGTGAATTTCTTGTAAGATTGCCATAGGAAGATTGTGTACTGGCTACTGTGTCTGCCCTATTTGAGCCTCGCTTGCAGAATTCAGTGTGAGGGAAGTTTGCAAAAATATCTTTAAAAAGAATGACTAGACATAACAAGAGGATCTGGACAGCTATTTTTAGTTGATTGGGTGTAGGTTGTCATAGTTTGGAATAATTACAAATTAGAGGCAGTACATTTAAAAAAAAAATGAAAACCATTACAGGGAATGTTCATAATAAAGATGTGTATTAAGTCAGTGGTGGTTGTGTTTGGGGACAGTGCTAATTGGGGGTGCATATTGATAGAATGGAAAAGGCAGGGGAGTATCCAGCATTACAAGAGTGGAGGGGTGAGACAGGAAAAAAGTCCTAACCCCCCCAAATGCAGTGTGCACGATCCCATATGGTCTCATTTGCGCCCCCAAACCGCCCACCTCTTCCCCAATCTACTTTTTATGCAACAATTTTGGCAGATGGCATTTTAACACATAACAAAAAAAAATAAAACTGAACAAAAGTGAATTCACAGAAAAGGACATTGCAAGAGGTATCATCAGTCTTTGATGCTTTCAGACACCATGGAAGTGACTTTAGAATACGTTTTCATAAGTAAGTCAAGTGGCAAATAACTGGTGCAAAAGACCTCAATTGCACTATTACATATGGAGAAACCTGAGAGGCTTTTTGAAAATAACAGCATGATATATCAACATAAGCTCTGAAGTGAATCACTTACAGAGCTGCAAATAAAACAGATGTGATTAAATGATCTACCCAGGATCACACACTTTGGTTCAATGGTGAAACCAGGATGTGGACAAATTAAGCAACGGAGCACATATTCCCAGGTTTAGTTTATATAGATAGCTTATTAAAGTTTCCCTTTGCATTTCATGTGCTTAAATACTGTATTTATATTAATGCCTTGGAGGCAAAGCACATTACATAATAAACTATCCTTTTACAATTAACTTTACACTATATACACCATCACAGAACATGCAATGTCACAATAGCATCATGCAGATGAATGCGAACCAAACAACCCCCCTGGCCCCGAATCCCCGAAGCCATAGTCATTTAATTACAAGTACAAACATGAACGTGACAAAACCGCCGGAAAGACAAGCACACAACATCGAAAGGGCTGCAAACAAGCTAGTCCATCCCCTAACTAAAGGTACATTTTAAAACTACTTCTTTGACCTAGGTTCAAATAAATTAAAAACATAAATGTTATCTTACCTTCTCAGTCCGGTCCAGACTCCAATCCGTGTGGCTCTCCCAGTCAGCCTGCTACAATACCACAAGACCCCAAAAAGAAACGAATCTTCGTTTGCCCTGAGATGGTGGGCAGCTGGGTAGATTACAGCGGTCAGCAAGCAATCCAAACTTTGTGTTTCTCCTAGTCTGCAGCAGAGGTCGAAGTGTATGAAAAGAAGTAGTGGAACTATGCTCCCTGCTGGCCTGCACCCACTCCCCACAAACCCCATCACCACGCCCCCTTCCACACACAATAAACACCCCAAACACTTGCACCTGCTGTTAAAGGGAATGTTCAGTGCAGTGCACTGAAAGTGCAAGTTTCAACTTCTTCCTACACTTTTATTTTAAAACAAAACCATTCTGCAACGGTTTCTTTTTAAAATAAAAGTATAGGAGTTGTACAAGATAATTTTAAAAAGTAGAGGAGCACCGCTCCCGACCTCTCCAGCTCACTTCGACCACTGGTCTGCAGTGCACGGCATCTACAAAGGCAGCCAGAGACATCGGTCCCTCGGCACTGAAAAAGACAATGCCAGGCCCTACAACGCCACAATGGACTAATGAAAAATCCCCCTCGCCAAAGGGGAGTTTTTTTTTTAATTAGTCCAATGTCTGTCGGCCACCTGAGAGGCGACAACCCCACATGTCACCAAGGTGCACCTCGAGATCCCAGGTGCACCTTGATGACGGCAAGGGTGCCTAGCGCCTCTTGATGACGGGTGGGGCGCTAGGCGCCGGAAAAAATAAATGTCCGAAAAAAAATCAAATTCAGAAAAAGAAAAAATCCAATGCGACCCAATACCGAGTACTCTTGGTGCCGGGGTGCCCTACCTTTTAGACGGTGAGTAGGGCGCCCCGAGCGGTCGCCCGGCTCGCCCTGGCCCAAGGCCGGCCATGCATGTGCTCCTTTTGTCAACATGAAAGCAGCAAACTTGGTGTTAAATAAGTGCTTCTTTCTTTCCGTCTCCCAAACTGTGCATTTACGCCACACACTCACGAAAATAAACAACCGAATCTCCCTCTGTCAAATATCTCTCTCTATACAACCTTTTCCCGTATTACACAAAAAAGGACATTTGTCTGAATTTACTAATGAACTTTGATTTCTATGTTGCTGCTCCATTGGTTATCCTCCCTGTATGCTCTAAATCTACTGATGTATTCACATCCCGAATCGACGTTCTTTCTAAATCTATTACTTTGTTTTGTCGAGAATTGAATGTCCATGGATATCTGGGGTGGAGTAAGCTCCAATGGAAGGAGAACAATAATTGCTGGTATTTGCCTGTATTTTCCAGGAAGCTGCAGTACCCAGTCAGCAGGGCCCGCCTCCTCTCCGCCCCCGGGACAGGAACCATTTTGTTCTTAAGTTTTGGTCAAGATCCAGAGGCTGCAATTTTGCATTACCTTCTTTACTGAAAACTGCCAGCAGTGAAGAATGAAAAGGTTAACTTTGAATAAAACTACAGAAGAGCACATTCAGAACATGCACCAACTATCCCCACTTGCTATTAATCAGTCTAGTGCCTATAACACCCAATGCCATAAGCAGCACCTCCTCTTCTTTGCTGCTATAAGCTTCAGTTGAGTGCTTTTGTCGTTACCGTTGTTTGTTGGTAATTGATACCTTTTCTGGTGAGGGCGGTGTAGAGCTGCTGCAGTCGCATGCCACAGCAGGTGTTGGTACCACTCACGGCCCATCATTGGGGGAATGTGGCAGGGCGGTTGCAGAGTTGGACAGGTGATGGTACTGGGCTGACTCTTTCACTTCCTTCAAGTTGCCGGTTTCTTTGCCGGGATCCCGCACACGTTCAGCCACAGGGTTGTAAATGTGGTGCCGGCTGCGATCAATCGTTTGTACTTCATTTAATTTCTTCCACATCTCTTCTGAGATGTGGACAGCGGTCCTCTCCACAGTCCACGATTCCAAAGGGGTAAGTGTACCCAGGTTACACGTTTCTTTCCAAGTAAACATTGGGGGCAGGCTGGCTGTTTTTTTCCGTTTCTGGTTAAGTATAACTCATGCCCCTTGGGTTCTTCCAACCATGATTCCAAATTATCCTGCACAAGACCTCCTTTCAGACTTCCACAACAAGTTGGATTAGGTTTTCTCAAGAGAAAATACGTTTGGTTCATAAGGAGTTTCTAGAAATGAAGGCAACATGAGCTATCGTTCAGATTCCCATGGGTACTCCTGGGTTTGTAAGCAATATTGTTCTGGTATGGAAGAAATTGGAGGGTGTCCCGTCAGTCATCAACTCAGGGAATTCAACAGCATTCTCTAACACAATCATATCAAAACGGAGGGTATTTACCATCTGTGAGACACTTTTTTCCAGCTGTATTCATCAAAGATTATATCCACCAAGAAGGAGATCAGGTTGGTTTTTGCAGGTCAAATGGTTTATTTGTGGACCTTGGTGTTGGATGTGGGTCACGCTGTACATCTTCTCTGATCTCTGCCATGTGTGCATGTGCAATTGGCAGCGTTCAATGATGGTGTCCACTATTAAATCAAATACCTGTGGATTCTTCATGTTTTAGCCCATGCTGAAAAGCATCAAAGTCCATTGGGCTCCCTGGCTCTCATATGGCATCAGAATATACATCCTGCAGAGATGCTTGCATATTCCCTGCACTGAGTGGGGAAAGCCACAGAGCATATTTGTCACTGATTTTTCCATTTTATGCAGGGGCTGCTTTTATAGAGGGCTAATTTAGACAAATAGAAGAGTTTCTAGAACCACCAGTGTATTATTGCTGAATACTTTGTCAGTGAAGAGCAGGGAGGATGGGAGTGATGTGATTAACTGGTCGATTCATGGAATTAATGTGTGCCGAAAATTGCCGCGCAGAGGTGCCATAAAAATTGCGAAAATCGCAGTGCAACTGTGAAAATCGCACGGAAACCAGCGCACATCGATTCATGGAAGTCCGTGCGCGAGAAAAACATTGGATGTGCACTGGATGTGCGCTGAAAAAGTGCGAGGCGCACGCCGGCGCACAGGTCACCAACGGCGTGCGCCACGGCCACTGCAAAATCGCACATAGCGCGCCGCTTATCACAAAAGTAGGCGGAACACGGGGCGTAACACTCGGAATGGGGAACAACGCATGAAAATATGGGCGTCACGGGGGAAGTACAGGAGGCAAGTGCGCGGAACGGCCACACGCTCGCCTACAACCTGTATTCATGGAATCGAATAGGGCAAACCAGCGCACGGTGAAAGATGCGCACAGGGCCAAACAAGTACGCCACAAGAAAGCAGGCGGTAGCGTCCCTGCACCTGAAATAAATGTGCGCCAAAATGTGCGCTAACAAAAACCACCCATATACAGCTATGATGAATGGTCCATACAGTGTCCCTCTAGGACAAATGAGGTGCAAAGGAGTACCGACATACACGGGCACCCGCTGTGTGAAAAATAGCGTGTGCGTGTATTACGGGGTTCGCGTGAAGTTTCCCACGCGAATTAGCAGGGTACGTGTATTACGGGGTTCACGGGAAGTTCCACACGCGATTGCCCTGGGTCCGTGTATTTCGGGGTGCGTGGGAAGTTTCACACGCGATTTAGCAAGGTACGTGTATTTCGGTGTGCGGGGGAAGTTTCACACGCGAATTAGCAGCGTACGTGTATTTCGGTGTGCGCGTGAAGTTCCACATGCAATTTCAGCAGGGTACGTGTACTCCGGGTGCGCGGCAAATTCCACATGCGAATCCAGCAGCCTACGTGTATTTCGGGGGTGCCGGGAGGCCCACACGTGAATTGGCCGTGTGGGTCCTACCAGCTGTTCCCTCTACACCCTCCACAGCCCCTGCAGGCAGCCCACACCACAGGGGACTACCCTGCACCCCTGCACATGTCCCGCAGGCAGCCCATGCACCATGGCCATTCCCCCCAGCCAACCCACATGTCACTTTGCACTACTGCCCACCAACACATGTCTCCCAGCACCCCCACCCCCCACCAGTCAGGGGCACCCCCCACCAGACCCCCACTCATGTCCCCCTGCACCTCCACCCCCCTGCATCCAGGGGCACCCTCCACCAGGCCCCCACTCATGTCTCCCAGCACCCCCACCCCCCAGCACTGTGGGGCACCCTCCACCAGGCCCCCACTCATGTCCCCCTGCACCCCCACCCCCCTACATCCAGGGGCACCCTCCACCAGGCCCCCACTCCTGTCTCCCAGCACCCCCACCCCCCAGCACTGTGGGGTACCCTCCATCAGGCCCCCACTCATGTCCCCCTGCACCCCCACCCCCCAGCACTGTGGGGCACCCTCCACCAGGTCCCCACTCATGTCTCCCTGCACCCCCACCCCACTGCATCCAGGGGCACCCTCCACCAGGCCCCCACTCATGTCTCCCTGCATCCCCACCCCCCACCAGTCAGGGACACCCTCCACCAGGCCCCCACTCATGTGTCCCAACACCCCCACCCCCCTTCATCCAGGGGCACCCTCCACCAGGCCCCCACTCATGTCTCCCAGCACCCCCACCCCCCAGCATCCAGGGGCACCCTCCACCAGGCCCCCACTCATGCCCCCCTGCACCCCCACCCCCCAGCATCCAGGGGTACCCTCCTCCAGGCCCCCACTCATGTCCCCCTGCACCCCCACCCCCCAGCATCCAGGGGCACCCTCCACCAGGCCCCCACTCCTGTCTCCCAGCACCCCCACCCCTCTGCATAAAGAGGGGGGCCCTCCACCTGGCCCCCACTCAAGTCTCCCAGCACCCCCACCCCCCAGCACTGTGGGGCACCCTCCACCAGGCCCCCACTCATGTCCCCCTGCACCCCCACGCCCCTGCATCCAGGGGCACCCTCCACCAGGCCCCCACTCATGTCTCTCTGCACCCCCACCCCCCTACATCCAGGGGCACCCTCCACCAGGCCCCCATTCATGTCTCCCTGCATACCCACCCCCCACCAGTCAGGGGCACCCTCCACCAGGCCCCCACTCATGTCTCCCAGCACACCCACCCCCCAGCACTGTGGGGCACCCTCCACCAGGCCCCCACTCATGTCCCCCTGCACCCCCACCCCCCAGCATCCAGGGGCACCCTCCACCAGGCCCCCACTCAAGTCTCCCAGCACCCCCACCCCCCCGCACTGCGGGGCACCCTCCACCAGGCACCCACTCATATCCCCCTGCACCCCCACCCCCCAGCATCCAGGGGCACCCTCCACCAGGCCCCCACTCATGTCTCCCTGCACCCCCACCCCCTGCATCCAGGGGCACCCTCCACCAGGCCCCCACTCATGTCTCCCTGCATCCCCACCCCCCACCAGTCAGGGGCACCCTCCACCAGGCCCCCACTCCTGTCTCCCAGCACCCCACCCCCCAGCCGTGCGATTTGCCTGGGTACGTATACTCTAGGGGTGCGCGGGTAGTCTCACACGCGATTCCATCAGGGTACGTGTATCATGGGTCCGTGTGAACTTCCACATGCGATACCAGCAGGGTACGTGTATTTCGGGGTGCGTGGGAAGTTTCACATGCAAATTTGCAGGGTACGTGTATTTCGGTGTGTGCGCGTGAAGTTCCACACGCGACTGTACCTGTGAGAGTGGGGTACGTGTATTCCAGGGGTGGGCGGGATTATTTACTCACGACTGGGCCTGGGCGAGCATGTTACATGGGTGGGCGGGAAGATTTACACACTCACCTACAACGCGCCAAAAAATAAAAGGACCAATCCTGAAACACGAAAACCAGCATGAAGCAGGCACATGTCCCACGTAGCATAAAAGAGTGCGAAAACTACGAACAAACTGAGAAGCCAGGATAAAAATACCGTTCCTAGCAGCAGTGGCCGTGGGATTCCGCAGGAGGAGGAGAAGGATAGTCAGGGCCAGAATCTTCACACCCAGAACCAGCCTATTTGGTATGCCAGATGACCAGGTGTATGGGAGGTACAGGTTTCCACCACACATAATACTCGACCTGGTCAGTGAGTGGGAGGATGACCTCACATCACCCACCCTGTGCTCCCAAGCACTCAGCCCCCTGGAGAAGGTCCTCAATGTACTGCACTTCTTGTCTACCGGATCATTTCAGCTGACAAGTGCCATAGTGAGGGGGGGGTGTCACAGGCCACGCAGTCACGGCGCCTACACCAGGTTTTGGCCATCATCACTACACGCCCATCAGTCCGCAGGCACATATACCTGCCCAGAACACCTGCAGAAAGGCAGGCTGTCAGCCAGGAGTTCTACAGGGTGGCACAATTCCCCAAAAAGCTAGGTGCCATGGATTGCACCCATGAGGCTCTACGTCCCCCCAGGGCATCTGAGCACATCTATAGAAACCGCAAGCACTGGCATTCCATCAACGTCCAGGTAGTATGTGATGCCAAGGGAATCATCACCTCAGTATATGCCAACTATCCAGGGTCCACCCACGACAGCTTCATTTACAGGATGTTAACCCTAAACTGGGACATGGAAGCTGGGCGGCATGGCGATGCATGGCTGCTTGGTGAGTAGAAATGCCACAGCACACGCATGCATGACAGATACAGAGTAATGCCAATACCCCACTAATGATCCCCATCACCACCTCCCCAGGGGACAGTGTCTGCCCTCTGAGCACACACATGATGACGCCAATTCGGAACCCCATCACGCCTCCCGAGGTAAGATACAACACAGCCCATATTGCAACACGGGGCATAGTGGAGCGCACATTCGGAGTGCTCAAGTCACGCTTTCGCTCCTTTGACCGTTCTGGCGGGCAGCTGTTATACGCTCCCTCAGTAGTGTGCAGGATCATAGTGGCAGCATTTGTCCTGCACAATGTTGCAACACGCCGGGGCCTGGCTGTGGACATGCTGGTGCCCTCACATCCCCAACCACATGCACGCCCGCTGCGCATGGGAGGGGAAGGGCACGGGGAGAGGCAGCCCGTACGCAGCTGGTGGCTAATTACTTCACATAGAAAGCACACCCCTGTGGAGTGCACACAGCCCTGGCACATACCATCTGACAATCAATGATGACTCAATCTGACAATTATGATGAACAAAGGGACAGTCAACTGTCAGAACCATAGCAGCCTGAGATTGTTCATCTGGAAGTGTCACAATGCGTGCATCCCTACCTACACAAATACCACCAATGCAGTGTCATCAAAAGACACACTTCCATGCAGCAAAAATGAATACCCACTTGCAAAATACAACATGAGAACAGTGGCATGTCACCCAACCCCTCCCCGGCACGGCCACACAAGACACCATGGCATGTCATGCAATGTGAGAGCAAACAAATTAATCCCCACAACATGCCCCAAGTGTCACCATCTACAGTGTCCCTAATGGTAACTGGCCACACATGAAATGCTCACAGTAATGCAGGACCAACAACACACATTACCAAATACTTACCAAGAATACCAATCACCTAAACAACCTCCAACGTACCATAAACATGACAGTACGGACTTAAAAAATTGGTAGCCTCACTACCTGATCATGGCAGCACTTCGAACACTATACCGTGTTAACGCCACGCAAGAGTGTAAGTGCACTGCTTACAACATGGACTCCAGTCCAAAAGTAGACCACCTTGTGAAGACATGAGAAATAGACCTGCAAATTAGGAGAATGAGATGGATGCAGAGGCACATATCAATACACCATGGAGTGTACAATACAACAACAATATGCACTAGGAATATATACACAGTATTGACTACAGACTGCCCACACATCAAATGGGAGTCCAACGTCACTGTGTAAGTCAATGTCACTTGGGCATACCCTTTGCAAGCCCATGGAAACGGGAAGCAGGAGGGGTGTGTGTCACACAAACCCAAGCATCTGACCCAAAATTCAGGACAAGCCTGCATGTGCCCAGCACAATACAGCGTATGCCCACGGGAGCCACACAAGGCAACACACTGTCCAAAAAATCACAAAAAAAAAAAAATCCAAAATGGCCATTAATGGTGGGGGAGGCCACCCAGGAGGTCCGAGGACAAGGTGCACACCAAAACCCACCTGTGTGGATCTTGCGAAAAAAAACACCTCCATGGGCTCATGGCCTGCACGGCTACCCTATTGTGGGAGAATCGCTGCTGTCGCTCTCCTCACCCTCTGCAGCTGCATCAGGAGGTGGTGACACTATGGGAGGCAGCCCACACAAAGCCCTAGTCTGGTCCTCCATGGCAGCAAGCATGCGGGTGTGGAAGGTCTGGTTCTGGAGGAAAATTGTGCGGAGGTCCCCATGCAACAACTCACGGGATGCCCGGACCTCCGCCCTAGTTGCCTGCATCTCAGCTGAGAGCGTACGTGTGAGCCGCTCCAGCTGCTGTTCTGTCCTCGTGTTAGCTGAAGCCTCAAGCTCAACCAGAGTTGCCCTGAGCTGAAGGAGTTCCACCCTCAGGGCTTCCCTGTGGCCCTGGGACTCAATGGAAATGGCTTCCCGCAGAGTCTCCAGTGCTGCCCGCCTGTCCCTGTTGGACGCCAACATGTCCTCCCTTTGTGACTGGCTAATGGAGTCTGTTGCCTGCTATAGTTGTTCAACTAGCCTTTCTTGGGGGACAATGGAAGTGGCCACCCTACCCATGGCCTGAGCCATCATCTCAGTTGATGCTGCCTGTTGGTTTGCCATACCGTATATGGATTGCTCCCATGCGGTATTGCCAGGTGGCGTACGGCCACCGCGTCGGCGGGCACCACACCTGTCTGGGGCAAGGCGAACTGCGCCTTGCTGTGCCAGCACTGCCTGAGGCTGCAGAACTGCATTCCCCCTCTGATCTGCTGGCCCAGGAACAGGATCAGATGTAGCGGAGTGTGACCCTGCATCCGTAACCACCAAAGGCTGACCTACCAACACTAACATCCCCATTGAGGGTTCTACCCCTGGTGCAGGTGGGTTGGACAGTACAGAATCCCTCCCAGAGACACTTACCTGCGACGCAACATAGGTCTCATCATCCTAATCGACACCTGAATAGAGCGCGGGGGAGGTGCACCCAGAGACACCCCTTGAGATGACGGCCTGCAGCAAGTGTGGTTTCTCACCCACCACCACACCACGTCCCTCACTGGTGCCCGGTAGGGCCTGAGACCCCTCCTGGGTCTGCACCATCTCCACAACCCCAGCAGTATCAAGTGTGTCATCCCCTGCAAAGACATGAAAGAAAAGAAATGGGATCAGGCATTAGCAACATGGAACACAATTAGGTCTGAGAAGCAACAGAAATAGTACTTCATTGACACATGTACCACATGACTATAACCCTCCCATGCATGCACTGTCACTGCGTATGAAGGGGAGGCAAATGGCACACATTGATGACACCAAGATGGAAGACCAACAAATTTGCTGCATGCTGCCTAGCAGTGCCATCACACATTGGCCTGTGATTGACATGTCCAATACACAAACATGACACATGCCATCACACAGATGGCATGTACCCTAGCCATGTCACACATGTGACAATATGACTGAGAAATGCCTAGTGAAAGTGGTGGAATGCAGACAATCAGCCTGAATGAACACAGAATAACATGCAACTATGTTGTGGCAAGATGACAATTCAAGGGCAACTGGCGTGAGGTTGGGCTGAATGTCTACTGTTGCCAGAAGGGATACTGGAACACCCAAATCCTGGTGCGCAGAATGTATTGGATGAAGCACACGGGTGACCCAAACCACTCAGGCACACACCCCCTCACCTGGCACTCAATCAGAAGCACTCACACACACGCCATGCACATGGATGACACACACATGCATGTGCACTCACCGGACAATGCCTCGTAATCTGGCAGGTCTCTCACGCCTTGGATCTGTTCCTCCGTGACGTAGGTCCCAGCAACATACTCATGTGGATTGAGTTCTATGTCCTCTGCCGGAGACCCACCTCCAGTCACTAGAGTTGCGGCATTACTTGAGGCCAGCTTTTTCTTTGCCCTGCGCTTAAGGTCATTCCAGCGCTTGTAGCAATCATTAGCTGTGCGCCTCACGAATCCAAGGGCACTTATGAGTTCCGCAATGGTCTGCCAGTGTGCCTGACGTTGTGCAGGTGTGGTCTTGCATCCTGCAGTAATCACCATTTTGCTGTCACGTGCGGACACATACTCCACAAGTGCATCAAGTTCGACCCGATTGAAGCAGGGCTTCCTTGGTGGGCCGGACTGTGTAGCCGTGTCTGGGGCATCTGCCTGTACTGGACGAGCACTCTTCCTCTTCCGCTTGGAAGGTGGTGGTGATACTGAGTGTCCTACGCCGCTCTGGACACTAGGGGCAGGAGCCCAGGTGGACTGTGAACTAGGAGTGTGGGAATGAACACTCGCCATGGGACTTGGTGCAGGCATTAGCTGAAGTGTGATGTAGTCAGGGGGAACGTCAGCAGGATGGACTAGGACGGACACTGCCCTGTCTGGGACACTCAGAGCTGGGGTGGATGGAGCCGAAGCTGCCCCTGCAGCCTCCCCACCCTGCCTACTCGGGCAGCAGATGACATAGCTGCCCCTGATCCACGTGGGCTGGTGACACCAACGTGCACCACCACACGTGGCCTAGACCTGCTGACCTGGAAGTCAGCCATGGAGTCACCCAGTGCCAAGTCTGGTGCCACAATAGGCTGGTCCAACAAGGGCTGAGCGGGGATGGTGTCAGCCACGTTACCCTCAACCGGGGGGGGGGCATGGGTGTCCCTGACTGGTCACCCACACATGGGGGGTTAGGGGCACCCTGCAAGTCCTGGCCACGTCCCCTACTGTATCCACCATGGCCACCTCTTGCGGCTCGTCCACCTTTACCACCCTTACCGCGTGCTCGCCTCCCAACCATCGCACTGATGTAGTTGTGCGTATGGGAGTTGCAGTAAACTATTGTCCTGGGCAATTGGGGGTCAAAGGGGTAGGGTACTAGATGGAATTCGTACCCTAGTGCTCTAGCAAGGCTGTATGTGACCCCTGGGGGAAGATGACGGGTCACGCAACGCACAGCCACCCCGAAAAAGGGAGATAATGTGCACGCAACCCCTCCTAGACCACGTAAGTGGAAAAAAAACCCTGCACTACGCTGTGGCACCCAGAAACACAAAAATGAACGTATGCTTGTCACACGCAGCCTAGACTGACCTCTGAAGGGGTAGGCAACACACGGGGCAAGCACAGATGTCAAATATGTGCGCAACTCACCGTCTGCCAGGAAAAATCGCGTGTAAAATATGCGCGTGTGCGCGTTGGCAACTCCCCTGCCAAAAGAAGAATTGTACGCTGTCTGAGGTGACAGGACAACAGGAGAATTGAACGCTGTTTGCGGAAACAGGCCCAGGAAAAAGACAAGAAGAGAAAAAGCTGTCAGAGGTAACGGAGTACGAACTTGGAACGCTGTGAAGTAAATCGCGTGTGAACCGACAAGAAGTACAGATTTCACCCACTCGCTCTCCACGAAAAGCACGTACAAGGAAATGGTGTTCTACACGTACCTTTTAAACATGCCCACACGTCCAGTGTCACTTCCGCGTGTACTCGCTAAGGCCCCATCCTCCAATTACACACGCTGACACTCTGACGTGCAGTCATTGGACGTGTAACATGCACCCGTGTACAGGGAAACGCCCGCGCACGCACGTCACAGATGCCTTTGGGCCAATGAATTCGCGTACGTGTGCTTGCGCGCTTACGCGCTAAGGCCCTTTCCTCGAATTACACGCAGACGTGCTGGATTTTCACGTGCCAAATCACTCCGTATCAAGCTGGCCACGCGTAAGCACACGGAAGACCAAGCTCCTGCCCAGAAGGCCGAATTACTGCCCCCCAGAGCCCCGAACACGCTCCCACCTGCCATCTGCTGCTGCCTGATTGCCTGCTGCCCACGTGCCCTGCCATTTGCTGCCTGCACATCAGCCAGGGGTGCTGTTGCTGTGACCACCCCTGCTGGAACCGAAGACTCCCGACTGGGATTCCATCACTCCACAGCCCAGCCCCAGGACCCAGTTGCCCACCCACTCCTGCCTCTGGGGTTGTCATGTCGGGCACTGCAACATCTGGCACCACTGACAACCCCCGGCCAGAGAGGCAGAAGGGCACCAGCTTCACTGCCACCGAAGTTGGTGTCCTGGTGGAGCAAGTCCTGGGGCAGTATGATTTGGATGTTTGCGCGCCGACAAGGAAGGACGGACTCGGATCTGGACGGATATCGTGACTGCCATCAACGCGGAGGGGGGTGGCAGTCCGCGACTTCCAACATGTCAAGAAGCGCTGGGAGGACTTCAGGTCCAGGACCCTCAACAAGGCCCGGCGCCTCTTGAAGGCAGCGGATGCTAAGGGGTGCCGGGGCCACTTGTCGGACGATCAGATGAGGGTCCTGGAACGCATATCCTCAGCGCTCCACGTCCAGGTCCTTGAGAGGCAGACCCGGCGAGTCGAGCAGTAAGTGGACATGCATCATGATTGTAAGCTGTGCGTGTGGTGATGTGCCAGTAGTGTGCAGGTTGCACATCTGTTTCTATGGGGCCGAGTATGGGTGGGGGTGTACAGGGCCGTGAGGCTAACACATGCGAGGGCTGTCATGTGTGAGATATGGATGGTGCTTGTGTGTGTAGGCTTGCATGCCAAATGCAGTTGTGTGGGCACACATGTTTGGATGAATGTGTATGTAAGTAGGCATGTTCGTGATGTCACACATGGATGTTGTTTTCAGCTGCATGTATCAGCACTGTGTACATGTGCATGTGTGTGTATTTGACAAGGGTGCAACAGTGATGCAACATGGATGCATGTGACAGCGGGATGTGGAAGCCTGATTGGCAGATCTGACATGGATGCCCATCTGAACACTGTGACAGTTGACAGAGGTGTACACATGCATGCAAGTGTGGTGGTGTGTGTGCATGTGTAGTGCACTCCCTGTGTTGCATGTGGTGTCTGGCTCACCTTTGCCTGCTCATGCTGTTGTATGTGTATGGATGGTGCTTGCAGTTGCGATATGGCTGTGGTATGGCTCATGTGTGCAAGTTGAAATGACATGTGTGTTGCCGATTGTGATGCCATGTCTGAGGTTTGCCAATGCCACTCATGTACAATGGTCATGTGTGTATGTGTCCATTGTACAGTTCTCCCTGTCTGCAGCGTCAACTGATGAAGAGGGCGGAGAAGGTGCTGTGGAGCACAGCGGCGGGGATCGCACCGCCAGCCGGAGACGCAAGGCCCGGCTCCCCTCCCAGGTTGTGATCTCATTGGGGAGTGAGGAGTTCGGTGCCGCATCCCAGGCCACAGCTGCCGGGGGGAGGTCCAAGAGGCAGAGGTCAGAATTGGACTCCTCGGCAGCAGAAGGGGCAGCTGGGATCCCACAGGGCCCAACGGGGGAAGATGGCACAGAGTCATCCAGGTTGGTGATATGATATGATATGGTATTTGTAACGCGCCTATACACAAGTGTTTCAAGGCGCGGGGGGTTTGGTGAAGGAGGAGGCTGTGCAAGCAACAGAGACGGGGTCTGGAGGTGGGGATTCCACTGGTGCTAGTAGTGCAGTGCAGGACCAGGGACAGGAGGCAGCACAGGCCACCGCAGAGGTGCCTGTGTGCAATCCTGTCCCTGATCCTGTCACTGCATCATCTTGCACCAGCAGGGATGCCCACGTCCAGACCCGTTTTCAGGCAGGGGATGAGCTCACAACTGGCCTTCCTCTGCCTGCAGACGTGGCTATCCGGGTCCGGGTTGAGCCTGTCCTGACTGGTGTGGCGTTGCGTCAACGGGCCATGTGAGGTGACCTGCAGTCTTTTAATGAGGAGACTGCACGTCATCATGAATGGCTCGGTGACTGCGTCGGCCTACTGGGACAGGTCACCCAGGCCGGATTCCTCCGTTTGATGGGGCTTGCTCAGACCCCCTCCTCAACTGAACCCCCTATGTGCCAGTGGTCCTCCGTGCCATCTTCCCACCCATTAGCCACCTGGGTGCCATGTGTAGCTGCTTCTGACGGTGTGGCCAAGGAGGAGGCATCCCTGCCACAGTCGGGAGTCGGACGTCCAGCAGGGGTGGCCACATCAACGACTGCACCCCAGCCAGTGGAGGAAGTGCAGGTAGCAGGAGGCAGGGCACGGGCAAAGGCACAGCAGCAGCAGCAATGAGGTGGGAGCCATGATGGCTCGGGGCCTTTGACATTGGAGGGGCAGACATCGGCCAGAGGGCAGGAGGACCAGGACGGGAAGTGTCTTCCGTGTGGCAGCAGTTGGGCCACGTCATAGATGCGGAGCGGCAGCGGGCGGAAGAGGCACGGCTCACGATGGTCAGGGCGGAGAACTCCATGCGGAGGGCCCTGAGGCGGGCCAAGTGCCTCGAGGCAATCCGCAGGGAGTTGGAGGTGAACATGTCGACGGCCCTGCGGACCCTCGGGGCCATGGAGGATGACCGCCTCCGGGACATTGAGCAGGAGTTTGATGATGCCTTGGCCCGGAACATCCCGAAGTGAGCCGTCGGACTAGCCCGCTGCCCTTGTAAATAGTTCTTTAGTTAGTGTTTGGTTTCCTTTGGTTTTGCATTTTTTTTTGGACCTTTTGGACAATGGGCCACATTTGTGTATATATTTTCTTTTATGAGGTAGTGTTATTAGATAGGTTTCATTTCTTCTGTTGGGATCATGGACCCTGGATAGTTTATCTGTATATAGTTGACTGTTGGATTTTCATTTTTTTTTTTTTATGATTTACCCATGGAGCAATGGTTTTCGATTTTAATTTTCCATTGGATTTACTTTTGTGGACTGTGACTTTGGACACCTTTCCTTTGGATTATGATTGGTTTTACATTATTTCACGGAGAAGCTGCTTTTTTTTTTTTTAAATTCCCATTTTTGTTTGTTTATTTTTGATTCAATTTATGTTGCTTTTAATACATATTTTTTCTTCAAACTTCAATGTGTAGTATCATCTCATTGGTTTCATGCATATCATGATATGGGTTTTGACATTCACTGACACCCATTGTGTGTATGTGAGGGACATGTGTTCATTTACAAACTTGCAATTGGGGTTCTATCATGTAATTGCCATTTCTAAGTGGGTGGATGCAATACTCTGGTGGGTGTTTGGAATTTGGAGGCTGACCATAAGGGCCAGGGATCTAGATTGTGATGACATGTTGGCTGGGGGACATGAGTGGGGGCCTGGTGGAGGGTGGCCCTGACTGGTGGGGGGTGGGGGTGCAGGGAGACATGAGTGGGGGCCTGGTGGAGGGTGCCCCTGGATGCAGGGGCGTGGGGGTGCAGGGAGACATGAGTGGGGGCCTGTTGGAGGGTGCCCCACAGTGCTGGAGGGTGGGGGTGCAGGGGGACATGAGTGGGGGCCTGGTGGAGGGTGCATCACAGTGCTGGGGGGTGGGGGTGCTGGGAGACATGAGTTGGACATGAGTGGGGGCCTGGTGGAGGGTGGCCCGGACTGGTGGGGGGTAGGGGTGCTGGGTGACATGAGTGGGGGCCTGGTGGAGGGTGCCCCTGGACGCAGGGGGGTGGGGGTGCAGGGAGACATGAGTGGGGGCCTGGTGGAGAGTGCCCCTGGATGCAGGGGGGTGGGGGTGCTGGGAGACATGAGTGGGGGCCTGGTGGAGGGTGCCCCTGGATGCAGGGGGGTGGGGGTGCATGGGGACATGAGGGGGGGCCTGGTGGAGGGTGCCCCACAGTGCTGGGAGGTAGGGGTGCAGGGGGACATGAGTGGGGGCCTGGTGGAGGGCGCCCCTGGATGCAGGGGGTGGGGGTGCTGGGAGACATGAGTGGGGGCCTGGTGAAGGATGCCCCTGGATGCAGGGGGGTGGGGGTGCTGGGAGACATGAGTGGGTGCCTGGTGGAGGGTGCCCCACAGTGCTGGGGGTGGGGGTGCAGGGAGACATGAGTGGGGGCCTGGTGGAGGGTGCCCCTGGATGCAAGGGGGTGTGGGTGCTGGGAGACATGAGTGGGGCCTGGTGGAGGGTGCACCACAGTGCTGGGGGGTGGGGGTGCAGGGAGACATGAGTGGGGGCCTGGTGGAGGGTGCCCCTGGATGCAGGGGGTGGGGGTGCAGGGGGACATGAGTGGGGGCCTGGTGGATGGTGCCCCACAGTGCTGGGTGGTGGGGGTGCAGGGAGACATGAGTGTGGGCCTGCTGGAGGGTGCCCCTGGATGCAGGGGGGTGGGGGTGCTGGGAGACATGAGTGGGGTTCTGGTGGAGGGTGCCCCTGGATGCAGGGGGTGGGGGTGCTGGGAGACATGAGTGGGGGCCTGGTGGAGAGTGCCCCACAGTGCTGGGGGGTGGGGGTGCTGGGAGACATGAGTGTGGGCCTGGTGGAGGGTGCCCCACAGTGCTGGCGGGTGGGGGTGCAGGGAGACATGAGTGGGGGCCTGGTGGAGGGTGCCCCTGGATGCAGGGGGAGGGGGTGCAGGGGGACATGAGTGGGGGCCTGGTGGAGGGTGCCCCACAGTGCTGGGGAGTCGGGGTGCAGGGAGACATGAGTGGGGGACTGGTGGAGGGTGCACCTTGGTGCAGGGGGGTGGGGGTGCTGGGAGACATGAGTGGGGGCCTGGTGCAGGGTGCCCCTGACTGGTGGGGGGTGTGGGTGCAGGGAGACATGAGTGGGGGCTTGCTGGAGGGTGCCCCTGGATGCTGGTTGGTGGGGGTGCTGGGAGACATGAGTGTGGGCCTGGTGGAGGGTGCCCCACAGTGCTGGGGGGTGGGGGTGCAGGGGGACATGAGTTGGACATGTGTGGGGGCCTGCTGGCAGGTGCCCCACAGTGCTGGGGGGTGAGGGTGCTGTGAGACATGCGTTGTTGATCAGTAGTGCAAGGTGACATGTGGCTTGGCTGGGGGGCATGGCCATGGTTGATGGACTGCCTGCGGGACATGGGCAGGGGTGCAGGGTGGTCCCCTGTGGTGTGGGCTGGCTGCAGGGGCCATGGAGGGTGTAGAGGGAACACCTGGGAGGACCCACACGGCCAATTTACATGTAGTGTTCCCCGTGCACCCCTGAAATACATGTGCCCTGATGGAATCGCGTGTGATACTTCCCGCGCACCCCTGGAATACACGTACCCTGATGGAATTGCATGTGATACTTCCCGCGCACCCCTGAAATACACGTCCCTTGATGGAATCGCGTGTGATACTTCCCGCGCACCCCTGGAATACATGTGCCCTGATGGAATCGCGTGTGATACTTCCCGCGCACCCCTGGAATACACGTACCCTGATGGAATCGCGCGTGATACTTCCCGCACACCCCTGAAATACACGTACCCTGCTGATTTTGCGTGAGATACTTCCCGCGCACCCCTGGAATACACATACCCTGCTGAAATCGCATGTGGAACTTCCCGCGCACCCCCGAAATACATGTACCCAGGGCAATCGCGTGGGGAACTTGATGCGAACCCCATAATACAAGTAACCCTGCTGATGTCGCGTGTCAGACTACATGCGCAAATCTGATATGATATACACGTACACAGGCCAATCGCACTGCTGGCGGGGTGGGGGGGTGGTAGGAAGGAGTGGGGGCCTGGTGGAGGGTGCCCCTGGATGCTGGGGGGTGGTGGTGCTGGGAGACATGAGTGGGGGCCTGGTGGAGGGTGCCCCTGGATGCAGGGGGGTGGGGGTGCAGGGAGACATGAGTGGGGGCCTGGTGGAGGGTGCCCCTGGATGGAGGGGGGTGGGGGTGCAGGGGGACATGAGTGGGGGCCTGGTGGAGGGTGCCCCACAGTGCTGGGGGGCGGGGGTGCAGGGAGACATGAGTGGAGCCTGGTGGAGGGTGCCCCTGGATGCAGGGGGTTGGGGGTGCTGGGAGACATGAGTGTTGGCCTGGTGGAGGGTGCCCCTGGATGGAGGGGGGTGGGGGTGCAGGGGGACATGAGTGGGGGCCTAGTGGAGGGTGCCCCTGACTGGTGGGGGGTGGGGATGCAGGGAGACATGAGTGGGGGCGTGGTGGAGGGTGTCCCTGGATGCAGTGGGGTGGGGGTGCAGGGAGACATGAGTGGGGGCCTGGTGGTGGGTGCCCCACAGTGCTGGGGTGTGGGGGTGCAGGGGGACATGAGTGGGGGAATGGTGGAGGGGGCACCACAGTGCTGTGGGGTGGGGGTGCAGGGAGACATGAGTTGGACATGAGTGGGGGCCTGGTGGATGGTGGCCCGTACTGGAGGGGGTGGGGATGCAGGGAGACATGAGTGGGGGCCTGGTGGAGGGTGCCCCTGGATGCAGGGGGGTGGGGGTGCAGGGAGACATGAGTGGGGGCCTGGTGGAGGGTGCCCCTGGATGCAGGGGGATGGGGGTGCAGGGGGACATGAGTGGGGGCCTGGTGGAGGGTGCCCCACAGTGCTGGGGGGTGGGGGTGCAGGGAGACATGAGTGGAGCCTGGTGGAGGGTGCCCCTGGATGAAGGGGGGTGGGGGTGCTGGGAGACATGAGTGGTGGCTTGGTGGAGGGTGCCCCTAACTAGTGGGGGGTGGGGGTGCAGGGAGACATGAGTGGGGGCCTGGTGGAGGGTGCCCCTGGATGCTGGGGGGTGGGGGTGCAGGGAGACATGAGTAGGACATGAGTGGGGGCCTGGTGGAGGGTGCACCACAGTGCTGAGGGGTGGGGGTGCAGGGAGAGATGAGTTGGACATGAGTGGGGGCCTGGTGGAGGGTGGCCCGGACTGGTGGGGGGTGGGGGTGCTGGGAGACATGAGTTGGGGCCTGGTGGAGGGTGCCCCTGGATGCAGGGGGGTGGGGGTGCAGGGAGACATGAGTCTGGGCCTGGTGGAGGGTGCCCCTGGATGCAGGGGGGTGGGGATGCAGGGGGACATGAGTGGGGGCCTGGTGGAGGGTGCCCCACTGTGCTGGGGGTGGGGGTGCAGGGAGACATGAGTGGGGGCCTGGTGGAGGGTGCCCCTGGATGCAGGGGGGTGGGGGTGCTGGGAGACATGATTGGGGGCCTGGTGGAGGGTGCCCCTGACTGGTGGGGGGTGGGGGTGCAGGGAGACATGAGTGGGGGCCTGGTGGAGGGTGCCCCTGGATGCTGGGGGGTGGGGGTGCAGGGAGACATGAGTTGCACATGAGTGGGGGCCTGGTGGAGGGTGCACCACAGTGCTGGGGGGTGGGGGTGCAGGGAGACATGAGTTGGACATGAGTGGGGGCCTGGTGGGGGGTGGCCTGGACTGGTGAGGGGTGGGGGTGCAGGGAGACATGAGTGGCGGCCTGTTGGAGGGTGCCCCTGGATGCAGGGGGGTGGGGTGCTGGGAGACATGAGTGGGGGCCTGGTGGAGGGTGCCCCTGGATGCAGGGGGGTGGGGGTGCATGGGGACATGAGTGGGGGCCTGGTGGAGGGTGCCCCACAGTGCTGGGAGGTAGGGGTGCAGGGGGACATGAGTGGGGGCCTGGTGGAGGGTGCCCCTGGATGCAGGGGGTGGGGGTGCTGGGAGACATGAGTGGGGGCCTGGTGGAGGGTGCCCCTGGATGCAGGGGGATGGGGGTGCTGGGAGACATGAGTGGGGGCCTGGTGGAGGGTGCCCCTGGATGCAGGGGGGTGGGGGTGCAGGGAGACATGAGTGGGGGCCTGGTGGAGGGTGCCCCTGGATGCAGGGGGTGGGGGTGCATGGGGACATGAGGGGGGGCCTGGTGGAGGGTGCCCCACAGTGCTGGGAGGTAGGGGTGCAGGGGGACATGAGTGGGGGCCTGGTGGAGGGTGCCCCTGGATGCAGGGGGGTGGGGGTGCTGGGAGACATGAGTTGGGGCCTGGTGGAGGGTGCCCCTGGATGCAGGGGGGTGGGGGTGCAGGGAGACATGAGTCTGGGCCTGGTGGAGGGTGCCCCTGGATGCAGGGGGGTGGGGATGCAGGGGGACATGAGTGGGGGCCTGGTGGAGGGTGCCCCACTGTGCTGGGGGTGGGGGTGCAGGGAGACATGAGTGGGGGCCTGGTGGAGGGTGCCCCTGGATACAGGGGGGTGGGGGTGCTGGGAGACATGATTGGGGGCCTGGTGGAGGGTGCCCCTGACTGGTGGGGGGTGGGGGTGCAGGGAGACATGAGTGGGGGCCTGGTGGAGGGTGCCCCTGGATGCTGGGGGGTGGGGGTGCAGGGAGACATGAGTTGCACATGAGTGGGGGCCTGGTGGAGGGTGCACCACAGTGCTGGGGGGTGGGGGTGCAGGGAGACATGAGTTGGACATGAGTGGGGGCCTGGTGGGGGGTGGCCTGGACTGGTGGGGGGTGGGGGTGCAGGGAGACATGAGTGGCGGCCTGAAGGAGGGTGCCCCTGTATGCAGGGGGGTGGGGTGCTGGGAGACATGAGTGGGGGCCTGGTGGAGGGTGCCCCTGGATGCAGGGGGGTGGGGGTGCATGGGGACATGAGTGGGGGCCTGGTGGAGGGTGCCCCACAGTGCTGGGAGGTAGGGGTGCAGGGGGACATGAGTGGGGGCCTGGTGGAGGGTGCCCCTAGATGCAGGGGGCGGGGGTTCTGGGAGACATGAGTGGGGGCCTGGTGGAGGGTGCCCTTGGATGCAGGGGGGTGGGGTTGCTGGGAGACATGAGTGGGTGCCTGGTGGAGGGTGCCCCTGGATGCAGGGGGGTGTGGGTGCTGGGAGACATGAGTGGGGGCCTGGTGGAGGGTGCACCACAGTGCTGGGGGGTGGGGGTGCAGGGAGACATGAGTGGGGGCCTGGTGGAGGGTGCCCCTGGATGCAGGGGGGTGGGGGTGCAGGGGGACATGAGTGGGGGCCTGGTGGATGGTGCCCCACAGTGCTGGGTGGTGGGGGTGCAGGGAGACATGAGTGGGGGCCTGGTGGAGGGTTTCCCTGGATGCAGGGGGGTGGGGGTGCTGGGAGACATGAGTGGGGGCCTGGTGGAGGGTGCCCCTGGATGCAGGGGGGTGGGGGTGCTGGGAGACATGAGTGGGGGCCTGGTGGAGAGTGCCCCACAGTGCTAGGGGGTGGGGGTGCTGGGAGACATGAGTGTGGGCCTGGTGGAGGGTGCCCCAGAGTGCTGGGGGGTGGGGGTGCAGGGAGACATGAGTGGGGGCCTGGTGGAGGGTGCCCCTGGATGCAGGGGGTGGGGGTGCAGGGGGACATGAGTGGGGGCCTGGTGGAGGGTGGCCCACAGTGCTGGGGAGTCGGGGTGCAGGGAGACATGAGTGGGGGCCTGGTGGAGGGTGCCCCTTGGTGCAGGGGGGTGGGGGTGCTGGGAGATATGAGTGGGGGCCTGGTGCAGGGTGCCCCTGACTGGTGGGGGGTGGGGGTGCAGGGATCATGAGTGGGGGCCTGCTGGAGGGTGCCCCTGGATGCTGGTTGGTGGGGGTGCTGGGAGACATGAGTGTGGGCCTGGTGGAGGGTGCCCCACAGTGCTGGGGGTGGGGTGCAGGCGGACATGAGTTGGACATGTGTGGGGGCCTGCTGGCAGGTGCCCCACAGTGCTGGGGGGTGAGGGTGCTGTGAGACATGCGTTGTTGATCAGTAGTGCAAGGTGACATGTGGCTTGGCTGGGGGGCATGGCCATGGTTGCTGGACCGCCTGCGGGACATGGGCAGGGGTGCAGGGTGGTCCCCTGTGGTGTGGGCTGGCTGCAGGGGCCGTGGAGGGTGTAGAGGGAACACCTGGGAGGACCCACACGGCCAATTTACATGTTGTGATCCCCGCGCACCCCTGAAATACACGTGCCCTGATGGATTCGCGTGTGATACTTCCCACGCACCCCTGAAATACACGTACCCTGCTGATTTTGCGTGTGATACTTCCCGCGCACCCCTGAAATACACGTCCCTTGATGGAATTGCATGTGATACTTCCCGTGCACCCCTGGAATACACGTGCCCTGATGGAATCGCGTGTGATACTTCCCGCGCACCCCTGGAATACACGTACCCTGATGGAATCGCATGTGATACTTCCCGTGCACCCCTGAAATACACGTACCCTGCTGATTTTGCGTGTGATACTTCCCGCGCACCCCTGAATACACGTGCCCTGATGGAATCGCGTGTGTTACTTCACGCGCACCCCTGATGTACATGTACCCAGGACAATCGCGTGTGATACTTCCCGTGAACCACTGTAATACACGTTCCCCGCTTTGCGTTTGCTGTTTGGCAGCCCTGTGAACTGGTCCAGGGTTAGCGCAGCCCTTTGCGATGAATTGGGAATTTTGAAGGCTTTTCCTTGCGCGAGGGCGTTCTTGGGGGCGTAACTGGCGCTGCTGCAGGGTTGCTGCGCCACTCTGCGCCACGGCTGGTTTTGGAGGCTGGAATCCGCTGTGGGATGAAATGGATTTTATCGCACGCGGCTGGCGCAGTGTATCGCACGGGGACACTGTGTGCCAGCAACGTGCGCCACTTTTGTGCGAAATTCTATGAATTACCCTGTAAATGTTATTGCTCTGACAATCAGTGGGACAGCTGAGTGAAGAATTGATTTTACAGGGCCCAGCATGCAGACAGTCCCATCTGCCAACAACCAATCTGGAAATCAAAAGAACTATGAATTTGGAGAGAATTTCGACATGGTGAATAGAAGGTTTGATCTTGCTCTACGAGGCCAATTCCTAACAATAGGTTGGTGATAATTTAGAACATGGGATTTTGAGATTTCATCACCAAAGTAGCCATGACACCAAGAGAAAACAGAGTGCAAAGTCTGGATTGGACAGGAAGTCTGACATGTCACAGGGTGAAGAGGATTTACACTGGTATTGGAGGGTTCAGGTTTGAGGGAGTGAAGGGGCATCCAGTCTCCTATGGGACTGAATCAATTCCACAAGCATTGGAAATTGCCAGTGATGAAACCCTACGGCAAGGATCTGCAATATGTGGCCCTTGACATGTGTTGTACTGCAAATCCTGTTAGCCCCAACGGGCATTGTCAATTGTAAAGGATCATGATAATTTTAAAAGTAGAAGCAGTTGTGTGATGAGTTCAAAAGATCTTAGCTCGACTGGAATCAATGTTGTTAGACTGAGAACACTGATATGATTGATAACATCTGTTGCATTGCGTACAGGAAAAAGAGTTGTCCCACTATCCTCTTAAGTACACAAAAAGATTAAATGCCACCACATTGTGTGCACCGGTTGAAAATCATACTTTTATTCACTGGTCATAATTTTCAATTGAAAGTGTTAGATCATTAAAGGTGTCCAGTACACGACACGTGTTTCGGCCCGTGGCCTTCTACAGAACTGGACAAATGCTATTTGTCAAATCAAAAACAACAATTGAAGCAATGGGATCAAATTAAATAGAACAATGTTATCTGTTGATGCACCAACCACACATATAACACGTGCATCATCACACAGAGAAAATACATTATTCATTGTATAGGCATTATATATTTATCAAGGTAGAGACAGAGATTAGAGGGGTTGGACAAGGGTAGGATGTGTTGCGTAAATAGAAAGGATAAAAAAGAATAAAATGTAATAAAATAAAAATACAAGAAAACGAATAGATATTAGAACACAAGTAAGATCTGAAATAAATACTAACATTACATGAAAAACTTACTGCTCAATGTTTCTCATTTGTCATCATTCCCATATCATAATTCACCTACAGGTTCATTGTTAATTTTAATAAATGTCATTAACTCCAGTAAGAAATGATTTATATTAATCTTCCTTGTGGGTATCATCATTCAGCCTAATCACGATATCTCTTGTGTATCTCAGCCATTTATGGTCCTCCTATCATGTACCAATTAATGAATTGGCCTCCCTTGGTCTGTTATTGGTCCTAAGGTACATATTGTTTACCCCATCATGAAGTGAAAGCTTTGACTTACCTATCTGAATGGTAATAAGACCTCCCTTGACAGTTAAGTGCAGATTCCAGTATTCGAGTATGATCCCCGTACCTGCAATTATTGTAAAGAAAAACCATGCTACTGGCACTGCATATATGCATCTTCTTGTGCATTTCAAATCCTCAGAACTCGCTTAATTCGTGTTATTGTAAGCTAATATTAGAGAGGTTGAGCTACCTCACTTTACCATCCTTGTATTTGATATGATCGTTATGGTTAGTGATGCCGTAGCTCACCCATACTCCTTATGAATTATATCTTCGATCTCTGTTGCTCTCTTCCTCAAAGGCATTACTTCGCTATTGCTAATTTATAACATTCATTTGTCCCATCTTGTTTCTTAGGTAAATATCACCACGTGCCAAGTTAGCCACTAAGTGTCTCAATAAGAACGTATATAGATATATTGTTTACAGCCAGTGATTTGTGCCAGACTAGGAATGTATCAATGTAGACTACGGACCCCGTCTTGCACAATTTCCGGCCCGTGTAAACAATTGAACTGTTAATCACGTGTCTGTAAAATATCGAAACAACCATTTTGCCTTGGCGTAAGGTTATTCCACTCCACAATTTACTATCTCAGTCAGTGAAAGACACCTCTCGGTGTCAGCTGATTCATGTGGGAACAGGACACAAACTCCATTACGTGCTCTTATTCCAAACAATAAACACTTCTCGGTGTGTCATCAGTTAACTAGGATGCAACATATCTTGTATGGCGCTTACTAAAATGCCAAATAGCGTGTGTCGTGCTTACCTGGTCCTTGGAGTTCCGTTCTCCTCTCCTTCGCGGGTCTAAATAACACTTGCAGCGATTCCTGCTCATATAAATAGAGTCGCTTCCGAAACCTAATTAGTTACGCCCACTTCCAGACGCAAGCAAATCAGTAACATTGTTAGGACTCATTCCCTGTTCCTAGGATACCTATCGTTCTAAACATCCAAGTAAAGGATACATTATATTGAATCGTCCGGGGTGTTGCAAATGATATAGTCATTTGAAAAGAACCCTTCTGAGCTACATCGTTGATAACAACATTATACCATTTTGTCCGGCAAATGAGTTATCATGATTGTTTTTACAATACTTACTTAAGAATTCAGTCCAAGTCTGGAAACTCACATTAATCAGTCGAATGAGTTGCCTTACACAGGCTATGTCAGAAAACATGTTCGTGACTGTCTCCAATGTTAATCCTCAAATGAATATTCTGGAATTTACCAGTGCTATATAATAATCATGCTTGATGCCTTGCGTCCTTTTGGTCCATTGATTAAGTTTCCTCATTAAGTTCTCAAAATTAGGCATCCTGTCTTATTTAGTATGACCAGTTTTCATGTTGTCCTCTCCTTCTTAACAATATGGTCATATTTTGGAGAATCAAATACTCTGAGTTTTAATGCACTGACCTAGTTCATTATCCCCCTTATTGTGTATGTAACTAAAGCTATTCTCAGTCATAACTCACGTAACACTAGTATTCAGTAATACTTTAAAGTCACTGGGTAACATGATTACCGGTGGTCCCCATAACCTTCAATTTGCAAGAATAACATCCTATGTTGTGTCAACAAAAGTTCTAAATTAGTTGCACGCATCATGAGCAACAGCTTTCAAAAATACAATCATATACTCTAAAACCAAAAATCCTTTAAATTAGGATGCACCAGGCTGTAATGTTCTTAACTATAAGTCCTCTACCAGAAATGTTGGGTATTTCTTTCAAGTCACAATACACTCTAGTATTTCCAAGTAGCTAGACCACAATACTCGATTATAAGAAAAAACCCATCTCATGATCAAAATTCAAACCAACTTCAGTAGCCCTGAAGTAACAAATCAGTTGTGCTTCTATTTTCCTTAAGGCATGTTCCATACTGCTACCTCTGACATTCTTTTTAATCTTCTTTTATCCTAGGAACCTCAAAAGATCTTTATTATGCAATTGGTGTTCTTGTTGCCAAATCATACTCAGTGCTGTCTGTGTATGCATATCGACACATGGTACAAGTTCTGCATTTACAGAAACCCTTTATTCTTAGCTAAAGCCAACTCAAAGTATTCTTAGTTGCTGGTGTGCTCAAAAGAGACATACTCAACACGTTTTGTAACATCTGTGCTCTTTTGAAAACCATTTTAGGTTGTGCATCCAAGTATTTAGATAAATCTTTGTCCAACAGAGGAATGTGCCAATGATAACTGTAGTCGAAAACCAAAAGTTGCAGACTCCTGCCCTGAGATATAATTGGGTCTATTAGGTATATTGGTAAATTGGTGTACTGGAGATACTGGCTCCCAGCTCCTAGTTCCTTGCTGTTAATGTAAGTACAAATGTACCAATAACGTAAAAATACTCAATACCAGTGTAACTCCAAGTGCACGAGAAACCACAGCTTTATTCCATTACAGACGGCCACTGGGAGAGTGTACAAAGGACAACCTCAAAATGGCGTTAGGAACAACACATTTTTGTGATAGAAATAATCATCATATCTGATGTCATGGTTAGTGCATTTATAGAAAAACTATAACCTGTGTGTTCATTCATTTTGGGAACAATTGGAAACATTATCATGACTCCGCCTAGATACCTCCTCCCAAAAATGATACATTTCAATCTATCATACTATTGGTTGGCATTCTACTACACTAGCCAATAAGAGGAACATAATTTAATTGGTCAGTTATTTGCTCATTTGTTCATGGTGCTTTAATGCGGTGCCAGGGTACATGGAGGAGAGAGGAGAGATGGACAATCTGCTATGATCCAGGTTAAAGAATTTACTTCTTTCCCATTCCCAGGACTGAGGTCTTCTCTGACAGCCTTGTTCATGACCTTGGCTGTTTCTTTTTAATGGGCATTGTTGGGATCACATGGTAGGGGACTGCTGTCTGGAGCTCAATTTCATCTATTTGTTGGATTTTCTGCTATTCTAATGTGTGTGTGCTTTCTTTTGGCAGCCACTCTGGAAGCTGTGTATTCATTTATTATGGAGCCAATTGGAAAAGCAGATACTTGCACCTAGCATTCAAGTATATGCCTGTTTCTCACTGCTACCAATTGAAACTAATTACCCTTTATAATTGCAACTGTGTGGGCTGGGAAATGTTATCTGGTGCAGTTTCAGCTTCTAAGTCAAACTCCCTCCAGTGCACGAACCTTGGTGTTTGAGGCTCTGCCTGAGCTTAATGAGGCCTCGGATCTGCGAGTTAAACACTTTTATGTGAAGATACAGGGGGTAATTCATAGAATTCAGCGCACAAGTGGCGCACGCGGCTGGCGCACAGTGTTCGCGTGCGGTAGTCTGCGCCAGCCGCGTGCGCCGAAACACATTTCCGCGCACAGCGTATTCATGGATTCCAGCCACCAAAACCAGCCGTGGCGCACAGTGGCGCAGCGACCTTGCAGCAGCGCCAGTTACGCCCCCAAGAACGCCTTCCGCGCAGGGAAAAGCCATTAAAATCCCCAATCCAGCGCAAAGGGCTGCGCTAACCCTGTACCAGCACGGCAAGCGGGCTACGTGTATTACAGGGGTTCACGTGAAGTTTCACACGCGATTCCAGCAGGGTACGTGTATTTCAGGGGTGCGCGGGAAGTTCCACACGCGAATAGCCTGGGCGCGTGTATTTCAGGGGTGCGCGGGAAGTTCCACACGCGAATAGCCTGCGCGCGTGTATTGCAGGGGTGCGAGGCAAGTTCCACACGCGAATAGCCTGGGCGCGTGTATTTCAGGGGTTCGCGGGAAGTTTCACACGCGATTTCAGCAGGGTACGTGTATTTCAGGGGTGCGCGGGAAGTTCCACACGCGAATAGCCTGCGCGCGTGTATTGCAGGGGTGCGCGGCAAGTTCCACACGCGAATAGCCTGGGCGCGTGTATTTCAGGGGTTCGCGGGAAGTTTCACACGCGATTTCAGCAGGGTACGTGTATTTCAGGGGTGCGCGGGAAGTTCCACACGCGAATAGCCTGGGCGCGTGTATTTCAGGGGTGCGCGGGAAGTTCCACACGCGAATAGCCTGGGCGCGTGTATTTCAGGGGTGCGCGGGAAGTTCCACACGCGAATAGCCTGGGCGCGTGTATTTCAGGGGTGCGCGGGAAGTTCCACACGCGAATAGCCTGGGCGCGTGTATTTCAGGGGTGCGCGGGAAGTTCCACACGCGAATAGCCTGGGCGCGTGTATTTCAGGGGTGCGCGGGAAGTTCCACACGCGAATAGCCTGCGCGCGTGTATTGCAGGGGTGCGCGGCAAGTTCCACACGCGAATAGCCTGGGCGCGTGTATTTCAGGGGTTCGCGGGAAGTTTCACACGCGATTTCAGCAGGGTACGTGTATTTCAGGGGTGCGCGGGAAGTTCCACACGCGAATAGCCTGGGCGCGTGTATTTCAGGGGTGCGCGGGTAGTTCCACACGCGATTGGCCTGGGTACGTGTGTTTCGGGGTGCGCGGGTAGTTCCACACGCGATTGGCCGGGGTACGTGTGTTCCGGGGTCCCGTGAACTTTCACACGCGATTGGTTGGGATCCACGTGTGTACTGTCATCACGTGCAATGAGGGATACTCCCTCGCACGTCACGTCACAGACGCGCTCACGCGCTGAGGGCCTTTGGTCCAATGAAAATGCGTATGCGTGCAGACGCGCTTACGCGCTAAGGGCCTTTCCTCGAATTACACGCTGACGTGCAGAATTTTCACGTGCCAAATCACTCCGTATCAAGCTGGCCACGCGTAAGCACACGGAAGACCACGCTCCTGCCCAGAAGGCCGAACTACTGCCCCCCAGAGCCCCGAGCACGCTCCCACCTGCCATCTGCTGCTGCCTGACTGCCTGCTGCCCACGTGCCCTGCCATTTGCTGCCTGCACATCAGCCAGGGGTGCTGTTGGTGTGACCACCCCTGCTGGAACCAAAGACTCCCGACTGGGATTCCATCGCTCCACAGCCCAGCCCCAGGACCCAGTTGCCCACCCACTCCTGCCTCTGGGGTTGTCATGTCGGGGCAAACTCCATCTGTGACCACTGACAACCCCCGGCCAGAGAGGCAGAGGGGCACCAGCTTCAGTGCCGAAGTTGGTGTCCTGGTGGAGCAAGTCCTGGGGCAGTATGATGCCCTCTTCGGAAGTTGCCGCGCCGACAAGGAAGGACGGACTCGGATCTGGACTGACATCGTGACTGCCATCAACGCGGAGGGGGTGGCAGTCCGCGACTTCCAACATGTCAAGAAGCGCTGGGAGGACTTCAGGTCCAGGACCCTGACCAAGGCCCGGCGCCTCTTGAAGGCAGCGGATGCCAAGGGGCGCCGGGGCCACTTGTCGGAAGAACAGATGAGGGTCCTGGAACACATATCCCCAGCGCTCCACGTCCAGGTCCTTGAGAGGCAGACCCGTCTGGAGTCGAGCGGTGAGTGTACATGCATCCTGATTGTGAGCAGTGCGTGTGGTGATTGTTCAGTAGTGTGCAGGTTGCACATCTGTTTGTATGGGGTCGAGTATGGGTGCGGGTGTACAGGGCCGTGGGGCTGACACATGCGAGGGCTGTAATGTGTGAGACATGGATGGTGCCTGTGTGTGTGGGCTTGCATGCCAAATGCAGTTGTGTGGGCACACAAGTTTATATGAATGTGTATGTGAGTAGACATGTCCGTGATGTCACGCATGTATGTTGTTTTCAGCTGATTGTATCAGTGCTGTGTACATGTGCATGTGTGTGTATTTGACAAGGGTGCAACAGTGATGCAACATGGATGCATGTGACAGCGGTATGTGGAAGCCTGATTGGCAGATGTGACATGGATGCCCGTCTGATCACTGCGACACTTAGCAGAGGTGTACACATGCATGCAAGTGTGGTGGTTGGTGTGTACATGTGTGGTGCACTTCCTGTGTTGCATGTGATGTCTGGCTCACCTTTGGCTGCTGATGCTGTTGTATGTGTATGGATGGTGTTGGCAGTTGCAACATGGCTGTGGTATGGCTCGTGTGTGCAAGTTGCAATGACATGTGTGTTGGGGATTGTGATGACATGTCTGAGGTTTGCCAATGCCACTCATGTACAACTGTCATGTGTGTATGTGTCCATTGTACAGTGCCCTGATGCCTGTGTTTTTTTTCTCCCTGTCTGCAGCGTCAACTGATGAAGAGGGCGGAGAAGGTGCTGTGGAGCACAGCGGCGGGGATCCCACCGCCAGCCGGAGACGCAAGGCCCGGCTCCCCTCCCAGGTTGTCATCTCGTCGGGGAGTGAGGAGTCCGGTGCCGCGTCCCAGGCCGCAGCTGCCGGGGGGAGGTCCAAGAGGCGGAGGTTGCAGTTGGACTCCTCGGCAGCAGAAGGGGCAGCTGGGACCCCACAGGGCCCAACGGGGGAAGATGGCACAGAGTCATCCAGGTTGGTGGGGGGTTTGGTGGAGGAGGAGGCCGTGCAAGCACCGGAGACGGGGTCTGGGGGTGGGGATCCCACTGGTGCTAGTGGTGCAGTGCAGGACCAGGGACAGGAGGCAGCACAGGCCGCCGCGGAGGTGCCTGTGTGCAATCCTGTCCCTGATCCTGTCCCTGCATCATCTTGCACCAGCAGGGATGCCCATGTCCAGACCAGTTTTCAGGCAGGGGATGAGCTGACGTCAACTGGCCTTCCTCTGCCTGCGGACGTGGCTATCCAGGCCCGGGTTGAGCCTGTCCTGGCTGGAGTGGCGTTGCGTCAACGGGCCATGCGAGGTGACCTGCAGTCTTTTCATGAAGAGACTGCACATCATCTCGAATGGCTCGTTGACCACGTCAGCCTGCTGGGACAGGTCACCCAGGCCGGATTCCTCCGTCTGATGGGGCTTGCCACGACCCCCTCCTCAGCTGGACCCCCTACGCGCCAGTCGTCCTCTGTGCCATCTTCCCACCCATCAGTCACCTGGGTGCCCTGTGGAGCTGCCTCTGACGGTGCGGCCAGGCTGGTGGAGGAGGCATCCCTGCCGCAGTCGGGAGTCGGACGTCCAGCAGGGGTGGCCACGTCAACGACTGCACCCCAGCCGGCGGAGGATGTGCAGGCAGCAGGAGGCAGTGCAGGGGCAGAGGCACAGCAGCAGCAGCACCATGGTGGGAGCCATGAAGGCTCGGGGCCTTCGACATCGGAGGGGCAGGCATCGGCCGGAGGGCAGGAGGACCCAGGACAAAAAGTGTCTTCCGTGTGGCAGCGGTTGGGCCACGCCATAGATGCGGAGCGGCAGCGGGCGGAAGAGGCACGGCTCTCAATGGTCAGGGCGGAGAACTCCATGCAGAGGGCCCTGAGGCGGGTCGAGTGCCTCGAGGCAATCCGCAGGGCTTTGGAGGTGGACACGTCGACGGCCCTGCGGACCCTCGGGGCCATGGAGGAGGACCGCCTCCAGGACATTGAGGAGGAGTTCGATGATGCCCTGGCCCGGCACATCCAGAAGTGAGCCGTGGAACTAGCCCGCTGCCCTTGTACATAGTTATGTAGGTAGTGTTAAGTTTCATTTTTGTTTTTATTTCATTTGGACCTTTTGGACATTGGCCACATTTTTGTATATAGTTTTTTTTATTAGTTAGTGTAGTTAGTTAGGTTTCCTTTATTTTGTTGGGATGATGGACCCTGGCTTCTTGCATTGTACATAGTTGTGGACTTGTACATACTTTCTTTTTTGACATTATCCATGGATCAATGGCTTATAATTTTTTTTTCACATTGGATTTTGTTTGGTGGACATTGACTTTGTACTACATTACTTTGGATTTCTATATTCTTTAATTTTTTTCTTTTTTTGAACGGACATGCTTCTTTTCATTTTTTTCCATTCACATTTCTGTTTCTTCATTTTTGTTTCTATTCATCTTTCCTTTAATACATTATTTATTTGTTGCACTTCAATGTGTGGTGTCTCATTGTTTTCATGCATTTCATGTTATGTGTTTAGAGAATCACTGACACCCATTGGGTGTATGTGAGGGACATGTGTTTGTTTTGGAACTTGCAATTGGTGTTCTGTGATGTAATTGCAGAATATGAGTGGGTGGATGCAATACTCGGGTGGGTGTTTTGCATTTGGGGGCTGACCATAGAGACCAGGGATCTGGACTGTGATGACATGTTGGGTGGGGAACATGAGTTGGACATGGGTGGGGGCCTGCTGGAGGCTGCCCCTGGTGGCTGGGGGTTGGGGGTGGTGGGAGACATGGGTGGGGGCCTGGTGGAGGGTTCCCCTGGATGCTGGGGGGTGGGGGTGATGGGTGACATGTGTGGGGGCCTGGTGGAGGGTGCCCCTGCACTGCTGGGGGGTGGGGGTGGTGGGAGAGATGTGTGGGGGTCTGGTGGAGGGTGCCCCTGGATGCTGGGGGGTGAGGGTGCAGGGGGACATGTGTGGGGGCCTGGTGGAGGGTGCCCCTGCACTGCTGGGGGGTGGGGGTGGTGGGAGACATGTGTGGGGGCCTGGTGGAGGGTGCCCTGCACTGCTGGTGGGTGGGGGTGATGGGTGACATGAGTGGGGGTCTGGTGGAGGGTGCCCCTGCACTGCTGGGGGGTGGGGGTGGTGGGAGACATGTGTGGGGGCCTGGTGGAGGGTGCCCTGCACTGCTGGTGGGTGGGGGTGATGGGTGACATGAGTGGGGGTCTGGTGGAGGGTGCCCCTGGATGCTGGGGGGTGAGGGTGCAGGGGGACATGTGTGGGGGCCTGGTGGAGGGTGCCCCTGCACTGCTGGGGGGTGGGGGTGGTGGGAGACATGTGTGGGGGCCTGGTGGAGGGTGCCCCTGGATGCTGGGGGGTGGGGGTGGTGGGAGACATGAGTGGGGGCCTGGTGGAGGGTGCCCCTGGATGCTAGGGGGTGGGGGTGCAGGGGGACATGAGTGGGGGCCTGTTTGAGGCTGCCCCTGCACTGGTGGGGGGTGGGGGTGGGGGGAGACATGGGTGGGGGCCTGGTGGAGGGTGCCCCTGGATGCTAGGGGGTGGGGGTGCAGGGGGACATGAGTGGGGGCCTGTTTGAGGCTGCCCCTGCACTGGTGGGGGGTGGGGGTGGGGGGAGACATGGGTGGGGGCCTGCTGGAGGCTGCCCCTGGTGGCTGGGGGTGCAGGGGGACATGCGTTGGTGGGCAGTAGTGCTAGTTTATATGTGGGTTGGCTGGTGGGCATGGCCATGGTGGATGGGGTGCCTGCAGGACATGTGCTGGGTAGGCCCCTGTGGTGTGAGCCACCTGCAGGGGCCGTGGAGGGTGTAGAGGGTACACCTGGGAGGACCCACACGTGCAATTCACGTGTGCTACTCCCCGCGCACCCCCGGAATCCACGTACCCCGCTCAATCGCGTGTGGAACTTCCCGCGCACCCCTGAAATCCACGTACCCGGCCAACTCGCGTGTGGAACTTCCCGCGCACCCCTGGAATCCACGTACCCGGCCAAATCGCGTGTGGAACTTCCCGCGCACCCCCGAAATCCACGTACCCCGCTCAATCGCGTGTGGAACTTCCCGCGCACCCCCGAAATACACGTACCCTGCTCAATCGCGTGTGGAACTTCCCGCGCACCCCCGAAATACACGTACCCCGCTCAATCGCGTGTGGAACTTCCCGCGCACCCCTGGAATCCACGTACCCGGCCAAATCGCGTGTGTCACTTCCCGCGCACCCCCGAAATCCACGTACCCCGCTCAATCGCGTGTGGAACTTCCCGCGCACCCCCGAAATACACGTACCCCGCTCAATCGCGTGTGGAACTTCCCGCGCACCCCCGAAATACACGTACCCCGCTCAATCGCGTGTGGAACTTCCCGCGCACCCCTGGAATCCACGTACCCGGCCAAATCGCGTGTGTCACTTCCCGCGCACCCCCGAAATACACGTACCCCGCTCAATCGCGTGTGGAACTTCCCGCGCACCCCCGAAATACACGTACCCCGCTCAATCGCGTGTGGAACTTCCCGCGCACCCCTGAAATCCACGTACCCGGCCAACTCGCGTGTGGAACTTCCCGCGCACCCCTGAAATCCACGTACCCGGCCAAATCGCGTGTGGAACTTCCCGCGCACCCCCGAAATACACGTACCCCGCTCAATCGCGTGTGGAACTTCCCGCGCACCCCCGAAATACACGTACCCCGCTCAATCGCGTGTGGAACTTCCCGCGCACCCCTGAAATCCACGTACCCGGCCAACTCGCGTGTGGAACTTCCCGCGCACCCCTGGAATCCACGTACCCGGCCAAATCGCGTGTGGAACTTCCCGCGCACCCCCGTAATACACGTACCCCGCTCATTCGCGTGTGTAACTTCCCGCGCACCCCCGGAATACACGTACCCCGCTCAATCGCGTGTGTCACTTCCCGCACACACCCGGAATACAGGTACCCCGCTCAATCACGTATTTTACTTCCCGCGGCGCCACTTTTTTGATGCGCTGGGACTCTACCGCCTGCCTTCGTGTGGCGGACGTGTTTCAGCTTGTGCGCGGCTTTGGCTGTGCGTGGGTTTGCCCTATTCCATTCCATGAATACGTGTGGTTCGTGTGCGTGTGGGCGTTACCTCTGCTTCCGTGCAGTGCATCCCCAGTTACGCCCTTATTTTCGCGTGTTGTTCCCCATTCCGTGCGTTACGCCCCATGTCCCGCCCACTTTCTGCTGTGTGCGCTGAGGTTGTGCGCTTTCACTGTGCGCGTCGCGCACCGTCGCGCACGCCTTTCGCGATGTTGCAGTGACTTGTGCGCCATGCACGGGTTTGGCGCTCATCCCGCGGTGAACACGCGCAGGGACTTCCATGAATCGCACGCGTGCGCGTGCGCCTGTTTTTTTCCGCTTGCGCATGCTTGCGCATGCTTGCGCCTAGATTTTCGGCGCACGTTGGTTCCATGAATCGGCCCCACAGTGTTTAAGATTGGGGCCTGCAGCGTCTGGTATGAGTAATGGCGGTACCCTGATCTATTATATGCCATGTTAGTGTTCTTCATGTTTGCATGCATGTGTTCTTCATGTCTATGTGTACATGTTCTTCATGTCTTCATGTGAGTGTTCTTCATGTCTGTTGCGTTTCACCATTTAATGATTCCATGGCTGTATATGAGGCAAAATGCAATCTACCTGTCACCCTACTTAAGTTGCACAACCTATTCTACTCTCAATGGTAACTACATGGCTCTTGGTGTTTTACTGACTGGTTCTCAGCGGATACTTTCGTTCATTCTCGGGAGTGGTTGGGGCTGTGGCCAGACCTGGTGCAACTCTCATCTCCACTATCACGTTACTAATTCCAAATAGATATTACATTTGGTAGGCAGCAGGAGGTACTGTGCATGATATGGGGAAATGATTGGACATAGTAACACCCACCACACCACCCTCCCAGAACCACTGCGACCTTCCTAACAGGAGCAGGAAAAGAGAAAACAATCAGGACAGGGAATGTGATTCCCATGAATTCTGACATTATGAAAAATAGTACCCCATGATCACCGGTTTGAAGGACGCTAAAACGTCCTGAAACATCAGTAGGCAGCCTTACCCCAGTATAGTTATGCCATCATCCACAGTTTTCAGGATTGCAGGCAAAGTGCCACAGCCAGTCACCCTAAAGGAGGATGAGTATTCAAATCACTGGGGGCAATGCAGTCTTTTTTAAGAGTGGAAGGTCCTGAATTTGTTTGACGAGGGTGAGAAAGGTACCAGGCAAAGAGAGAGATTGAAACGGAGAATGGAGCTGTTTTAGGGTCCTCACTCTAAGAGGCAATATACTTATAGGAAAAAAGATCAATTATGCTTTCAGCTGGAAGGAGAAGGAATGTGTCCCAGATGAGGGCATTTGTGTAATGCAAGAAAAAGATTAGGCTGTTTGCTGAAGATCACTGTAGAAGGGGCATAAACCAACGAATGTACCCTACAAATGATATTGAAATAATCTATCTTGTGGGATCACCATGTAAGGATAGATGGAGAAAAAGCTGATTAGCGCATGTGAAGAGTGTCTTTAAAATAAGAGCCTTTGCAAGTTTCACCCGTAGGCATGCTCCTGCGATGTCCCTTGCTATAATGTCACTTCCTGTGATGACATTTCCTTCCTGTGACATCGTTTAGGTTAATGGTTGTTTGAAGACAGTCGCCCTCTGTAATTTTAAAGTTGGCATCGCCAACCATAAGAGTTGGCAATGCCTGCAAATTTGGGCAAAACTGCTTAATTCAATCATATTTAGTTTTAGCTATGAATTGGTGTTTTAGCACCACCTATGATAGCAAAACTATTGGCATGGAGATATATATATATATATATATATATATATATATATATATATATATATATATATATATATATTTATACATATATATATATATATATAAAAAACACAGGGTCTGTGCTGTGGTAATAACTTTGGCACCATTCTATGTATCCTCATGAAACCTTTCAAAAAAAGTATACATAAAACTCTCCATTATTTTGTGAAGTTTTGTGCCATTTTGTGGATGGGGTGATATAAGGGGGAGTCACAAAAGATTTGAAATCCGGATAAACATGAATGAAAAACAATTTGCTCATAGCTACAGCCCAAACCGCTGCACATATTTGCAGCAAACGCACGCGAGAGTCAAGGACTAGACAAAGAATGCATTTGAAAATTTGGAGTTAATCCGTCAAGTAGATTTTTTTTTTAAATGTCCAAAAAGTAGGTCCAAATAAATAATTGATATCTCCGTCCGGTTGGCAGACTTACTTCCTGATTCGGTTTCCGGGGCCACCTCTCTGCAAATCAGGGAACTGTGTAACTTTCGTGGACATTGTACATGATTGATCAATTACAAACATGAGGTACATCAAAACCTTTGAGGCGGACGCCATGTTGGATTTGCAAACTCTTTGTGGTGCTATGATGATTATTAGCATGGGTTTTCAATTTGTGTCAGTTGAATCATAACCCACTTCTAACACCACATGTAAGGAAGGCATGCTATCAAACAGTGAAGCCAGACACAAGTGATCACAGTTTAAGCTCAATGGTAACTACATGGCTCTTGGTGTTTTACTGACTGGTTCTCAGCGGATACTTTTGTTCATTCTCGGGAGTGGTTGGGGCTGTGGCCAGACCTGGTGCAACTCTCATCTCCACTATCACGTTACTAATTCCAAATAGATATTACATTTGGTAGGCAGCAGGAGGTACTGTGCATGATATGGGGAAATGATTGGACATAGTAACACCCGCCACACCACCCTCCCAGAACCACTGCGACCTTCCTAACAGGAGCAGGAAAAGAGAAAACAATCAGGACAGGGAATGTGATTCCCATGAATTCTGACATTATGAAAAATAGTACCCCATGATCACCGGTTTGAAGGACGCTAAAACGTCCTGAAACATCAGTAGGCAGCCTTACCCCAGTATAGTTATGCCATCATCCACAGTTTTCAGGATTGCAGGCAAAGTGCCACAGCCAGTCACCCTAGAGGAGGATGAGTATTCAAATCACTGGGGGCAATGCAGTCTTTTTTAAGAGTGGAAGGTCCTGAATTTGTTTGACGAGGGTGAGAAAGGTACCAGGCAAAGAGAGAGATTGAAACGGAGAATGGAGCTGTTTTTAGGGTCCTCACTCTAAGAGGCAATATACTTATAGGAAAAAAGATCAATTATGCTTTCAGCTGGAAGGAGAAGGAATGTGTCCCAGATGAGGGCATTTGTGTAATACAAGAAAAAGATTAGGCTGTTTGCTGAAGATCACTGTAGAAGGGGCATAAACCAACGAATGTACCCTACAAATGATATTGAAATAATCTATCTTGTGGGATTACCATGTAAGGATAGATGGAGAAAAAGCTGATTAGCGCATGTGAAGAGTGTCTTTAAAATAAGAGCCTTTGCAAGTTTCACCCGTAGGCATGCTCCTGCGATGTCCCTTGCTATAATGTCACTTCCTGTGATGACATTTCCTTCCTGTGACATCGTTTAGGTTAATGGTTGTTTGAAGACAGTCGCCCTCTGTAATTTTAAAGTTGGCATCGCCAACCATAAGAGTTGGCAATGCCTGCAAATTTGGGCAAAACTGCTTAATTCAATCATATTTAGTTTTAGCTATTAGTTGGTGTTTTAGCACCACCTATGATAGCAAGACTATTGGCATGGAGATATATATATATATATATATATATATATATATATATATATATATATATATATATATATATATATATTTATACATATATATATAAAAAAAACACAGGGTCTGTGCTGTGGTAATAACTTTGGCACCATTCTATGTATCCTCATGAAACCTTTCAAAAAAAGTATACATAAAACTCTCCATTATTTTGTGAAGTTTTGTGCCATTTTGTGGATGGGGTGATATAAGGGGGAGTCACAAAAGATTTGAAATCCGGATAAACATGAATGAAAAACAATTTGCTCATAGCTACAGCCCAAACCGCTGCACATATTTGCAGCAAACGCACGCGAGAGTCGAGGACTAGACAAAGAATGCATTTGAAAATTTGGAGTTAATCCATCAAGTAGATTTTTTTTTTAAATGTCCAAAAAGTAGGTCCAAATAAATAATTGATATCTCCGTCCGGTTGGCAGACTTACTTCCTGATTCGGTTTCCGGGGCCACCTCTCTGCAAATCAGGGAACTGTGTAACTTTCGTGGACATTGTACATGATTGATCAATCACAAACATGAGGTACATCAAAACCTTTGAGGCGGACGCCATGTTGGATTTGCAAACTCTTTGTGGTGCTATGATGATTATTAGCATGGGTTTTCAATTTGTGTCAGTTGAATCATAACCCACTTCTAACACCACATGTAAGGAAGGCATGCTATCAAACAGTGAAGCCAGACACAAGTGATCACAGTTTAAGGGTGTTTATTGAACTTCAGGTGGTTGGTAGAACACCTATCTAAACCTAAATCTAAAGATGGGAGCAAGCTATGACCATCAAATAATAATAACGCAGTCCTAGTGGAGTCTGTCAAAATAAAAGGGCCTATACTAATAAACCTATTGACAATCCTTACTTCTAAATACAAAATGTTGTGGGATAACAATGTATGCAAAAGAAAAGTGTTCAAGAAATGATATGTCAGGATAGTTGAGCCGTTGGCTTCCCTTCCTCACATTTTCAGCATGGGGCAAGGTGGGATGTGCAGGCTTTGCACACACTCTGGCTTCTTGGCCAAGAGGTAACAGTTTGACACATAGGCATCCGGGCCTTCCGCCAAAGTCTCTCTCGCAATGACAGTCTCTTATTGCAGAGGGCCTGTTGGAACAAACAAAACACAAAAGTTCCTTTTCGTTGTCAGTGTTTTCACTTTCACAAGTTCAAGACTGGTCTCCCTCCAATGTTCACAATTTGGTCTTCCTCATTCAGGCTCGGACCATGAATTCCCCTCATTTGGACCCGGATCCCCTTTTGATACCAGAATAAAAGACTTTTGAATGTGTGATGGGTTTTGCTTAAACCATCACAGGACCACAATTTACACTTTACATCAATCTTCTGCTGTCATTTACTTTTGTCAAGATACCGTACAGAGACCTTCGACTGAGCACATTAACAGTGCCAGACCACTATGTCAATCTTGTCTTCTAATGTTCAAATATTCACCAGCAATTTAGCTTCATTCGCGTCTTTCATCACACACATTTAACAATGCTCATTCCAGCGCTCGTTTTACAATGTTGCAGCTTGCAACTTTGACTTTAACACAGACTGGCCTGGCATCGGTCTCCCCAACTCACTGGCTGTGTTGTTCTCTGTTGCTTCTTTGTTTTTGGAGCCAAAGATGATACCACAGTGTCTGCTGCTCCTCCCAGCCTTGGTCAGTTATGCAAGAGGACCCTTGGTATCTCTGAGACACAATGCAGGATTCTTCAGCGTTGTTTCCTGGTCTTACGTTTTCTGCCTTGAAGGTTTCTTGAAAGTAATGGCTTCCCATCAAAAAGATCAAGGTGGTTGCCCCTCTCACAAACCTCTCATGCCTGGCCATCCTTCTCCCCTCATTCAGCTGCCAACTCGAAACTGCTGTACCTTCATGTGTTTTGCCTGGCTCAGAGTGTGCTCTCATGCTCGCCTTTTATCCATGTGGGGAAGTCAGGTGTGAGTGATTGTCGATAATTGCCTGACCTCGCCTGACCATAGTACTGGGACATGTCAGGCACACAGCTCGGGTGTGAGTCTGCCTTCTCCCAGAGTGGGCAATCCATGCAAAAAGGTGTGTGCAGGAAAAGGGGTTGGGGGTTGAGTTTCTAAATATCTCATTGGGTAGGATGGGATAAAGGTGTTACAGGGAATAGAGGGATACTGCGTCTCACCATCCAGTGTCCCACTCCCAATCCCCGAGCACCCCTCACTCAGGTGATTCTCCCACACTGGTCCACACTCAGGAACTGGATCCAAAAGCGTTGGCCTTGTCCCAGCCACCTGAATGACAGATCCCCGGGGACTAGTGGGTTAGACATCTTCTAGTTTCTCACAGCCCCTACTCCACAGACATCGCGGCACAATAAAGCTCTGAAAAATATAGTTCGGTTTATTTTGAGGAGAAAAGAGTGTGTGGGGAGAGTGGGGAGAGAAGAAATAAATTGAAAATGTATGTGTTATTGTGTGTAGAAATGGCTGTGGGGTTGTCGCCGAGCCCATGGTAAATTTTCACGTCCACATCCAAGGCAGACAGCACTATGGCCCTCATTACGACCCTGGCGGAATTCCAAAAACGAAGGCGGAAATGTAATACCGCCATCGAATACCGCTCGTGGCGATCATGACCCGTCACCGTAAAGTACGATGCCATTAGCGACACCGTAGTGATCGCCAACGCTAACTGCACCAAGTACGCGCACGCGCGCCATGCAAAACCGTAATTTCCGCCATGGCGCAACGGTACGCGAATTCTGACCCTAGCGGACATTTACACAACGCCATCAAGCATGGCGGAAAGTACCATTCCGCCATGGTGAGAATTACGGCATCGCGAACCAACCGTACATGGCCCTACTGAGTGCCTGTACTCCACTCCCTGCCCACATTGCACAACTCCTCGTAGGCGCAATGCAGTCACACCATGCAACCAGTGAAATGTACAAGTCACCCATGCATGCCAACGAACAAATGCATGCAGGGGCTCCAAGTGCCTTGTGAGTGGCCATCCACATCCGACATGACACCATCGCCGTACTGATGCAGCACAGGCATGTGAAGGTTCAAGTACACCAAAATGAACTGAAATATTCCATGAGACAAAACAACAATAGTCCCCCATCGCTTGCCACCAGTGTAAATCAACATTCAAAGCAGTATCCTGAGGGAGACTGCACCAGCCCTGTACCCTTGCCAGTAGACAAACCAACCATCAGCATAAGCATGTACCACACAAGTTGGCAGAGTGACTGAGCAGCCAGGCTCATTCCAAGAGGGGCCAATGGGAGCTGTAGGGCACAGATGGCACGAATACAGAAGCAATTCCAATGGACCTGACCTCAGTCTCCCTCCAAGAAACGCACGCAAACACAGGCACCTGTGACCAGCCATTTTCTGAGAATCCCATCATTCCACCAATCCACCTGGCTAACCGGCATCTGTCGCACAAAAGCTAATCCCCCGCCCCTGAGTATGACATCATAAAAACAGTCATAATGGCAACCCCTATCCCTGACCTCACTGGGCGTCGTAGGCAAACGCGGCCAGTACAGTACCACACAACTCCACTCATAAGCCGGAACCCAATGCAGATCATCTCACAATACATCGCGCCACAAATCGGAATATGCTACATCACTAGCAAAGAATAAGCCTACACGGTCAATATCTGAATATAAATTTAATGCACAACAAAATCACCAAGCCCATACAGCTATTTGCTCATAAACTCCCAAATTATCTCCATCACTGTGGGCTGCATCCGCAATAAATGACCAGCTTCTTCTTGTGTGACGCCCTGCTCCTTCATGGTACACAGGGGCTACATTTACGTTCAAAAAGGCAACATGGAAGCGCCCAGAACCGCAGGGCCGTCCCAAGAAGTAGGCACTAGTCCAGCTGAAAGGTACATATGTTGCTCCTAGCCACTAGCACTGCGTAACGGCATGTTGCCCATTGGCGATCGTCTCATAAGATCGTAATGGTGCTCCACTGATTAACTCGAAGCTGCAGGTGTCGAGTGAAAAAGCCATCTGCAGGAGTGGCGTACAGATGGCAGCGACAAAAGGGGAGGAGATACCTGTCACCCAAATGAAAAAAAATAATAGTATGGGCATCCGAACTCCATATGTATTACTCATTTCATTCAACACACTAAATCTACAACCATATGCATGCTAGCCCACTCAAAAGGATTAATTTCACCCAAAAATCACTTGCGAATCATAACGATATAAATCGAGGTTAATACACTATTGCTAACGAGTGTTTGTGTGCATGCGTCTGTTAAAACAGAATCCATTAGATGGGATTAGTAACGTGCACAGACACAAGTGTTTGAAGGCGCGTCGAGACAGGGAGGGTTCAACAAGGGCAGATAGATGATGGACCCACTATGGCAGCTTTGCATCACATAGCGCAGTGGAAGGGGATAGATTCCAAAAAGCCATGTACATGACAAACTCTCAATTAAATCATCCGTCCATGCATCCATTCATCATTCCCTCATCCCGGTATAAAAACGCCTGATTATTTACTCACATCACATTAGAAATTTCCATTGAGTCTGTGCGTAATGCAGTCTGCAAAATCCACTGTGCTCCTGCCCGGATTACTAGTGTAGTGAAGTGACATGTATTTGGGGACGTCCTGCCATATCGTCCACTACGCTATTGCGCATCCCATTCAATTCATATCAAACATTGCATTCTCGTCATGGCCCCTGTCCCAAGGACATTCAACAATAGAACATTACATTTCCAGTCAGACCTGTGGGCGTCTCCTCGCCGCTAGTTGTAAACCAAAAGCGATGTCCTTCGAATTCCTCATTTGCAACATCACGTCGAAAAGGCATCTGTGGACGCTTGAATCCACAAATACATCTATGTAGTGCGGCTGTGTGCGAAAATGGTAACTGCCTTCAATCACTAATGGGACTCCCCGCCCGTCGGTGAACGTCGGTATAGTGCTGCATGAGGGTCCACCGTTGATCGAGTACTACATTCCACTGACCCTTCGCAAGTTTGTTCGCGACTGCAAAAATAGCATGTGAAACAATGGGACCATAGCAGAATGAACATATAAACCAATATTTCACTGCCATCGGGATTAAATACATGATTGTAATTGCAAGATGCCATACGTCAAATTGCAGCGTTGTGTGCGGAACGTGCTCGCCCAAAAGTAATAGCAGCTGGCACAGGTGGAATGAAACACCACAGGTGGAGGCTATACAGCCTGAAAACACATAAATTGCACCTTGTCAGCATGATAGATAGCCCAACCGCCATCCCACCCCTACTGAAGGTGGTGTCTGTACTCCACTTCCTGGCCACAGGCACCTACCAGCACACAGTCGGACAGTTGCATGGCATTTCACAGCCACTATTGTCACGGACACTATTCCAAGTGCTTGATGCCCTCCTGAAGCACGCAGACGACTACATCTCTTTACCACGCTCGGAGCAGGAGCTTACAAACACAAAAGTGGGATTCCATGCACTTGGCGGCATACCGGGTTGCATTGGTGCCTTCGACTGCACCCATGTGGAATTGGTTGTCCCACATGCCATGGAGGTCCAGTACCGCAACCGGAAACAATATCATTCTATCAATGTACAAATGGTGTGTGACTCCAACAGGATCTTTACACATTGTTGTGCCCGATTTCCAGGATCAACCCATGACTCTATGGTCTTGAGGAACTCTACAGTACCACGCTACATGGAGCGACACGCAGGGCACCGATCCTGGCTACTCGGTTAGTCTCATTTGATGCATGAGAATGTGTGGTGGGTGATGCGTCAATGACGTGGCAGGAAGGGGGGGATGCGTACGTAGCAATGTCATTACACAAACATCCTTCATTGTCCACATACAGGTGATGCCGGGTATCCACTGAAGAGATGGCTCCTTACACCAATCCGGAACCCACAGAACCAGCATGAGGAGGACTACAACCATGCCCACTCACGTACCCGTGTAGTCATTGAACAGGCATTCGGCCTACTGAAGGCTCGTTTCCGCTGCCTCAGCAGGTCTGGCGGGGCACTCCTGTACAGCCATGAGAAGGTTGCAAAGATGGTCATGGCATGTGTCATGCTACACAACATGTGCGTACGTAGAAATGTGGCCATGCCCCCTGACGCAGAACTGCAAGCACCTGAAGATGGTCATGATGAGGGTGGGGATGTGGCAGCACCTCAAGGAGGCCGCGAGGCACAGGAGGCCCGTGAGATTCGTCAGAATATCATAGATGCATGCTTCTAGCACTCACGCCTGGTGGCTGTTACATGGACACGGGACTTGTGGCACTGTGTGTGTCTGGAACATGCACAATGTGGCCTGTACGCCAGGAAAGGCCTCGTACACAAAGATCAATGTCCACACATCTCATTGGATTAATGTGAATATATGTATAGCAAATGTGAAATGATATTACACACCCAATCGACCCGCCACCCAAAAAAGCCCAACACACCCCCTCCACCCTCCTACCTCCCCCCCGAACACCAGTGTCCAAAGATGCTCATTGTCATTGGGCAGACGCTATTGCAAGCCCCCTCTCCGGGTATCAGGGGCACCCCTGCCTGTGGAGCGCAGGTTCCTCCCAGATCTACGTTGCGGGCTGCCCTGGACGGAACTTGCAACGGATGATGTCTCTGCCTGCTCACGTCCATGCATGTCCCTAAGGGTTTGTGAGAGCTCAGTGAGCACACGGCGCACAGCGGCAAGTTCACCACATACGTCTTTGGATGTCGCATGCAGTTCCCCCCTCATGCTCTCGATGCTTCCCTCCATTTGTGCCCTTAGTGTCTCTGTACTTCGCTCCATTTCTGCCCTGAGTGTCTCAGTAGATGTTTCAATGGCTGCCTTAGAACCCCCACATTCAGCAGCGTGCTCCTTGAGGAGCATGGCCAGTTGCTGCTGTTGCACTATCATCTGCTCGAGGGACTGTTGCCTCTGCTGGGCCATGCCCATTTGCGGTGGTGTCACAGAGGGGCTGATCACCTCATGTTGCCTTGCCACAGGCCTTGTGGGGGTTGGCCAGTCGTCGTCTTGTGGGTGCCCCTGCGTGGTTTCCTCATGGTGTACGGGATGAAACATACAGGGGGATTGGGACAGGTCATGGATGGTTCCTACATCGGCAGCACCGTTTTCTGTGTCGGAGCATGCTGGCATGAAAGCAGTGTCACCTATGGTGCTGCTGCCACCAGAAGCAGTGCCTTCTGTGGCATCCATTGGGGGGACCTGTGGTGCTGCTGTTGTGGACATGCTGGCTGCTGGGGTGCCTGTTGATGTCCCCTCCAGTGTGCTGCCACTTGATTTGTGCTGCTGCCGTGTCTTGATCCGTGCAGCTGAGGTGGAGGGTCTTTGGCCGTTGGTCTTGGCCCTCTTTGCAGGTGTGCTGGTAGGGGTGTCCTGCAGCTCGTCGTTTGAATCGGACCCTGTGGTGGAGTAAAGGAGGGTGTGCGTTATTTATGGGTCTGTGGTAATTGGAATGGCAATGTATCACATGCATTGGGGTGGTACCTGAGGGTGATTTGGGTCAGGGCCTTGGGGGAGGTCTCATTTTCGTGTTGATTGAGGGTGCAGTTATTTTGCAGCCTGCAGTTAGGGTGTGCATGCTGCACATGTTGAGGGTGTTTTTAGGATTTTTACTTATTTATGTATTTATTCTGACTTTTTAAGGGCGCTATCATGGCAATGTATGTGGACGTTCTCCTGGACATGTGTTTCTATTGCACTATGGGGACACATGGTACTTCACATGATTGGACATTGTGGATTTAGCATTGTTTTATTTGAGCCACCTACCTGATTCTTCGGATGTCTGCACTCCTTTCTCCATCCCTCCAACTCCCTCTATGCTCTCCATTCCAATGGTGGAGGCACAGATTTCTTCCCAGGGGGTCAACTTGATGGGTGATTCCGATCCTCCCCCGGTAGCTGTGGCAATGTTGCGGTTGGCAGAAAGTATGCTCCGGACGCGTATCCGCAAGTCGTCCCATCGCTTTCTGCATTGCTGTGGGTTGCGGGGTGCGGTCCCCACCGCACTTACCCGCTGTGCCACCAGGGCCCATATGTCCTTCTTGTTCGCAAGTGCCGTCCTGGTCATTTGCGTCGAGAAGACGACGGCAGCGTTCTCCTGGAGGGTCTCTGTGAGCACGGTGAGTTCCTCATGGGAGAAGTGGACCTGCCGCTTGCGATTGCACGCTTTTTTGGCAACTTTTCCCATATTTATTTTTTAATGATGGGGTGGCTAACAGGTTGGGATGTGTCTCTGGGTCGGATTTTTAATGGTTGTGTTGGGATTCTGATTTTATAGGTGTACGGCGTGCTGTTTCCCGTTCCGGCCCCATGTTTTCACTTCCGTTTCCGTATATTTACGGTGACCGTAATTTGCGCTGACCGCTCATTACGGTGACCGCTAAGATGGATGGCGGACTTGCACCTAGGGCGGCGTACGACGGCGGTATGGGCCGTTTTGGGGTCATTTCCGCCATCGCGGACTTTGCACTTCCGCCATGGCGTGATGCTCGTGCCCGATGGGTCGGAATTAGCCGCACTTTGCTCGATCGTGCAATGGCGGAAACGCTATTTACGCTATGGCGGTCATGTCAGTTACTTTCCGCCAGGGTCGTAATGAGGGCCTATGTGTTTGCGGACATTCATTGAGAATGGTTGAGTTATGTTATATGTATGTTACAACAATGCTTACTTTGGGGAGTAGCATAGCCATGGGATGTTGCTGAGTATGGATATAGTAGCAGTACTAGTAATAACAATACTTATTGTTGTGGCCATGGCTACAACAATATATTTACTTCAAAAAGTATGGTCACTGGCCATGGCACAACAATATGTTTACTTTGGGTTGAATTTGTGTAACAATGTGGCTACTGGCAATGGTCACAATAGTGTGTTTACTGAGTTTGAATGCTTGCAACAATGGATTGAATGCCTTGAATAATGTGGCTATTGGCAATGGGCAGACTAGTTTGTTTACTTTGGGTTTAATTCGTGCAACAATACGGCTACTGGCTGTGTCCAGAATAACATGTTTACTTTGGGTGAAATGCCTGCAACAATGTTGGTAATAGCGTTGTGTTCACTCTGGATAGTGGCTAGGGGCACTATAGTATGTTTACTTTGGGTTTACAGCCTGCAACAATGTGGCTAATGGCATTGGGTACAATATTGTGCTTAGTTCGACATGGTAAGTAGGTAATACTGTTTGGGTTATGGCTGCATGGAATATGGATATAGTAGTAGTAATAGCAATACACATTGTGGTGGCCATGGCCAGTCACTGATTGTATGGGGCATGGTCTAAACAATGTGGTGATTGGCTTTGGCCAAAATAGTGTATTTACTTTCGATTAAATGGGTGAAACAATGTGGATCTTCGCTATGGTTAAAATAACATGCTCAGTTGGACATGCTAACAAGGGAACATCTGTGTTTCTTTGTCTATAAAGAAAAGAAAATATAGTTAGTTGTAGAACATGGTATGGAAGAAATACATACCTAAGGTTTTACACGCACATTTTATTGTTTACCCTCACAAGTAGTACATTGTATGTACTATGTTTTCTACAACATTTGTGTGTGATACACTGTTATTGTATTAACATGTTGTAATCATTGGGTCATGGGATATAAATCTAAGGTGGATTGAAAAAAATCATTTGATACATTTACTGTTAATAAAATGTACATTTTCTTCAACTTCTTCTCCTTTCAGACTGTTACATTTATGAAAGGGAGATACATTTTGTATGTCTAGAAAGTAGTATGGGGTAGAATGGGTGCATTAGGTAATTAAATAGGTGATCATGCATTTTAAGTGCAATGTAATTGAGGACTATTAGTTTCATGTGTTTGTTTATGTTTAAAGTAGTTAGATACCCATTGGCATATTCTAACTGTATGATATTGTAAATGTGAATATTAAGCATCATTTAATGAAAGAATTTGGGTTTACTTTTTTCATATATGTACAGTATAGTGGCCTGAAGTGTTTGTGACACCAGTGTGGTATATTATGCCTACTGTTGTGAATGTTTTCTTGCAAAGATATACTTGGGCATGTGTGAAGTTAGTGAGGTTACAGTTATGTTTAGTGCACCTTGCCTTGTATCTTAAAAGCATTAATATTACATATTGGGCATGTTAATCTATATGCATGTTTGAAAGATTTTCTGAATTGCAAAATGAGCATAATATGCCATGATTTGCATTTTGGAAAGGTTGGTTAAATGGAATTCAATTACAATTTGGTATATATACATACACCCATCGTTCATCAGAGATATGCTCTTGTGAAACATGTTTGCAGAGACTGCATGTATGTTTCCAAGTGTATGATGTTTGTAAGATTTTATTTATAGGGATGTGATGTCTCTTGTGGACCCTCCTGTATGTTTATGGTGAATTTAACAATTCCTGCACAGTACTCTAATTCCTGTATTATCCCTGAGACACTGTAGATAGAGCCGGGATTGCTAGTTGAATTTCTGTGCAGGATGAGCACTTGTAACTTAGCTGTTGTAAGTTATTTAAGTAAATATTGTCTACAATTGGTGGCAATTGGATCAGCAGATTGATTGCTACGTTTGCATAGCAAATTACTCCAGTTGTGTTGCTGTATTTAAAAGGACCAGAGATCTGGTTGTCTCTTTGAAGGTCCTGCATTTGTTTTTTGGGTTTTTCAGGGATTATGGACAGGTCTGCTATATGTTGGTTTGTACTAGTTGCCCTTTTAAAGGTACACCGTACATATCAAGATGTGGAATGTACAGTGCACAAAGTCTGTTGTATTCTAGGCCACAAGGAATCTCAGCATTGACTTTGTTTGCATTAAAGTTAGCAAAGAATAAACTAGTGAGTGTGTAAAGACATGGACATGTTATGTAATGCATGCATTCTTTGAAGATTGTACTGCCAATGTTGACAAGTGTGTGGTCAAGGGTTAGGTCTTGTGACTTATCAATGGTAACAGCATATGCAAGAGACAGAGAGACATGTTCTCATGCATACATACCTTTGCAAAGAAGGAAAAGTGCTATGATGCCGGGATTTTTTTAGTTTGTTCAAGTTTGTCAAAACTGATGATGAAAAGCTGGATATTGTTTTCATTTGGGTATGTTTGAAAGGCAAAAACTGATCTAATTAATCCATTCACTAAACCTTTTTCTATGTCAAGGTTGGTTGCATTTTAGTATCACTCCGCAGTTTAGGCACAGATTTAATCATTTTTCCAATCCAGTTGTGCTTAAGATAGATGTTTCTAGGTAATTTAGCCATGCTGTTGCTTGTTGACACAAAGGGAGTGTCATGCCATGCACTTCTAATATATCTGTGCAGCTGATGTGAACTATAGGTTGCATCTCTTTATCAGCATTGCTTCATTAAATTGGCTACAATGTGCAAGGGTTGGCATGACGCACATGCTTTATTATTTTTTTTGAGTTATTTGTTCCATTGCATCATGGGCAGATAAATTGAGTCTATACAGCTTATTTATAAATATACTTTTCAAGGATGATTTTGCGTCTTCAGTAAGCACACCAGTTCTAATGCTTTTTAAAATAGGAGTATATGTTAAATCTGCAGACTGATGCATGTTTTATGTGTGTTCTCTGTAGCAAAAATGATGCCACAGATTCACATATCCTATGTTGCTGATTGTATTACGGCATTCTTTGTAACCTAATGTTTTAAATATGGGTTCCCCTTTCAACAGTGTTAACTGTAGGAGTTCTCCAAAAACAATAACATGTTTCCTCCGGACAGTTCTTCCTATTCAGTTTGTAGGATTCACTGCATTATTAAATTAATTAAAACAAGCATTAGGTTGGAAACCATGCTCTCGTCATCTACTAGGAGGATTCCATTTGTCATAGAATTCTTTGTTCATCTGTTCAACCTTCTGCTGACAATTTGCAATGTTCTGATTTGTTTTTGCTGTTCTACTCAGAGGAGGAGTATCCAGTGTAAAGTTACAGCACCTATTTTGTAAGCATCTAGGCCTGTGGGGGCTGTTACAACAGCAGAAAGGTCATTTGTTTTGTCTTCTAAACATTTACTGATTGTTTTAATTAAAAAGGTTTTGGCAGAGTAGTGGTTTGTAATGTTTGCATCGGCAAGTATTATTTTCATGTTTTAGTCCACGTTCAATTTCTTCACTGGCTTCTAGTTAAATGGTGTGTTGTTCATCATTTAACTGTGATTTGAGCACTGACAAATCTCCTTTTGATTGTTTACATAGGTACATGGTGTTTTCTACATCAATCACTGCTATTTCTGATACATTGGAATGAGTGGTTCTCCAATTGGTACTTGGCATCCTGCAAGAGATGGTTGACTCCCTTCAGGATTGTCTTTATCTGGTAGTGTTTCTAGTTCTTCTTCTTGTTGGCGTTCATTGTCTAACGTCTCATTGTACCATCTAAAATGTCATTTATTATACTGCTTTTGTTTTCCTTGAATACAGCTTCAAATGTGTCATGGTCACCGAACAATTCTTCCTCTTTTCTCCAAGGTTTGAATAGTTGCAGTAGGGCAACTAGACTACGATCATAATTTAATACTGAGTATTCGCCAGTTGTCTCATTTGGGGTAACATTATATTTGTATTTATAGTTTTGGGCTATATCGTACAGGCACAGGTTTTCCAAATAAATACTTCTGTTTTCATAATATGTGTCAATGAGATACATTTTATAAGATGTATTGGCTGTTGTGATCTTCCCTGGCTATAGATATGATTTCTTGGTAGGAATGAAATACTCTTTTTTGCGATGAAATTGGAACAAGGTTGAGCCACAGAATGTTTTCAGATTTGCCATAAAAGGCTGTACCTGTTAAACGATTTGCAGGTTTGTAGGACCCACAGTCTCTTTGTGAGAGCATTTTAATAACAAAGCTGTACAATTTTTGGGAAAGGGTTTGTCAGATGATATGCATTTGTATTTGTATTTATTGATTTATAAAGCGCTTTACACCAAAGCGCTGTACAAGTGAACAACTCAATACATAAAACATAAACGTAAACAATATAACAGTAGAAGCGAAGTTACAATATGAATATGCCATCACAGAGGTCTTTTAGATAGGGTTTCTCAGCTTTGGTTAGATAAGCTGTGGCATATATTGCAACAGAAGTTGAATTGTATGTATATATGCATGTATTTTAATTTTGTATAGTGCCGGTAGCCCGTGGGCATCAGGGCGCTAAGACTTACAACACAGCAGCTGCACGACGGACAATAAATAATGAATTACTGCGGCCTGATTAATGACCCTGAACACTGCTTTCCCCCAATTCATCATCTAAAAAGGTGAGTCTTCAACCTCTTCCTGAAAACAAGATGATTTACTTCAGACCTAAGATTTTCAGGAATGCTGGTCCACAATTTAGGAGCCAGCACCAGAAAGGATCTGCCCAACCCGGATTTCAACTTGAACTTAGGTACAGTCAAGAGGCACTTTCCCTCCGAGCATAGTCTTCTCCTGGGTGTGTAGAGCACTAAGCTCTTTTTCAAGTAGTCCGGAGCTATGCCATAAAGGCACTTGTGTACCAAACAGAGAGCCTTGAACTTTATGCGTTCCTCTACTCTAAGCCAGTGCAGACATAATCTATCCGCAGTGACATTGTCTTTCTTCTTCAAATTCTTAACTAGCCTGACTGCATTGTTCTGGATCACCTGGCAGCTGGATAGGTCCTTGGATGAGGCCCCTAACAACAGAGCATTACCATAGTCGAGCCGTGATAGAATGATGGATCTGGCTATCATGGCCATATTGCCTTAATTGAGGAACGGCTTGATGGCTTTCATTAGCCTGAGATAGTACGCCATATTTTTTTAAAGATAGCTGGTCTGGGCATGAGAATCGACCGCAGAATTGACCATCATATCCAGGGTTTTCACTCTGGGGGCCACCAAAATGGTGGAATTCTTGATTTGGAAAGAATTATACTCTGCCCCCAGATTGGCCAATTGACGACTGGACCCAAACAACATCAGTTCGGTTTTTGAGTTCATCAGGCACATCCAATTTGCCTTCATCCAGTCGTCTATTGTCTTGTAAACCCTGGCAGTCACTTCGCTGTCCGTGGCGTGATGACTACACCCCAATTCCAGTTGGGTGTCGTCTGCGTAGTTCCTAAACGACACATCTGCTTTCACTAATAGGCTGCACAGTGTGCACATATATATGTTAAACAACATCGGTGACAGGCTGGCCCCTTGGGGGACTCCAAATAAGATGTCGCAGGGATCAGAGAAACTGCTACCCCAATGGACACTGGCTTGGCGGTTGGATAGAAATGACAGAAGCCAATCAATGGCTCCTTCGGAACAGCCCACGTTCTCTCTAAGTGCCTTGATGAGAAGATGATGATCCACCAGGTCGAAAGCGGCACTTAGGTCTAGGAGAATCAACATCCCTAACTTATTCTTGTCTAACAAACTCAGCATCTGATTCTGCAGGTCCAGCATGGCTGTTTCAGTACTATGGGACGATCTGAAGCCTGATTGTTGCTGGTGCAAAATCTCCTGGTTCTCTACAAAGTGGTGAAGTTGCTGAGTTGCTACCTTGTCTAACAGTTTAAGAACAAAATTTGAGTTAGTTATTGGGCGGAGGTTATCAGGGTCCTTAGGATCCAGGCGATCTTTTTTAACAAGTGGGGTGATGGTGACTTTCTTCAGCTCTCTGGGCACTGTGCCCTCTTGAAAAGATGCATTCACTATTCTCCAGAGGATAGGAGCAAAAATGTCCTTGTGTTGAAGGATGATACTAGGTGGTAAAATGTTTTCTGCGCAGGTCGTTGATTTCATATTATTCAACACCTATTGCCTATCTGCCTCTGAAATGGGGTCAACTTTAAAGAGCTGTTCTCTGACAGTTACCTCCACTTCTGTGGGACGAGTGTCCTGTTTAACCGAAGTTCTGGCCTTGATGATATTTTGTCCTGCATTTTACGTTTTCGCTTGAAAGGCATTTAGGACCATATTACAATCCTCCTCTGTGAGCATAAATGGGGGGGTGAGGGATGCAGGTTTTTCAATACTCTTCAAAATATCGAAGAGTTTGCTTGTCTTGTTATCTGCATGTTCAATTTCAGAATTGAAAAAATCTGCCTTAGCTGCCTTGATGCACTTAGATGCGTCATCTCTTTCTTGTATGTGTTTTCTTTTAGATTTGCCTTTGACACTGTGCCTAACTGGAGACATGAAACTATTTATTTGACCACCTTTTTTACAAACCGGTCTAGGGAATCAAAAGTGATACTTGGTGTAGTATTTTCTTTTGTTTTTTTATATATCTCAGCAGTTTTTACCTTACTTACGTCATTGGAAATGTAGGATTTGTATACATAGGTCATTATGTATGTCTTCCGAAGGGATGCCAGAGGTAATATAGTTTTCAATAAATAGTAAAAAAGTGTCATCACTGATGTGGCCACAATCTCGGAGCATTCTCAATCCACAAAAGCATGTGGATGAGTGGTGCTCCTCTGGATTGATATTTTTTCCTCCAAAATAAGTGTTCTACTTCTCCGAGTGGAGGACAGTTTTCATTACAGATGAAGTGTAACACGGCAATGAAACAATGGTGAAAGTATCTTGAGAGATTGACAGGATCGAGAAAACAGAGTTCTCCTGTACTTTGTATGTCTATGCCTTCTTTATTTTGATTTGACTTGCACAGAAAGTCATGCAGTTATCCCATGCATATTCTGCACAACTTACCATGTGGGAGGGCCTAGGTTCTATAACATGCAATGTACATCAGCATGATGTAAGAACCAGTATTTGTACCACACATATTTGCCAAGAGATTTGTAATACTTGACTACAACACTTCATCTTTGTCTTTTATCTTTTGGAGGAATTCAGTAGTTGACAGGTTTATGAAATGAGTGCCTGTTTTTAGTGTGTATGCAACTGCATAATATAGAGTTGCCAGTACACTTTCAAACAAGATATGGAACATGTATTCAACATTTTGCTGGTATCTTGGATGTTCAGAATACATTTGCAGAGAAAGATTTTCTGATGCACTGATTTTTATGGGACTTTGATTGCATCTTCCTCATTTTCCTGTTGGCAAGAGTAGTGTAAAACTTTCTGCTTCTAAACATTTTTCCCCATATACTCATTGGAGACCCTTTGGCTTGACACATTGTATATGTTTCTAATGCATCTTCCAATGTGTCTCTGGAGTTTCGTCTGTGAATTTTATACTAGTCAAGAATGTTCCCCATAGTGATAGGATCAACACGTTCAAATTGTTCCGTTTGTGGTGCATCTTCATATATTTGTTCAACACGTTCAAATTGTTCCGTTTGTGGTGCATCTTCATATATTTGTGTAGATTCTTTTATGTTTTCTTCTATGTCTATATCTTTGTAGTATTCATTGTTTTGTTTAAGATACTCTAGGGCATCTTTAACTTTGTTTAAATCAACCAGTTGTTACCAAACTGATTTGACTTTTGTTGGCATACCATTAACTTGTAAAATTAAAGATTGTTGTACTGGTCATCCTATTCCTAGGGCCTCATTACGGCTTTGGTGGCAGCCATGTCCTTATTAAGTGTTCTTGCCCTTGTTAAAACCGGGTTCCGGGTCCGGGTTCCCTGAATGGGGAATTACCGGGCCATTCCGAGTTTGGGGGGCCCGGTAATTCCTCCTTCAGGGAACCCGGGCCCGGACCTTCCCCATTCCCATTTGAGCCCCCATAGGGCTCAATGGGAATGGGCGCGGGAGCTAACAACGGGCCGATTACGACTGGCCCGTTGCTAGCTCCCTGGTCCCCTTGCGGGACCCGGTAAGGACGTCTGGTAAAACTAGACGTCCACATCGGGTCCCGCGAGGGAACCTCGTAATGAGGCAGAATGGGTTTAACGGGTCAGCCACCATTAGGGGCACCCGTTAACCCATTCCGCCAGGGTCGTAATAAGGCATCTAGTGTTTCCACATTTTTGTTAAAGTCAAATGGTAATTATACTACTTTGCCACAAATGCCATTGCATGATTCTAATGGAGGCAGTTTCGGATTGCAGAAGTATTATAGCTTGGGTTGGGTGTGCTGTTTGAATTATGATACTCTTATACTGATTAAGTTGTTAGAGAGCATTTGTAAGTGGAAATATCTGTAAGATATTATTGATTGCTCAAGATGGCATTTGGTTATCATCAAGATTACTATTGCAATATGTGCAAATTATTGTGGGATCAGTTATCTTGTATTTATGCTCTGCTGTTAGATGTAAGGCTAATTGGAATAATTGTGATTCTTCATTGTCTTCTATCTTGTAGGACATATCTACTGTTCTTGTACTTTTCTTATAGAAAGTTCTGTGACAGCAGACACATACTTTGTCTGGAATTTTGGCAGACGGTTTGTCATCTTGCTATTTCTGTTTTGTATGTGTTTGTAAAGAGATTAGTTTTAGAAATGTGTTGGTTAATGTTTTGTAAGTTAACTGTATTTTGGAATTCTAGGTCAATTCTGAAATGTTTACATTGTATGTGTTTATTTGTCTAAGGACTTTTTGGGTTGTTCCATTTACGAGATTGTCATTGATTTTTTGCAGTTCTAGAGCAGGACTTTTAGCATAGTATTGTACAAACTATTCACAACGTTTTGCATTATAGAATGAAGTATTGCTAACATTTATATGTGATGGAAGTTGCTTTTACAAGCAGTTCCAGAAATGCAGGCTAATGCATGTCCTAGTAGGCCCGTGTTGATGCACACTAGATGGGAGTCCATGTTTTGTCCATTTTTTATTCTACTTTCGTATAGTGATTGAGGAATTGTCATAAACATTTACACGACTGTTGGCACACCTTGCATATTAAGCTGTACGTCCATTTGTACATGGGACAACTTCTGTGGGCATGATCATCATGTGTTGGTGAAGATTTTCTATTAAGTCTTCTTTTGCCATAACAGTATCTGCTACTATTCTATGGCCTCTTCCATTGGTGTCTATGGCAATTGGGATTGTTTGTTGTTTATTATATGCTTCTTCATTGAAATATCGGTCTGTGCTGCTGATTCGAAACTATTCAACTGCACAGATGTTAGAAAAGTTATCTATGTTCGCTTTGCGCATGTTTAGAAGTCTCTTTTTTTAAATCAATTTTGTTTGTGGTTTTATTCTATTTAAAACTAATAAAAATACTTGTTGTTTTACTTTGAATGTACTGTCAATCTGAGCTTCAAATATCAGTTTTCTTTAGTAATTTTTAAGTGCGGCATTTGACTTTTCAGATCTTTTTATGAGATTGTTAAAGAACATTTCTTGTAGAATTGATTTTTTAAAATGTTTTCCTGGGGCTACATTGATATTGCCACATACAGTTTGAAGTTCATTTTCAGTTGTCATTTTTTTACTACATATAAAGGCACAATAATTGTGTTAGTGGAGACTGCTGGACTTTGCAAGAACACAGTTACTTGCTCTCTCACTTGTACATTTTCTATACATTGTTTTAGTGGAGGATGAGTATATGACGTTCCCTTTTTTTGATCTGCTCAATCTTTTCTTTGTTTTCTACAGAGCTGCATTTTAGTAGGCATTGCTTAGTATCTGTTGCAGAAAAGAAAGTGTGTACTTTAATGTTGCAGAAGAGTTCTTTTGGGTGTTATTGTACAAGGCTGAGGAAGATCAGTGTATAAATAATGGTGTGGATTAATATTGGGTACAAGGGCAAGGAATAGTGCTGTTGGAGTGATAATATAGATTATAATTGTGAAGGCATATGAGAAAGAGGGATGCACGGATAATGATGAATAATGGGAGGAAGAGAGGTGTTGGAATAATAATATAGATTAGAATTGCATAGTATGATGGGGAAGAGGAATTTATAGATAACGAGAGCTATTGGCTTATATATTTGTAGACAAAGTGGTTCTATATCTGTGGTGTAGTGAGGAAGAGGGATGTAGGGATAATGCAGAATCATGTGATTTCAGTAATGTTATAATGAAGGGGAAATACAGCAACGAAAGCATTGTTGTCAGTGAAGTTATAGAAGGGAGAGTGGTGTTATGTTAATTACATTTGTAGCATGCACTTTCAACCAAAGGCATCTTGGTGCGAGGAAAAGAAATGATACCGGCCCCTGCCATGGCCCTAGAACAGGAAGGTTTTCAGCACCCATCTAAATGAAAGATGGTTCACCATGCCTCCAAGGCTAGATGGAAGCCCATTCCACAGTTTACTGGCTGCATTTGAGAAAGCACGTCCGCCCACCCGGACCAAGCAGACCTTCAGGATAGCCATTAGATTGGCATCACCTGACGCAAAGGTCCACCCGGAGTATATCATTTGTCCTGCAGGCATTCCGGCACCTGCCTAAAAAAGGCAAAATGTACTCAGAACAGAGCTTTAAACTTAATCCTCTAGGCCACCGTGAGCCAGTGCAAGGACCGAAGCACAGGATTTATTTGGTCTCCATAGGGGGAGGTGGTAGCCACCCTAGCTGCTAGATTTTGCAGCAGTTGTAAACGATGCATCAACCCCAAGGGTTGTGCCAGATAGAGTGCATTGCACTAGTCAATCCGACTGGTCATTAAAGAAGCCACAACCAGCGGTCGCAGACATTCAGGCAAGAAAGGCAGAACTTTGCACGGCACTCTAAGAAGAAAGTGTGCAGTTTTACAGACTGCACCGACTTGAGATAACATAGATAAGTCAGATGAGAGAATGCTCTCTAAGTTCTTAACCACCTTCACTGGGAAAGGGAGATTACCCAGGGTGTAATAGATCAGTGTTGGGTACTGGGATGATGAAGAGGGTTGTTGTTGTTGGAGTAATAATAGAGATTATAATTGCATAGTAGGATGTGGAAGAGGAATGTAAAGATAATGGGAGGTATGGACTAAAACATTTGTAGAGGAGGAGGCTGTAGAACTCTGGTGCAATGGTAGGAGTACAGTAATGAATGGATTGTTGTTAGTGAAGTTAGATGAGGTAGAGTGGTGTAAGCATAAAGACCTTCCTCTTCTCCTTTTCCTTTTCGCTCCCTCTACCATGGTAAACTGGCTATATGCTCTTTCCCTCTCTCCCTCCTCTTCCTCACCGCTTGCTGAATGGCCACCTTCTCCTTTTCCTTCTCCCTCCCTCTACCCTGCTAACCTGGCTCTCTGCTTTTTCCCTCTCTCTCTCCTCTTCCTCACCACTTGCTGAATGGCCGCCTGGTGTACCACAGAGTCTCACAGGTCCCGGGCTCCCCTGCAAGTCCTCTCCTGCACTTTCCTCAGGGCTATACACCCCACCCACCCTCAATGCACTTGAGAATTAACCCTAGAGAGTGTCTGTCTCTGCACTTACCACAGTCTCCACCGACTGGGTGCACTTTTACCTCCCCCTCCCTGTGACTGTCTGTGCACTTGCACAATCTGAATGCATTGTGCCTGAAGACTGTCTATCTGTTCTCCCTGTCTTCACCCCTTAATTGCACTGGTAAAACTGCCTAGTCGCCATCAGGCCTATTTGCGGTGTCTCAACTGTTAAATATATTATACGCACTTATTCTGGCTCTGCAGACTATTATCATCTCAGAATTTCAAGGGCTCTGAGCGACTGTTGTTTTTTCCTTATGCTCCCACCCTCCTTGAGCACTTTGAAACACTTGTCTGTGTAAAGGCACTTTAAAAATAAACAATACCATACCCTATCATAGATTAATGTTTGCTAGTGGAAAGAGGAAGAAGGCTGTTGTGGAAGTAACACGAGACATAGGGCCTCATTACACGTTAGGCGGCAGGGGGTTAACGGGGCCAGTAGAGCTTTCGGCCCTGTTAACCCGCTAACACCTCATTACGAGGTCTTGTCGCGGGACCCGCTCAGGACGCCTGGTACAAACAGGCTTCCTGAGCGGGTCCCGCGAGTAGACTAGGATGCAAACAACGGACCCGTCATTAACGGGCCCGTTGTTTGCATCATCCCATTCCCATAGAGCCCTATTGGGGCTCAAATGGGAATGGGGATGTGCCGGGTCCGGGTTCCCTGAATGGGGAAATACCACACCCTCTCAGGTCGGAATGGCCCGGTATTTCCCCATTCAGGGAACCCGGACCCGGTTCCCGGAATGGGGGTAGCCATGCCGCAAAAAGCGGCATGGTTACCTCCATCCTCGTAATGAGGCTCATAGAGATGTAAAGGTGATAGGAGGAGTGGTAGAACATATGTGTAGAGTGAGAGGTAATTGAACTGTGGGTGTTGGGTAAATGATATTGATTTTAATCGGAAAATGGTTTGTGGAAGAAGTAAGCATAGTTGTGTGATAAAGTATTTGTGGTGGTATATGTTGAAGAGTGGTGTTATAGGATAAAGAGGAATGCTGTGCTATAATAGAAAATAGTGTGATTGCTGCAATGGAATGCGGAGTGGGAAATATAGTGTTTAGTATGAATGGATAGTTTAGGATAATATACAGTATAGTTATGTTATAATAATTGTTATAACATACATGCTATATTAATATACCTACTTTGTGGAAATTGAAGAGTTTTCTTTCTTCAGTAGGTTTCTTTGGTCATCTTTTCTGTAAATATAAAAGAAAGGTTGTTGGCAAGTGTGAAAAGTCTGTACTGCAATAAGTTGTAGGACATGTCATTCACTATAGAAGCAGAGGTTATTTTAAAAGCAGTATTAAAATAGTGTGATGGCTGCTGCAGTGAAGCCTGTTTTGCAGCATAGAAAACCTCTTCTAGTTGAAGTGAAGTTAACGGGAAAGTTATATAATACGTTGTAATATGAAGGTGTGCTATAGTTTTGACAGAATGTAGGTCATTTGTTTAAAAGAAATGTCATTATTTGGTGTATTGTAGGTTGATAGTTAAGGCCTTTTAATTATGGAATTGTTCCATAGTGTAAGTATTAGGACATGGCATTCACTATGCAAGCAGAAGTAATGTTATTTATTAAACTATTTCGATGGCTGCTACAGTGAAGCATGCCTTGCAGCAAAGAAAATGTTTTGTTGTTTAAGTGAAGTTAAAGGCAAGGTTGTATAATAAGGTATAATGTTATTATCTGTCCTACTCACGCTTCATAAGTGAGGTATTTTTAATTATGGAATTGTTCACTGTTATAAGCAGTAGTTCATGTAACATTCACTATGCAAGCAGAAGTACGTTTAAAATCAGTATGAGCTCTTGGAAAGGCTGCTGCAGTGAAGTATGTTTTGTAGCACAAAAAGAACAGTTCAAGTTGAAGTGAGGTTAAAGGTATGGTTGTGAAATACAGTGTAATATAAAGGTGTGCTATTATTTTGACAGAAGGCAGGTAATTTATTTAAACAATTTAAAATATACAGGACCTCACCCCTACATAGCGCCTGTCCACCTTGTTTCAAATAAGTGTATTGATTTCAGGAATTGTGCATCAAATTAAAGATTTATTTTTTGTTAAATTTTTAAAACTAGATGCCATTATTTTCTGTGCTCTGGCTTGATAATTGAGGTACTTTTAATTATACAAAAAAAGGTCTGGGAACCCCTCCACCAAAAGCAAACATGGCCAAATAACCTGTTCTGTGCGAAGGTGCCCTTTTGGGAGAGTCTACAAGCACATTTTAACTCACTGTACTTTTCAAAGAGGAGAAATATCCTTAGGCCGTCCAGCACCAAAATGCTAGGCAATTCTCCTCTGAACAAGAGTACCAACAGCAATCTCAGACACGTGTTTCGGCATAGTCAGGCCTCATCAGTGAAGTAACGCAGTACCCCTCCAACCACAGTGAGCAACGGGCTCACGCCTGGATTTCCCTGGGTAACCTAGGGAGAAACCCCACGTTCAAATCACTCAAGAAAAAAAGTCTTGGAGCCCCTCTACTGAGAATGAACATGGTCAAATAACCTGTTCTTTGGGATGGTGCCCACTCGAGAGGGTATACAACCACATTTTAGCTCACTGTACTTTTCACAGAGGAGAAATAACCATTTGCATATCAGTCTGGTCCCATGTTCGTTCCCTGTAGAGGGGCTCCCACACCCTTAATTACTTTTAATTATAGAATTGCATAGTGGCAACATCATTTATTCCAATGTGTAGGTGGTTATCCAGTGTTTTGTGTTTGTGTTGCATTCTGGGTGCTGTAGGGACAGCATTGACAGACTTGGATAAACACCTAGAGATGTGAATGGGTCATGTTGGCAAATATGAAATTGTGGATTTATATAAGTAGTAGCACATGTGAGTCACTATGTATGGAGAAATACCTTTAAAATCACTAATGAGGTATTCAGATAGGTGCTGCAGTGAAGAATGTTTTGCAGCTCAGAACATCAGTTATTCTTCATGTTATATTATCAAAAAGTGGTATAAAGTATTACTTTTGAAAATCAAAGCATACTTGTAGTAGGTCTTCTTAGATGCAAATTGTGAAATGTAGAGGCTTAGATGAGTTTGTGGGTGTTATTGGTAGATGGGTGTGTGACTGTTTGAATGCAGCCAATCAGGGAATGTTGCCAAGTTAAGGGTAAAAAGGAACAAAGAGCTGCCCTGTCCCCAGACATTCGCAGACATATGCAACAGTTTGAGGATGGACCACATGTGCCATCTGGGCTCTTTTACCATGCCTGGTAGGGAAAGAGGACTGAGAGGACCGCAGACACCACAGATATCCATGGATGTTGGAAGGCTCAACCAATCAGGGCTTCTCTTTGTGAGGACGAGTTGAACTGCAGAGGAGCACAGGGCAGCAACTGCTTAGTATCCTGTTTGAATTGCTGAAAACACAGAGCTCAACAAGAAGACTCTTTGGATTATAGGAGATACATGAGTTAATTGGTTGCAGATACATGCAGAGTAGCTTGCTATCTCACATAATGTTGGCTTTCAAAAGTTGGAGGCGCTATGGTATGGAGTTTGTGACATGAACTGGAGTCAACTTTTATCTGTGTGTGAAGATATGCTGAATTGATTGTAGTACATTGTGAAAGTAATAGTTTAGGGAATGTAACGTGTATATCTTGGCCATGAAAGATACTTTCAAAAGTCTGATGAATCATTTTTCACAAACAATGTTTGTTTTTTCACAAATTAGTAAATTAGTAAATTAGTCAGAGACAAGTGTGGAAAAGATCCAAGTTGTTTTGTCCACAAATATAAAAAGCAAGGTGGAATGCCAGCTGTATGTGCATTCCTGTGAGCTTTTGGAATGTCATCTTTTGAAAATTATAATATACAACAGGAAGTAGTGGACATTTTCTGAAAACATGGGGTATTTCTTACACGTGTTGGAATCTACCATTTTCTTTGCAATATTCGGATTGCAGTGAAACATTTTTTTGAAAGAAATTAAATTGGAAAAAGAATATGCAATGAACAAATGTCTTAGTACACATTGTACGTGTACATATTGAGATCACAGGGTTACAAGAACACACATTAAAGAGATAAAAAAAAGGAGTCAAGTGTTTATTCTCCGTTTTTGGATTCTCCTATCCACGGACACCAAGGGTGAAGAAACACAGAATGGGAGATCATGCTTTTGGGTAGTGTAATGTGAATGGAACGTGTAAACAACTTGAGTATGCTTTAACACCTTCTATTTATGTCACACTGCATTTTTTATTGTATGTATGGCAGAGAAGAGGGGTGGAACAGAACTTCATTTCTGTCACCTTTATTCCTCTGTGCTACACAAATACACATGCTACAGTATTTACGCTGGCATGTATTATAATGCCGATGGAAAGGCTGGCGATTCTTATGGAGTCCACCTGCTTTATGTATCATCAATATAAAGCAGATGGAGTCCATTGGCCCCAAAGAAACTATAGTATAACACAACCCTTGAAATTCAGTGAGAAAACTTTAGGTAGGAGACAGTTAAGGTGATTACATTTCCCTAAAGAGGCTATAACAGTAGAAGAACCTACTAATGGTAAATTATTTTACATATACATAAACAAATTGTATCAATTACATATCTCATGTACCTCACAATCTAGAACAATAATAAAAAGCTAATCATGAAGAAAAAGACAAAACACTTTGAAAATAGATTTAATAATATTGAAATTCAGATCAACAAGTCTTGTGTACATATGAATAAAGTTACAAGTCAAATTACAGAACTATGTACATATGTTCGAAAAGATGTATTTCGAAATATTGATTTTTATTCATTGGTCTACCTCTTCCTGTGACCCTTTGCCCCATCAATCACCCTAATCATTGCAAGAAGATATTAGCGATCAATGCTTTCATGTGAATTATATCCCTGATTCACCCAATCATAAACATAGCCCCAAACTCCCCTATATTTGTTTCCTACAGGGGTTCTACTTCCCTATCAAAATGTATATTAATTTAAATGTGATGTAAATATGTGTTTTTTTTAAAACCACAATCTGAAGTCTGTGGACTATGCGCATGTTTGTGTTTGCACCATTGCATGCAATGATGTCGCATAGCGTGCTGATATTTGTGAACCAACCGCCATTTCCACGACAAAAGTGACACACTTTCGGCCATGGCCAGCGGCCACAGCCTTAGGCTATGGACACTACATGTTTAATGGATAGGTTTGTTTGGGGCACACTAGCCATGGCTTCCGGCCTTGTACACTGTACATGTTACACAAATAGGTTTCTTCTGAGCTCATTGGCCATGGCATTCAGCCTTAGAAACTGTGAATTTTGCACCAATAGTTTTCTTGGTAGCCCACTAGCCTTCGGCCGTGGCCGCCAATAGGTTTCTTTGTGGCCCTCTCGTCATGGTCACTGTACATGTTGCACCAGTAGGTTTCATTACTAGCCATAGCCTTTGACCATGGTGAAAGTGAACGTCCCCCAAAAATGCATTTAAAACTCCCAGTGAGAGTCAGTGAAGGACACTCCCCAGGAGGGAATAAGACCAAGTGCAGGTGAAGGCAAAAGGTAAAAGTTTATCCAAACCAAAATAGGGCAAGCAGAGAACTCTGCAAACTCCGAGAGCACTCTACTAAACATCAGAAAACATCCACATTTTGTTACAAAACCACGTCACCTATGACATGGGAACTAGAGGTTACATGAATAGAGGAGATTGGGCAATGGGGAGTGGATGGTATAGAATATGTAGGGTCGAAGCTTCAAGATCGGCGAGGCTCCACGTGGTGTCACGGTGATGCTTGTAGGTCAGCTGGACTCGTCGGGGTGGAGCGCTCGATCAGGCATTGTCTAGCTGATACATCTCGGCTGCACTATCATTTGCCCTTGTGCCACACATACTCATTCGGTGTTGACTATAATTCATAATGCCCTGTAAATCCTACAAATCGTTATTCTAACATCACAAGAGAAATAGCACATAACTCTAGGTGTTCGTGTTTCATCATAATAAAAAATAGTATACAATGACTGGACTGCTTCACGGGTTCAGGTGTCTTATCAGGGGGCACATTTCAGGGATACCTCTATCACTCTTCTTCGTTAGATCTAGTGGGGGACATCTTTATAGTATGGTTAGTACAAGAGTAAATATATGGTCACCATGGTCAGTCGGGGTGAGCGTGAGCTGGGATACTACCTAGTCAGAGGGCACGTAGCCGGTACATCAAAAGGCGGTGGGATGAGAGGCTTGTTGCCCATATTTCTATAATCTGAGTCTGGAGGTTTGGGGGAGGGTGGATACTTGGTGCAGGCTCAGCGGAAGGGTGAGGGGTTAGAATTGTAGAATCACATTGTCAGTGAAACAAGGGCCTTTACATGTCAGCCCGGCCTGAGGGGGGAGGAAGGTGGGGAGTGAGTATGCGGCACTGCAGGAGAGAGGAGAGAAGGCCCTGTGGCTTGTTGAGCCGTGTCTTGTACATTTTGTGGGGGGTACATGTGAATCATACAAACGAGGTAGATATAGAGCAGTGTACGTCCAGGTACATCAAATGGTGTGCAAAGTTTTGCTTACAATATGGGTTACATGATTTAGTGCTCTGGGGTTATACCAAGGACACATAAGACACTATGGGCCTCATTACGAGGTGGGCGGAATGGGTTTAACGGCGCCGGTAATGGTGCCGGTAAACCCATTCTGCGATATTGCGAGGTTCCCTTGCGGGACCCGCTCTGAATGTCTGGTCAGACCAGACTTCCTTTGCGGGTCCCGCAAGGGGACCAGGCTGCTAATAACGTGCCTGTTAATAACGGGTTTTTTGAATGAGGAATTACCGGGTCCTCCAAGGTTGGAATGACCCGGTAATTCCTCATTCAAGGAACCTGGACCCGAGTTTGGAGGCAGCCATGGCACTAATAGCACCATGGCTACCTCCAAACTCGTAATGAAGCCCTATATATATAAATGCTACACATCATAACAAAACAGGGAGGGTAGCTCAGCGGCAACGTGCTATCCTTGGAAGCAAGATGACACGAAGCAACACAGGTTCGATCCCAGGTCCGCGCTTAGAAACCGCTGGGTTTTTAAGCGCGTTGTAAATATGCAACTAAGACAAAAAAATAAAACAATTAAATTACGCAACTAAAAATAAAATAAAAGAATAAGAACAATTCCTGTAACAGCGCCTCGATGCCCACGGGCTGTGTGACTGCTTTAAAAATGCAAAATGAATAAATAAACCTATGTATCATGATACTGATTGGATATGTTGGTGATCATACAGAATATTAGGAAATCATTAAATATATTGATGTTATACATTGCATCGTGTAGTTTGCAAAAAGGAATAATACTTGACCAGCGGTTAGAGGCCTAAACATACGATTCATAGCCTTATGTGCAGTCGGAGATGGGTGTGGGTCATCTTATTTCATTATATACAATCATTCTTTTGACATATGACTACAGGAATGGATTTATAACCTCTCCAGAAGGATTAGCTGCATGGGGGAAACAGAGTGGCACATATGCTTGGCATACGTATCTGGTACTTCAAACGGGGAGCAGGGTTGGGGGGTAATTCACAGCATATGTCATAAAAGTAGGGTCTTCAAGGGCATGGGACATATTTATGGAGGTAACTTGTTTTTCTCAAACCCCAGCTTCGGCTCGGTCATTGCAGGTCAATGATGGACTGCGGAAAGCGAAAGATACAGTGTTTGTCATGTAGCTTGTTCGTGCCTAGTCTCCTGTGGGAACAGGCCCACTGCAGGGACGCCGAGGGGAGGAGGGCGAAGGGAGTGACTGAGCTGCTGTGCGCAATCTGGAGGGGAGAGCTACAGCCCTAAAGGCCGCTCGTGTTCATGAGGCCAAGTTGTTATATACAAAACGGAGTCTGATTGTGGCTCAAAATGGGGTTTGGTATCATCCTTCAGGCTGAGTGTTGCAGCCATATGGGTTGACCAGCAGCCATCCCGCATCCCTGGCCACAGGCGCATGGGTGGCTGCTGGACAAATCATAATCTGCAAGTGGGTGAGAATGGAGGGAAGGGGGGTCATGAAGAACTTTCCTTCCATACATTCCCCCCTTTCATTACTTAAGTAACAAATACTGTAGTTCACCCAACTTCTTTCATTCCTCTTCTTCGGCCACTGCGTCGTCCCATGCAGGGGTCCCCTTTCGCAGCATCCATGCTCTACACACTCCCCAGAGATCCTCCCCAGCTCTAGCATATTCATCAGGAGTACACGTCATGCAGATACACCCCCATCTCCCTCCAGGTCACCCCTCACTTCATCATACCAAGCCAACGTGTGGGGTTCTTTTATAGTTGTGTGGTATAAGTTATCTACAATGTACCCATCGTAATATCTCACCGCCAATCTATATTTAGGCCCTGAGTCATCCCCCGTTTGTACCTGTGCCTCATGTGTCATCGGCACCGCTCCTTTCGCATTGGGCATTGTCACCATCATCATTGCACTGTTAGGAACTGCATCTGTGCAGCACCTGAGACCTAACTGGCACACACAAAAAATTTGGAACAGAAAGACGATGGTGGGTACTAGTAGTTTGACGACATCCCGAGCCAGGAAGGTACCCACGAAAAAATGTCATCGAACCAGGTGCTGGGCTGCACCCCTCGTTCCTTTTTCATATGCTCGCCAAGGTTGTGCACTGCCGCTATTACGTGGTACAAGGTTCCATTGTCCGCATCTGCAGAAGGTTCGAATGTGCAGCATGCACTCCCAATTTTTTGGAAAACACCTCCATCCATGACTGTCAACAGGTCTAGGACATACCTGTTCTGCATCGTCATCAACCGCAGGGCCCTTAGCTCCACCTTGATCACATTGAATCCCTCATCTGTCTCGTTTGCCAGTTGGATCAGCTCCCAGCGGGTGATTTGGAGCCATTTGGCATTGGCTTGTGCTTGGATGCTGGGAATGAGGGAAGCAAAGAATGTCTCAGTGGAATTGAACAATCGAAATCGATCTGGAATCTGTGCCAACAGTTCAGAAGATGCCTTGGAGATGTAGTTTGATGATCTCTTTTTTCGTGAGACTGTGCTCTGCATGCTCTCCTCAGATATGGCATAGATGGGAGCTTCTTCAGTTGGCTGCACAGGTTCTGAATTGTTGGCGGGCGGCATCAATTTCAACATTTGGATATGACTTTCAGGTATCACCATCAGAGCGGAATGCAGTGTTGCCAGAGAGCACGTGCCCCTCCATGACTGTGGAAGATGTAGGTATGCCTGTTTGCCGCAAACCCAGTAAGTGTCCATTAGTGCAGCAGTTCCTTTTTTCATATCTGGAATGATGAGTGTTTTGTTACAGTTCTTGTTTGTGCCCATATTTATTTTTCCCTCTCCATGGAAACACAGTTCATAGGCTATTTCTTTTTGTAGTTTGAACGGCTTTTTGAGGGGCGGGACCCAAATGAGCTTTTTGGTGTGTTGGGTCCATATCGGGGCGCATGCTTTCTGAATCCATTGATATTATTTGGCTGCCAAACCTCGTAGTGCTTCGGCTCTGCATGTTATCTGCTCATCTTGCCATTTATTGTCTGAATACAATGTCCCTCCGATCACTAAAAAAGGTTCCTTCAGGCATACCACTTGTTTTGGTTTCGAGTGGCATGTTTTTTTGTTCTGCAGTATTTCAAAAGAGACAGTGTGTGCCTGGAAGGTGTTCTTTATTCTGCATAATGCAAGATGAAGGAGACACTGGGCATCTGAAATAGGTGACTCCTGTGCTAACAGTACTTTAGGAGTACCCGAGGCATGGGGTATTAGAGAGCACACATAACAGCTCTCATTAGTTGTCTGCTTTGTAGTGGAGCTCATGTCTGCGTACCATTTATTGGACTGGTGTGGATGTTGTGGGTCTTCTATCGTGTCTAGTCCCAACCCGTGGTATTCATCATAATTCCGTCATCCCGCCCCCCCTTTTTCATCTCTATTGCTTTTGAGGTGTTCTCTTTCCTTCCCTTCTTCATGCTGGGTTAAGGGTGTTCCACCTGTCCCCCACTTTTCCCTCTCATTATACAGGGCAACAAACCTCTCAGCAGTTTTTGCATTTTCCTGTTCCACACTCTTAAGGGATACTGCAGGTTCAGTTGTGTCAACTAGCGGTATTACAGTTGGATCAGTGTCATCATACAGCCAGGGTAATTCAGAGGGATCTGGGTCTTTCATTTCATATAAATTATACTCAGAGGCATTGTATGGGGCAGTTGGGCGTGCTGATGCATGTATATTTGCTGTGCTGTTTGTATATTGTATACCACTCTTGTGTGTTCCGTGCTCCCAGATGAATTTAAACCCATCCCATAAGAGGTGGGTTCCCTTTGTTACCATGTTGGTCCCATTCCCTCCCCCCTCATTTATGTCTATTGATATAAATGCAATGGCCCAATATACCACTAGTCCAAACATCATTGAAAAGTATATCACTGCACACACAAACAACCCACATTCATAACTATATCTACGCAAGTCGAAATTACTGTATCCATTCCTATCTATTCTAATGCGGTTGACTTTGGGGGCCCCCTCCATTGCCATTGTTTCTCCTACACAATGAGACATAAAGGTGTATTAAGCAAAACATATATAAACATTTTCCCATATTTACATAACTTTTTGATTGTGCATGTAATTTTACTAATTATTAACTCTATCATCATTTCTTTTATTCTCTCTTTTAGCAATTTAAATGTTTTGTACGATCTTTGCTTGTTAACATAATAAGTGAGAGAGAGAGAGAGAGAGAGAGAGAGAGAGAGATAGAGAGAGAGAGAGAGAACGAGAGAGAGAACGAGAGAGAGAGAGCATTCTAATCAACTTTTTTGCCATTCCAATTTTCTTAGTGTCGCCACCTGCAACATGCATCTCTCATCTTTTGCATCACATTGTTCATTCTTTTTCATGTATCTTCCTTTAAGTCTGTGTCACCCATTCTGACCTGTCTTCCTCTACATCTGGTATTACACTATCATATGCTTTTCGTATGTCAGACAAATGTATCCAATAAGTCAGCCCTTTTACTTTCACAGCGGTGGGCATACAGTACACCTCTTCATATGGGCCGAGAAATCTTTGAGTATTCCACCGATGTACGAAACTCCTGATGTACACCATCTCCCCTGGCATAAGCTGGCCTGTAGGACTGTCTGTGGCTGTTGTTACTGTGTCATTTGCTGCTTCTTGCGTAAATGGGGGTGCTAGCTGCCTTGCAATCATGTGCGCTGCTTTTGGGAGTTTTGTCAAATATTCATTGAATTCTTTCCCTAGTACTGTAGCACTCCTGTGTGCATCTGAGTACCTACTTAGTGCGGAGTGTGCTGTATGCATGTGTCTTCCTGTCACTATCTCGTGGGGGGACAAATGGTGGTCCTTACTGGGCTGGTTTCTCAGCTCAAACAGGGCCAAGGGTAAACAGTACACCAATTTTTTCTTCAGAGTGTAACACAGTTTTGAAAGTCAGCCCTTCAAGATGCCGTTTATTTTCTCAACCATGCAGTTTGATTGCAGGCGATAAATTGTACATCATTTATGTGTTATTCCTAGCATTGCCGTTAAATCTTTGAATAGATCATTGACAAAATATGTTCCGTTGTCGCAGCGTTAACGTTACATATTTCCCAGCAGGGAAACACTTCCCGCACTAGGAACTTTGCTGCACATTTTGCATCTTGGTGGGCACAGGGGCCCGCTTCTACCCATCTTGAGAAGGGGCATACCACCACTATCATATAGCGTGATCCGTTGCATCTCTCGCTCATATCAGCATAATTTATGTGTAGCTCTCTACATTGCCCAATTGGTTTTGGCAGTGTTCCTCGTAGTGTTCTTAGTGTCATTCCTGAATTGTATATCTGACATGGGGTACATTTAATTGCCATTTTCGATATATGCACTTGTAAACTTGGTACAAACCAGTTTTCCTGTATTTCCACTGCTATGTGTTGTTTGGCATTGTGGGCTGGGAAACAAAGCTGTTGGAAGGCTATTTCTAATAACGTCTGGGGCATCACTACTTTACCTGTATTGTCTTGAAGCCAAAGGAGATCAGTGGATGACTGTCTACACCCTATCTTTTCTCATAATTCTCATTCCTCAACTGTTGCTCCATGCTGCAATTCTAATATTTGGGAAATCGGCATGGAGTTGTACCCATCCGGGCGACCCTCCTCTACATGTTTCTGTTATATGCACTAACCTGTTGTTTCCTTAGGTAAATATGATGCCTCTATGGCGGCAGCGTCGACTGCTGCGTTCCCTAAGGAGATGACATCATCCTTGTTTTTTATGTTTGTATGAGCCTGGCATTCCACCAATGCCACAACTGTAGGCTCCTTCAGGGCTTCTATCAGTTCTGTTAATAATTCAGCGTGCTGCACTGGGGATATTTCTGCCTCTCGAAATCCCCTTCTTCCCCACCGTGCCAGCCCCCCATGTACTGTTGTGGTCATGTATGCAGAGTCTGTGTATATCGTTACCACACATCATTTTGCTGTATGCAGTGCCTCGATCAGTGCTACTAATCCTGCTGCCTGTGCTGAGTAGTGGGTGGGCAATCTTCTTTGAACAATCACTTCATATTCGTTTTCTTCTAATCTCATGACAGCCATCCCCACATGCTTTTCCCCAGTCTCAGAGTTAATTGATGCTGACCCATCTATGAAATATATCTCTCCTTCAGTCAATGCATCTTCATTTGCCCTCGGCGTACCATCATCCTGTCCTCTGTATGTAGCGCAGTCGTGTGTTTGTATGTCTTCAACTATGCAGGCTTCTGTGAGAAATGTTGCTGGGTTCACTGTTTTACACATCAATATGTGTATATTGGCACTTGATAATATGATCTCATATGCTGTTGCTCTCTGTGTCGTTAATGTACTGTTTGACCTTTCAAGTATTGCGAATAATGAATGTTACACAAACAATGTCACAGAACACCCCATCACAATTGTTGCGCTCTTTTCAATTGCGAATGCTCCAGCTGTGAGGGATTGTTCGCAGGCGAAGTATCCCTGCATTAATGCATCTAGTGTACTGCTGTAGTACGCCAGAGGCTTGTGGCCCAATTATGTTTTTTGTGTCAGTACTGCTGTCATGAATATTCCATCACAATGCGAAAATAAAAAAAATGTGCGCTCATAATATGGGTTTGCGAGTACTGGTGCTTTTGATATCAGTTATTTCAGTGTACTGAAGGCAGTGTGCATCTCTGCTGTCCATTGTACTGCTACATTCTCTCTTTGTGCTTCTTTAAGTCCCTGTAGTAGTGGTTTCGTGTAACCTGCATATTCTGATATCCACGCACGGCAATAGTTGCACATGCCGAGAAACTTCTGCATTTCCTACACTGTTTTAGGCTCATTCAGAGCGCGTACTGCAGCTGCCCTGTCCGGTATTATCCTTTTTCCATCCTTAGATATTAGCTGTCCCAGGTACAAAACTTCAGTCAGACAGTATTGGAGTTTTTCTCTGTCCACCTTGTAGCCATTATGGGCCAACAATGTCATAAGTGTTACAGAGCCCTGCCTGCACTCATCCTCATTCTTCCCACAGATCGAGACATAATCGCAATATTGAATAATCATGCTCTTTGTATCAATATTACCTAGATCTTCATGTAAAATTCTATTGAATATGCTCGGGCTCTCACAGTATCCCTGAGACAATCTGCAATGCTCATATCTTTTTCCTCCTAGAGTGAATGCTGTCAAATACTTTGACTTTGGATCCAGTGGAACTGAGAAGAATGTGTTCTTTAAATCTACCACTGAAAAACATGAAGCATCTTTCGGTATAATGCACAAAATCGATGCAGGATTTGAAAGCAAGGGAAATTCCTTCTGTATGACCTCATTAAGGGGGCGTAAGTACTGTATCATTCTCAATGTCCCTCCTTTTGCTTTCTTAATCAGGTAAATACAAGTGTTTTTGAAGGCACTATAATATAATCTTTTATCCCTTCTTCTGCTTCTCAGGACAGGGGGTATTGTTTTACCCAGGGCAATAATGCCCCTGGTTTGAGTTTTATTTTTGCAGGTGTTACCTCACGCAACAATCCTACATCATGTGGGCCTGTTGTCCATAATTCCTGTGGCACTAGTTGCATGCTATCATCGAAAAAGTGAGGTGCTGGACCCACCACTGCCATTAACTGTACGGGCACTTATCTTGTTTGGATCATTATGTCGCAGGGGATTGCTATCGCCATCACTATTTCTCTGTCACTGTCTGAGTTAGTGAAGAGATCTTCACCAGACAGGTCTTGCAGGGCTATGTTAGCATTCATACACAGCACTGTTCGCCATTGACATCCATGTATGTCCATTCCTATTACCACTATTCTTAGCGCGAATACCTGCACTCCATGCAAATCTAGGGACATCTACAGAGACGAGTATGCTTTTGAAAACACCCCCCACCTGTTCACATTTCTCTCTCAATCGGGATAATTCACTACAGAACATTGTTAATCATGAATCTTTAATTGCGTGAATTTTTCAATATCTATTGCAGGGGTACTTACTTGGCCACCTTGTCTTGTACTCTTGTCTGGGGGACAAGCTGTGGGCTGGGGAGTGGTCGGGGATGTGGGTTTTGACACATAAACGGGATCACTGTTTCCTTCAGCTGGCACTGGTTTTGGTATGAGGGAAATAACTGTATAACCTCTATTGGACCTTCCTTCTCCTCTTCCTCTTTCCCACTACTACCTGTTTTCAGGGGAGATGAGTTATGTTCCTTCATGTGCTCCTTTCCCTTGATTGACGGTACTTCTTCAAAAAGTCTCCATAAATCTAATATCTCCCTTCTATTGTGGTACTGTTTGCCTTTATATTTCATGTATAGACATGTGGATACCATATCTAAGACATTTTTATCGAATGATCCCCCTTTGGGCCATACCTGAGGTAGGCCATCCCCTTTCAACTCCGTGATCCATTGATCATGGTATTTTGTAATTTCTCTCTGCATAACCTGGCAGACATTGGCAGATATGGGCCAATGGTGTTTCTGCGCCCGTTCTGACCTTCGGCCCCTCCTGTTCCCCTTGCTAGTGTGTATTATATAAACACAGTTCCCACTACTCCAGTATTCTGTGTCATTTTGTATACTACTTTCTGCACAACATTCAATACTTCTCCAAAATGTCACACTTACGATGACCAATACTTATGACACGATAATGCAGTACTTTTAGTTATTACTATTGATATATTAAGTATACAAAACACAACAAACCAAGCACATAACATTGGCCAATGTACAGGTTACATACAACATGTAACATATATCCTCCCTTTCTACCCTCAAGACCCTGATAGAAAAATCCCCCTTGTCCCAATGCCTTACGTCTTTCCCCCTTAACTGCTCATATATTTTTCCGTGGTTAGAAAAGAAAGAAGAATAAAGCGTTTCTAAATTGTATTCCGAGTCTTCCCCTTATGTGAGACTCCCACTGATTCCATTAATTTTCCACTTATTCCCAGCACTAGTCAAGATAGCACTATGTGGCACCGCCTTCTACCCCCTCGTGGAGCTGGGTTTCCGTATTCCTCTTTCACCTTGTAATCTCCTTAACTCATCCTAATGGCCATATGCAGAAATAGAAAAAGAAAAAGAAAATATCTATCAAACCCACAAAAGTCCCCTATCTATATTTCCCATAGCCCTCTTTCAATTCCTCTCTACTTCATCTGACCCCGTATGTTGCTCATATATCCTACATCCAATTTCTTTTAATGTCGCTTGCACTTGATACTCACGTGTCCGTCTTGATCTGAGACCCGCTGGACCCGGTCCGTACAGGCGCTGCCCCGCACTCAATGGCCGGTCCCGGCTCCGGCGAGCGGTACAGTGGGTTTTGCAAGTGGGACCCCTACCCTCTCGCCCTACTGCGTGCGCACGTCTAAGTGTACCGGTTGCCATAGGCAGGCAGCTCTCTTGAGGGGGCGCACCATGGGTCTCTGCTGTGGCCGGGACGTCTTGTCCCAAAAGGAACAAAGGGACAAAATCACATCCCGGGGTCACCACGCAAGTGAGCTTCCCCCAAAAATGTATTTAAAACTCCCCAGTGAGAGTCAGTGAAGAACTCACCCAAGGAGAGAATAAGACCAAGTGCGGGTGAAGGCAAAAGGTAAATGTTTATCCAAACCAAAACAGGGCAAGCAGAGAACTTGGCAAACTCTGCGAGCGCTCTGTCAAACATCAGAAAACATCCACATTGTTTTACAAAACCACATCACCTATGACGTGGGAACTATGGGTTACATGAATCGGGAGATTGGGCAATGGGGAGTGGATGGTATAGAATATGTAGGGTTGAAGCTTCAGGCTTGGCGAGGCTCCATGTGGTGTCACGGTGATGCTTGTAGGTCAGCTGGACTCGTCGGGGTAGAGCGCTGGGTCAGGCGATGTCTAGTTGATACATCTTAGCTGCGCTAACATTTGCCCTTGTGGTCACACATACTCATTCGGTGTTGACTATAATTCATAATGCCATGTAAATCCTACAAATCGTTATTCTAACATCACAAGAGAAATAGCACATAACTCTAGGTGTTCGTGTTCCATCATCATAAAAAATAGTATACAATGACTGGACTGCTTCATGGGTTCAGGTGGCTTATCAGGGGCACATTTCAGGGATACCTCTATCACTCTTCTTCGTTAGATCTAGTGGGGGACATCTTTATAGAATGTTAGTGCAAGAGTAAGTATATGGTCACCATGGTCAGTTGGGGTGGGGGTGAGCTGGGATACTACCTGGTCAGAGGGCACGTAGCCGGTACATCAAAAGGGATTGGGATGAGAGGCTTGTTGCCCATATTTCTATAATCAGAGTTTTGGGGCTTGGGGGAGGGTGGATACTTGGTGCAGGCTCAGAGGAAGGGTGAGGGGTTACAATTGTAGCATCACATCGTCAGTGAAACAAGGGCCTTTACATGTCAGCCCAGGGAGGAAGGCGGGGGCTCAGTATGCAGTGCTGCAGGAGAGAGGAGATAATGCCCTGTGCCTTGTGGAGCCATGCCTCATATATTTTGTGGGGGGTACATGTGAATCATACAAACGAGGGAGAAATAGAGCTGTTTATGTACAGGTACATCAAATGGTGTGCAAAGTTTTGCTTACAATATGGGTTACATGATTTAGTGCTCTGGGGTTATACCAAGGACACATAATACGCTATGGGCCTCATTACGACCCTGGCAGCAAATGCAACAACGGCGCCGGTAGTGCTACCGGCGCCGTTGTTGCCTTACCGCCTCATTACGAGTTCTGCTTGAGGGACCGCCCTTCACGCCTGGTCAGACCAAACGTGCAGAACGGTACCCGCTAGCAGAACAGGATGCTAACAACAGTCCCGTCATTAGCAGGACCCTTGTTAGCATACTCCCCATTCCCTTTGAGCCCTATCGGTGCTCAAATGGGAATGGGGACATAGTGGGTCACGCAAATGGGAATTACTGGGCCCTTAAAGGTCAGAATGGCCTGATAATTCCCACTGTTCGGGACCCGGACCTAAGTTTGGGGGATAGCCATGCCGCTAAAAATGGCATGGCTACCTCCAAACTCGTAATGAGGCCCAATATATATAAATGCTACACATCATAACATAACATAAGTATTATACCGACTGGATATGTTGGTGAGCATACATAATATTAGGAAATCATTAAATATATTGATGTTACACATTGCATCGTGTAGGTTGCAACAAGGAATAATACTTGACCATCGGTGAGAGTCATAAACATACGATTCATAGCCTTATGTGCAGTCGGAGATGTGTGTGGGTCGTCTTATTTCATTATATACATTCTTTTGACATATGACCACAGGAATGGATTTATAACCTCTCCAGAAAGATTAGCTGCTTGGGTGAAACAGAGTGGCACACAGGCTTGGCATACATATCTGGTACTTCAAACGGGGAGCAGGGTTGAGGAGTTATTCACAGCATATTTCATAAAAGTAGGGTCTGCAAGGGTACGGGACATATTTATGGAGGTAACTTGTTTTTCTCAAACCCCAGCTTCGGCTCAGTCATTTGCAGGTCAACGATGGACTGCGGAAAGCGAAAGATACAGTGTTTGTTATGTAGCTTGTTCGCACCTAGTCTCATGTGGGGAGTAGGGCAAGGGGAGTGACTGAGCCACTGTGTGCGATCTGAAGGGGATAGTTGCAGCCCTACAGGCCTCTCGTGTTCATGTGGCCTAAGTTGTTATATACAAAATGGAGTCTGAGTGTGGTACAAAATGGGGTTTGGTATCGTCCTTCAGGCTGAGTGTTGCAGCCATATGGGTCGACCCGCAGCCATCCTCCATCCCTGCCCACAGGCGCATGGGTGGCTGCTGGACGAATCATAGTCCGAAAGTTGGTGAGAATGGAGTGGAGGGGGGTCATGAAGACCTTTCCTTCCATACAATGGCCAGTAGCTACTGCCTATGGACATGGCTTCTGTGTATGTTACACCAATACATTTCTTTTGGGTCTGCTAGACATGATCTTCAGCACAGAGACTCATTGCCCCTTGCCTAAGAGATGTGAACACTGCAGGTGTGCAATTACCTTCTTTATTCCACTGGTAACAAATTACACATACAGCAGCATTGAACTACCCATAACCATGGGATTCCCCTGGTATTCCCCTGATAATGCTTGAAAATCCCAAACTCTTCCCTGTCCTCACAGGCACTCACCAAGTGACCCCCTCCTCTACCACTGTTTCGTTTGCGTCACACATTTGGTTCTCAGATGTGGACTTGATTGAACTGCGAGTGCTGAATTTCAGGGGTTTTGTTGCCTTAAATCTGAACACATTAAACTCTCTCTTAAAAAAGGTTTTTCACAGAATTTCAAGGGCTTTGCCCTATCTTAGTTTCCTGATAGCCCACTAGCCATGGCCTTCTACTGTGGCCATTTTACATGTTGTACCAATAGTTTCCTTTTGGGTCCACTAGCCATGGGCTTCAGCCATGGCCAGTGGCCTTGGCTGAACATATTGCATAGTTTCTTGCGGTCTCACTAGCTATGGCCTTTGGCCGTTGCCTCTCTATGTTTTGCCCCAATATCTTTCTTTTGTGCCACTAGCCATGGCCACTGGCCATGTCTTAACATTAATTTGTTACCAAACACCCACTGCCCCTGCCCTGTAGATGTAGGTGTTAGCTATTTATAAATGTGATAAATCTTCCTGATCTGTGTCAAACCAACAACCTTTTTCTGGACATGTTGATTATTTTTCCCTTGGGAGTGGGAATCATTTTCCCCTCTCCCCTAGTTTATACTCTTTTTATGTCTCTGCATGTTTTTTATGGAGCTTTTTTTATGAGCTTTCCTTTGTAATGTCTCTTATTATTTCTTGAGTGTACTACTGTTCCCAAAAAGTAAAGTAGGATTCCCATCCCCTTCACATTTTATATAGTGAGCCAGCACCCCCCCCCCCTTATGTGGATTGCTGTCCCCTTTCTCACTGTCCCGGTAACATTTCTGTTACAATAACACGTTAACTTAAATGGCTGGTGGCAGTGGCTATACCTTAAAGACTTTTAAGTCATATTACTTGCTGTCAAATCAGCTGCAGTAATGCATAGTAGGGTCACCATTCTTCTAGAATGGTGGCTTTCTTCTTTTTTGGCATTTATAAGTGTCCTTGTTGTTTCTTAGGTCTTCTTCTGCCCATCCTTGGCAGGAAAGATCTTGGTTGAAATGTTATATCCGGTGGGAACCCTTTGCATTTCCTACAGAGGCTCCAAGGTGTCTGTTAAGGCTGGAAGCGATCAAGGAATGTAAAACTCTGCAGCTTTGTCTTCCAGCTTGTCTGAAAGGAGCACATTCCTATTGTGTATTTATTTATTTATGTATTTATTCATATTTGTTAAGCGCACAGAAACATCCCTGAAGCATGGTGGCGCTGCTTACAATAAAAAGCGATACTTAGTTACATCCTAGAGGCATAAACGCATGCAGGTTTCGACAATAGAAAAAAACAATAGCAGCGTGTGTATGTTTGGCTGTGGGTAGAGGAAGTTTAGTTGAAGAGAGAGGTTTTGAGTTTTTTTTCTAAAAGCTGTAAGGGAGCATTCTGCTCTTGGAGCGTGAGGGAGATTGTTCCAGAGTCTAGGTGCTATGTAGGGGAAACCCCGACCTCCCGCTGTAACCTTGTTGATGTGTGGTACCGTGAGTTGGTTGGTGTAGCAAAGTCTAGTAGGTCTGGATGAGGCCGGTCTGTGAATAGTGTCTGAGAGATAAGGTGGTGCAGTGTGATGGATGCATTTGTGGGTAGTGGTTAGAACCTTGAAGGTGATACACTCTTTGACAGGGAGCCAATGAGTGGATTGTCTTGCATGTGATATGTGGCCCCTTTTGGAGATGTTTAAGGCTGCCCTCAGAGCGTTATTTTAAGTGACTTGGAGTTTTTTTAGGTTTTTTTCAGAGGTGCCGGCTAGGAGTGTGTTGACATAGTCAGGTTTCGCGCCTATGGTAGCTCTTGCTATTGATAGGTAGTTTTCTTTGGTGAGGAATGGTTTGATGGCGTTTATGAATTTGGTGCTTAGCGCGGATGCAGAGACAATGGCATTGACTTGTTTGTCCATAGACAGGGTTGCATCAATGTGGACCCCTAGTGTTTTTGCAGAAGATAGGACTGGGATGGTGCAGTTGTCAATGTTAAAATTGACATAGAGGCTATCTAGCCTGGCAAGTGTAGACTTTTGGCCTAGGATCAGGGTTTCAGTCTTATCCCCGGCCATCCAGGCTTGAATAGTTGCGTATATGTGTTTTAGAGCCAGGGCGTCTATGTGGTAAGAGCCAGTTAGAGGGAGGAGCACTTGGGTGTCGTCTGCGTAGTTGGTGTAGGCAATCCCAAGTGCATCCAGTTTATCAAAGAGAGGCTTTGTAAAGAGGTTGCACAGCGTAGGTGCTGTACAGGAGCCTTGTGGAACATTGCAGTGAATTATGGATGGTGTTGCGTTGGATGTGTTTGAAAATACTTTCATGGCCCTCCCTTCTAAAAAGGATGTTATCCATGAGGTAGCTTGGTCTGAGAAATGTGCAGAGTGGGAGAGGTGTGAGGTGAGGGTCTTGTGGTCCACTAGGTTGAACGCCGCCGAGAGGTCAAGGAGAAGGAGAAGGGTGGGTTTGCCTGTGTCCAGTATCTTAGTTATTTGGTTTTTAAGGTCCAGCAGAGCAGTCTCTGTTCCGTGGCCTTTGCGGAAGCCTGACTGTCTAGTACCAAGGATGGAGCTTGATTCAAGGTATAGTTGAATTTTGCTGTGTGCCTTTTTATCTAGAATTTTGAGAAGGAAAGGGACTGTCGTTATAGGTCTGTATTTGTTGGGCAGCGTGGGGTCAAGAGTGGGCTTTTTTAGAAGTGGGCACACCCAAGCTTCTTTGAGGCTGTCTGGAACGGAGCAAGTTTTGAAAGAAGCATTAATGAATGCGGTAATGAGTGGGGCAAGTGTTTCAGCACAGTCCTTGATTAACTTAGGAGGGCGTGTATCGCCTTTGCAGGTCGATGGCTTCAGATGTTTCAGGATGTCCAGGACTTCTAGTTCTGAGACTTCATTGAAGGCAAATTTAGGGATGTTAGTGGTTTTGCTATAGGTTTGAGACTCTGAGTGCAGACTCTGTTTCGGTAGGGTATTGTAGTGGTCTTGGATTTTGTTTTGTAGGAGGTCTATTTTGTTGAGCATGGCAGCTTGGATACTGTTGCACCAAGCTTCGTCCTTAGCGATCTCGTCAGTGGGAGTGGGAGGCACTGTAAGCTCTTTAAAGATGGAAAAGAGGTCTCTTGAATGGGACTTAGAGTCTGATATTCGACGGTTGTATGACTCAGATTTGGCATTGAAGATGGCAGCTTTGTATTTGTTTGCAATGACTTTGAATACTTTTTTGGTGATGTCGCACGGGTTTGCCTGCCAATCTTTGGTTGCCTGGCGCTTGTTGGTACACAATGCTTGCAGGTCCTCTGTGAACCATGCATTTGAATGGAAGGACTTTTTTTTCTTTTTTTTCTTCTAGAGGAGCAATGGAGTTTATTGCATTAGTGAGCGTATCCTTGAGAATGTCTGCTAGAATGTTGGGATCTTGCGAGAAGGGTGGGGCGAGGCATGGAGTGTTAAGAAGGGGGCGTAAGTTGTCTGCAGTTAATTTTTTGGAGCTTCTGGCTATGGTGGCAGATTTATGTACTAATGTTTTTTTGGTGGGTGTCGTGGGGATAGTGAATTGTATGCAGCTATGATCTGTCCACGGGAGGAATGTGTTGGAGGTGATGGAGGAGTTGCAGTTATGGTCGGCCAGCCAGTCTAGAGTTCTGTCTTTAGTGTGGGTGGGCGATACCATTTTTTGTGTGAAGTCTAGGTTGGAGAGGTCCTTAAGGAAGGAGATTGCTGTTTTGTCCTTATAGCCTAGATTAAGATGACCTAGGAGTATGGTTTTGGTGGATTTTTTAAAGTTTTCGCTGAGAATGTGATTGATTTGCCCTTGAAAATCGTCTGGGAGTTCTCGGGCCGGTAGATGACGTGGATGTTGATGGTGTGGTTATGAGAGAGTGGTAGTTTGGCTGATAGTATGTCTGCATTCCCTTACCAAATGTGGGGCGTGGGTCTGATATGATGGATGTCTTTATAGATTAAGGCAACCCCCCTCCTATTTTTGTTGGTCTGTCTTGCCTAAGGATGGAGTAACCTTCTGGTAGGCTAAAGTGATGGCGGGGCCTGATGCTTCATGTAGCCAGGTCTCCTTGATGGCAAGCAGATCTAAGTCGAGACAGGAGATAAGCTCATTTATTTCCAGGGCATGGGCATTGAGCGAGCGGGTGTTAAGTAGTGCGCATTTGAGTAGTGGTGCTGCCTGGATTCTGTTCGGAAGCTGCTGTTTTGTTTGTTTTTTATGCCTGGAGTTGGATGGCATGGATGATTTGGGAGTGGGCATAATGCTGGTAGACGGGCTGAGGTCATGAGAGTTGTGAGAAACGGCATACAGGAGCCCAGTCTGAGGTTTCTGTGTGATGTACGAATGTGGTGAGAGGAGAGGATTCTGGGTAGAGTGCACGTCCTCAGCCTGGACATTCTGATGCCGCTGTTAGGTACATAGGTGTGAAGATTCGTGATGTCGGGACTGGAGTGAGTAGGTGTGGGGTTGGAGTTCGACGGCATCATGATGCTGGTGTTAAGTAGGCAGAATGGTATACACTGTCGTCCGTATAGTGCAGTGGCGAAGAGTGTGCCTATGAGTAGTAGTGTGTTCATTTGGTAGTGCATCCCTGATGACATGCTGGAGTACTTGGTTGTGAGTAAATAGGGAAGCAGGATGGAACAGTGGTGGTTCTGGTGGTGTGAGTCGCTAGCTGCCTATGGGATATCAGGTGATAGAAATATGCATAAAACATTCACTTTCTACAAGTACATAATGAGGCATTTCCAGTGATGAATATGATACACAAGCATTGCATTGTGAAATGTGCATAAATTGTAGGCCTAAGAGGATACAAAATATTACTGTATAACGTTAAACACTATTCAGTTTCTGGGGACAATGCGGGGCAGTCTTAGATGGCGTGTTCTACTCACGTGGGCCTAGAGTCCAGGGGAACCTTGGTGGAAGAATGTTGGCTCCGTGACTCCAGAGGCAAACAGGGGCAAACAAGAAGGGGCCTTTCTCTCTTGGGCCTTCCTGTCGCGGGCCGGCTTCTGCCTGCAGGCAGCCTTCTGGGAGAAGTTGGGGGCCGTTGCTAGGCAACCATAATCAACACATATGGTTGGCGGCCATTTTGGCTTGCATCCGTGTTGCGGATGCGGCTTCGACGATCCTCTGGTGGGGTGCCTGTGCAGCAGAGGCCGGGGGCATGGTAGAGCTGCAGTAGGAAGCTGCCTGAAATGGAGAGGAGCTCCGTGCAGCGGATCCTGCTGAGCTCTTCAATGCAGAGTGATGCAGGCTGCTCCTGTGCACCTCGTGGCGCCGTGTATGCGGATTGGGTAGCTGGTTGTCCTGATTTGACAACCAGCCGCCCCTTTCTGTAAACTTCAGGGAGAGTTTGCAGAAGTTGTGCTGTTTTTGCTGTTAAAGTCTCCAATTTGGAAGCTGCTGGCAAGTCAACCACTGGAACCAAATCCAAAGAAGAAGATGCAGAAAAGATGGCTGTAACAAATTCCAATGGCCGTATAGCCTGCAGAGTAACCAGAGCCTGTTTTAACTTTTCCAGCCAATCAACCTCGGGGTCCTGAAGATGATGACTCCTACCAAGAGGCTAGTGACACCCATTAGGCTCAAGAAGACCTGGATTTTGAGACATCCCTCAATGAGCTTTGACCTTGCTGGTCTGCAAATGAGCAATATCCAGGGTCCTTGAGGCAGTGTGCCGTGCATGGTCTTCTGAAGTCCGATTTGTGCCGAAACCTGTGGGGGACTCCTGCTGGAACTCCAGAGACATGACTGGAATCCATGAAGTCCCCTCACCAGAGTACAGGACCGAGAGAGTGAAGAGAATCCGACCAGCGAAGGTCAATCATCATCTGATTCCTGTAACAGAGTGCCAAATAGTCAGAGCCATGCAAAGCCTGGAAGAATCCTTTGTTGGAAGCTTCTTCTGTCGACTGCTGCTGTAAGTCCCCATCCAGTGTCTGTTTCTTTCATCACCAGACTGATATTCTAGGCACCAGGATCTGTGCTACTGCATCATGAAGCCATCCACCCAGGAGCTCTTCTCTTCTGCTGAGGTATTATGGTGGCTTGGGTAATACTTACTTTAAGTCTTGTGTCGATCCTATAACGATGAGTGGGTGATTCGTGTCTTTGTGAGTTTGCCCATACCGTTCACCCAGGAATAATGCTGGAACAACTACAGGGAGACCTTCTGTTAAGTCCCTGAACCCTTTCAACTAACTCTGAATGCAATACGCACTTGATCAAGGAGATATCCTCTGGAACTCTGACTTTCCTCCAACTGAACCCTATCCTGACCTGCCTAGAAACTGGCTCCTAGACCACTAGGCTCCCTCTTCTGCCTCTGAGATAACTCATACTCTAGAATAGGGAAGGACTCTAAAAGAGAAGGCTTCTGTCTTGAAATTATAACAACTATGGAAACTACTTGCTTGTAAAGAAGTTTGTGTTGTAACTGTATCTCTGTAATAGAATGTGCTACACAGTGTCTTCAAGTTATTACTTAAGTTTGAGTTGCATTCTGCCCCTCTACACCTTATATAAATTGGTTTATTTACTTTGAACTGTCTTTCACTAATCTTAAAAGTAATTGGGCCTTATTACGGGTCGGGCAGTCCGGAATTAACAGTGGGGGTAAACCCGCCGCCACTGTTAATTCCGGACAGCCCAATCCCGAGTCCTGCAGGCGGAGGTGATCTTCCCGCCAGGTCTGACCTGGCGGGTTGAACACCTCCCGCCTGCAAGCAGACGTGGAAACACCAGCACGAGATGGTGCCGGTGATTCCACTTCCCCATTCCCATTGGGTCCTATAGGTCCTATAGGACTCAATGGGAATGGGGATTAACACCATTCCGCCTCCGTGACTCCCGGGACACCGGGGCTGTAATGCCCTGGTAATTCCGGGAGTCACGGAGGCGGAATGGTAATACGAGTCCGGCGGTAACCAGGTGGTTTTACCGCCGCGGTTACCGCCAGACTCGTAATGAGGCCCATTGTGTTGGTACTATTTAACTATTCTGAAAAGAAATTACTGTAAAAGCTTACCAACAGGGTTTACCTACCTTGAGTAACAGATTTTCATTCTGAAAGTGTACTATTGGCGTTCGCTAACCCTGATCTGCTAAGTGCACATCTAAAAGAGTCCTAGAGTTGTTATTATTTTATCATAAAGTTGCACACTGCCCCTCTGAAAAGTATATAGGTGCTTAGCTACCGTGAACTGCTGACTGCCTTTCTTAAATGTTTGCTAGAGTTCTTACTTAACTTAGAATTGTATTCCAAACTCCTAAAAGGTATCCTTGGTTAAACTGTCTATTCCTGTAATAGAAATAGTGTAATAGTTTAGATACCAATAGCTTATACTGACCTTGAATAGCTGCTGCTCTTCCTAAACTGTAATGTTGGGCTGTGCTTTCCCTGAATTGCTTTAGTGCACTTCTAAAATAGTTTCACTGGGTTCTTACTTGTCCATGAGTAGACTAAGGCCCATATATAAAGTATGCAAGTTACTTTACGAGCTCTGAACTGGGTTCTTAAAAGTAATGCTGGTGGTGTAACTGTATCCATTCAGAATAGATGAAAGTTACATGTGTTGCAAGATATCTAATCGTAACAGTGTTGTCTAATTAAGTAATTCGATAAGTGAATAACACTGTATGTTAGGACCAATAGGGACTGCTGCCCTTGAATTACTTATAGTATTCTAAAAGTCTAACTACTTAGGTTTTACTCCCCAACAATATCTTAATGCCATTCTGAATTTGTTACATTAGGTTTGACTCACCTTGAACTGCTTATTGCTATTCTCAATAAGCTTATACTTTGGTATGTATACCATAAGTATTAAGTTGTTTTTTTATATTTGTGTTTATGACTTATGTGCTAATACTTACTTTCCCAAGATTTATCTTGTCTTACTTGTATTTAAAATAAATAATTATTTCTACAATACTTAGGGTATCAGTGTTTCTTTGGACCATGTGTATGCTATACTTTCTTTGTACCAAGCAACAGTTATAACACTCTTGTCATGCAGTGGGATTTGTGTAGATTGGATTACATTGATTATTGAGATACCTTGGAGGTCATTACAACCCCGGCGTTAAGGGTTAACGACGGCGTTAACCCTTAACGCCGGATTCCCACTTTAACGCCTGCTTTTGGCAGGCGTTAAAGTCCATGGCGCTAATCCGCCATGGTGCTAATTACGCCGCCGTAATTTACGGCGGCGTAATTAGCGCCTTCCCCACTCCCATTATGCCCTATGGGGCAAAAATGGGAATGGGGAAGGGAAAATGGGAAATGGGGATTTACCGCCCCACTCACCTTGGAATGGGGCGGTAAATCCGCCATCCACCAAGGTGTAAACGTAGTTTACACCATGGTGGTAAAGTTGGTGCACTTAGCACCAAGGTTGTAATGACCGCCCTTGTGTTCAAAGGAAACCACCCAATAGGTTTGGTTTAGCCAAGGAAGTGTACTTTAACTAAAACACAAAACGAACACTGTGGCCTAATTTAGGCCTAAGGACTACTCACATTTGTCAATAAAGACATTGCTGGAATTCTGTAAAGAAAGTGGGCTCAATGATAAAGGGAGTAAGATGGAAATTATACAGAGGTTGTGGTACAATAAAGTGTTATGCCCCTCACCTATGTCAACTCCTGACAATACTGGTACGGATGAGAATGATCCAGATATCTATGAGGATATCTCTGAAGGTTCTGTTGAGGAGGATGTTAGTTCACCCCCTCTTCTTCTCCTGTCCCTATCTTACCCTCTACCATAACTTGTGGTATATTCATGGAACTAAAAAAAAAGGAACATTCTAATGCACTTTGACTTAAAGACCAGAAAAAAGGAAAAAGAGTCTAACATATCTATGGGAACCAATTTTTTGGACTGTACCTATTTTTCATGGTCTGATGAGTCTGAAGCTGCCAGGATCCCAGAATAGGTAAGCCAGTATGACTTGGATTGTGACATTGTTGTATGGCTGAACACATTTGACCTTGCTTGTAAAATGTTTGGTTTGAACAAGAGTGATTAGACCCCCTGAGTTCTATTTAGTCTTCCCAATAATGACTATCAAGTGATCTTGGATATGAATGAGGCTGAGAAAAGTACCTATAGTAGGGTGAGAAAAACTCTCATAAATAGGTATGAGAAGAAACCTTCTCTATATCTAAACCCTTTAAAGAAGCATGAGAAAACATGTTAAAAAAGATAGGTCAGTGCCAGTCTCCTTCACTCAGAAGTGGACCATGCAGGATGTGCTTCCTCCCCTGCCTTTCCTGGCCAAGACGGGAGACCCCCCGATCTCTTGGGAACAATGGGCAGATTCTTTCCAGGTCTACCTTACGGCTATTGGTCATGCAAAATTCATCAATGATTTGAAGGAAGCCTCCCTCCTGGATTGCTTTGGAGTGGAGGCACTAGAGAGTTTCCGCACATTGTCTGAGATTACAGCCTTGCATGGTGGTGGTGAGTCTAATGCAATCAGAAGGTATGAAGCAGCTCTAGCAAAACCTGATAGACATTTTGGAGAAAAAAAACAATGCTGTTCTGGGAAGGTATTACTTCTTCACAAGGAAGCAAAAAAAGAAAGAATCAGTGGACAGTTACATTGCAGCCCTGAGAGGCCTAATTGCCACCTGCAAATTCACTGGAGTTGACGACGACTAACTGAGAGACCAACTTATGCTTCATACTGCTGATCCTCACATTCAAAAAAGATTGCGGCAAGCAAAAGACCCCACGTTAGAGCAGGCGATTGAAATAGCCAGGACAATGGAATTAGGGAGCAAGTGCATGCAAGTAGTTCAACGTGAGTCCACTGCCCTGGAACTCAAAATGATAGGGAACAAAGGTGATGATGACAGTGATAACACCACTGTGGCCTTGATTATAAAAGGATCAACGTCTGCTCCATGCCACAAAATGAACTCACAAGATAAGTTTTCAAAGACAGACCACCTCCTGGAACTGTGCAAGGGGCAAGTGCTCAAGGATCTCGGCCACAATGGAGATGCCACAAGTGTGGGCTTACCAGACACCCTAACGGTGAGAAAGAATGCCCTGCCTCTAATGCAGAGCATTTTTGATGTGGTGCGATAGGACACTATGGCAGAGTATGCAGAAGTGCCTAGAGGAAAGGCAGTATCAGGGGCCTTGAGGGAATAATGGGGCACAGCAGCCTATTCATGATCTCTGATGTCGTAGCCATCCACTTCTTTACCATTGTCCCTACAGCAAAGTAAGGACTGTGGATGCACATGGAAATAAATAACATTCCTTTGGCCATAATGATGGACACTGGGTGGCCATACATGATAGCAGATGCCATTGTATTTGAACATGAGTTGAAGGGACAGTTGCAGGACTTGAGGCCCACTCATGTAAGAGCTGTGGGGTATAGCAAAAGCCCAATAAAGATCCGTGGGTTAACCTCAACTTTAGGGGAAGAGATGTTTTCTGCAAATAATATGTGGCAGAGAACGGGTCTTCGTTAGTACGATGGGAAGAACAAGCAGTCTTAGAGATCAAGATACACCATGGTAAAGAGAGACCCATACTGTGTGTCATAACGCATGATTTTTCATCTAAGGAGGGCCTTGCAAAGACATTTCCCCTTGTATTCAATGACTAGATAGGCATGCTTAAAGGTTTCAAGCACCACATTGTGTTAAAGAGAATAGCAAAACCGATGATGCATAAGGTCAGGAACATACTGGTCAGCACTAGAAATGCCTTAATGAATGAGCTAGGCAAGTTGTGTGAACATGACATCATTGAAGCTATTGAGTCTCCAGAATTGTTAGCTCCTATACTGATTGTAAAAAAGAGAGAAAACTCCATAAGGATGTGTGTAGAACTCTGAGATCTAAATTCCAACATCTGGGTAGCTAGACACCCACTTCCAAACATCAATGTTATGCTAACCACAAGGAAACCCACCATATATTTCACAATGCTGGACCTGTCTTCAGCCTACCATCAGGTTATACTTGATGATTTCTCTCAACATCTAACATCATTTGTCACACCTTTCGGAGCCTTCAGGTATAAATGCATGCCTTTCAGATTAGCTTCAGTGGCTGTAGTTTTCCAGAGACTCATGCAACAACTGTTGGTGGCCTGATTGGAGTTTAATATTTCCAGGGTGACATCCTTGTGGCATCCATGATGGAGGAAGATCAAAATGTGAAACTCCTGGGTGTGTTACTCCTGGGTGATGTGCTCACTCTGAAGTTTGAGATGTGCAGATTTAAGGTGAGAGAAGTAACATATATGGGACATGTGATACATGGTGAAGGGATAAAACCCATGAAGGAACTAGTGGAGACCATAGCAAGCATGTAATCTCCCATAAATAAAGATCAATTACGCTCCTTTTTGGGAATGGCGGAGTTATACTACAAATTAATCCTGCAATTCATGGATAGGACACTGAACATAGGAGGGCTGATGAAGAAGTGTTCCAAGTTTAATTGGTCAGAACACTGTCAGAGAAAGTTGAATGATGTCAAAAAAGCCATCAATACAGAACCCACTCTGAGTATGTTCAGTACCACTGCCACCCGTGTCATTACCATGGATGCCAGTAATGTGGGCTTAGGAGGAGTTCTGCAACAAACCCAAGAAGGAGCAGTAGTAACAATTGCATTTGACTCTTGTGTATTGAAGGATTCGGAGTTCAATTACTCGACCATTGAAAAAGAGGATTTGGGAGTGAGGTGGATCTTAGAGAACTTCAGGAAGGACACTTATTTGGGGGTTGCCTGTTATTATATGCACTGACCACAATCCTTGGATACACATTTTGAATTTCAAACGGCCACACTTGACCTCCCTGAGAATACGAAGATGGATGATTGACATTATGGAATACATTGCCAGAGTTGTGGATACACCAGGTGCAGGAAATGTGATAGCGGACTGTTTCTCCAACCTTCCGTGGGCCAAAGAGGGTGTCTCGAGTGAGGATGAAGACAAGGGTGAATTTATAATTGCACAGATTTAGCCAGGTTTTGTCAAAGATGATTGGATCAAGGCCTCAGCTGAAGACCCAGAACGAAGTTTACCACCCTGAGACATCTCAGAGGGATGGAACAACATTGAAGAATGCCTCGTAAAATACAACCAAGTGCAGGATGAAATATTGGAATATCATATTCACTGTGTATGATTAGAGGTGATTGACAGGATTGCGAGAGAATATCCTGAGCATTGCTCAGGTAGGACAATTGGGGAGGAGTCTCAATAAGAGACAACTGAGGGAGATGTACTGGTGGTCAGGAATGTTGAGCGACATGGAAGAACTAAGTCTAAGAAATCCAATGTAACACTGCTGCAACCCATTCAAGTCAATGATTGTGTTTGGACAAAACTGGTGATTGATATTGCAGGCCGTTTTGAAACCTTGGAGGCGTACAAGGTTTACATTGCATTACTGATGGATTACACCTCCAAGTGTGTTGAATGGGGTGTAGTGCAGGATTCTGCGATGTCCTAGAAAGTTGTTAGATTCCTGGAGGCCATTTTTAGTAGAGAAGGTGATCCGGAAGAGATTATTTCTGACAATGGTGCACAGTTGATTGCTGAAGAAATTCAGAGATTTTTGAAAGATAGAGGGATCCAGCATAAGCGTACCTCACTTTATCACCCCATTATGAATGGCCTAGTGAAAGGCGTGAATGGGTTAATACAGTCTGCGATACAGCCTGCTCTTGCATACTTGTTGCCATGGAGTGACACTCAAGGAATCATTGAAAGATTGTCGGTTGACTCCACATTCCAAAGTGGGGTTGAACCGTTCATCATGATAAGGGGAAAAACTGCATGCAGCCAACTGTGTCTGGCCTAGCTGTCAAACAGGAATGTAAAAGTTGTGGACATGGAAGAGGTTATGAGGAGAGTGAAAGACAACAGGAAAAATACAAGGAGCATTACGATCATACAAGGAGCACCCATTGTGTTGTGTTCAAGGAAGGGGATTTAGTGAAAGTGAAAAATCCTAAAACAGTACTTAAAGGATTGTCCAACTGCGAGAGCACATGGAGAGTTGAGAGTATTGGGAGGAAGAACGTGGTGCTGGGTGATGGGAAAAAATTGTCTTTTGATGATCTTGTTCACTGCACCTGCAAAGAGTGTGCCGTTCCCAGTTCTGATCTGTCACTTGATCGGGACCCGTTGTATGATGAGACTGTTCCAGGTGGTCCTGGTGTTGGTGCGCAGCCCATGGGAGAGTCTACCAGAGAAAGAAAAATCACGCTGAATCTGAGAGATGATTTTGTTTATTATTGAACCTACCATATCCTTTTCTTGTTTCTGCTGATACCTCTCCTCCACCTCTGCCTCTCTTCCCCTGTCCTCACCCCCTGCCTTTCTTCCCTGCCCTGCTGCTCCTTCCTGTGGCTTTTGCTCCATGCTCCTTTGGCTTGTTCATTGTTTTCTTCATTGTTATGGGGTAAGGTGTTATGATTCCCTCTCCTGCATCATTTGGGCATTCAAGGGATTGCATGTGGTGCCCGGGGCAGTTGGGGAGAAAGACGGAGCTACCTCTGAGTATGGAGTGTTCCTCTGGCCCTGGGGTATTTAACAAATAATGAACCTACCTGATCCCTCTCCACTGTCTGTGCCTCGAGGATTACGACAAAAAGCTGTTGTCTTAGACTCAGCTGAGCCACCTTGTAAAAAGGTTGAGGCTCTTAAACTTGAATCAAGAGAGGTCACCTAAGGGACCTCTCCTCAGAGACAAAGAGCATTAACTTCTATTCTGAAGGGCACTTGGGCGAAAACCCCATTGCTTCAAATAGGGACCAAGGCTCTAGGCCCACAAAGCTAGAGGTCACTTCTATGACCCCACCTCTACTTAACATTGAGGTGACAGAGCCTCTTGAAAATCCACATACTGTGGAAGTGATTTAACAAGTAGACACAAACATAACTGTTTCTGTCCCATCCCTAATATGGTGTCATGCCATTAAACCAGTCACTGAGGTGACCCCACCTTTAGTTAGCCCTGAGCTAATTGAACTATCTAAAAATCCACATACTGTGGAGATGGTTCACATAGTTGATAAAAAACATAAGTGTTTCTATTGAATTAGTACTTTGCTGTACTACCAATGTACAGATGTGACCCCACCTTCAGCTGAGGCTTAGGTGACTAAAACACCAGAAATCTCACAGGCTGTCTAGGTGGTCCTTGAATCTCAAAACCTGGACTATCACCCATAACCTGTGGAGGCAATTCAGAGGGCTTACAAGAACCTAGGTGTGCCTGCCAGAAACTAAGAGTGGTGCCATACCCTTGACACAAAGGAACTTGCAGTTATCTCTGAAGTGAATGAACCCCATGAAAACCCACATACTGTGGAGGTTGTTCTTAAAACTCTAAAGCTGGATACTCCTGAAAATCCACTTACAGTGGGGGTGATCCAAAGGGATGACTAGAACTTAGGTGTTCTTGGCCGATCCACCAGGGCAGGGGGAAACTTTGACCCCAAGGTAAGAATTACGTTTTCTCCTTTATTAGTTCAGAGTGCCCAGAAGGAAATGTCCAGGCCTGAAAAACTGAATAACAAAATGAGAAATAAGACGACTAAACGTAGCTTTCTTACTAGGACTTCTATTAAAAAGCCTGTGACTCCCACTGCTCCTACAGGAGAGATGGATAGGAAACCTGTAAAGGCCAGGGTTTTGTTTTCAAGAGACAACTCTAAATCGGTGGGATCCTCTACAGCGGAGCCTACTGAAAGTTCTAATGTTAGTAGGGCAACCTCTAACAAAGGCAAAACTAAAACTAGAGTTAAAGGGACATGGGAGCCTAAACCATGCTCTACCATTCCAACTCCAAATATAAAGCCTTTGACCCACACTGCTCCTGATGCGGTTAGGAAAAATGGAAACCTCTCTTGGACTTTGGGGACTGTTAGTTCTCCAAGTAGCTGTATTACCAGTAAAACAAATTCAGGATTTAAATATCTTAAGATTGGTGGATCTTCTACAGGAGACACAATTAAAAATCCTAGTGTTACGAGTGAAACCTCTAACCAATGCAAACATAGATCTAAGTGGAAGTGGAATCATTTACCATGCTTAGCCACTACTATTCCAGCTAAGATACCCGAAACCCAACCCGCTCCAGAGGGAGAGGGGATGAGGAAACAGGTAGAGCCCACTAGGTCAATGGGAATTTTTGATAAAGATCCCATTAAAAAGCCCATTGGAGGTTAAGGAGTTGGTGTATCTCCACAGGGACTGTTAAGTAAGACCCCTTCTTGTAAATTGAGAATATTGGCTAGAAACGATTGCAGGTCCTATAATTTGTTAAGGATAAAGAACATTCCAACTAATCCCAAAAAGAGTTACTTAAAGATTTCTGTTGGACTCCACAATAGGCTTAACTGACTGCAAAAAGAGATCCATACATGTGTGGATTGGACCCTCCTGTGCCTTGGTCTAGGAGGGACAACTGTTAGGTCAGATTTTCATAAAGGTGATACATTTCCCTGACCTCTGCCAACCCCAGAACATCTGGCATGACCTGGTGATTGTTTTTCCTTGTCCCTAGGTGAGTGACAATCTTTTTACCCTCTCACCTTGTCTTTTACTCTTTGTATGGGTGACCTTGTTATGTCGCGCCATGGAGTGTGTATGGATTTATAGTTCCCTATAACTTTTGGACTTAGGCTGGATTGTCCCTTTAGCCATCTCTTTGTTATTTCTCTTATTCTTGGGTGAGCTACTGTTCCCAGGAAGTAAAGTGGTATTCCCATGCCCATTACATTTAATATAGTGAGCCAGAGGGTTTACTACAAAGTATCAAGAAAAAAAAGCTGAAAGCGCATTTACTGCGCATTCGGCACTGACCAAAATATCAAATGTCATAATGCTGAACAGGGGGGTCGAGGGATGCAGGGCTGTCTCACATGACAATAAAGAAAAAGATCAAATAGAAAAAAGCACCCTGCAGTGCCACTCCGACCCACGTTAGTTGGAGGGAACTGGTGCCACAGGGGTACAGGAGAGTCTTGCAGCATATGTCTGTGTGTTCCACTCAAAAAGGTAAGTGGGGGGTAGGGATAAGGTAATGCAGGATGGTGGATAGTGATCTATGTGATTCGATCTTTTCGGATTCGCAATTTCCCGAAGAGCAGTAATCACAGAGATCCGAGCCAGCACACCTCACCTTATGTGGAGGGCTGGCGAGATGCAATGTATCCCCTTCCTCACAATCCTGGTAACATTTATGTTACAATAGCGAGTTAACCCGAATGGCTGGGGTCAGTTTTTGACCATTAATGAATTTAAGTCATATTGCTCTTTCTTTGCCATTTTAAGTATCCTTGTTATTCCTTTGGTATTCTTCTGCCGTCCTAGGTGGGAAAGATCTTGGTTGCAGTTTTCTCTTCAGCAGGAACCCTTTGTTTTTCCTGCCGAGGCTCCATGGTGTCTGTGAAGGCAGGAATGGAGGGAGGAGTCCAAAACCCTGCAGACCTTTGTCTTCCAGCTTGTATGAAAGGAACCAGTTCCTATTGGGGAGCTGGCTGTCCTGATTGGACAGCCAACTGCCCCTTTCAGTAAACTGCAGGGAGAGGTTTCAGAAGGTGTGCTGTAATTCCTGATAAAGACCCTGATTCTGGAAGCTGCTGACAAGTCGACCACTGGAAACAAATCCAAAGATGAAGATGATGAAAAGATGGCTGTAATCAATTCCAGCGGCCCTAGAGCATGCTGAGTAACCAAGCCTGTTTAGCCGTTCCTTCCAATCAAACTGGGAGTCCCCAAGATGATGACTCCTATCAAGAGGATTGTGAGACCAACTAGTCTCAAAAAGACCTACATTTTGAGCCACCCATCGACGAGCTGCGACCTTGCTGGGTTGCAAACCACCAATGCCCATAGAACTCAAGCCAATTTGATGTTCATAGTCTTCTGAAGACTGATTCCTGTCAAAACTTTGGTGGACTCTTGCTGGACCTCCATGGACACAATTCAAATCCTTGAAGTCCCCTCGCCAAAGTGTTCCACCGAGAGAGTGAAGAGAATCTGGCCAATGATAGACATTGTTCATCTGGTTCCTGTAAAAGGGCACCAAATCCACAGAGCTTTGAGAAGCCTGGGGGAATCCTTTGTTGGAAGTCTCTTATCTCAACTGCTGCTGCAAGTTCCCATCCGGTGACTGTTTCTTTCCTCACCAGACCAAGATTCCAGGGACCATGTCCTGTGGTTCTGCATTGTGAAGCCATCGACCCAGCAGCTCTTTGTTTCTGCTGAGGTACTATATTGTCTTAGGTAATACTTACCTTAAGTCTTGTGTCAATAGTGTATGACTGAGTGGGTGATTCATATGTTTTGAAGTTTGCCCATACCGTTCACCCAGGTCTAATGCTGGTACGCCTATAGGGATCCTTTTGTGAAGTCCCTGAACACGTTTACTAACTCTGAAGCTAATACCTACTTGTTGAAGGAGATATCCTCTGGAACTCTGAGTTTCCTGCAACCAAACCCTTTCCTGACCTGCCTACAGCTGGCTCCTAGACAGACAACTAGGGTCCCCCTTCTGCCTCTGAGATAACTCATGCTCTAGAATAGGGAAGGGTGTTAAAAGATAAGGCTTCTGTCTTAGTTTAGTTTAATTGTTATAACGGGCTAAATCGCCCACATGCCTCAAAGCGTACGGTCAACAAACAAGACAAGCGGCACAGAAACAATCCAGATGAGGTGATATAGGGATGGGAAAAACCTTAGTCTGGATTGAGATTAAAAAGATGGGTCTTGACTCCCTTTTTAAACTCAGAGAGGGAGTTTGCCTGCCTTAAGTGGTTTGGAAGCTTATTCCAGGTCAAAGGGGCTTGTGCATCGAACATAGTGCCACCAAATCCCGAGAGCTTGAATCTGGGCTTTACCAGTTTGGTGGGATCATAAGAGCGAAAAGAGTGTTCTAATAAAGTGGGAGACAGCCGAATCAATAAGTACTATGGTGTGTCAGTGTTAGAGCATTTATAGGTTAGTGCGAAGATCTTGTGAGTGCCACAATGTTTTATAGTTCTCCTTTGACTTTGGAGACATGATCCCTTCTAGAAAGACCAAAGACTGCTGTGACAGCATTGCTCTGTGTAACTTCCAGAACTTGAAGATTGGCTTTTGAAGTGAATTGACCAAGGCCACAGTAAGCAGCAACTTATTTGTAAGAATATATAGGGGCATATGTGGTTCAGATGTTTGGACACATAGCTGCAGGATGCTTTAATCTGAGCAACTTGAGGCCTCATAGTAAGCTCAGTGACCAGGGTAATACCTACTGCCTCATCATGAGTTTGGCGGTAACCCTTAAATGCGGCGGTAATGCTATTACCGCCGCATTTAAGGGTCTGCCAAATCACGGGCTTGGCGGATTTACCCCCAGGTCTGAGCTGAGGGCAAATCTGGCGAGATTTTGCCTATTTCTGGTGCTATTACTGCTGGGGGTAATACCACCGAGGGTAATAGTGCTGAACATTCCCCATGGGGAATGGGGACTTACCGTTTCACCAAACCCGTGGTCCGGCACTAATAGCGCCGGGGAGTTGGGAAGTAGGGCTAATAGCCCTGTCGGTAATACCACCAGGGTTAGCGCCAAACTCGTGATGAGGCCCCTAGTGTTTTTACAGATTTAACAACTTTAATTTTGTTTGTAGCTATAGAAAGGCTCTCATAGTCGGGACCCATTTCTTTTATTTTATTTCCCGACACAATAATGAGTTTTTTTTTTTTCAGAGTTAAGTGCAAGCGAGTTGGTAACCATCCAAGCCTGGATGGCCTGAAATATAGAGTTGACAGTATTGGTGTCCCTGGTATAGCACCCTGATAATTCCAATCTGACATGGGTGTCGTTGGCATAGTCCTCCAGGAGAGTGAGAAGAGGCATGATGTATATGTTTAACAATGTTGGCAAGACACAGGAGCCCTTAGGTGGGACTAAAGCTGGTGTAGAACAAACACTGTCCACGGCCACTCTGGCATATCTGGGTCCAAGGAAGGATGCAATCCACTGAGCTGTGGCAGAGGAACAGAGCACCCGATCCACTAAACTAGCGACCAGTTGGGAATGGTCAACTAAATCAAATGCTGCAGAAAAGTCACGAAACATAAGAAGTGCTGGTTTACCTTTATCGGCAATGCTTGCCATGTTGGATTTCAGATCGAGTAACACAGTTTCAATACCGTGTTTCGACCTAAAGTCAAATTGCCTAGGATTGAGAAGATTGTTACTTTCCAGAAAATCCTGCAATTGTAGCTGGGCAACACAATCTAATATTGTGAGTAAAAATGCCACATTAGTGGTTGGTCGGTAGTTTTTGGCAATGAGAGGATCTATGGTACTCTTTTTCAGAAAGGGTCTAATCCTCGCCTCTTTAAGAGCCAAAAGGTACATTTGATTCCTTGAAAGAGATTGACAAGGCGGGTCACCCAAGGAGCCAGGGTGTCAATGAAAGCTTTGAAGAGGCTTGAAGGACAACTGTCCCCCATACATGAAGTGGGTTTCATATCTGACTCAATCTTGAAAATTTGGTCATCGGAGCAGGGTGAAAAATGAAAAGAGGTTTGCATTACATACAGGAGTTGCTGAGATATTCAAGAAATTAGCCCCTTGAGATGAAGCAGTGCGGTCTAGATTTAACTGTGCAGTGATAGATTATTTGTGACCAGAAACTTTAGAGTTGAATTTATTGTGTATTGACTGGCACCAATCCCCGCTCTCATGTGCAGTGGTTTCAGTGGGAGATTTACCTTTAAACTCCTTTAAAATTGAAAAAGGTTTACGCTGATGAGATTTGGCAGGGGAGATCATAGTGTTATAACTATGGGATTTGATGTTAATAATAGCTTATTTAAGATTAGTGACTGATTGTGTACAGGTGATGTGAAGGGTAGGAGTAGGATTTTTACACCATTCTTTCTTTGCCTTTTGTTTAAGACGACAAAGATAGGTAATCGAGTCATCAAACCAAATGTTCTTATTAGTTGTAGGTTTAGCTAGTGGGGATTTCTTTGGGTATCCACAATGTGATTAAAGGTGTGGGTAAGATGGTGAGCCAGATCATTAGATTTAGTAAAGGTAAGCGGGGGCTCAGGTTTTAACAACAGCGGAGAGGAAAATAGATGAGGCGTTAATTTTCCAAAATTTCTAGCAGTAACATACTGTCGATAAATGGGTTTCAAAGAAGGTAGAGAGTAGGTCAAATCCATTAGATAGTGCTGTGACCACAGACAATGAACAATGTTGGTGTCAGAAGCAGAGACACAATGGGCTTCATTACAAGTTAGCCGGTCCGGATTTAATGGTGCCGGTAAAACCGTACTGGCACCGTTTCCGCACCAGCTAACTACGAGTTCTGTATCTGGTGGTGTTACACCCACCAGGTCTGACCTGGTGGGCATAACGCCACCGGCCGCAGATGGACGTGGAAACTCCGGCACCATTACCGCATGGTGCCGGTGTTTCCACGCCCCCCATTCCCATGGAGTCCTATGACAAGTGAACCACTTGCAAGACAGGATGCACAGCCGTGAGAAGAGAAATGCAGCCTGAAGCGCTGTAGACCCACCACTCTCCAGGAAGCTGCCGGAGCATCAGCGAGCCACACCAAGACTGGGGAAACACTGGTACTACTCACGAAGAAGAGAACAGGTATTCAGGTTGACCAGAAGGGGTTGGAGGTCTGGGGAAGCTTGAGAGTGAACCTAAGTAGAGTGTCTGGGACCTGAAAGTCAATCAAAACTAGTAACTCAGTTGGCAGGCGAGTGAACTTAGGGGGTATAATACTGCTGTGCAAGTCTGGGACCCTCACACAAGAGAGAAGATCTGGGACCCGAAAGTGAATCAAAGACAGTTATCCACTTGGCAGGAGAAAGAACCATGGGGGAGTAATGAGGCTGTGGGAGTCTGGAAACCACACACATATCAGAAACCAAGGTCTAAAGTCCAGAGCATCTGGAACCCTTGAAAGAGACATATTATGAGAATCATCCGGTTTGGCAAGGGAAGACGCCAAATCACTTTTACGAGTCTGGCACTCACAGCCACATACACCCACCTACATAGAAGATTGGGAACCAGGGGGACAAAGACCCTGGGCATAATAAAGTGAATCCTATCCTTGGGAGAGAGGGATCCTGAGTAAATAGGAAATAGAGACTGAAAATATAAGAGACCTGTGATTCCACATCCTAATAGAAGAATAAGTCTAGGGGAAAGGAGCTCCACTCCAGTCTTGGAACTTTATGGTTTGGAACAGCATCCTAATATAAGAATAATTCTAGGGGAAAGGAGCGCCACCCCAGTCTTGGAGCGTTGTGGTTTTTAACATTTCTTATCAACACTGCCAGTGAATCTGGGAACTTTTCTGGTCATTGAGAACACCAAGAACACGGTTTCTTTTAGTGAAGTATACCGTTGCTCATTTATTTCGGATTGTGAATTAGTAGTAGGTTTTTTTGACACAACGGTGACAGATATTTTACTTCTGGACTTCCTGACATTTACATTTGTTTACTTAGAGAAGCTTGTGTCCAACCTTATTATTGTTAATATAAGTATTTTCCCCAAAATATGTCATCATTGTGACTCATACTTTTGCACCCTTACACAGTGCTTATGTGCCCTCCGCAGGACTCTGCAAGTGCCCCCCTCATCTGTGCCTGCTACCTGTACTCCTCTCAGGGCCTCCTCACCTCCCCAACCCTCTCCCATTGTCCCCAAACACTTGTTGTTTCTGTGTGATGCACTTTCATTCCTGCTTGTGCTTTTTTTCTGTAGCAGCAGTTATTATGCTGAATAATTGCGACAACAGAACATCATTCAAGCTGTTAACGTCATCCCTAGTCCCCCTCCAACTCCAAAATTTCACATGGTGTCTTCCACCCACCTCTGCCAATTACTCATTTTTCCTGCCAAAAATGGCCCTTTTCTGCTTTTTGTTTTCCAGTTTTTCATGGGTATAAATGCATTTTTCTCTCTAATCGGTAAAAAGATGGAGGCTTGTTCATTTCTGAAATGCCTCTCTACTGCAATGCACAATGGGAGATATCTCTATAATTTTGGGAGAAGGGCGCAAGTCCAAAGTTATTAGCAATTCATTTTTCTTCTCTCCTGTGGTACTCAACGTACAATTTAACTATAGTGCAGTGACTAATATATATATATATTATAGTGTGCCAATAGCCGCAACATAGTTAAGGTAAAACCTATCATCCATAAGAAAAGGGAAGATTCTATGGTTAATAACTTTTGAGAAGTAGGATGGCTCAGCATGGCATTTGACATTCCAATATTAGGGCTCGGGCCCCCCCCAGGACTGGAAATTGTGTTCAAATCCATGTTACGGTTCGAAAAAAGATATGAAGAGTCATAAAGGGGTGTGTGTTTCACTTTTTCATTAATTTTCACATAGGGAAAATATCCAATATTTGCTATGCACACAACCCAAACTGCTAGGTGGATTGTCGCTAAATAAGAAACAACTCGGGCATGAAGCGCTCAAAGGAAATCCTTTTGTTGGTTTGGCACAAATGCGTCCAGTAGTTTCTTTTTCATTTGGTGCAGAGCAGGTGCCCCTACAGCCAAAAGGTTAGTAATATCTCCAATGATGTATTGCTGTTACCAAGCTTTTTCAGTTCTGAAAGTCAACAATTAAGCTCTGAAATGATATTAAGGGTGTTAATTGGGAAGTGATGACGGCCGGGAGCATGTGTGCAGGATGAGGAAAGATGATTGGTGAAGGTTTGGGGCTTACGGGGATAACATAGTTATTTTTTTCAGGGCGTTTTTTCCCACATTTATAAAAACACAAAACTATGCTTGAAGGTGCACAGACCAAAGCATATACCCTTATTTGTAACACCTAACAGGAGTTCTAGGGAAGTCAAATCAATGTAGGTTTGATTTCTAGGGAAGTCAAACCTATCTCGGGAGGATAGCTCAAGGGAAATGTGCTTGCGTTGGAAGCAAGATGACACAGAGCACCACAACTTTGATCCTCTGGGTCTGAGAAACAAACCTCTGGGTATTAAGCATGTTATACATAACCTATTATATCTTCTATACATTCAGTATGCAGCACACCTATTCTTGGGGGTAAAACCATGAGTTACTTTCAGATTATTTTACAGTAATACAAGGGTAGTAGACCCTATCAGTTGTACTGTGACCCTAAGCAAGACATCACATAGTAATATCAATTGGATAATATAGTTTTCTGATCTAGTGAAATACAGATTTTAGGAACAGTATAAACCTATAACTCTGATTCAGGATAACACAGTTATTCTAGGGGAGTTGGACCTTGGGGTGTAATATTCAATGACAGTTTCTTTTCAGTTCACAGACTAAGGGAAGCAATAACTCTAACTTATTTTAGGATAACACAGTTATACTCAAGGTAAGTAACACCTTTTGGCAGGAGCTATCAACAATCTAGGCAAGTATGACTTAGGCAGACTTATTCTGGACAGGCTAACAGCAAGTCAGGGGAAGCAAGACTCAATTGGGGACACTCATACAATTATCTTAAGAGGAATAATAATAAAAAGTGAAATCAACAGCATTACTTTTGGGGAAAAGGCAGAATCAATGCACAGGTGAGTAACTTAACATTAGATATACTTTTCAGAATAGTGCAACTCACATTCAAGTTTAGAAAGAACTTTTGTAACTGTGCACTCACAGAGTTACAGTTACAAACCAACTTATTTTACAAGTAAGTAACTTTTGCATACATGTCATTCTTTTTATGGCAGAACCCTTTTCTGTCTTATACAGTCCTTCCCTTATTCCATAGCATGAGTTCACTCAGAGGCAGCAGAGCAACCCTAGTCGTCTAGGTGCCAGCTGTAGGCATGGTGAGATAGGGTTCAGTTGCAGGCAAAGTCAGAATTCCAGAGGAAGGCTGTTCAAACAAGTAAGTATTTCACTTTAAAGTTAGTTGGGGGTCCAGGGACTGCAGAGAAAACACCATAGGTGGATTCTGCAGCGGCCTGGGTGAACTGGATCAGTGGCCTCCCCATCACAGAAAACACCCAAAGCTATACAGAAATCACAATGGCTTAAGGTAGGTAAAATACCACAGCCAACACAGTACCTCAGCACAGAAGAAGAGTTGCAGCAGGAAGACTTCAGGATCTGCAGCCAAAATCCCGGTTGATGGATTCCCTTGTCAAGAAGATGGAAGATAGGACTTTGGAAGGGCTTATGCAGCAGGGATCACGGAAGAAGACTGCAGACAACAGTTTTTAGTTGTGGCTATATGTGGCTTTGTGGCTTTGGCACCTTTTCAGGAGCACAGAAGAAGACAGAATATCGCTGGTCGGGTGCTCATTGTTTGCAAGATTCAGCACTCTGCTGAGGGTTTTTTATTTACTGGATTCATGCCTCTGGAGATCCAGCAGGATGTAAACTAGGGTTTAGTTTTATTTGAAATTCGGAAGACCATGTACTACACAATGTCTCAAGGTCCCAGGGTATAGGGGTATTGCAGCCCCCCCAAGATTGCAGCGTGGCGTGGGATGGCTCAAAACAGAGGTCTGCTTGAGTGCAGTGCATTTCATCAAGCTCTGGGTCAGAGTCATCATTGTCGGAGTCCCCAGTTTGATTGGCAGAAAGGGCTACAGCATGCTCCAGTTACACAGCATGCTCTCCGGTCACTGGATATCGTTTCAGCCACAAATTCTTTATCTTCCTATTCAGTTTCGATTCCAGTGGTCAACAACCTCTTCAACTTCAACATTCAGACTTTTATGCAGGAACCCAGACAATCAAACAGCCTTGCAACATTCAAACTTGGGGGGTTGGCAATCCTTTCAGGACAGCCAGCCTCCCATTTTGAAGTGAAATCTCACAGTCATGCTGGAAGACAAGGGGATGTAGAATGTTGGACTGCTCCCTTGCTTGCTGCCTTCACAGACACTCTGGAACATAGGCAGGGAGTCCACAGCACTCCCACCGATGACACAAATCACAAAAATACATTTCCCACTCTGTTTGTCAGGAGAAGGAACAAGAAAGTACAAGGAACACTAAAATGGCAAAAAAACAAGACAGAGGCAGTTTTCGTCAAATGAGCACCCATTGTTGCCTTTACCAGGGCTGTGTAAACAGCCGGTGGTAAAGATGCACCGAATTAATAAAAAGGTTCACTGCCACCAGCCATTAAAGTTACGTTTGTCCTTGTAACATAAATGTTACATTTACAATGACAAAAGGGGACACTCAGCACCTCCCCAGCAGTCCCCATAAGGTGGGGGTGCTGGTCTCACTTAATAAAATGTGGGAACTTTAGTTCTCACAGTGTTAGCCAGAGAAAAATAAAAGGGGAGCCCCTAGGGCAACGCAGCAACAATGGGCACTTATTGCCAAAAAGTTGTCAAAGATGATAACTTTTAAAAGACACTATGGAGAGTCTTAAACATGACACCCATCAAAAGAGCAAAAGATTCTGTGAGTGTGGAAGAAGGTTCCCAGTCACAGAGGTATAAGGACAAATAATCCACCAGTAAAAGTAAAATGTTCTGGGGTTGACACAGGTCAGGAAGATTTATCATTACTATGAACATCTTACCTGACAGTCTGCACTCTAGAGGTCGAGACACAAAGAACTGAATTCAGGTTGTCTAACAGTTTCCTAAATCGCTATGGGTGCAATCTTCAAAGGGGCATCCCTCAAGCGCTCGAACAACCGTAAAAAATGGTATAGTAAATAATTATCAGGAACACAGATGCACTCTCAAAGCACCAAAAGGTTTTTATATATACACAGTTAAAATAGTACAGTAACAGTCATACATGCAAAGTTAGGCAAAGGTTCCAAAGAAAACCATATGTACCCTGATTGTACAGCTAGTGCATATATTAATATTGTGTAAACTGTAAACTGTCATACAGCATAGGTATAACAGGTCAAAACTCAAAACATTAGCAAATTCAAAGGTTTTTCAAAATATATTTCCATCATGTCACAGATTCAAAGTGATAGAAGTCTCCACAAAGAGCCTACACGTTTTGGGAAATGTCCCTTCAGCAGAGGTAAGCACTTCGAAACGTCCTAAAAATAAACAAAATATAGTTACCAAACCTCATTAGAGCAGAAAGTTAAATCCTAATCCAGACCAACAAGATTATAGGTTGATGCCAAGATAACCTTTTTTCCGAAATTGATATTCTCAAAATCAGAGTTGAAAGCGTATAAACACTACAGTATCATGTAGATGCTTACAAATCGCAGCCAAACATCCCAAGCATTACAATGAAGCACAACTTCCCTGCAAAGGTAAGAAACCAAATGTCTCCAGGGTGTCTTGAAAAACCATAACCCAACCAAGTAGCCCGTGCCCCCCACAAAAATATCTGTAGAGTTAGGGTAAATGGTATTGCACAAAACACCACTACGCAAAGGTCAAGAATACCATAACTAACCATGCAATGCTGTCACATAGGTTTAAACAAGATTCACTCTGCCAGTCGTCAATAACTCCCCAGAAATGAAGAAACCACGAGCATCCCATTAACACAATTCGTGAAAATGCGGAGGAACGACATCACGTGATGGCGCCGGTTACAAGGCGCGTCCCCATCACATCCTATACGTCACTGTGCATGGAAGTAAAGTCAGCAGCATGTAAGGAGTAAAAGTAGCAACAGTCCACCATCTTTGTAAGGCATTACGATCCGAAAAAAGTAAATCACAGAACATGTAAGAAAGTAAGAAGCGAAATATAAAGATAAAGGTAAATAAATAAATAGAAAAATATATAAAAATGATTTAAAGGAAGCAATTCAAATCAAAATCCCAGTTCATGCCTCTAGGGCTAAGGGAAGATAGAGTATCTATCCAGAAGACTTCACAATGCTGCAGCAGACGTGTCATGTCACCACCTCTCTTCGGAATCACCACTTGTTCAAATGTAACGTTGTTCCATGAAATAAGCTGCTGCAGGTGATTTCAAGTTCTTTGTCCTAATCTGTGACCTGTGTTTCGTCCATCGGATCTTGGATTTTCTGATATTTAAACCAACATAGAAAAGTCTGTAAGGGCATTTTAATTTATAAAGTACATTAAATGAATCACAAGTTGCACAGTCACGTAAAGAGATCGTCTCCTCATATATGGCTGATATGATATGATAGGTGATTTAGCTTAATACCCAGAGGATTCTAAGCGTGTACGGGGGATCGAACCCCTGTTGCTCCGTGCCGATTTGCTTCCAAAGCGAGCACGTTGCCACTGAGCTACCCTCCACTGTTCAACACTCAAACCCCTCATAATGTTACTACAATGCTGGCATGAGTAACACGGGAAAGTCCCGACTTCTGGGTGTTTAATAACATTGCTGACCCCACATTACACTATAATTAACATTTTCTTAATGGACATTTAATTAATATAAGCGCATATAGGGGGTTGAGTAAATAGTTAATGTGTCACATTCCTGAAACATACTCCAATGTTTACATACAATTTGTCTAATTTTAGTACTTTGATGAGACTATGTGCGAACATAAATCAAACAAGGAAAATCCCCAGTGGGTTGAACTTGAAGCAAATCATTTCGAAGTAAAAGAGCAACGTTTTCCTGAGCTGAGATCAAACTTTGCTTATCTTAGCCCCTTGCTCTAACTCTGTTCAGTAAAGCCTCACAAGTCTCGCTCAGCCTGTTGTACTTTTCTGGGTCTACAATGATGCATTTCAGTCTCATAAGTGGCCTATAGGCAAGACCCTGTATCCTACTCAGTGACTGAAAGCTGACTGCATGTAAAAGACTCTTCCTGTCTGTAGGTTTAGTGAACAAGGAAGTTACCAACTTGTGGTCAACATACCTAACATGTGTATCCAAAAAATGAATCGAATCCAGGTCAATATTCCATGTGAACTGAATGCGATCATGGATGGATTTCAAATAATTCAAAAATCACATCAATTCACCTTCCTTTTCCTGCGCAGATCCCAAAAATGTTGTTGATGTATCTTTTACAAAGCATTACCTTATCGGTAGCTAAATAGTGTGAAGATTGGCATTGCTTCTCAAAGGAATACATGAAAACATTTCCATATGTGGGGGCCATGCATGCCCCCAGGGAGGTCCCAGTAATTTGTAGGAAAAACCGGTCATGAAACCGAAAAAAGTTGTTGTTCAGTATCAATTTCAATGAGGTCAAGGCAAAAGTCTTGTCCACTACCACTTGGTCTTGTTGGAGCAGAAACCATTCCATCACAGTTACTCCTTCTTTGAGTGGGATCGAGGTATAAAGACTTACAACTTCAAAGATAAATAAAAGAACCTGGGATTTATACAAGGATATCGATTCCAATTTCCACAGAAAGTCACTTGAGTTCCTAAGAGAAGGCTCTGTCTGTTTAACACACGGTTGTACCATCTGATCAATGTATTGTGCCAATGGTTCTCAAAGACTATTGGTGGCCCCCAGTATGGAGCGAGCAGGCGGATTGACAACAGATTTATTAAACTTCAAGAGAATATAGAAAAGAGGTGTCATCGGATGGACATTCATGACAAAATGCTTAGTCGTAGTTGCCATTAATTCTTGTAACTCAGCTGTATCTAGAAGTTCTTCAATCAGCTGACTTAATTGAAACTTGGGATCATAATCAAGAGGCAAATAAGTCTCAGTGTCAGCCACAAGTTGCATACATTTTCTAGTGTAGTCTGTGGTTTTCATCAACACCAGAGCTCCACCTTTATATACTGGTTTAAAGGTGAGTTTGTTCTGATTCGTTAAATCTTTCAAGACCTTAATTTGATTCCTACTAAGAATACAAGGTACCCTAGATTGAAAATCGAGACATCAAAAATGTTTAAGTACATACTGCTCAAACACTTCCAAAGCTCTATTTATCACAACAGGGTGAAATATGTTTTGGGGTTTAAACTCCCTGTTTTCCTGAATGAGTTCTTCTTCATATTCACACTTTTCAAGACCAGCAAAAAAGATGATTAACTGAATCGTGCACACAACTTTATGTAGGTCTTGATCTACCACTTCTTCTCATAATACTTTCCTGTTTGGATGGGTATACCATCTGTGTATAGACTATTAACCACTTTAATTATCCAATTTAATTGTGGCTCCCTTTTTGCAACTTAAATTGGAAGAGAGACTTTGAGGAGCCCCTGGGATTCAAACCTGCTTAAATTCAAATTTAATAGAACTTTCATTTTCACACTGCAACATTGACTGAACGCCACAATTGCTGTTGGTCAGTCCATTCAATTGTGTCTACTTCCTTCGATAGGGCTTAGAGACATTTTATTCCCAATCAAACATGGCTGCTTTTTTGTTCTGGCTGAACTGTTGTGTGGGGGATAGATCAACACTTAGCATTTTCCCATGTGTGTCAAGAGGTGCACTGAACTGCTCTCACAGGAATTTTGAGAATAAATATCTGACATAACCTTGATGAGTGTGGCCTACATTAGTGGTGTATGATGTGTAACTATCTCTTGTGCTCCTATATAACAGTAGCTGTGTAGACAGTGTCACTGTGTTGGGAAAACTGTCCAAATTAATATTTTCCCCCCATATCTGCCCTCTGGAGAACAAAACTGTTAGTGTTTCCATATCAAGTTCTTACACATAAGATCCCCTGTTCCTGGGCAAAGACACCACTCAGGAAACCTGTCCATGTATGCAGGTAGGCCCAATAGCCTCTCTGTGAAAGTTGCATTTAGAAGTGGGCCCAATAGCCTCTCTGTGAAAATTGACTATAGAAGCGTGCTCAACAAACCTCTCAGTGAAAGTTGACTATAGAAGTGTGCCCAATAGCCTCTCTGTGAAAGTTGATTATGGAAGTGTGCCCAATAGCGTCTCTGCGAAAGCTGATTATAGAAGTGTGCCCAACAGCCTCCCTACACAAAACCTAAGTTAGAATAGCCCTAGTAATGTGTACAGTTGAATTTAGAAGTCTACCTATTAGTACCTAATAACCAAACATCATCTCTGTGATCAGTTGAACCTAGAAGTACAAGTAACAGTCTGAATATCAATTGTGCAATTCAAACTTGATGTGTGCCTAATAGCATGCCCCCACTCAATCTAGAGCTACAATTAAAACCCTGCCTAAACTCCTCCTAAAGTCCAACTAAAACCATACCTGGGGTGTTGCTACATCCAATTCCTCCTTAATAGTTTACCTGTACTCCAGCATACTAGAAAGCCTACCCAACAGCGTAACTGTGCTGTAGTAACAACTAAATAGACCGCCGAATTAGCACTTCCTAACGGCTAGCTACATTTCAAAACGGCCTAATATATGCAAGCTAGTACAAATAGTTCACCAAAACCTAGAATAAGTGAATAATATCACCAGGCTTCGTGGAACCCTGAAATCAAGCTCACTCTCAGCCAGTGATATCACCGAATTTATATAGTCCAATAAACTATAAGTCACACTTGAAACCACACCTAACAACTACTAAGCATGAGTGCACTCACTCCACCAAAGTTTGTTGGAAACGAGCACCATGGTCCGCTCCCACTGCACAATCTGCCTTCCCTCCTCATCCCCAATCAACCCACCCTCCTTCGCTTTCCCTACCATTCCCCTCTCCAAACACCAAGCCAGAGGGGCATGATGGCGAGCCAACCACCCTAAGACCACTCCTCCCCCAAAACACACCTCTGACCAACCAAGGATAACCATTCCCGCTCCCCTCACTATCATACCGGGGACATCCTGCTCTGCAAACATCCACCCTAAGACCACTCCTCCCCTGAACCCCACCACTGACCAGCCAAGGATAACCATCCATGCCGCTCCTCTCACTATCATACCAGGGACATCCCGCTCTACAACCTCCCATCCCCCGCCTTGCCCACAATCCCCCGCCACCTTCCACCACCAACCACACTATTTCCCCTCCCTAAAAACTGCACTCCTGGCCCTGGCAAGAACCGAAGCCGCATCCCTCTCCCCCTCTGGCCCCCCTACCCTCTCTCAAACTCCAATCGCAACAAAGAAACTAAAGAGGAAACGTACCTAGTCCCCCTCAATCTCTCAACACTCTTCACCTCCCCTGTCTCGACCCACCTCCTCTATTCCCTCTATTCCCCAATCACCTCCTTCCCCCAAGGCTTAACCCTTCCTGAAACCCCTCTCCCTCGACTTCTCATCATCTGCAACTGAAACGCCTAACTGCCCACAACCCACCTTCAAATCCCCCGAGCCAAACCCGATCATTCCAACACAGGCAATCAACCAATCCGGCCCGAAGCACACTATTTCGTCAGCAAACCCACTACTCCAAATGATCATCACCCACACTACCCCACCCCCTCTCCAGCTTCCACTCTCTCCGCCAACACCCCCCTCTGCTCCAGCCCTGAGACCACCCTCTCCTGCCGAGGTGAACTGCATCCTCTTTAATGCCCGATCCGTAGCAAAAAACAGACACTGCATCTTTGACCTCCTCGCCTCTGACAAACCAGACCTGGTCTTCATCACCGAAACTTGGTTCTCGGACGACTTCGCCCCAATCGCCAATGAAGCCTTCCCCCCTGACTACTCACTCATCCCACTGAACCGTCCCTCTAGCGGAGGGGGAGTAGCATTTGTCTTCAAGTCGCTCTTCTGCGCCTCAATCATCGACAACCAACCTTCCATTCCTTCCTGCGAATCTCTCCTCGTCAAACTATCCCTCTCCCCGTCGCTCTCACACAGCTTCCTAATAATCTACAGACCCCCTGGCTACGATAGACAATTCGCAAACAACCTCTGTGACTCTATTGCCACCCTTCAACTAATCCATCCCAATCTCACCCTTCTTGGAGACTTCAACATATGGCTCGACATGCCCACCAACCCTATGACACACTCTCTGGTTGACGGTTTTGACGCGATGAACCTCCAACCCCACTTAAATGGCCCGACTCACTATAAAGGACACAATCTTGATGCCATCTTTAGCTCCAACACCTGGATTCATTTAAACCCACCCACCCCTATCATCTGGTCCGATCACTTCATCCTCTCTTTCACCATTCACTCACCTGACCCCCTGTCCGTACTAGAATCCGAACCTCCAAATCTATGCAAATGCTGGAAAAAACTAATAATCATGCTGAACCTAGTCGATGCCCTCCTCCAGTCTCCACCACCTACCTGCCAACTCAATAAACAACTAACCTCTGACGCCTTTGACACGTGGCTCAATGGATCTCTGATACGGCTCACTCCCTCTTGCAAACCATCAACACGCCTTGGCCTTTTCCCCAGATGGTTCACTCCATAGTTGAAGACGACTAAACAACTATATAAATATCTAGAAAACAAATGGCAGAGTAACAAAACCCTGGAGAACAAGGCCACCTTGGCCAGACACCTCTATCAGTATAAGGCCGAAATCCGGAAAGCAAAAAAAGCCTACTACAACTCCCGAATCCTAAACTCCAAAAATCCAAGGAAAGAATTCCACAAAATCATCTCCGAATTCACCAAACCCGCTTGCACCACCACCGTCCCAACCCGCTCCCAATCACTGTGCGACTCACTCTCCCTCCACTTTTACACCACAGCTCTCGAAAGAACAAATACCCTAGCCACCAAGCTATCCCTCTTACATCCACCAGACAATACTTCCCCCTTACCGCCCAGTCCATCGGCTGCGACTACTACCCGACCAAAGTTTGAATCCTTTAGTCCAATATCTCCAGAGCAATTTCTCAAACTTCTATCTGCCAGCAAACCATCCGGCTCTCAGCTGGACCCTTGCCCAGCCTCAACCCTCAAAGAAATGTTCGCTTCCACCTGCGCAGGAGAACACGCAAGATCCATCATAAATGCCTCCTTATCCTCTGGTATCTTTCCCGACGCATTCAAAACGGTTCATGTCAAACCTCTAATTAAAAAACCTTTGCTCGACCCTCTCGAGCCCAAAAACTACCGCCCCATCTCAAACACCAGGTTCCTTGCTAAACTCATTGACCAAACCACCTACTCCCAATTAAATGCCTTTGTCGAAGCCAACAACCGCCATGATCCCGCACAATCAGGTTTCAGAGCCCGTCACGGAACCGAAACCACCGTAACCTCAATCTGGGATGACCTTAAAATGACAGCAGACTCTGCGGGATGCGCCGCACTAATCCTTCTTGACCTATCCGCCGCCTTTGACACAATCAACCACTCAATCCTCTTAGACCGCCTCCACCCCCTAGGAATCCGTGGGACCGCTCTTAAATGGATAGCTTCATTTCTCAAAGATAGGTACCAAATAACAATACTCTCCACATATACCTCCCAAGCCAGACCAGTCGACACAGGAGTCCCACAAGGAGCATGCCTATCCACCCTCCTAATCAATCTCTACTTGATCACCCTCCCACCGATAATTCGTTCACACAACATCCTGTGCGACAACTACGCTGACGACACTCAACTAATTCAAAACCCAACTCCCGACCTGACCTAGCCTCCTGCCTCCTTGACATAGAACTCTGGATGTCCCAAAGCCACCTCTTGTTAAACCCCTCCAAAATGGAAATCATGATATGTGGCAACTCAGAACTTCTTCTGCACCCGCTACCCTGGCCATCCACCATGGGCAACTCACCGACCCCCTCGAACTCAGTGAAAAATCTTGGATGCACCCTTGACTCTGATCTAACACTCTCGCGCCAAGTCAACAACGTCTCAAAGTCCTGCCACTACCACCTTAGGCGCATCTTTCCATATCTCTCCTTTCCCGACAGACTCTCTGCAGTCCAATCAATCGTTATATCAAGACTGGACTACGCAAACCCCCTATACTTCAGAGCCCACGCGTACCAACAGAATAAACTCCAAAGGGCACAAAATGCACTGCCAAATTGCTACTTGCGCTCGGCCCAAGAGACCACATCTCCCCAGCCCTTAAGACACTGCACTGGCTCCCAGTAGCCCGAAGGGTGACCTTCAAAACCTTATGCATCTCCCATCGAGCACTGCATAAAACCGGGCCTCAATATCTTCAAGACAAGCTAAAACCCATCACCCCCTCGCACCCTGAGATCAAGCTCAGCCGGCCTCCTAGTCATACCAAAAACAAATTCAGTCAGGTTAGGTGGATCATCATTCTCAGCCTTTGTGCCCTTGTTATGGAATTCACTCCCACCCCACATCCGCCTAACCGAGGATTTAACGTCTTTCCGCAAACTGCTGAAAAACTGGCTCTTCCCCTAAAAACCAACCTGTACCAAATAACCCAAACAGACTAACAGCAACCCAATGATACCAATCCAACAAACTACCTGATGCAAGAAATTGACAGCCAATAATCCCCAATATAATCTAGAAGGACAACCATATTTAAAAGAATAAAGTAGATCAAAGCAGTGAAATGGTTAATAAGAGTAAACCTTACAGAATTAGTAACAAGATTGAAACTCCTGAAATAGACAGAATGCATGACGAGTGAACAAAGTGAATGGTGTGGATGAAATAATTAGAATAAATGAAGCAGTGAAGCAGATGCGCTGAGTGGATGAATACATGAATGGAAGAACAGATAACTATATAGTTCAAAGGAATGTGGAAATCGAATGAAAATGTAGATCGGATGAGTGTATAGAATGGATAAACATATTTAGCGGATGAGTGTGATGAGCGGACGACCGTGTAGCACGGATGAGTGCGTAAACACAGTGAAGCGAGTAGAACGCAGAAATATGTAAGCCTGATGAATGTGCAGAACGGATGAGCGTAAACCGGATGAGTGTATAGAACAAATGAGTATGTGGAGCGGATGAGTATGTAGAGCGCACAAATGTGGATAGCGGATGAATACGGAAGAGCGGAGAGTGTGTAGATAGCCAGAGCAGATGAATGTATAGAACGGTTGGGTCTATAGAGCTAATGAGTGTATAGAGCGAAATGAGGATATAGAGCGAAATAAGTGTATAGAGCAGAATGAGTGTATAAGGTGGAAGAGTGTATATGATGGATGTGTGTATGGGAAGGATGAGTGTATGGGGTGGATGTGTGTAAGGAGCGGATGTGTGTATGGAGCGGATGGGTGTATGGAGCAGATGATGTATGGAGCGGCTGGTGTATGGAGCGGATGGTGTATGGAGCGGATGGTGTATGGAGCAGATATTGTATGGAGCGGATGGGTGTATGGAGCAGATAGTGTATGGAGCGGATGGATGTATGGAGCAGATGGAGTATGGAGCGGCTGGTGTATGGAGCGGATGGTGTATGGAGCGGATGGGTGCATGGAGCGGATGTTGTATGGAGCGGATGGGTTTATGGAGCGGATGGGTGTATGGAGCAGATGGGTGTATGGAGCGGATGGGTGTATGGAGCGGATGGGTGTATGGAGTGGATGGGTGTATAGAGCGGATGGGTGTATGGAGCGCATGGGTATATGTAGCGCATGGGTGTATGGAGCAACTGGATGTATGGACCAGATGAGTATATAGAGAAGATGACCGTGCAGAGCAGATGAAGATATAGAACAGATGAGTGTATGAGATGAATATATAGAACAGGATATTGCTGCTGGATGCGTGAAAAACACGAGTACTTAAAGCGGATGAGTGCGGAGAGGGAATGAGTGCATGGAGCGGACGAGTGCGTGAAGCGGATGAGCGCGCAGAGGAGATGAGTGTGCAGAGGGAATGAGTATGCAGAGGGGAAGAGTGTGCAGAGGGGATGAGTGTGCAGAGGGGATGAGTACATGGAGCGGACGAGTGCGTGAAGCAGATGAGAGCACAGAGGGGATGAGTGTGCAGAGGGAATGAGTGTGCAGAGGGAATGAGTGTGCAGAGGGAAAGAGTGCGCAGAGGGAAAGAGTGTGCAGAGGGGATGAGTGCATGGAGCGGACGAGTGCGTGAAGCGGATGAGTGTGCAGAGGGGATGAGTGTGCAGAGGGAATGAGTGTGCAGAGGGAATGAGTGTGCAGAGGGAATGAGTGTGCAGAGGGAATGAATGCGCAGAGGGGATGAATGTGCTGAGGGGATGAGTGCGCAGAGGAGGATGAGTGCGCAGAGGGGGATGAGTGCGCAGAAGGGGATGAGTGTGTAGAGGGGGATGAGTGCACATATGGGGATGAGTGCGCAGAGGGGATGAGTGCGCAGAGGGGGATGAGTGTGCAGAGGGGATGAGTGCGCAGAGGGGGATGAGTGCGCAGAGGGGGATGAGTGCGCAGAGGGAATGAGTGCACAGAGGGGATGAGTGCGCAGAAGGGGTGGATGCCTAGAGGGTTTGGGTGCGTAGAGGAGGTGATTGCGTAGAGAAGGTGAGTGCGTAGAGAGGGGTAGAAAGGCGGAGTGCGTAGCGTGGATGAGTGCGTAAACCTCGGAGAAGCGAGTAGAATGCAAGAATGCGCAAACCAGACGAATATGCAGAACGGATGAGCGCAAACTGGATGAGTGTGTAGAACAGATGAATATGTGGAGCGGACAAGTATGTAGAGCCCACGAGTGTGGATAGTGGATGAATGCGGAAGTGCGGAGAGTGTGTAGATCGCTGGAGCAGATGAATGTACAGACCTGGCGAATGTATAGAGCACATGAGCGAATAGAGCACATGAGCCTATGGAGTAGATGAGCGTATGGAGTGGATGAGCGTATAGAGTGGACAGCGTATGGAGTGGCTGAGAGTAGGGAGCAGATGAGAGTAGGGAACTGATGAGAGTAGGGAGTGGATGAGGGCAGGGAGCGGATAAGTGTAGGGAGCGGATGATTGTAGGGAACGGATGGAGCGGATGTGTTGATGGAGCTGATGAGTGTATGGAGTGGATGAAGGTATGGCGCAGATGAGTGTATGGAGCGGATGGGTGTGCATAAGAGTATAAGCGTGGGGCGGACAAGAGGGCATGCGTGGGGCGGACAAGAGGGCATGCATGGGGCGGAACAAGAGTGCATGTGCGGGACAGACTAGAGCGCGCAAAGCAGACAGGAGTATTGGACCGACTGGAGCGCATAGAATTGCATGACGTATATAGTTTGGATTAGAATGCAGAGAGTGTTTAAAGAGCATATAACCCATCATATCACACCAACACGCTTACTCTCTCCTTTACATCACCACTCAACTAGGACACAGAGATACTATGACACCATTCGGTATAACTGTTCTCATACCAACATCCGCCGCTCACTGCACATCGTTCTAAGTAAACACTGCTGGTTTCACACCCCCCAGCCAGGCGTTCTCCTCAGGCCTAACGCAGCCACAGCCGTTCTGGATAAAACCCGCCAGAACGAACACATTCTCCTGATCTCTCAACCACCACACCTACCGCTAAGAAGCAGCTATTACATGAATACCGCATGAGCTGCACACATACCCGGTGCTCACATGCACCTTTGACTCTTTCTACTCTCTCTACTGATCTGAACTTCGGTTCCCTAAGTGCGTTCAACCTACCAGCGCCTTCAGACCATACCAATGGCATATAAGGCGCTATATAAGTGCAAAATAACATAACATAACATAACTTTTCCACCTTCCTGCATGACTCTAGCCCCACAGGAGTCTGCCTGCTATAGAAGAGAACCTTGTTTGTATCATTCCACGAGCTTCACTCTAAGAGGATGCTGCCAGCCGCCCCCTGCAGCCTCTGGACTCGGTCTCTACCTGGACAAAGAATGATTACATGAACCAATCTGATAAGTAGTTTGTAAACCAATAATGTCCACCTCTCTTGAATATCATTGTGTCAGTATCTCACTTCCTGCCGGCCTCAAATCACAGGCCATTCGAGTGGAGGTTTCCACGTTCTAGCAAGACCCTGTCCTCATAGGTTCTGCCATGGACAAGTTGCTCGTTAAGCCCCACTCCAAGCAGATGGCACATGCCTGGTACCTCTAGCGTTATGGATCCTGTCATGGGTGGACTGGTCTATAGGAAACTCTGCAGACTCCCCAGTAGGCCTCTGCAACCAGGGCCTCTTTTGTGTGGTAACCTATTTTATTTCCAAGGTTTTAGGCTTGCTGAAAATGTGAAACATGGGGCCACTTTAAACATTATTTTCAGCTCCTCTTTTGGTTCCCAGTCCACCCTGGTTCCTGTCTGGGAGATAAGACAATTATTTGTTAACTATGGGATTATGGGCTACGGGAGTCATTTATACTTCCAATGGTGGGAAAGGGCCGGGACTAATACAATCCAGCAAATGGTTAATGTGTGGTGGAGATAGACACCTAAGTAATGGTAATGATGGCCAAAGTCCACAACATCAATTTATATCTTTTAAAAGAGTTTATGAGGAAGGATAAACAATCCATTGCTGGTAGCGAAACTCAACACCCACCTAGCCCCTCAGCATGTGTGACGTAGCACACGAGCTCAGCGTTCAACAGCGCAAGATCTCATTGGGGAAAAAAGAAACCGCGGGCGGTTAGAACTATTCCACTTGATGGTGACTTGAAGTTTACAAAATCCCGATATACCAGGAATTGGGTCTATTGCTGTAACTTGTACACACGTATGGTCAAAACGGGGGATTATAGCGATGCTTTAAAATAGTCCCAGCATTAAAAATAGTGCCTTCACAGGAACTGTTGCATGCGTCATACAATGGTTTACTGTGAGAAGCTGTAACAATATGTTGTCATTTTCCTCATTTACTAATGACATTTTAAAGCACTTTTAGTTCGTGTTTTTGCTTCTAGTCAAATATATGAAAGTCAGACTCTCCTGAATGTTATATATATGCTCGTGATGTAAGCCTAACCATTAACACAGGTTGAAATGATATCGTTGTCGGTATATTGCATTCTCTAAAACATTTCACTACAAGACACGGAAGGGTTAGCAAGACTGGACAGATTTAAAAATATAATGATGCCTTGTACTGCCATCTAGTGGAATAATAGACAATTGCCACGCATTATTATTAGAACTGTGCCACTGACATCTCCGTTAAGACTTGAAGAGTCGTGGAAATTACCCCTTGACTGAACACATCGGGGGTGTTGGGTTCAGAACTTTTGGTGCACACTAGAGGAATGAGCACACATATTTGCTCGTAAGTTGTGACAAATGGTGCACTATAACGATAAGCATGATAAAAGTCCACAGATGTAGACAGGCATCTGCTGTGTTTCCGCAACCGCATCAAATAAAATATCTACCATTAAGGCGTTTGCAGCCATGTGTTGTATTGTTATTTAATTAGAGTTCTATGGCGTACTGTTTGTATAACAATTTAGCAAATTCAGTTCAGCGTGCCGAGAGTGGAGAGGCTCGATGGATTGGAGAAGGGTAAAGATCGGCAGGAATAGCAGAGGGTGGAGATCAGGCACAACGCAATGTTGTGGCGATTTGACCACATGCTTTGCTGCATTTCCATGGGCGCTGGGGGGGGGGCAAGCCCCCCATCAACTCCTCCACCATTACACTAAAATGATGCATTATAAAATATACTCTTACCCTGGGCCGCGCCCAAAAGAATGCTGCGAAAAATGTGGTGAAACAGCCATTTCGCCTAATGTGATGAAACGACCTTGGTGAGTTGGGCAGGTACCGAATAAACAGGCGGGAAGGTAAACAATATTTTGAAACATAGGATTCATTTTGCCTTCTTGACACCCAAGTTATAAATATTTTACATCAGACCAATGCTCCAGTTGAAAATCAGGATGGGAGGACTTGCAGAAGAGAAGTAAATTTTGTGCCTGTGTAAACCTGAGGTATTTAAAGGAATAGTGCGCTCTGAAATATTATTGTCCCGAATGTTCGTGCATGTGGTTTTAAGCAAACTGTGATCAATTGTAAAAATATTTCCTATGCAGCTTACCCTAGTTTTCCTCACTTTTACACATGTGAAATCAATGAGTTGAGCCATCTTTTGCTAATCTTATCCGTTGCTGCATCGCCATAAATTGGAATGCCCACATGGCACTAAATCATACCCCCCCCCCCTGAAGCTGACATCACTATTCCTAGTGATATTCTCCACCTATTTTCATGAGGTTAGTGTGCAGTGTATCCAAACGCTCCCAGTCATCACCTACGTATAGACGTCAGTTGACGCAAAACCCGGAATATCAACACACACATCCTCTCCCAGCACAGTGCGTCCCAAATTGGAATAGAAAACATTATTTTTAAAGGAAACACCAATACTCTGCAATTTATAATGTGCTTTTATTTCACAATAAACGCTCCGACAACCTCTGGCAATTTCCATTTTCAACCAAATTTTTTATTTCATTGTGTTCGAACATCAAATCTTTATCATGAGGCACAGAGTGTTCCGTTCGGTAGAAGAAGCGCATTGGGCGAAGCTTGAATCGCAAGGCTTCGGCGTCACCTTCTTGCTAGACCACCGTAAACGATGTCATGTTGCTCCTTGTCGCTGCTACCCCCAAAGGGCATATCGGTCCCGGGCGATCGTCCCACATCAGCGTAATCATGGTACATCCGTTTAGTTGTATCTGCCACTGCCTGTTGAAGAAACCATCACTGGTTATCTGGAAACAATGACATTCACAGAAAGGAAGAATATAGCTGTGTAGAAAACATAACAAAAATATATTTCAGTAGCTGTTCTTTATTCAAATGTATCCATTACCCTTTAATTCTGCACCGGGTGTAACCTGATATTGAACACAAACCAGAAACAATGGAAACACAGAGAAAACATTGTGGAAAGTTGGAGTCTACGATGTGCTTGAGAGGTTAGTGCTGTGGAGTATGTTTAGCTCACATTGGGATGCGGATGCGGAAGCTGACGGAAGAATTTGAACTACACATAGACAGCATTATAATGGAATATTAGTAACGAACTTGGCGTTGGTGGAACCTGGGGGAACCCAGACGTGGACTCCAGGCATTTTGATGCTGGACTGCCCATGTGCCGGGACAAAGACAAATACATACAGGTTGTGTTTGCGTGTCGTCACAATATACCCAAACCAATATGCCCCCACTTCAGTAAAACTTACATTATATTTGGTATTTCAATTCTCTTGCCGTAGCACAAAGTGTCTGCTTAGATCAACGGTTTTCATGAAATCAAATTACATGTTCTTCTGTCCAGTTTTAAAATGGTAAACCTTATCATTTTTGTGGGACTTACACACCTCCCATCCTTTACCTCATAGCGAATCCTCACTTTCTTCCAAGGACGAACAACAATTGAACCTTCTTAGGCGCGTATATGCTAAGATTCCTTTTGGTGAAGGAAAGCCACAAATCAAAAACATACTGTACAGGATGCATTGGTGTGAACAGCCCACAAGCAACATCAAACGCAGTGACCTTCACTCCATGGACACGATTAGCCCGGCCGTCCAACGTGGCATCCAAAATATGTTAAAGAAATAAACAAATTATTTGCTGGCATCCACCAATGCCGCGCTATTGTGACTACTTTTTTACTCATCTATATGGATAGTGATTTAGTTATTTTAGGGCAACAGTTCCAGTTAGATTCCTCCCCACTGTCATGTCTGTGTGCGCCCTGTTTTCGCAGAGGAATGTGCTCTGCGGATAACGTGAGACACTGACAAGTCATACATCCAAGTGCCCTTCCATCTCCACTGAACTGCCCGTGCACTAACAAATGTTGGAGGAGAGGCAGTATATACCATTCTCGTACCGGGCAAATTACACATAAGCTAAGGTGGGAGACATCACCACCCCTCCTGTACCTATTTTCATCACCCATGTTTCATACAAGTGTATTAACGCTGTGCTAATGTGTATACTTTGAACTTCATTTTGTGTCCTTACAAAACACCATCTTTTTCTAGGCCCTCTGACCCTCTGGCAAAATGTTCACTCTCCGTCTCTCAGCGCCGCGCACAGTCAGCCCCACCACCTCTATCCTCTGTCAGCTCAGTGCGTCTCCTGTTCTCACGGAAATGTAGCTATTCTTTTAGCAAGTAGCGAGTATTGAGCCCTGACAAAATGTGATCATCCAAGAATGTGAGACCAAGGCCTGCTCCAACCTTAGTGCCCCATCCATCTTTACTGACCAACTAATGCTATCTCCAGCCCCTCCCTGCCAGGCCGTCGTCCCATGAAGCCATGCCCCCTATTCCCTTTGAGCGCATCTGGTCACCAGACCCTACCCCCGCACCACCTCCAATTCACCTACCAGATACCTAATCTAGAGTGGTCATATATTTTGGTAACACTAACACCTATCCCCACTGTGTTTGAAATCGTAAGACTCCAATGGCCACAAATCAAAGACCTGCCCTTCTTATAAGGCATCGGAAAGCAACGTCGCCTAACACATGCCCCATAAAAATATACGTCAGAACGCACCTATTTCACACCAACAGTCCCTTTTCATGCAGTGTTTTGCTTACAGTCATTGTTTCTTGCATGTCAAGTTTGTTATTTAGCTTAGGTCTCATTCCCTTGTGGGACGCGTATTTATTCTGCCTATTTGGACACGTGCATGCTAAGGCATTGCAGACCCCGCAGTTGCTTTCATGCTGATATCCATATGACCCTCCCGTGCCCTGATCAGTGAAGGACCCACAAGAGCTGGCCAAAAGCGGGAAGGGGAAAAACACAGAGTTACACTGTATGACATCCGCCAACAGGCACTTCTTGCAAAAAAAATTGACAAAGAGGATAGATTTGAAAAGACCATTTGCACGCTTAATACTTCTTAATGCTTTTAATAGCTTTGAAATTCAAGTTAAATAGATTTCCATTGGTCATGTACAATGTACAAACATTGTGGAACATACACACCGCTGCTAATAATTTATAGCGGGATGTCAACTGTTCATAGAGCTCCACTTTGGTGGACAGGGCTCGTTTGTGGCAATGTATGTGTCCTAGGAACAAAATCAGGATTGATTCAATGAGTATCCATGGCCAACAAAGTCAAAGTGAGATCTTTCGCAAAATCGAATTCCATTTCCTGGTATATCGGATTGGCAACCGATTTTTTGCTTCGTTTTGCAAAGGCCATTGTGTGCTGCATTTCTCGATTGTTCTCTGCCTAGATTCTCATTATGCGCTAATACAGCTAGTAATGTTCGAGATTGCATATCGAGATGGCATACCGTCTATGCTGAAATGCAACCTCTTGGGCCTGTACTTTAGGCACATATTGTGGAAGACCTCCAAATCTCTGGTGTGACAGAATTCTGTGAGTCCCTTCAGGTCTCTTGAAAGAATTTGATCAAACATGATCTTCTCAAGAGCTTTGTGTGGAGGCGAAGATGGAACCAACCACTTCTTCTTGCGTTCCTGTTCCTCCGATAAAGGTCCATGTGCACAATGGTGAAAGTTTTGGTTTTCTGTCCATGAGTGAACATTGGAACAGTGGTGCATCAATGAGCGACATTTTTCAAGTAGAATTTCCACAGACACATCACAAGTTTTCGAGCTCCACCAAAGATGGTTGCTGAAACACTGGGAAATATTTTTAGCACCCTTTTTATTACCTGCAGCAGTGATTATATTATTGATTGATTTTGCAACGTGCCATACATCAAATTGATGGCGAATATTCCGAAACTGCTCTCGCATGGCCGTGGCTATTAAAACATGTCTGTCAGTGGCTATGCGGTCTATTTGCATTCCCTTCGATGGAGGGCTTTTATGAAACCATGTTTCTCCATGGCCACTGAGTATTTACATTGGGACACATGCACAACCTCCAAACTCACAATTCTTTTAGTTTCCATGTCCTGAAAGTGGTGTGTGCAGTACCTTTCTGAAAATCCGGGGCTGTCACGCTGTCAATCGCCAGCTAGCATGAACAGTTTGCCAGAGAATGTCCTTTCAATTGATATTTGTTCAAATTTCCAGGCTTGACTAGTAGCGGGAATAAACATTCTCTTTGATATTTGTAGTACTGTGTTTTCGTAAGGAACTGAAGTCCCACAAATGGACAGAAACTGGACAACTTACTAAAAGTAGAGCCACTGAAAAGTAAAGCTGCTGAACACTGTAGATTTCCAACTGGCACTTTGCCCAGCATCGGTTGAGCGGACCATGAACATTTATCATGGAGTTGGGCAGAGGTGGCTTGGAGTTTCAGGTTAGTGCCTTGTAATACACAAGACTGCCCCTTTTGGGGTGGGGCCAAGCCTGATTTGCATATGGTCTTTCCCCTTCTGTAATGGCTTGGCAGGCGAAGAACGGTGCTCTGGAGGGTTGCCCAGAGCATTGCCAGTGGTTAAGATTCATTCTAAACCTTCCAGCCATCACCTCTTTGTTTTCGCTTTGTCACCCCGAGTGGGACGGGTATGCCCAGACGTGGGTCCCATGCCTGCTGGGCCTAGCGACCCAAGCTACTCCTCACTGATGAGCCCCAACAAGGGCGAAACATGTTTGGGGATGCTTGTGGTCTCGTGCAGAAGGGATGTGGCCTAGCAGTTCGGGCTGGACTGCCCCTTTTGGGGTGGGGCCAAGCCTGATTTGCATATGGTCTTTCCCCTTCTGTAATGGCTTGGCAGGCGAAGAACGGTGGTCTGGAGGGTTGCCCAGAGCATGGCCAGTGGTTAAGATTCATTCTAAACCTTCCAGCCATCACCTCTTTGTTTTCACTTTGTCACCCCGAGTGGGACGGGTATGCCTAGACGTGGGTCCCGTGCCTGCTGGGCCTAGAGACCCAAGCTACTCCTCACTGATAAGCCCCAACAAGGACGGAACATGTTTGGGGATGCTTGTGGTCTCGTGCAGAAGGGATGTGGCCTAGCAGTTCGGGCTGGACTGCCCCTTTTGGGGTGGGGCTAAGCCTGATTTGCATATGGTCTTTCCCCTTCTGTAATGGCTTGGCAGGCGAAGACCGGTGGTCTGGAGGGTTGCCCAGAGCATTGCCAGTGGTTAAGATTCATTCTAAACCTTCCAGCCATCACCTCTTTGTTTTCGCTTTGTAATACACAAGTCACATTCACCAATGGCTCCCCGCATATTTCCTCCCCCACTGGATGGACACATTGCGGCATCAGTATAATCTCTACCAGCTGTCGAATACAATGTATTTCTGTTCCTTAATTAGCCAATCATCCGGCTTAAATGTGGTTGTGACTCAGCTGCAGTGGACAAATTGAAAGACCAAAGAAATATCGAGGCTTAGTACCATAAAATGAAATACGCCAATTACGGGTCGAAAAGATACAAGTATCTTTTATTACGGTACAGTATCAAAGCAAACAGATAGCTTTCTGGCTCCCAACACCCCGCAGTGTGTACCAGCAGACACAGTGAGGGATGAGAGTGCTGGACATCTTAATGCAGACCTTTTTATACACTTTTCAAAACATTGTCCAGCCCCTCTCCGAACTAATAAGTTACATGCTGGGGTTTGTGTCCAGTTCACATGTCAAATATTACAATATTGTACAACAGATTGAACAAGTTTGCGTGCCCATGAAGTTACAATGGTGGCGGTGGTTCTCTAATCCACAGTAAGCCTTGTTTCAAGAATCACTACAATGCAGTTCAGTAAAAACACAAGATCTGAGTTTGTTCTACATTGTCTCGTTGTTTATATGAGGATGAAGCTTGTGAGTGCAGACAACACTTGGATTGCAGTTCATACGAGTCACAAGGTTTCTTTGCATAAAACAAACAGTCTGCTCTCGGTCAGCCTAAATGTTGACACAACTCAAAGGTCGTTCGGCTCGGCTGCAAGTTGAAAACACAGTCCACCATTTTAGAACACAAGACAAGAGTTGAAATCAAAATGGCGGATGATTCTTAAAATGGCAGCAACGTTGATCGAAAATGGAAACATTTCAGACGCGGTTTTCCGTGCAACACGGATGGCTTAGGCCAATATTCATAACAAGGCGTTATTATACGAATACAGAGTAACAAAACCCACACCTCAATGTCCCTATATCCTGAATCACATTCTTCAGAAATATCAATCGCCAGAAGTTCCTTGATAGTGATATCTTTCATTACAAAAGCGTTAGAAGTTTTCTTGGCTGTATGTACCTTTGGTCCTAATGTACCTATTGTTTGTGCACAACATCCTCCTAACATCGAGCATATGGCAGGAAGACATTGTATACAACAACAAAACAATAGAACACCTAGAACTATCATTAGGACTATAAAGAGTTTCCAACCCCACGTTCATAACAAGTCCCAGAACCAAGTGCAGAGATTCCAGTTTCCCTTGGGGACATGTACATCAGTACTCAAGGTATGCAGATTTCGTATTGCCTTGAATATGGTGGGGGAGGAGTCAGGGATCCCACCAATTTATATACCCCACCAAGCTCAGCTAGGATTACGTCTAACACCATCCTATTTTGGAGGTCCACTAATCTAATGGCCTTTTGCTCTAGCATCATGTTGTACAGTATATCAGTGGTTCTATTGATGGTTTTCTCCAATACTCTTGCTAGTCTCCTGATATCTTCAGAATGCATTATTTGTCCCCAAAATGACACAAAGTATTTTGCTACATCACCCAAGACTTGTGAAGGAGTATCACCATTCTCATCCCGCCTTGGACGAGCTCTAGAGACTTCAGAAGTGGTAGCCACATATACCACTGGTAACAAGATACCCAAGTAACAAGTACCCTGCCAATCTCTAGGTAACCAAGGATAAGCTTCATTGCCACAAACAAAGTATACAGGGTCTCCTACATACAAAGGTCTATCCTCGCTGGTTAGATTTGCAATGTTAGTACAAACCTCGAATGTACCCATTGGATGAGAACCATCCCTTTGTATACAGAAGGAAACAGAGTTGGGACTATGATTAATAGTATAGGAATGAGGAATGGCATCCCGGTTGCCTACGGGAGCCATCTTGAAAGAAATTAGTGACTGGAAAAGTCTAGAGAGTCTATCAGAAGGCCTAGAGTTTGCTCCTATTCGCAAAGAGCGAACATCCCAAAGGTGTCAAGACTCATTTTTCAAATTCATTCAGATTAGTCCCATCGAAGTTCCCAGAAATACTATTGTTCCAATGACCAAAGAATAGTACCCATGGTGAGGCATAGCATGCCGTAGTTAAAGGCAGAGGATGAATATACCAGCCCAATCCCTTTTCCCTGTGTTGTAGCAAGTGTGAACACACCCAGCAATTAGTTCTGTTTAGAATCGCATGGGTCGCATTCATAATCAGTAGAAGAGTGTTATTACGATAACCCTGCCTATGTTGTGAGTCTCGAGAAGGAAGAGTGTGCAGATGCATGAAAGGTGGAGACACAGTGGAGACAATTTCAGTAGGTAACAAAGTCTCAAGTGGACGCACCCCTCCGATATACCAAAACCCAAGTGATAATACAATTACTAGACAAATCAATACTGTAATTAGAAAACAATGGGTCCTCAGGGTCCATGATCTTTGATGAACAGATTCTTTGTTTTTGCCACAAGACCGGTAGATTGTTCCGCACGAGTAGAATTAGGAAAGGACATTGTTACTCAGAGTCCATTTAGAAGTCTCTCCGTTAGGCTCTTTTAGTTCATCCGTCGGTGGCTCCTGACCACATGGCCTATCTTGCTTGAAGGAAGCTTTGCCGATCCCAGCCTCTTATTTATGTTTCAGCAAAAGAGTGACAAGGGACTGGCTCAACAATGATTCCTTGTGGGCACAGCGGATGCTGTGATGTAAGTCTGATTCCTTGGACGCAGACCGTACCTCAAGACTACAGGTTCAGTGTGATCTGCAAACAGAGTTTCAACGCTTTCTGAAGGAAGTGATGGAGCAGAAGCAAGATTGCTCAATGATGAAGAAAGATCCAAAGAAGAACTTGAAGGCAAAACAGCAGTCTCCCCAGGCCCCGCGGGCTCAGGAAGGATTTCCGGGATCTCTTCTTCCCTCCATTTTCCTGCGTCAACACAGCCAAAGCGCATCCATCACATTCATGCACATTGTTAAACGAAGAAATGGATCAATCCCCCTAACAATAGTTCGACAAGTCTAGGTTTACCGGCATCACTTATTTGCAGACAGAGGTGTATGCTTTAACCTAGATGGCACTCTAGTATTCGTTAGGTCGGGAGAGAAAAATAAGGCAGGTTATGAAATCAACTCGGTACCAATACTTTACGGACAAATGCAAGGCAAATAAGGCAAGGTCTACTACAGATCACAAAGTTCAGAGGCCAGGCCCACTCGGAGAGAGGCCAGGCGATATGTCCCAAAAGTGTCTCAGTGGAAATGCGCTTCGAGTCTTTATCGCAAATTGCTATGGAAAGATTGGACCAGTTCAGAACAGAAGGTTAAAGAACGCTTGGAGGTGACCCAATGGAAAGGCGATAATTAAGACACCTCACTCGATCCGGCAGAAAGGGAAGTCAGGCCGACACGGTACCTTGTTTGTGGAGAGACAGCTCCGGCGGGGGCAGTTGTTCCTGGTGGTGGATGCATGTCGGGTCTTTGCCAAGAGAAGAGATGATCTTGTCGTCGAAGGAAAGTTGCAGATCGTTGCACCACCAGGGAAGAGACCAGCCGCGGAGTGCTCCGTCACAAGGCACCACCTTTTGGTCGCGGTACAGGGTTAGTGGCTATCCGGTTGCAGAGGTGCTCTGCACGGGCAATTCGACCACTGCGTCCTGGAGCGAAGAAAAAGCAAAGGGGACTGGTTGTTCCCACCAGTCAGGGGAAGAGACTCTCCGGCAGGGAGATCTCCTCTGTCGTCGGGAAGTGGTGAGTCGGTTCAGCAGGGCTCCACCGGAGGTGTCGTCGTTGCAGGTCGGCTCAGCTTTACCCTCGTCGGATTCTTAGGTCCTGTGGCAACTTCTGAAGATCCAGTCCCAAAAGCCCTGCTTTTATGCAGAAAACCCCCATTCATTCACCCTAGCTGTCAATCAAAACACGCTAAGTGGTGAGCGGGGTGGCTCACCACTTCGGCCAATCACACCAGAGTGCGGCTGGAGTTGGCAAGGCAACTCAGTCCAGGGTGCCTAAACCCCCTTCCACACCCCTGTTGTAACCCAGACAGAATGGCACCACTTTGGAGGGTCTCTGTACAGAAGCCCGCCAAAAGTGGAACAAAGGGCTCAACCTTTGGATTAGGAGTCACAGAGATGAACACAGACGCCATTTTAAAAACCGAGTTCTGGCAGAAAATACCATCAGATAGACTTATTTAAGATAAGTAAACCGGTGGTATGTTAGAGATTAACGAGAAAAAGTATCAATCTTCAACAATGGGAAGAATCCCATAGGGTTATATTCGGGGTCGAATATAACAAGTAGTTTCCACTGCCACCAGCCAAAACTCAATGAGGGGGGACGGGACAGTGCCCCCTCGAATAACAGACCCAGGAGTAATCGAATTACCCCTACTAGTACGTCCACAATAGGATGGTTTGTACTAGTTCTGTTAGTAAATGTAGGTCTAGTAAAGCCAATGGTGACTTTACATGCCCGGGGAGACAGTAGTCAGTCACCGGGTATGGAGTGTATGATGGAGGTCCGCTAGGACGCCCCAGTGCTACGGCACGGAGGGTGCTGTGTAACACACATAGCAAAACATATGAGACCCTATAGAGTAAAAGACCCCATAGCCCATAGAACACATTGACATTTCAAGGAATTACACACATTCATGTCCAAGAGTGGGAGAAAAAGAGTCTCACTCTTGGCAGGATGGAAAAAACAAACTCCAGAAATCCAGCAAAGCTGCTGGGGGACTCACTAGGTTAGGAAATTCAGCCTAAACAGAGAATTCTCCCTAACATCCGTCTTACCCAATCAATTCTGGGGTTATGAAGCACCAACCAGGGTATTCCCAAAATTAATCCAAATTGAGGGGCTGCTATTAAATCAAACATAATTTCCTCTCTATGCCCCTGCCCACAAATAATTTCCAATTTTGCTGTCTGCTTTCTTATAGGGCCTAATACCAAAGGAGAACCATCCACTGACTGTACTCCTTCCGCCTTGCTTTTGTCACACAGAGGCAATCCTAACTGTTGCACCAAAGTAATATCCACGAAATTACCAGTAGCCCCTGAATCTACCATGGCCAGAACCTCCTGTTTCGTCAGAGCAAATCATAACGTCACCAATATATATAAGTGGGAAGTCTTACCCCCCACTGTGTGTGCAACCCATCTGGGGAACTTGATCTCCATGGGGCCTGTCACCTGTGTTCCCCTTAAGGCCGGTCCATCTCTTTTCCCGCTTCCTTGGTAGTTCTCACACTGAGACACTTTTGGGACATATCGCCTTGCCTCTCTCCGAGTGGGCCTGGCCTCTGAACTTTGTGATCTGCAGTAGACCCTGCCTTGCTTGCCTTGCATTTGTCCGTAAAGTATTGGTACCGAGTTGATTTCATAACCTGCCTTATTTTTTTCTCTCTCGACCTAACGAATACTAGAGTGCCATCTAGGTTAAAGCATACATCTCTGTCTGCAAATAAGTGATGCCGTTAAACATAGACTTGTCGAACTATTGTTAGGGGGATTGATCTGTTTCTTCGTATAGTAATTGTGATTGAAGTTGTTTGCCGTATTAGTGCCAGAGTGTTTTCTATAGATGTGTCGTTATAAATAAATACCTTTATATCTTTACACCGAAGCCTTGTCTCGTGTTTGCTTGTCTTACTGTGTAGAATTGCCCTATATTGTATACTTCACATACTGTCTAACTCTTCTTGAGAGAAGTCTGACTGCTCAGCCACAGCTACCAAGTGAATCTGTGTGGTACAGACTGCTACCAAGTGGGTTTACTGCCAAACACCTCTAGTCCTAAATCTTTTGCAGTGGTCCCAGAGGGAACTGCATAGGTTTCCGCCTAACAACGGACAGTGTGGTTTGAGGAGAAGCAATGTCAAGAGCATGTCTCTTCGGACACCGCACCAGTGACATGGTTAGTCGAAAAGAGGTCCGAAGATCAAATTGTGTGAGCAGTGGCGGAGGGAATTCCTGCACAATACAGAGAGTTTAGTGATGTATTTGACAAGAAACTGGCTGAGCAATTACCTCCACATAGACCTTATGATTTTGTAATAGATTTGGAGGACGGAGCAAAATTACCTTGCAGCAGAATTTATGCCCTTACAGAAAAAGAAAATCAGTATTTGAGGGAATATTTAGATGAAATGTTGACCAAGGGATTTATTAGGCATTCCCCATCCCCCGTCTCCTCACCTTTATTTTTTGTTCCCAAAAAAGAAGGGACTTTACCTACTTGTATTGACTACAGAGCCTTAAATAAGGTAACTATCAAGAATAGATTTCCTTTGCCCTTGATTTCGGTTTTGTTAGACCAAGTGAGGTCTGCTAAGATTTATACTAAGTTGGATTTGAGAGGAGCTTATCATTTGATACGGGTTAAGGAGGGGGATGAGTGGAAGACAGCTTTTCGAACTAAGTTTGGGTTGTTTGAATAACTTGTAATGCCTTTTGGTTTATGTAATGCTCCTGCTGCTTTTCACTTCTTTATGCAAGAAGTTTTACAGGAATGTATTGATGTTTTTGTTATTGTTTATATTGATGATATCTTGATTTATTCTGAATCTCCAGAGCAGCATGTGCGACATGTAAAAACAGTATTGCAACGATTACAGGATTGTCAGTTATGTGTCAAAGTGGAGAAATGTGCCTTTAATGTAACACAAGTGGAATTTCTGGGATTTATTTTGACTAATACAGGCATTGTGATGGACCCTAAGAAAGTGCAGGCAGTGAGAGACTGGCCTTCGCCACAATGCATCAAAGATATCCAATCCTATCTAGGCTTTACCAACCTTTATAGGCGATTCATCGGCAATTTCTCTAACATAATCACTCCCATCACGCATTTGTTAAAAAAGGCCGTGAAATTTACATGGAGTGATGAAGCGGAAAAGGCTTTTCAGAAGTTGAGAGTAGCCTTCACTACTGCTCCTGTGTTACAACATCCTAACACGGAGAGAGTATTTCAAGTTGAGACAGATGCTAGCAATGTGGCGATAGGGGCTATTCTGTCACAGAAAGATGAAAAAGAAATATGGCACCCGGTTGCATTTTACTCCAGAAAGTTGTCAGGGTGTGAGCAAAATTATTCTATAACCGATAAGGAGTTGTTGGCGATTCGAGCAGCATTCCTTGAGTGGCGACACTACTTATTGGGTGCTAGACATCAGGTGGTGGTGGTAACTGACCACAAGAATTTGCAATATTTCAAGACAGCACACACACTTAGTCCAAGACAATTGCGATGGTCTCAATTCTTTAATGAATTTGATTTTGTAGTTACTTTTAGACTGGGGAGCAAAAATGGAAAGGCAGGCGCACTTTCTAGACAACAAAATTTGGAACATCCAGTAGTTGAAGTTAAAACTGTTATCTCACCAGAAAAAATTGTTTGTGCCATTACCATACAAGTCTCAGACTTAGTCATGAAAGCTTTAACATCAAGACAGATGGTACAGTGGCGGAATAGTCATCCGGCACGTATTATACGAGAGGGGTTGCCCTATCATCAGAAGAGATTGTATTTACCAACGAAAGAGTTGCAGGACAAGGCTCTCTTCTGGTGTCATCAGTCCCCTTTAGCAGGACACGCAGGGTTGAGAAAAATGCAGACCATGTTGGAAAAATACTTTTGGTGGCCCTCCCTGAAACAAGATATGGAAAAATATGTGGAATTTTGTGAGAATTGTGCAAGGAACAAAGCAGAACATGTTAGAAAAAGAGGGTTGTTACAGCCTTTACCTACTCCTGAGCAACCATGGACACACATTCTATGGATTTTATTACTGATCTGCCGCCGGATAAGCAATATGACACCATATGGGTAGTGGTAGATTTTCTGTCAAAACAGGCTCACTTCATTCCTTGTGAAGGAATACCTGGGGCAGGCAAACTGGCTGAGTTATTTCTACAACATGTGGTAAGGCTGCATGGATTGCCGAAAAATATTGTCTCAGATAGAGGTTCGCAATTTACCTCCAGATTTTGGCGTGTTTGTTGTCGAATATTGGGAATTAACTGTGCTCTTTCAGCCAGTTATCACCCCCAGACAGATGGGCAAATAGAGAGAGTTAATCAAACACTTGAACAATATTTACGGGGCTATTTGAATGATGGTTGGAACTCTTGGGTGCAAGCTTTATGGTTAGCAGAATTTACTTATAACAATACCAACCATACTTCCTTGGGCATGGCACCAAATGAATGTTTATATGGCCATGAACAAAATATGATACCAGAAGATTTGCCGGAAATAGAAAATATGCCAGTGTTACAGGAGCGCAAACACTTGCTTCTTGAGGCGAGACGAAAGGCACGAGAAAATCTGGAGAGAGCCAAGAGACAATACAAAAGACAGGCTGACAAGCATCGACAGGAAGGTCCTCAATATAAAGTGGGAGACAGAGTTTGGTTATCCACTCGCAATTTGTCTTTAATAGGATCACAAAAATATCTACCTCGGTTCATTGGGCCATATGAGATTTGCAAATGTATATCTGCAACTGCCATGAAATTGTGTTTGCCTGCATCTTTACATATACACCCAGTGTTCCATGTCTCTTTACTTAAACCCGCAGCTCCAGGCATGACCATGAGGCGACCCCCAGCAATCATGAAAGATGGTCAAGAGGAATACTAGGTGCAGAGCATTCTGGATGTTGAAAGAAGGAATCAACAATTTTGGTACCTCATTCAGTGGACCAGAAGATTGTTCTTGGGAACCCGCCGCTGAGGTACATGCTCCACGATTGGTCAAACAATTTCATCGGCAACATCCTGATAGACCGAGCCCTTGGAAGGGCCCTGAGAGAGGAGGTAATGTCAGGAATATGGGGTGGTGGAGGCGAAAGAGGTGTTTAAATCTGAAAACAGCTTAGTATTTGTACATGGGCTGGATAAACTACATTTCCCAGCAGGCCCTTATCCATTCGTAGTCCTTGCTGTGCGCGTTGGCCAACTGTCAGTAATTAACAACAGTTTATCACGGGCCAACGGTGCACGGCATATGTGGCTTATTGTTTCACGAGGCAAAGCCATGCCGGAGGTTTGTGCGGTCCGCGCACGCCTTACATCAGGATTCCGGGTATGTGATCTCAGCAGCACACGGTGAACTACGCGGTCCTACAAAGAACGAGCGGCAAAGCACAGGAAGTACAAGGAGGACTCAGGTCGCTTCGTTCAGGCTCCGCTCCCATACCGGTGTGACTTTGTGAACGGGGCCTCGCTCGCTTCTATCAAAGTGTCATCATTTCTCATCTGGGACGGCTTGCGAGTCTCCCAGACGCACAGATAAGTGCTCAATGATTTTGTTGCTTTCTGTGTGTTAACGTGGGGCAATGTTTGCATATGAAAGACTTGGAGGAGCATATCATATGGGACAAACACTTTGATTAGTCCATGTTTAGGGATTACTGAATGTTTCTACTATGGAGGCAATAAGCGGTCAGGACGTACCACACACAGCTTGGCATTAGGCTGCTCCCTCAGTGTATATGTTTGTTGGAATCCATTCTCCGTTGGTGTTGAACTCACACATTTGGTCCTACATGTTCTATGAATGTTTATGTTGCTTCTGCTTACCCAAAGGGCCATGTGTCATGTTCTTCATGTTGGGAATCATATCCCATGAGTTTATTTCATTTACGCTTGCATACGTGTATTCTATGTCCTGGTAATTACTACATGTGCCTCTATCAAGGGGCTATTAGAGAGCACTGTTACACTAGCTAAGGTCCTTATTCAGCCTGTATTAAGGGGGCATATTTTGTGATCTATGCGTGTGTTATGTGTCATGGTTTACTAGCTACATATTAGATAGTGTAGGGTTTTGTCCCTGTGTTTCGCCCTATCCTATCCAATGTAGGTGTTTCCTAAACCTCTATCCGGTTTCCCTTAACCTCCCCTTCCCCGTCCACAACCTCTCCCTAACCCTCTTCCCCCCATTGGCTGTCACGTGGTATCCTGAATTTTAAATATCAGGTATCTGTGCCAACCAAGGGTGGAGGGTTGACTTCATTTGGCTTCTGTGGTTCGGGGGAGAGTGTTGACACTTCCCTCTCTTATGGTGTTTTTGACATCTATCAAGGCTCTGACCTCTTTCTGTGTATTTGGGACAGACATGCTAGAGATGATTTTTATCCGTTCAGGTGTCAGTCTTCTCCCCTCCTTTGACAGGAGATAGCCTAAAGAGGCGACCTCCTGTCGACAATATTGAAACTTTTTCAATGAAGCCTCATGCCCATGGTCTGCTAGATGAATAGGCAGCAACACAGTGCCCTCCTTGCAAGCAACTTCTGAATCTGCAGCTAAAAGAAGATCATCAACATACTGCAACAATGTACAAGTGGAAGGCAACTCAAGTGAATCGAGCTGTTCATTCAAAGCTCTACTGTAAATGCTTGGACTCTCAATGTACCCTTGTGGCACACGAGTGAATGTAAACAAGCATCCTCGTAAGGTGAACGCAAACAAATATCTACTGTCAACATGTACAGGAATACTAAAGAAAGCATTATTTAGATCCATGACACTGAAATGAGTAGCTGAAGTTGGAATCATCGTTAATATAGCAGTCAGATCAGGCACAATTGGAAATTGTGGAGCAACAATCTTATTGATAGCATGCAGATCAATAATAAAACTGAAAGGAATTGCATTATCCCCTTTCTTGTACACCGGTAGAATTGGACTATTACACAAACTTCCTGCAATTTCCTCAATCACTCCTCGATGTACAAAATCAGAAACTACACTCTTTAAAGCTTGCTCACCATCAACTGAAATCTTATTCTGTGGAATACATGGTAGTTTAACACGTAGCTTCAGCACAATTTTAAAAGGTTCAATATGCAAAATACCAACGTCATTATCATCAACCGCCCACAAACATGTCAGAACTTTATCTAATTCAGTCGGTAAAGGCTTAGTCAGGATTTGTGAAACAGAAGTTTGCTCAGTTGAAATCGTCAAATGCACTCCATCCGGAGAACAATAAATTACCGCATTTAATTCTTTCAACAGATTCAACCACAGCAAATTTTTGCCACAATTCGTCATCAAAAGGAAAGGACATGAATCAGTGAATGGCCCAAGTGAAATCGGGACCGGCAGAGAGACAGGACTGACCACTGACGTACCAGAGAACCCTACAGAAATGTTGTTCTGCCCTGACAGTGGAATATCTGCGACCCGCGAATGATCAACGGAACACTTCTGTGCTCCTGTGTCTATCAAAAATAGATGCGTCCTATTCCCCACCTTCATTTCTATGTAGGGCTCTTTCTGATCAATGGGAATAGGCACTGGTTCCAGACTCTGCTTCGGGCTGTCCTAGCAGAACAGAAATCATCAAATGCAAGATCCTCAGAAAGATAGGCAGTTGAAGGATTATCAAAAATATTCCTATTATCAACACTATGCTGCTGACTATCTTATGAATATGGCTGTTGGTTCTGAGTGAACTGACTTCTACCAGGACCCCCTATCCCAGGACGGCCTCTGGGTCCTCTACTCATGGAACCATATGTGTTATTCGATCGTTGCTGTGTGCTCGCCAATGACCTTCTTGTCTGCAATAAGCACATTGGTTCTTGTGTACAGGACCCATTTGCACATTACTCTTTGGTGCAAACTGTCCTCTAAACTGTGTATTTCCACCTCGAGTTCCTCTTACTATTTGCTGCAACAATACTTTTGTCTTCAAGTCTCCCTTCTTCTTTTCTATACTCTCTTTTTCATTATTGACTATATTTTCATAATACTGAGCCATGCGCAATACTTCAGAATGCAATTTTGCTTGCCAGGCGCTTTCAGAAGTCATAATTTGCGATTGGATATCAGGCAACAATCTACGTACAAATTTGTCTACAAACAGCCTTTTTCCTGACTCAGTACTTAAGACCTGACTGCTAAAATCCGAAAACACTTGTCGAACCGATTAAAAAATGTGGTAGCATCCTCAGATTTCCCCTGGATGCAAACTGTATGCTTGTCCCAAAATATTCTTCTCTCCATACCCAAAGTCTTCAACTTCGATACTATTCTGTCTGGCAATATAAGTATCACCTGTGGCAGTTTCTCACCAGCTTTCCTTTCTCCATCTATCCGTACCAAGTTAACCCATGTGTCACCCAGCCCTGCCAGATCATCTACATTTCTAATCTGTTTCCATAAATCAGCAGGTAGGATCACAGGGAACAACAAGTCAATATCTCCCAGCGTGAGAACCGACAAATGCAATACAGATTCAATTTCTTTATAAAACCCTGTTGGATTTTTCCTAATATCTGGAATTGTCTGTCTAATGGTATTCACTTCCTTTCTGGAAAATGGGACATGAACAAACTGTGAAACATAATGAGCTTCAATAGTAGCGACTGCTGCGCCAGTTGCTGCATTTGCTGGAAACTCTACCTTAGGAACAAATGTCGGAGTAACTTCCCTCATCGGCAATTGAGAAGTAGGCAATTCTGAACGTTCATTAAGCAACAGGGCTAAATCAAGTGACAAAGCAGTCAAAGCAGTATCGGGTGAAAATGCTCTCTTGTAAATGACCATCAAATCTGCGGGACAACAAACCTTTTTCTTCATAAACTCATCCTGCAGGTACTTTACCATTACCTGTAACACTTTCCTTTGCTTTGCCGGAGCATACTGACTAAACGTGTCATATACCTCAATGGGAGAAATTGAAACATCCGAAAACCATCTAAGCGCATCCCTTGTGCAAATACGCGTCTCTTCACTCATTGGTTTACAAGAAAGAAGAAATCGTTTCTGCACATACGAAGCGCCCAATCTATCGCCATCCATATCATCATTCTGTAATTGATCTAACTCCCTCTTAAACTCAAAAACATGCTCATGTGCTTTCTCCGCAGTGTCCCTTGAGTAAGCTAAGGCATTCAAATCCCACAACCCTTGTGGGACATCCATGTCCGTCAAATCACTCCACATTTCAGTCAAGTGCATTCCCATCCCCTCTATCAAAATATTCTGCTCAGAAATACTTTCTTGGTCAGAAATTACAGTTAAGGCAGCTGATTTTTTACCTTCTTCTATACATCTCTTAGCCCATGCACACAATTCTCTTTTTCTAGCTTTCAATACTGTACTGCGAGTCACTACTTTTGAATCAACACTCGCCCCTTCAATTGCTACAAGTGGCGCAGAACCACTTGGAAAAGAAAGTTCAGACAATTCTTTTACAACTGGTAGTGGAGACACTACCCCTGGTGGTAAAGACAGAGTTAAGGGAACAGCAACTGGCAGTAAGGGCAGATATGCAGAAGGGGGAGCAACAACAGGAAGAGAAACAACAACTGGAAGAGGAGGAACAACGGGAGGAATAGAAACAACAATAGGAGGAGGTGCAACAGCAGGAAGAGGTAAAACAACAGGAAGAGTCATATAAGTAGGAGGTGCAATGGCAACAATCCTACACTCATTTAAAAGTTTATCGATTAGCTCGTGTGAGGCATGAAAGTCTTGAGATGGATATATTTTCTGTACCCCAAGTTGAAAAGCCCTATCCATGTTTCTAATAGATTCCAACTGTTTCTGTTGATCATACAATAATGCCTTTTCAGAGTTCGACATATGTCAACGTGTGTGTTTCTCTTTACTCTTAAATTGCTGCATAGCTTCCTTTCTCCAATTACTAATCACATCAAATGCTGCAGGCCTAGCCATTTTCTTTAACAATATAGACTCCAAATACTCTATACGGACAATTTCAAAAATACCATGAACTCGCCACTGAAATTCCGAACCATGTCTAGTTTGTCTGTGCCAAATATCGTTGAATACTATACTACCAAGTCCGTACTTACAGTACATAGTAAAAGCCGGCGACCCCTCAGGTGGTGCCAGTCGGCCCTATTCCAAAGATTGTCTGTCTCTGCAGAATAAACCCCTGAAACCGGCAATTTCCCAGGCATATCAGATCACTGGTGTTACCTGGCATCGCTTGAACCCACAGGTTCAAATCTACAACCAAATATCAGGATACTTAGGAATCGGGGCATGACTCACGTGATTACAAAGTCTAAGGAGGTCTGATCGGATTACAAAAGGATCCTTGTGGTTGGCGATTTCGGGGAAAAGCCTGCCTCGATATGGGGACCCTCGTCAAAATGCCCTCTCGAACCGTGTGCTCACCGTTCAGGGATCGGTTTGTGCTCGCATCTCATACAAAGGGGCCCCCTTTTTCTCAGTCTCAGATCCCGGTCCGTAGCTGCGTCTTCTTTTCAGTGAGATGACATCAATCTTGAGGGTCCCTATTCGGGCGCCATCGGAAAGACCAAAGAAATATCGAGGCTTAGTACCACAAAATGAAATACGCCAATAACGGGTCGAAAAGATACAAGTATCTTTCATTACTGTACTGTATCAAAGCAAACAGATAGCTATCTGGCTCCCAACACCTCACAGTGTGTACCAGCAGGCACAGTGAGGGGTGGGAGTTCTGGACAGCTTAACGCAGACCTTTTTATACTCTTTCTATAAGGCTCTGCTCAGTACTTTCCGAGAGATGGCTGTCAGACTCTAAGAACCAGGCGCCTCCAAATAACGATTGTTGACTTTAGTCATTATGCAAGCAGTTCCCAGTACACACACTTGAAGGCATTGCCTCCTCTGGCACCATCCAAAGCCTCCATCCAGAAAAACACCCTCTGACTAGCTGTTCATTACATCCTAAGATTCAAAAGACAGCCACTGATTCCAATGGCAGTGCTTCCTTTCATTAGCTTGCATACCCCATTCCCTTCCCACAGGACCAGCTGCTGCTGAAGGTCTAATCCTTCCTGTAATCTCACCTCACTCCATTGCAAGCACACAGTGGGACATCACTAAAAAAACTAGGAAGAGAGGCTCCCAGTGCCTGAGGTTGAAGGTTACGAGAATTGAGGCAGACCATCCATTATCCAAGAACCAGACAGCTCCAGAAGCCTGGGAAGAATGGAAGGCTTGCAGAGACACAGCAGGAAAACAAAGCCAAAACCAGGGCCAAAGCAGGCCAGGGGACTAGAGATGGAAGCCAGAGGTAGCAGAGACACCAGAAAATTGGATGCTGACAACAGAACCAGTGTCACTGGGAAATAGAAAGCAGAAAAATGCACAGTTGGAGGGTGCAAAGCCTCCCTTCTTCTCACCCTCAGGAATACCTGACAGTCATGCAGGCCAGCAGACACTTTGGGCGGAGCTTGGACACAACTCAGGGGGGCAGGGTAATTCTGGGCCTCGAAGCGTACAAATCCTAAGGTGGCATGCAAGGCAGGCACGGTGCACTATTCACACATTATTAGAATAAACTGCAAAAACAACTCTCCAGTGTGCAGCAGAAAGCAGTCCAACACAAGAGGGGGTGAGCTTGAGGTTCGAAAAAAAACAGACATTTCCAGCATTCAAATCTAGCAGCTAGGTTGGCGGGAAAAGTTAACAGCCCCACACCATGATTGCTCAAGGATGAAGGGAAGAATAAGTCACCCGATTGTCCACCCTCAAGTCCAGCCACTACATGACAGCCAAGAGCTCCACTTGGCCAGTGGAGATAACAACAACCGTGAAGAATCCAGCCAAGGCAGCAGATGGAGTCTCGGCCTTGTGATGGTTAGTGTTAAGTATCCATGACTGGGAAAAATGGATGTTGGGTTCTGGGAGCTCTACCAGAGGGTGACTTACATGGGGGGCATCTTGCAGCAAGTCTGCTGTAATCTATGCAAAGGCTCTACATGTTGTGCTAGTTGGCTCATGCATGTTAACAGTCCATTTGACGAATATTACATTTGGGGGGCCTTGCATGTCACCGAATACGCGGACAAAATCCTCATTTTCCTTCAAATTGAGGACTGAAAACGTTTTATTCTCCCATTGGCGTGGAAATCACTCTTCATAGAACGGAGTGTTTATAACAATATACTTGAACTTCTCTGCTAGAGACACACTATACATGAACGCCACTGTATTAATCAAATTGTAATATTTGAAATGCATGTTTTTTACATAACTGGATTTGTGTATATCATCTAAAGCGTGCACAAAGCATAAGCTCCTGCTCTGCTCACTCTGGCAAGTTATTTCGTGCGTATTTGTTTCTGGTTTTCTAAGCTTGCAACGTGTTAACGTTTTAGGGCGTACTTGCTATTAACATTAGATTCATAGATTTTCAGTAAAAAGAATGAAGCTGGACATTACATTGTGTGCCGTTCTCGGATAATTTGCAGAAATATTGGTGCCGTTGTACTTCTATTGAACTTTAGGGCCAACATTCTTGCTCCCAATTAGGTCTATTAAGCTCCTTCTTTTTAAATGCAGCCAACTGTTGCCTCCCCCTCAGATGCACTTCCAGCATTGTTTCTGGGTTCAAGCATTATTCAAGGCTTTCTTCTGATGCTTAATCCTGGTGCTTATGGTTGTCGATATTCAAAAGGTTTGCTGTCATTCTCTGCTTTTCTGTCTGGCATGTGCTCTCCACATGTATTTTCTGTGGAATTGTATTGCCAAAAGACGACATCTATTTACATAACAGCATAGTTCCGTTCAATGAACGGATTTGATTTTCTTTTTTTTTACTGCAAGGTAAGTGGAAGCATCATAGATGGGAGATCAGCTGGTAGAGAGCATGGTGACTTCACACAATATCCAACACAAATATACTTACACTTCCAAAATCCCATTTTCAGACTTTTAGCCTCTGATAATACCACTCCATATTTCTAAAATATGTTGTGTTTAAAAAGAAACAGCTTTAAAGTATTTGTTTTTCATAAGGCCTAATACCGAAGGAAAATCGTATTGGATATTGTGAGCACAATTAAAGCTTATCGAAAGAAACATTCTAATTTGACAGTGCGGAGCTGTTACGTATTGATATACATGTAGGCGGCTCCTTAACGCCAAATGTTCATCATTTGTATGGTGCAGTGTAAAAGTGCAGGGCAAGTGGCGGCGTACGTTGCCTATTGCCCTGCACTTTTGCACTCCGCCATGCAAAGTGGTTAGAACTGCCTGGCATGCAGGCATGCCAGCCATCATTTACTTTTTAATGTGAGCAGCACTTGCCGGGCAATTACAATTAAAACCTGCCGTACATGCTCACATGTTGGGAAGGGTTTAATTTCACTTGTGAACACTGCTTACCATAGCAAGCAGTGTTCACAATTAAAATTAAACCCTACCCAGTTTAATGGTGATTGTAAATGCTGACTGTCATACAACCATCTCCTCCATAGAAATGAATAAAAATGCAGGGTAACGTCAATGGAAGGATTAAAACCCTTACGCTTTCCATTAACGTTATGCCACTATTGAAAATGAACTCCAGTGTGTTCATCAATGGAGAAACCATGAAATGCAGTTGTTGGGGTAGTTTTTCCGGGTATACCAGAGGTTGTCAGGGGGTCTGCCTGACTCTCAAGGGCCCAACTCCCTTCCCCAGAATAAACAGAGGACTCAGCCAATGGCATGTTAGAACTGTGGTTTATTGCAAAAACTAACAGGGATCATACAAGGCAATCAAGATTCTCCAGTACATCTCAGATTTCCATGGCGTGCTGGACAGTTTTCTAAGAATCTTACATCATCCCTAGTCCCTATACCGGACATGATTGGGTATTGAGAGTGATAATGCCTATGGAAAACACCTATAGAGGTTATTCTACTGGCCCTTGAACATCAGGTGGCTGGCCTGTCCAGTCCCCAAGAAACTATCTATTACAATGTTGCAGATTAGTGGGTTTTCCATTGGTTCCTGCCCCTTGTCATCACCCCTGATTTTCTATTCTGTGATTGGCTAGAGCTGATCTCCCCAGGCCTGGGACTCGATTAGGTTCTCAGCTCTCTGTGCACCTCTTCAAGGTGATGTGACCGTCTATGTGTCTGTATTTTATCTGGTAGTGTACCACCTTTGCCTATGCGAGTGTGCTCCTACGTTGCAACTCTTGTTTCTTTCCTTGTCTGGGTTTGCTGGGATCGGCTCTGCTTTCCACCTGCAGGGGAATAACCATTGTCTGGTCTGGCTGTATCACATGCTCGTAGACCACAAAATCAAGCTCTTGAGCTTTCATTTATGAGGATTTATTCTGTTTCTCTGCAGCTGGTCCCTTGTCTAAGGTTTGTGACCGTGTAGCTCTGACCTTGGCTGTGAGCCTGCTTTGTGCTCCATGCAGCCTGAATCAGCTCTTCTCATCTCATGTTCTGTGGCTTGAGGCCTGCTGTACTTCTCCTCAGGCCTATAATATGACTCCAACATGATCGTGTTATTCTACGTAAGATATTAGTTAGTCACACATGGTCCTATCAGGCTCCATATATACTCATGTAGTTCCATAGGATTATTTACTTTAAACATCTGCAGGCTTGCTCAGGATCTCTTGTTGCCTTGCATTTGTGTGTTACTCCATTTGGCTAATGAGAAAAATAATAAAAGCTTTGACAATATGTATATGTATCCGTCCCTTAAGATATAGACCTGTGTAAGCATGTTCTTTATGTATGCAAATGTGTGTTCATGTAATACGATGCAGGAGTGTGAGTGTGCTTCATGACTATTGCTGCTTTGTCATGGTGTCTCTAATGACATCAGCATTATGGCTTATTACTGCTGAAAAAATACTGTCCATTAGGGTATTCCCATCCACGATCTCCGATGTCTCCCCTATACCTGTAAGAATGTTCACTGGATTGGGTCTGTATGGTTGATTGGGGGGATATCTTTCCATGTACATGTAGGCAATCGGTGCACTTGGGATTCATCCGAAATAAGATGGGTGACTTCAACCATTGCTGGCGCTACGTCCTGTCATGAACTTGGGGGTGAAGAGGGGCATTCCCGGGGACCCGTTCTTCACAATGCTTTGTCAGCGATCACAAAAGTAGGATTTTACTAGAATCTCTTGCACTGAGGTCCTATCGAGCAAATGTGTAGCCAAAAATACAGAGGCACCAACATGTCTGTGGGTGTATGTGGTCTCGTGCAGAAGGTATGTCACTTACAGGTCTGACTGCACTGCCTCTTTTGGGGTGATACCAAACCTGATTTACATATGGTAAGGTACCCTCTGTAGTAGTTTTGCAGGCTGAACAACAATGGGCACACCTATACCTATACATGTGAGGAGGCCCAACAAGGCGGAAACACATGTATGGGGTTTCTGTTGGTACTCTTGTTCAGAAAGGAATGCCATAGCATTTTGGTGCTGGACTTCCCATGTGGGCGGGACAAAGACTGATATGCAAATGGGTATTTCCCATCTGTGAAAGGTACAGTGAGCAAAAAGCGTGTGCTGCAAACTCTCATCTCAGAACAGGTTATCATGCCATGTTCTTTCTGGAGAGGTGCACCTGCTACCTTTTTTGAACTATCATGTGAGGGTTTAGATTGTATATAGTGACAATACAATGAATAAGATGGTAATAATGATGCATTGCATGCATGAGCATGCCAGAATATAGCTTCTTACATATGGTAACATACTAGGTATCTGATGCCATCAGTAGGACATTTGAGCCAGCATATGGCATATAATGGAAGCACATATGTTTCTATTAATTACACATTGGCATTGCCAGTCCTTTCCTCTAAGGAATGCCTTGCAAGAAAGCAAGGCAACTGCAATAAATAGAAAGCAATCCATTTTAACCCTTACAATCAGAGTAATTTTAAGGGACCACCAATGGTACCCTCTCATGCTGTTGGTAGCCGTCATGCAATTTTCAACTTTTGCAAGACCAGTTGCAAATGTAAGGAGTAAAACTAGACAAAATCACCTTCACTCTTTACTTTTATGGTCTGTCTTGTAAAACAGTAGACACTGCCTGAAAAGTATGCTCTGCACACAAAGTTTACTAATGGATTCCTATGGAATTGGCCTGCTCCTTAGAAGGTGCTAAATCACATTGGATTCCATTAGTTGTGTCCTTTCTCTGTCTCGTCAGTGCTGCAGAATGAGCCAGTATGTTAAAAGAAGACACAAAGTACAGACAAATTCACATCCACATGTGGTGTGTGTATTTCTGGCTAAAGCAAAATCAAAAGGTGATGGCTGGAAGGTTTAGAATAAATCCAAACTTCCGGTATTGCTCTGGGCAACCCGGCAGACCCTCGTTCTTCAGCCTGCAAAGCTATTACAGAAAGGGGAAAGACCATATGCAAATCCGGTTTGGTCCCACCCCAAATGAGGCAGTCCAGCCTGAACTGCTTGGTCACATCCCTTCTGCAAGAGACCACAAGCATCCCCATACATCGTTTGGCCTGATTGGGCATCATCAGTGAGGAGTAGCCTGGGTCTCTAGGCCCAGCAGGCTCGAGACCCACGTCTGGGCATGCCTGTCACACTCAGGGTGACTTAGACAAAACAAGCAATGCCTGAGGTTAAGATTAATTCTAAACCTTCCAACCATCACCAGGTTTGTTTTGCTTAGTCACCCCGAGTGGAATGGGTAGGCCCAGATGATTTGCAGAGAGAAGTGAAATCCAGAAAGAGAAGTTTTAGCCTCATGCCAGAAGTGTCTGCTTTGGGGGTTTACAAGATGGCACCCACATTTACATTGTAGGATAGAGAGAGGAGAGAAAGCTTGCTCACACCAAGGAGTCAATTTGATGGTCCTCCGTCACTTGTCCAGCCTCATTGTCCTCCTAAACTATTCTGCTAGGCAGCTTCGCCTGGGCTGCCAACTCAAGGGCTCCCCGATGGCCCTGCATTCTCTGGAAAGATGTTGTTGCGGACCCACTGATGTTCAACTCTTCGTGAGTGAGTGGCGTTGATCCACCTAATCGTTTATTTTTAAATGTCTGCAGAGTAAAACAAGTCTTTCAGGATGGTAACATGAGTGTGTACATATTCATAACATATAATCTATATAACAAGGGAAGCATATGCATTGTGTTTCTTTTAGGTTTTACGCCCCCGTTTGTGTTGTAGATCAGAAGCTATATCTCACTACAATAGTTGTACAACAATTTCTGTTGCTGACTTTGACCCATATTCTGATTTATTGTCTTTTCTGGTATTTTTCCATGACTTAGTCAAAGGTGAAATACGGTATTGTTGTCTTCCTTAAATTATGCTCCTGATAGGAAGCTTAATATTTGTAAATCATGCCTGAAACCTTGTGCTAAGAGATTTTTAAGATAGCTGCAGGTGGCAGGTTACTGCTCTTGGTTACGCCACTCTTACCAATTAAATAACATATGCCTCTTTTTTGCCTTTTTCTTATCTGTTTGTTTCTTGTAATTAATGTCTGTATGCAATGTTTTCCCCTGGATATTTCTTGAATCCATAATAAAATGGCAATTTTTTTTGTTTATCCGGGACCAACTTTTCTGCCAGATTCAAGCAAATTAGGGTCCCATCTCACTCTGTATCCATGAAAAGGTAAACATCCTTCAGAAATGAGACATTTGATGCAACGCGACATAAACCCTTTGCTTACTGCTAATTCACTGTTTAGAATGGGATTTGTGTACTGCCATAGTATTGTTCACAACAAATATTGACCACTGTGGCGATAGCCCTCAAATTGTATCCCTTCCTGTTTAAGCTTGAAAACTCTGTTAATGATAGTATACGTTGGGGCTCTTAACCTAACCACTTTTGCAAATTAGAAAACTGCCATACATTCTTACAGTTTTAGAACACTTATATCACAGGCCAAACTCTCTGCCCTCCGGGTTTTAAGCATAGACCAGTTATTACCAACCCCTCTGGATCTAACTGAAAATGTCCCATTGCTCATATGTACTACTACTACCACTGAAATATATCCCGCGAACACGACACTTTCCACCTTTTAGGTTGACACATAAACCACATAGCACAGACCTTGTCCTCTGTAAAATAAAGACTTTAATGGCCCAGAGGTCGAATGATTAAGAAGTGATACTAACTCAAACCCCTCAATTGAAATGCTCAATCTATTCGAGCAACCACTCAGTATAGGCATGAGGGACTTTCAACGTGTTAGAATGTTTACATGCAAGTTCTCAACCTCCATAATGAGGTTTTGCAAGTACGTCCACACCTGGGTCAGACCGTGCCTCCTCCAGATCCAAACGTTCTAAGTCTCCATATATGTGATTCTGAATGGCAGATTATTATTATTATTATTATTATTATTATTATTATATTATATTTATTGCACATGGACCTAGTTTCGGGAAGCAAAAGAGTGTTTTGCAAATCATAGGGGTAAGGACATTGTAAGGGAAGTAGACATGCAAGGGAGCGGGAAGGGGAGGTTGGCCAATTTGGGAGTAAGGTATCTACAAGCAACCATGGCAGGAAACCATGTAGCAGAGCACCCAGTCTCAGGTGTGGGGGGGAGTAAAGGGTGCAGGCCTAGGTGTTATGAATCTGGCCTTATGAATGCATTTCATGGAAGCTGTATGCATGAAAGAATATCATTGTAATCTGCTCATCTTAATGAAAATGTGATTGTCCAGTGAATACCCCAGCAAGTATGCACCGTAGTCCCTACACAATTTAAAATATGCACCCAAAATAGAATAATCTAATGATTCTCTAAAGGGACATTGGCATGGTGTTGATATATCTTATCATAGACAAGACCAAATCCTTTGAAATACTGATTTGAACATATAGACTAAATCAAGTATGTGTATGGGATTTATAACATTCTAATCTATCTGGGAAGCACCCGAGCACTGTATGTTCGGTCTATAGCCAAGGGGTTTATAGGTAGTGTGCTAGGATAGCAGGGATTTCTGATGTGTTAAGGAGCAGCAGGGGAAACTATGTGGGGGAAGGAGCAGGGTTGAGTGGAGGGATCAGTGATTGCCAAGATGTTCTTTGAGGGGTATGTTATACAGGTCCTTCTTGAGGTGTAGATTGGAGGGGGAGCACTCTTATCTTTACTGATATCGTATTCCAGGGACAGAGGGCACAGCAGGAAAAAGCCTAATTCCTAAGGCTCTCCCTCTTGCAATTCTTTGTGTTTAGACGGGGAGTGTTGTGGCTTCTGACGGTGCCTTGGCCTCCAAAGAATGAGTTTCTCTGCCAGGCAGAATTGTGCTTTGTTTTACCTGCTTTGACAGTGACAAAAGTACTTCCTGATGATAAAGAAGAGAATATTTGTAGTTACCACAGGGGTTGTTGCATTTTTCCCTGCATCAGTGTTTCACGCAACATATTAAGTGCTGCATCAGTGTGTCTTTGTCCATTTTTACTGTGCTATTTTGGCCGAGCATTGATTCTCCAGGTTTACACACACCACATGTTTCTGAAAAGTGACAGCCCTAACCTTAAAATAAGGTTAAACACGATGGTATCAGGTTTTCAATGTTACCTTTAATTATGGCTGTGTGGATCCCCATGCAGGGATGTGAGAACAGCCCACACAAACTGCACTTCATCCATCCTGCCAACCAATTCCTCAGTCCTTATCATGCTCGGCTTGGTTTTAGCTGGTACACCATTGGCGGCAACTCACTGAGTGATGCAGTGTGCTGGTTAACATGCTCTGTGGCCTGCTCTAAAGGGTGCAGCACAGAACAGACATCAGATTGCAGTTGTCAAATACTCAAACTAAAGAATATTTCATGTAATGCTCAGATGTGACTGTTGAAATAATCGCTGCTCAATTAGCTGGTTCAGCATGTGTGAAGTGGAATTCAAACTATTGGCAAGGTGTATTGAAGTGGTGATGTGGCAAGTTGTGGTTCATCTTCTATTGGCATAGCACATTATTTGCACTGATGGCATGGCTGACGTGTGAGCTGATTCTCCTGGCCACATCAGTCATTTCCTTCACAGGTTGGTATTTCCTGATAACATGTGTCACCACATGTGCACAGCAAGGGACATCCATGATATTGGCAGGTTTTTAGGGCAGGAATGATATCCGACTAACTGTTAGCAGCAGAAAATCCCATGTGTTGTTGTGAGGTGCTTAGACACTGTGCAACCACCTCCTCTGTCTGACCTCTCTCCGATGTTGACTGCACTGTGACCTCTGCCCTCCAACCCTTGCATTTACAAACCAGCCTGTTGCGATACAGCTTTCACCTTCAGCCCACTTGAATTACTTACGCAGCCCTCTATGCGAGCAGTGGAAGGAAGGATATTTCAGTGTGCACTGACAGTCATGTAGCCAGTACACTGTTCTGCAATTCCATGATGAAGTATACATTCTGGCCTTCCAACTGGACAATTGCGTAACTGCAAAATTTGTGTTGGTGTACTTTATAATTTTATTTGATTGAATGCAATGATTTGTACTAAATGACACAAGGTCACTGAGATACCAAGTAATTTATATTAGACCAAAAAAACAAAGCCAACACAATGTACCTGTAATTCCTCTCTGAAAGGAAAACATATGTGTTTTACTCTTTAATGAAAACAAAATCAAGTAAGTTTAATGGTGCGTCTACATGTGTGCTGAAATGTGCTAAAAGTAACAGAACAAAATGTATGTACAAAGATTTTTGTTAGATGGCTATTACATATTTTGGTGCGTTGTCCTTGTGGCAACAAACTGTAAAGCAGTTACAGGGCATGGCAAGTGTGTTTAGCACAGCCATGTGGTGCACTTAAACGGGAACTAATTCTGTGAGGTGATAGTGTGGTGCTGTGCACAGTGTCATTATGTCCCAAATTGAAGCACATTTTTCTAAGCTGGTTAACTACGCGTAGGCAAAGCTATTTGCCCATGGGTTGTGGTCATCAAAAAATGTCATCTTATGGTGAAATCGCACATTTGGGGAGGTGCAAAAAGAGCCATTAAATGACATTTTTGAAGAAGGCAGCATCATCCAGGTCTGTCTCTTGAGACTTTTTAGAACTTCAGACAAAAATGCATAAAAAAGGTTGCTTAATAAGGTTATGTGCGAAGATTTGGTTTCTCTTAAATCGTTCTTTAAGACTACAGGAGAATGATGTTGAAGTAATTAATAAGTTACAGATCAGTTTGGATGAGGCAAGTGAGCAGGTAAAGAGTTTAAAATTGGAAGTAGAGTCAGGTAACAGAGAGATGCAATCTAAATGTAGCGAGTTGGACAAAAAGCTTTCTCAGAGAAAAAGACAGTTTGAGGAGAGTGAGCAGGAACTGAAACAAATAAAAGGAGTCATAGACACAATCAGGCAGGACAAGGATGACACCATTTTGGAGATGCAAACACTTCAAAAGAATAACATGGACAGGGCAAACAAACTTCATACTATTGAACAAGAAATGGCCAAAATGCTAGATGAAAATGACAATAAGGATAGAGAGTTTTAATCAGTGCCAAATACAAATAAATGAAATGCAAGTCGTGATTAATAAGATTAGTGGTGAGATCTCTAACCTTTGTCAAGAGATAGACCGACTTCATAAAAGGTGTAAAGATTTGGAACAGAAAATATCTAGTTTTAAATCTCAGGAAAAACAACAAGGCACTACATTTAATGGGATGTGATTAGTCCTCATTGTCAAACGGAGCTTGTCGGAGGTGACCTCTGTGAGAAGTTGTGCCTGTGCTGGTGCTGAAGCAAGAGGTGCGGCTTGACACGCAAATTCACGCAAGCCCACGTCAGTGGGTTCTTTCCTCGAATCACTCGCATCTCGAGCGAGTGACGGAGCGAGCGACGGAGCGACGGAGAAACATCTTGCGGGAGAAACGAAGGAGAAAGAGAGATTCAGGCAGCAGGTCCAAGCAAAAGCAGGTGAGAATCCTGAGGACCTCAAGGAACGGAATAACATGGTTGCTTGCCGCTGAGCGGTGCCGCACCGTGACATGAAATTTACACGGTTGATATAAATATTGCACGACACGGCGCGGCGGCTTCCTCTGGCTCCCTGCGGCACCCGCTCCCAATAGGCTACGTCATGGCACGCAGTTAGCTGCGGAGGTCCCGGGTGACTGGCTTCACCTCTGCAAGGAGCCCCCCGGAAAGAGGTGGGCATGGCCTGGATTGGACTCTGCAGTGCCCACTCCATAAATCAGTGTGAGAGTATATACTCACTGGGCGCTCCATCCTGGTGGGCTTCTCTCCTTGATAGGAGGAGGAGGCCTGGGATTAGAAGAGGCAGCGAGTTCCTCACAACTGCTGGCTATAGTGCTGGGAGCCGGTACACCCTCCATCGACCTGGCTGTCCCTCTTAGATAGTGCGACCCCCTACCTTGGAAGTAAGCTGGAGCTGATTTGAAGAAGAAGGGGAGCCTATTAGTATCTCCCGGAGACTGCGGGCTTCGGCCTTTGATCCGGGTTAACAACGCTCCCCGGTATACCATATTGATAAGGAAGCATCTCGGGGAAGGAGGGGAAAGGGGGGAAATCCATTCATCTCTCCTGTGCAGAATAAGGGGAATTATTCCTGCATATTAACACCAGCCCACTTTTACTACCCTTGTCTGGAGCAATCCATATTATCTGGACTCTGAATCGAAGTGAGTAATAACGCAGACATGCAGCGGGGTAGAAGAGCTTCCCACTCGATATATAACTTACGTAAAAACAAATCTCAACCCATAGAGGAAACTAAAGAGCCCCATAAGAAAGGGGGTAAAGCTAAAAAGAATGCCAAACATGCTTTGCCATTGGCGCAAGGGGTCATAACCGAGTTTTTCTCTGTGAATCCTCCCCTGGCCACCAATTCCACGGTGATCGAGGAAACGGCAGCATTGATACATAACGATGGCGTCACCCTAAACACCACCAATTTTGATGACATAGACAATAACTCCCTTCTAGATCTCTGCCTGACTATACAGAGAGAGATGCGGGTACAAACTCCCCTGAGGCTATCTAGTGGTATAACATCCTTGAAAGAAAACAGCATGAACAGCATCGCGGGGGAGCATAATGCTGTGGGAAGCAGCGGACGTCTGTCTGCTTCTCCTAATCTAGTAATGGCATCGATGGAGGATGTACCAGATAATGAGATTGAAGATAATACTGAACAACACCCTAGCTCAGCAAAGATAACTGAACTTCAATCATCGGTGGCTGCTCTGCAATTTGCCCTTAAGATACTCCTTCAGATGTCGGGACGTATCTTGGCCAATACTAACATCATTACCACGGCATTAGTTTCAATGGGCCTCCCTCGTGAAGAGGCAGAAATTAATCTATCGACTGCATTGCATATAGCTGACGAGATTGACGAGCAGGAAGTAGCGATGGAAGAGGGTGAGGCGCAACATGTACCTAGCAGCAATAGTATAATGGAGATAATCCCCGAGGAGGCTGACAATCAAGAACGGGAGCATAGTCCCCTGTCCCCTCCCACACGGAAACAGCGTAGATTGGCAAAAAAGGCACTGAAAAACAAGTCAGCTGCAAAATGTGCCCAACCTCCTATAGCAGGACTTAACCCAGCACCTGAGACTCGATCAAAAAAGGCCAGGAAAAGAATGGCGAGAGCAGCCCAAAGGGCGGCCAAGGCAAAGGCCCTCTATCAGACTGGTTGATACCCGATGAGAAGCCCTCGGGAGCGGATGTAGAGGATGTATCTGTGATGTTTGCTGAGCCTGATCTGGAATCCAGAACGCATACACAGCTGGAGTATATCCCTGAGCCACGGACGCAAGAAGAAGCGGTTGAACCATCATCATTGCCCCAGAAGAGGTCAGTGAATGATATAAACACGAATCGGATTTGCTACATCAAGAACCTGTATCCCAGTGGCAAAAATCCTTGGTTAACACGCTCAAAGCTACTAGCAAGACTTTACCATATACCTCAACTCCGTGTCCTAAAATCTGAGGACTTCTTATTCATTGAACCACTGGAGGGCCCAAATCCTAATGTCTCTGCTATACATTGTACCTTTCTGACTACGGCGACTTTAATTAGAAAATACAAAGAAGATCTGTTAGCTGTGGATATAGATATTGATGTGGACCCACTGGAGAAGGTTCTTTTGCCTGAACCAGTGGATTCTATGACAATGGCCCCTGCGGTTAACATGCTTAAATCTGGAGGAGGGGAAACCCTTGCCCTGGCTGAAATACAGCAAGTGCTAAAGTCACTCCTAGAGACCATTCCACAACTGTTAAAGAACCATTGATGCTTCTCACTTCTCTCATGGAACTCCAGAGGTTTCTCACACCTTCTGAGGGCGGAGGGCTCGGTAGACCTACTGTCACAATATAGCTGCATTTGTCTCCAAGAGACATGGTCTTTGGACCCATTACTTCTGGACGGTTTTGTTATCCATCAATCAGTGGCTAAACGGGGCAGTAAGGGACGCCCATATGGTGGCTTATTAATTGGGGTAGTAAATATGATCACGTCCCGCAAGATTCAGTGTAAAGCGGAAGAGCAGCTTTTGGCAGTAGAAGTAGAATACTATGACGAAAATGGTCTGGGAAGGCTCCTGCTAATCAATCTTTACAACCCTCCAGGAGAGTTGGTCCGCGACTCACTCCAAGGGGCAATACAGGATTTACTGGCCTCTTGGTGGACGAGAACGGGTAATGTCGCCGTGGTGGTCATGGGGGATTTCAATTGTCAGATGATAGATGAAACACTTATATCCTCTAATCCTGATCTCAATGTAAGGTGCTCAATGACCCATGGAAAGAGGGAGGTTGAAGGATTAGGCTGGCTGCAATTGCTCGGAGCTTGGGATATGGCTATGATTAACGGCCGTACTCTGGGAGATACGCCGGGAAAACACACCTGGTCTAATGGATCATCATCTAGTACGTTAGATTACATATTTATGTGTCCCGGGCTGCAGTCTAGAGTGGTCGATATGGTCGTGAAGCCTAATGTATGGAGCGACCATGCGTCGCTGCAATGCACATTCCGGATCCCCCGCCCTAGCTCTACCCCCACGCCTTTGAATATGGGTAACATCCAAGCCAACTGTGCAGGATCCAGAATAGTCTGGTCCGAGAGAAACATAAGATTGGCCACTGAAGCTCTTGAACCTATTTCAGCTCTAGGCTTCTGTGACTTCAAACTTATGGCGATAAATGAGATTGAAGATTGGATCACCAGGTTCTCAGGGCATCATGCCACGGCAAATAAGAGATATATGCTAAAAACAGGGGGGGCTGTACTCCCGTTTAATAGAGAAATCAGGGATGCTAAGAGAGGTTTAAGAGCGGATATTTGAAGTTTGAAGCCTATGAACCTGTCCAGGGCCCTGTACCGCGAGAAATTAAGAAAAATTAAAAATCGATACAGAGCAGAGATTAAGACCATTAAGATAGCAGAGAAAAATCTTAAATATCAGCAGTTGATACAAACTATCTGCTCTAGAAATTCCCGCGGCATTTGGTCACTCCTAAATGAGAACAGAGAGAAGACCAAAGGCCCCTTAATTAATCCAATAAATAAGGAGATAGGGGAAAAATTCTTATTAGGCCGCAATTCAGGAGGAGTGGAAACCTTGAATAGATCTTTGGAAAAGGCTCCCACTCAGTTGCCTTTCGATGTCTCAGCGGAGGCAATACGGAATAAAATAGCGGCACTTAAGTCCTCTAGAGCCCCTGGACCCAAAGGGCTAGCTAACGTAGTGATCAAGAGTCATCCCATATTTTGGGCTGACTTGTTTTCCCTACTCTTTAACAAGATCTTAGAGCAGGGGATTATCCCCCAGTCCTGGCAAACAGCCATTCTAATTCCTGTATTTAAAAAAGGAAGTCGAACTGACCCTAATAACTATAGGTTGCTATCCATGCTTGATATCTCAGGCAAATTATTTGCCTCACTTTTGCTTGACGAGATGCAGAAATGGGTAGAAAATAATAAAATACTCAGCAGATTTCAATGCGGGACTTTTCCACCTCACATAACCTTTTGGTTATGGATATACTTCGTACACGGGCACTTAGTAAGGGGCAGCCCCGTTGTACGCCCTGTACATTGACTTTAAAGCCGCATTTGACTCCATCCCCCGTGAGAGGCTTTGGGCCAAGTTAGAGAAATTGGGATGCCCGTCAAGCATATTATATTACCTGAGATTACTCCATCAGAATACCACGGCGTGGCTAAGATTGAATCAGGAAGGAAACATGACCCGAAAGGTGATCCAAGACAGTGGGGTAAAACAGGGATGCGTTACTGCACCCCTGATTTATAATCTCTATGTGTACGATATCCCTGCAGCATTAGCCGAGGTTAACAACTGCCCTCCTAAAGTAGGTACAGTACCGTGCGCGGTATTAGCGTATGCGGACGATCTGGTCGTCTTTGATAACACCATAGGTGGCCTGAGACGTTCTGCTTCTGCCATATGGGATTATGCCAAGATTAATGGCTTGACCATTAATCTGGATAAGACGAAGGTGCTAAGATTTACTAGGAGAAGAGTATCGCGTGTGAATCTGATAGTACATGGAAATTACATACTCTATGCTCCATCTTATCACTACTTAGGAGTCTAAATTGAGCCCATGGGCGATTATTCACTCTGTAGACAGGGCCGAATCACTAGGGCCATGCAAGTCACCTCACTAATTTCTTCTTTTATAAATAAGTAGGGTGGTTTTACCCTGTGGGGTACGCGCCATCTTTACATCCAAGTGTTTGCCCCCATGATCATATATGGCCTTGAGTCACTGCACACAATGAATCTTGCGTGGCTGCAAGTGCTGGAGGGCAAGTTCTGGAGACGGATATTAGGACTACCCCCCGGGGTACCAATGGCCCTGGTCAGAATAGAATTGGGCCTCCCTTCTTTGAAAGCAATGGTACTGAGGAAAAGAGCAGGGCTTTACCTTAAGATGATAGGCGGTACCAATAACCCCTTATTAACTGTGATCCACCAGGAGGTGACTAAAAAATATACTACTTCGCCCTTACATAAAGATATGACTGAATTTCTCTTAGACATTGGATGGATACATCAAGGGGCAATTGTCACCAAGGAAACCCTTTATGCATTAGGAAAAAAAGTAGACCGGTGGGATTGGCTTGAGAATTTCGCACACTTAAGTAGCCTTAAGACCTATCATTTTGTGAAATACAGACTATATAATTTCATGAAACCTCAACCTACCTATACCTCTGCCCCTCGAGAAAATTCAGACGCTTCATCATCCTGTTTAGATTAGAGCAACTGCCTACTTTGTACATTAGAGGTGCATGGGAGAACATCCCGGTTGATAAGCGTACTTGCCGTCTCTGTAAATCCTCAGAATGCCTAGAGACAGCCAGACATCTCCTCACTGAATGCCGGATATTGAAGGACACAATTTTATGTTATCTGGGAGAATTTGTACATGATGTTGCAACCATACGCAAAACGTCTTTTTGGCGCTTTGCACTAACTCTAGCAATATGCATCTATTTATAGCATTATACAATATCTGGCAACAGGTTGAACTTGCTATAGAGTGTGGATTGGAATCGCCCCAATATTGAGGAGATTTAGGAATGTATAGAGTACCCTAGTTGAGACAGAAATTGATCATTATGCCTAAATATACTCATTCCAACTCCAACTTAGTTATTAGTCATTACCCCGATATGATCATTTGTAAATCCTATAAGGAAAGGTAATGCGTAACTGTTCCCCTTTTTTTAACTGCCGCTTTTATATTTGAGATTTATTTATGTTTTGTAATACTTGTAAAATGTAATATGTGTAAAGTCTGAATTTATTTACATTCTATACCACATTAAAGTTATATTTATATTTATATTTATATTTATTAGTCCCAACTCTGCCCGAGGGAACAATGTACTAATGGCTATACCTGTGGCTAGGCCTGTTTGTAGCCCATTTACGGGGTTTGACCCACACGCCGGTGGTCACCATCAACCCTGTCCACCTGAGAGTAGGAATGAGTGTTAGGCAGAATCATTTGCAGTACCCTTTGAGAACACCACAAACAATTAAGACTACATGTGACAGTACAAATTCACCTTTGGTACAAGCCTGTACTACGCATTGTAAAGTGGTAGCGAGCAGCCAGACTTATCTCAAAAGTAAAGTGAGCAGTATCAATAGTTACACAAAGGACAGCAACTACTATGGTTCAAACAAACACTGACTCAAGGTTTCTGAGTAAAAGAATATACATTTATTTACACATCAGTTGTAAAACAATTCACTAAAATGAAGCAGCAGAAAATCACAATCTTAATACACTACGTAACACCCAATGAATTCTGGACAAGTTAAGCTCAAAATTAAGTGTGAGCAAAATGGCACTGCAGCAATTTAAAAGGGAAGGAAAGACAAGGCTATACAAAATTAAGCAGCACCAACAAGTAAGTAGGCAGGGCAATCTAGAAAAGGCTGGCTACAATGAGGATTCAAATCAATAGGCCTGGGCCAATGTTAATGGTTCAGAGTCTTTGCAGAGGATCACTCAGTTCATAGTAGTTCGCGTTTAAGTCTTTGCCAAGAGTTCGAAACATAGTTGGTCAGAAGAAAAGTTTCTTAAAAGAGTAGAGAAGGACAAGCCCTCAGATTGTCAAAGTGAAGAGGGGTTTAGAAATCAGGAAGTAAAATCAAAATTTAAAGAATCAACACCAACGGTAATGGAGATAAAATCTGTAGAAATACCACTTGAATCAGCCCAAACCCAGGCAGGTAACAATACGACACATAACCAGAAGGGCACGTCACCACAGAGGACTCCACCACAAACACCTATGATCCAATCACATGACCTGAGCAATAGAGAAAATTACATTAGTCCTAGATATTTGGGTGACAGACTTAGAGTGGGATACCGGCCCGATATGTCAGGCATGAATAACAATCAAAATCAAAAAAACAATGGCCCGTATCAGACGCTGGGGGCACAGAGCAGATTTGACCCCGAAACTATGGTGTATGGCAATCACGACAGACCATGGTGTGTGGATAGATTTATTGAAAATGGAAATTAGCATAGAGGACAGTGCCCATCAAATGAAAGACAAAGTATGAACTATATCCTGCTCCATTATAATCAGTCACCACCACGAGTCGATCACAGCCGAAGGACGGTCACACCACGTTCTCCACCTCCTATGAACCAAGAATTTAGAAATAACTCAAATAGGAATCAATCTCCTGAGAGATACCAAAACATATCCAACCAAGGTGAATTTAACCAATAACGGCCTAGGCCGCAAAGAGAGGAAATTACTGATTGAAAAACAGCAACATTAAATAGCGACACAAAATAGACATGGGAACATAATTCAGCAAAAGAAATAAACAGCAAGAGAGAAATTTCATTGTGAACTATCATTTCCCTGACACAATGTAAGTTTCACCGACTTCGACCTTGCATTGTGCAAATTTGGCAAGATCTACGTTTAGCATGAAATACAATTTCCACAAATGACACTTAAAATATGCTGAATGCTTTTACATAAAAATAACATTTCCCTAGCTATCTCAGAACACATTTGCACACGTGTGCCTCAATTCACAAATATACTCACATCAAATATGAGTGTTAGGGAGAATTTGCAATATGTGCTAATTTCCCTTACCTTTTGAAACCACCTTTACCTGGGAAGAGTGTGAGCCTTTTTTTCCACTCTTCCGTGTATTTTATGTGTGTGTTTTACTTTTGTGTTCTTTGGTTATGGAGTTTTAAAACAACTCCAGTAGCATCATCTTGTTCTGTGTGTCACACAACACCTTCAGTGCCTTGACACAAGGGTGTCTTTCAGACCCCCCAAGGTTTAAATACCTTCTCTGGGACTGACTACCATCTCCCAGAGCCTGTAAAGTAAAATTGGCTTTAATAGTCTTTTTAAATTTACTGACCCAGCACACACTATATTCCTATAGAGTGCTGGAGGGGTTGCTTAGCTTCCCCTGCGTCAAAACACTCATGTAACAGTAAAATGTTACCTTTTCCTATTTTAAATGGCTGGTGGCAGTGGTTTAGATCAACTACTGTGATTTTTCCCGACCGGTAACAATGGTAGCTAAAAATCGTATCAGCCTTGTTTTTCAATTTGGCGCCCAAGACCTATCTGTAAAAACAGACTCCAGTCATCTTTTTTCGCCATTTCATTTAGGAAAAGTCCTTCTTGTGTTTGTCTCTGCGCGCCAAACCAGGTTTGGTCCCTTTGTTCATTGGCCTTTGGCGGGCTTCAGTGCTAAAGCCCTCCTCTGGCGCCTGAGTGTCTGGGGTGGACAGGATGTGAGGGTCGTGCCTAAAACTCCCTGTGCTTAGTCTCCTAGGAGACCTGAATGCACCCTGGCATGATTGGCTGGCTGGCTGTCTGACAAGGACAGCCACCTTGCTGTGTGACAGCCAAGCTGGAATGAATGGGGGAAAACCTTTTAAAAGCAGGTCTCTGGGACTTGGAAAGCAGAGTCGACCACTGGAACGAAAGAACCCGAAGAGGAGAGGAAGGAAGAGGACTGCTGCAACTCCTGGACGACCAGTGAAGCCGTGCTGCAGGACCGAATTACCTGAAACTCCGACGACAGAGAAGCCCTTCAACGTTAACTTCTTCCCTTGAGTTTGGTGGAAACAACCAACTCGCAACCTGGACACCGTCCTATTCTGGTCAAATTTTCATCAGAGTGCTGTTGAAAAACGGATAGCCAGAGGGAAGGAAACCAACTCGTGGACTTTAAGGCACTCACACCTTAAACTGACATCTTGCTACAGCTTTTGGCCTCTTCCCTGGGCAATGCAGGAACCTCCCCATGTCCTCCTTCTTGCCCCCACGATTGAAGCTCAGGAACAGCGAGATCTACTTGAACTGCCAGGAACAACAGCCTCAGCTGCAGCTTTCTTTATTGACAAGGTACTGTGCAAATGCAGTCCGGAAATCTTTCGGCCATCAAGAAAGTGCGTGAAACTTTCCTCATTATGAAGGGTTGTCCTTCCCTAAACATTCATCAAACTTTTCACCTAGCCAAATCCTTTGAACATCTGTGGCAAAGACTTAACCATTATATACCAGAACTGTGCTATCCTATACAAAAGACTCTGAACCATTGACTTTGGCCCAGGCCTGTTGAGAAGAATTGCTGGTTGTATTTAAATGAAACCCTTTGCCCTGCCTATGAATGTATTTGGGCTGTCTATTCTTATAACCTTGTCTTTTCCCTCCTTTATTAAGTATCTGAAGTGCCATTTTGCTGCTACTTCATTTTTGAGCTAAACTTGTTCAGTTACTTACCGTTTGGATTTTTGTGGTGTATTAGTGTGTGATATTGAACTGCTTATGCAAGAGTGATGTTTTTTCTAAATGACTGAGTAATTTAATGTATATTCTTTTACCAAGAAACATTTAGTAAGAGTTTATTTGAATCACTGTATTTGTTGGTCCTTTCTGTAACTTGCTCTACTGCTCACTTAAACTCTTGAGATAAGTATTGCTGCTCAGCCATCACTACCACTTTACTGTGTAGTACAGGCTTGTACCAAAGGGTAAATTGTGCTTACACTTGTAGTCCTAACTGCCTGTAGTGTTCCCCAAGGGTACTGCAGGTTATTCTGACTAACAATGGCCAACGTTCTTTGTTGTCCTGCCAGCATAGAGCAGTATCATGACTCCCGCGCTCAGGCAACCCAAATATAAGGCCACAACCTCCCTCCAACCTGACTTCTCAGTCAGCTGCCTGGGGAATCTTGCTTCACTGCACTACACAACTTTTCTCTGCTGACGGCTTCACTTCTGGTCTCCTCTGGACAGGAAAACAGACTGACCCACCTCTTCTACCTTCTAAATGTATAGGCTAGCTGTGTCACTCAAACTAAATCCTGCCCTATCACCGGACATCTACATCATCTGAACTGATTTCTCTAGAAGGATGGCTTCATAAAAAAAATCACAAAACACTTCCTCCATACAATATAACTGTTCAGAGCACATATTTTCCTTCATGCTTTGTGCATTGAATTACAACCAGCAAATCGCCTGCACGTTATAATTCTACTGTAAAACAGCATATTATTTTGACATTTCATCTGACTCATTTTGCACTGCTTGTTCAGGGTAAATCATTAATTACTAGGAATTATTAGTCAGTTAATTGGGTGTATACAGTGAAAGCTGGTCAGATGATCTATTCACCCTGCAGTGAATCATTTCAAATGTGCCGAGTGTGCATTTCCATTTGCTGTCTGTATTTGCATTCATGTTACTGCCTCCATTGAAAGTAATGTCATGTACTGCAGCATTCAGTTTACTGCCTCCATTGAAATGATGTCATATACTATATTACATCTCCCTCCTTTTTCTCCCATAGGGATCGCTTGGGAAATCGCTGCAGGAGAAACAAAAATCAACCCTTTCAAAATGCATGCATCACAGGGCACCTCTCCTTCCCCATTGTTGTTAGAATCAGGACCAACATCCTCATCTTAATGGTGAGAACAACTGGCCACCCCACCATCAACACAATAGGAACTACCAGAATCACTATACCTCTCTCTAACCAGGCCCCCCAGGTGAATGTATTTCCTTCCATCAAACCCAGGCTACTTATAGTGATTTTACCTTTCTTCAAATTCATCCTGATGTTATGCACCTTTTTGCGGACCAATAAGAATTCTATATCCGGATTGTTAGGGAATGAGTTTCTATGTCAAAATTCAATATTCTCCACTTTCCCCTCCCATAAATAATCAGCAGCATGAAATAGAGTCAATCCCCCTAGTGACACCACTGTATCCTTTGGGACAGATATGTAGAAAACACTATCTTTCAAATGTTTCACAATGAAAGACCAGTGATTCAGATGAGTGATTGTTTAGTTTTTCAAAGAAGTGCTCACCAACCCCCTATTTTTTATCAACCTGGCCTGGGATAGTTCCTCAATCCCAGGATTACTAATGACCACTTCACATGCCCTAGACACCCCGGGATCCGGTTTCAACCCGCAAATAGCATCTGCCACGACAGGAACAAATGGCTTGCCCGGGCACATGTAGATCTGCTCTTTTAATTTTACACAGGTATCCAAATTTGGAATCAGATAAACATCAAGTTCCCAGGATTGAAACACCACTACCTCTGGTGTTTTGATTTTGACATATTTACCATCTGCCAAAATCCCACGTTGTGCACCAATTTGGTCTGGTATATCAACTTGGGAGCAATGCATGGAATGCATAATAAAAAATCTTCTTCCATTCTTTCTATGTTTATACATAAAGGCATAGCATTCCCCATTTCAAAAGCATTATTTACCTGTACCCTTTCCACTTCTCTTTGTGTGATCCTTGCTATCATTTGATGGATGATATCCGATAATACAAAGTACAATGGTATATGCCCCTGAATTCATTGAGATATTGCACTTTGAACTTCCCCCAGGTATTTCCTGAGTAATCTTTCAATTGGGTTGATCACATTTATCAGATTATTCAACAATTTATCATGTTTAAATTCATATATTTGATTTGCTCATTCAGTCCGCCTGTAATCCCATCTAATGTTTGCTGTATTGTGTCCAAATCGTGGGTTAACTGCTGTGCCTACAAAGTTAGAATTTGTATTTTAGATCACGCCATAACCTTTGATAGAATATTGCTAATAGTTTAAAAAATGCACATTTCCATTACATGGGCAGAATATATCTATCCTGCTGCATTTTAAGATGAGATGAGAAATATGATAGGTGAGCTCAAAAGTCTGCATGTCCACCTCCTTTTGAAAACAACATAAGAGTTGATGGCTGGAAAGTGCAGATTTAATCTTAACTGTGGAATTGCTTCTTTTGTCTAAGTCAACCCGAGTGGGACGGGTATGCCCAGGCATCTCTCCCAATCCTGCTGGACATAGAGACCCAAGCTACACCTCACTGATGATGCCCAATGATGCTGAAACATGTCTGTGGTTGCTTGTAGTATCATGCAGAAGGGATGTGAACAAGCAGTTTGGGCTGTTTTGAGCAGGGGTTGCTGAAAAAACAGCAACAAAAAAAGAGGGCTGCGGGGGTGTCCCCCGCTCCATTGCTCACTATATTGTCAGTGAGTTGTCCCCCACAGCCATACTAAAAAAAAGGACTCTGCAGTGCAGGTTCACGATCATGGAATCGAAAGGGAACAGGTGTTGCAGGGACACAAGGTAAGTGGGGGTTGGGGGTGTGTTGGGGGTGTGAGTGTGGTGGGGGTGTGAGTGTGGTGGGGGTGTGGTGAGGGTGTGGGTGGGGGCGGGGGCCAAGTTTTAAATGTTCAGGGGAGAAAAGACCGAAGATTATTTCAGAAAAATAATCTTCAGTCTTTTCTCCCTCGAACATTTTTATCGTGGGCTTTCAACCCCAGACTTCTATAGATTTGCATCAATAAAAATGGGGGCTCGTCTCGGATATTAATCCACAGTGAATCAATCACTAAAAAGGTCAATATACTTCATAGGTAAAAGTCACTACATATGGGGGATTATCCGGAGATGTGGAAGTTACAATGCCACTGATTTCAGCACATCAAATCATTGTGTACCGATTATGCCCAAATTCACAAATATGTGTGAAGTGCCACTGCTTTGCTGATTTCAATGATCCCTGTCAGAAAGTATCACAAAATATGGAGGTTGTTCTTGGAATGACACAGATAAAGGTGGTTTACAAATTGTGTTGTATTGTTGTGGCCTTGTGGTTTTATAAAATATTGCTCTATTGGAAGTTAGAAATATATTTCAAACAGATAGTTCATTTGATTATTGATTGTTGATTGGTGATCAGTGTAATTATTTATTGTTTCTCTATATTTGGAGACCCTTGGAAGTGGTCGTGTACCCCTATCTGTGGAGATGGAGGTGAAGCTTCAGTATTGATGACACGTAATGCGTAATATATAATGTTCTTGAGCACTGAAGTAGGGGCAACAGAGCTGAGCAGGGTGAGCTGGTGAAGCAGCTCTCAGCTGGAGATTGAGAGCTGAGCACTGCGGAGCAGGCACACACCTGCAGAGCCCAGTGTGCAGTAGGGGCTGGCAGAGCTCCAGGATGGTTAATGTGTTGATCTGTGTGGAGACGCCAGGCTCACTAAAAACATTGTGCAACCCTGTCTGGCATTAGGATGTGCCATGGATGACTATGCAATCCATGGGTTGTGAGTTCTGTCATACTCCCATTTTGCTGCTGCTGCAGATTTATTTTGGACCATGAGTGCTTGTTACCCTGTGTATACATATATAGGCCAGACCAAGCAGCAGTTGCCTATTTTAGACTATGTATACAAGTGCCAGTGATGCCTGTTTGTTTATTAATTTATTAGTCACATGATAAAAGAGGATAAAGGTGGTGCTTGACCCGGATTTAACTTTGAAAAGTGGCTCTGATTTCTTTAATTTCTCGTATCTGTAGTTGGTTTTGTTAAAACTGTGCATTGTTGTTTTTGTTTTTTCTGAATAACATCAGCAGAATTAATTTTAATCAATTTGGATGATGAAAAATGCATATTAAGCGGAAACAAATGGGAGGAGTGACCTCCCACTAGGAAGCAAGAATGGACCTTTAGGACCTTTAAGATCTTTGCTGTTAACAGCCTCTGTGATGTTGGATGCTTCATAGCCAAAATGCTAAGCCTCTATCTCTGAGCCACAGGGTGCTCAGAAATGTCTGTTAAATGACCATGTGACTGGCTTGAATACGCTTCCTCAAATGCTGCAGCCTGAAAACACAGTCCTACAAGGCTGTTAAAACCCATGGCCATAGGAATTGGCATTAAATCTACAAATTCCCAGGTGTGCCTTGCCCAATGCGACTCGGCAATACCTATTCAGCATTGGTGAACACACTGTGCTCTATTAAATATTATTTAAACTCTCCTATCAGAGATTTATTGGCTGAGGTTAATCTAATTGCAGAATCGATGAAGCACAATGAGAAGTGGTATCCGAAGGCAAACAGGAATGTGTGTTGCTAGATCCAATTGCAACTCTGTAGGCTCTGAAGATCAAGGTCAATTCAAAATGAGCTTATGGTTGTATCTGGTGCAAAAGTGTTTTCTACTATTATGGTCCATGGGCAGCCCTGTACCAGGGTACAATATAAGATCGGCTGGGAGCAAAAGTGGAACAGTAGCTGATTGTGTTATTTCGAGAATGAGTTCATCAACCCATGATTCTAGCAGCCACACTACATGGACTGGATCTATTAATATTAATAACACATCACCCAAAACATTGCAGGTAAACTGTAAATCAGGTGGTATGGTCACCGGCTGAAAGTAGTGAACAATCCTCTCCACATACCTTTGTTCCACCCCCACAATTACAGCCCAGAGTTTAGAGCAACATTTGGGTAGTGGGACCAAGAGTACAAATAGAAATTATAATTTGAAGTTGGCTCCACACAGGGGATTGTTTAATAACTCTGTGCACATAACCCACTGTTTGGGCCTTCATGCTTGAAACAAGGAAACCTCAGTGTATCTGACTGGTGCTGATTCACTAGTTTATTGAGACTGGAAGTCTCACTTAAAGAACTCATTTTTCTCATCACATATCTAAAGGAAAAACCAATCCAGGCCCACATTCTCCTGAAAATGAGTCTTTAGCTAATAAAATGTCTTGTACATCGGACGGTGCACATATAGATTGTCAACCTATCCTCATGGTTAGCGACTTGGGGGAGGAATGTATTAATGTTCCAACAAGACAATCAATGAAGGACCAATGTGTACCCCATCAAATAAATATCAATGTTCACTAAAAGAGACATACTCACGACATAAACACCCTATTATTGCAACAGTGTGCTGCTATAACTGTATCATAATCCACTTTGCAAAGCTTGCAAAAGGTAACCAACAATTCCCTTTCAATATGTCAGCGAGAGACTATGATCCTGAAAATCAGATCAAGCTTACACATTCATATTTAATGCATTCTGACTTATCCAATGAAAAATGTTCCCCACTTGCTGCAACACAAGGTTCTTTGTATCAAGACCCACTTGAAGTATCGAAATAACTCTTTTCATGGAAATAGCTGTTACAGAACAACCATTTCTAGGGTCTTGCCTGACCACCAAGGTATTGAGGGTGTTCCAAGCAGTAAAGCGCTTCCACAGATGTATTGTGAGGGTTGTAGTCGAAAAGATGTCGAAATGAACATTTTCTTGTACAATGAAGCAAAACATTGACATCTCCGTGAGGACTGGTATTTGCCAGAAACAGCAAAGTCCATGCAACAAACGTCCACATGCTATTCAGAAGCCTTTAGGACTATTAACTGCATCCAGTACAATGGACCAGAATCAATGGGCTCTAGGGTTCTAGATGACTCAGCTTTATTTAATAAGTATAGTTTGGGGATCAGCAATTTGGTGTCTGTCCATACAGGTTCAATTTAATAATGCTTCAGGACACTTGGGTACCTTCTGCAGCTGCTCTACATGGCTTTAAATACTGCTGTTCTCAAACAAAAAACAGTAGTCGAAGAAATAAAGGTGGTCTGGTCTTCTATATTGCCAAGATTATTTTCTTTTAACCATAGTTATTTGGAACTATCTATGAATATGTTGTTGGCAGTTTGCATAAATGTGGATAGAAGTCAAAGGGCCACATTAAGGGTCAAGCAGCAACCCTGCCAGTGCCACTGGCAGGTTGCCACCGGACCCATAATAATTTTCTGGTGCCTGACTTCCCGATGCCACTGGGCTATCTCAAGTCCGGCGGCCGGGAAGTCATGCGCGGGAAAATTTGGTAATCCCCATTCCTATAGAGTCCTATGTGAGTGGGGACACGGGACATGGGAGCACTGGCACCATGCTGGTGCTCCTGTGACAAGTCTTCCTACCGTGGCCACTGTGCCCAGTAGAGGCAGACCTGTTGGGCACAGTGGCTCCGGCAGACACACTTGTAGTTTGTTGGTCCGGAAACAAGGGTGCCGGTGAGATTACCGGCACTCTTGTTTCTGGATGGGCAAACATGTAATGAGGCCCATTGTTTTTTTTAAATGAATTTCTATAATGCAGATCATGGTTATAGCTTGGGCCCTGATGTTACATATCTCATGCATAGGCACAATAGCATTTTTGATTGTGGTTGAAAGTTATACATAAACAGTTGTCTTCTAATCAGTAAGACTTTAATCTTACAATGAGAGATTTCTATAGGATAGATGCAGATGATAACGTTGCTTATAACATTCCCTATCTTATGATGAAAGATTTATTTATGTGTACCTCAGGCAAATTATGTCTACCCTATTTAATTGGATGAGGTCCTTTGTTCTGTTAATGGT